>NC_134142.1:46406346-47009230 GCF_033958435.1 Carettochelys insculpta | reverse complement strand
GATTCAACATGTCCCTTCTGTGGGGAGGCCACAAAAGTATTCTCATGGAGCTCACTGTGGAACTAAAGCAGCTTGCCCGAGCTTCACAGGAAAAAGAGTCTGCACTATTGAGAGGTCCTGAGGCATTGGGATCTGGGCAGGATCTTACCTGCAGACATAAGGCTCTGACTCAGTACAGCAGATTGATATTCATGTAACTCTAAGGCCAGATCTACACTAGACCTGAAGGTCAATCATAGATTCACAATTCCAGCTATGGCAATTGCATAGCTGGAATCAACTTATCTACAATTGCCTTAGCTGGCCATCCTCACTGAAGAAGATCGGCAGGATAAACTCTCCCATTGACCTTCCTTACTCCTCATGAGATTGAGTACAGGGGTTGACTGTCGACCCGTGATAGTTCGATTTTGCACATCCCCACTAGGCACATGAAATCAAACCCCAGAACATCAACCCTATTTGGGTTGCTCTTCTGAGAAGCGAAGCATACCCAGAGAGTATGTTTAAATCATATTGATTTCAATGGGACAAACATTCTCTAAATGAGGAGTATGTCTGAGAACTGTGATGACCCAGGTGTCTCAATGCTGTGAAGTTTCAAAGCTTTACAGGGTCAGTGTTAAACTCTTGTAGGGTTTCCACATTCTTCAAGAGCAGAGTTGGCAGAGGAGCTTCAGGCCAGCCCTATGCACATTTCCCAAGTATAAAGAAGCATTTTGACAAGAAAACAGCTGGAACACACAGAAGCTCTGCTTTCCCCAGGTCATTTCAGGGCAAATGTGGGAGCTCAGCACTTTACTGCAAAACTACAACAGCTACACATGCATGTATAGCACAATATCTCCTAGATGTGTAATTCATACATTCCAATCTACCGCACACACTCTGTAACTGACAGTCAAATCCAAACCAATTTCCTCTGGGTGGGAGTCACGCACTGCTCTGCAGTAAAGACTTTCCCTCCCAAACTGTAACTTAAACAAACATACAAACACAAACAACAAGAAACAATCCCTCAGCCCAACCCCAAAACAAAAAACAGAACCAAACTAAAACAAAACACACCTCAGTAAATTAACAAATAAACAAGCCAAGCTTCAACAGCTATTTTGGCAGTGATGCAGTCTAAAATGGTGAGATTGTTTTTGCTCATAGGATAAAGGAAAATCATATCTTCATGCACCTACCAGGCCTAGGAAAGCTCAGCCCAAGAGGTGACTATTTTACAGATTCGTAACTGTCTGAAAAAAGACCACTGGAATAGAAAAATATCCTGCAGCCTTCAGCTACAATGGTCACCGCGTTACCCGCTAAAACACCTATTACTCACATGAAATATTAGTTCTATTTTTTTATTTCTATTTCCATTTTAAATGGAGGTCTGTTTGTGTATCTTCTAGCTGAATACACTGTGTGTCTGTTTAACTATCTATTTATAGTCATAAAAGAAATAAACATATAAAATAAATGCATCTTGATGCATAGCTGTGCAGGAGTACAGATGTTTTATTAATGAAAATGAATCCAGCTTTTTGTAAGTCATGGCAGCAATATAACATATCATTGTTTGGTTCTCTGCTAGACAGTCCCTGCTGTTTTTACATAGAAATTCCTGTAATACTTAATGGACATCTGGAAGAATTCAGCCAATTAATCGAATTCACGCAGGAGCTAGGCTAATGGCTGTCTGAAAGGCAGATTACATTAAATCAAACTTGCAATATGAATGAAAGTACTTAATCATACATGCAACATTCATTAGATGCGGCACAGCAAGTGTTTTGATTGCTTTAATGAAAGATCAGGTAAAGTGCATCAACTGAACAGATTGAAGAGACAGCATGCTTACAAATGTTTGATTATACCGACTATCAACAGAAACGGCGCCAGTAATTTATAGCAAAACATATTTATACGAGGAGAAGTATGGTGCTACTGAAGTTGGTAGGGATAAGTGATATCTGGGCCTTGCCTCCAAACACTTTAATTAAGAGTCAGGATAGCAACACTTTAATCAAATGTCAAGAAAGAAGCAAAACAGATGCATTTGGAGATGCATGCATGGCACTTGCTGGTGAGCATTTTTGCCTGCAAGTCTATTGACTTGAGTTCTTGTTGAAATGCCGGGTTTTGTTTTACTTTGCAATGAAAGGGTATGTTTGGTTGAAAGGGCATTTTTTCAGAGGTGAGATTAATACTAGATATCTTGGTTTGAGAAAGATATTTTCCAGTTGGGGTGACCCCCCTGTTCATGCAGCTGGGAGAGATACCTTCATCTCCTTGTAAACTGCCTCAGAGACTTATTAATTTAAAGCTGAGACCAGTCACCAGTGTTGAAATATCCTCACCTGAGGTGATTGTTATGTCCCTGGCCATGGGCTGTGGTGTGTGTGTGTTCATCCCCACATCTTAACCAAAAGCTTTGGGAACTAAGCATTTTAACATCTATGTTGTTTAATTCACGATGTTATTCCCTATCAAGCCCATAGGAGTACTCTATAAAAATCTACTGTAAAAAATCCCCTTTGAAAAACACCATATAGAACTGTGTAGAATGAAGTAAACAAGAATGACAGTTAGAAAATGACAGTTGGTGTAAATATTTATGAGGGGCAGTTAACGTGTATAAGTTACAGTTTGAAATCCTAATAGTTAGTTGGTTAGTTTTGGATACTTACTAAATATGTAACATATAGCTTTCCTCGGTTGCTATGGCAACCAAAATGCAACATGGACTTCAAACAGGTCCTCACAGGCCCTATAAAGTTAGGAGCTTGAGGCCCTTGCTCTCACTCCTTCTGGGGACCTGGACCTGGACTGAGCTGAAATCACTAAAGAGCTGAAGAAGAAAGAAGAAAAGAAGGTGACAAGCTTCATGTCAGTCGTCGTACCCTAGCTGCTGAGGGACATCGAATACCCGAAGAGGACGCCTTCAGGAACTCAGACTTTGCGCCCATAGTCATCGAGGGACAAAGAAGTGCTCCTGATTGCAGCCATTTTCAAGGCTCCAGTTTTTCCCGGAGGGTTTATTCCGGCAGGTGACGCCGCCCAACGAGTGCGCGCCCTGTGACAGGGACAAACCGCAGCAGCGGTCCTGCCCTTCTCCTCCTCGACCATTGCCGTGGCCGGTGGGGAGAACTAAGGCTGCTCTGAAATCACTACAAATTTGCTTGCTTATTTGCAAATTTGTTACAGGAGGTTTTTGTATCCCCAAGTTGGTTCTTTTCCTTCTGGTTCTTTTCTTTAATCCTCTTTCTTGTCAGGCCTAGCGTGGTGCTGTAAAAATGCGCCTGTGCAGCCATATTTTCCTAGCTCCTGAAAGAAGCAATTGCAGGCCCATCACCTGGAAACAGCTAAGGAAGGAGAGGTAACAATCAAATGTACTTGTAATGACCTGCTTAATGTATGTATTTTACACGTGTTGTTGTATCTTTGCTTGCTGCTGGATGTGCTAACCAATAGCAGCAACGCATTATAGGTGGTAGGCTGGGACTGCCCCAGTTCTGCTAACACAATCTGAACTGTGTAACCCTTTGTTTCTACTAGCCCATGTAAAGCACAGGGGGTGCTATTTATAGCCAGCCCGAGATATCTTCAACCCTCAGAATATTCTAAAAGCATAATTTACTTTGCCAGTAAGAGGCAAGGATTAATCTGACTGGCCCGTAATAGAGACGGATATTGTATTTGGAAACTACCGAGAAAGGTGTTTCTTACCTTGGGCTAGCTGTTTAACTGGCAGTCCAATCTAGGGAGTCATCGTAAGAGGCGACCCCAAACCTCGGGAACTGTCGTAGGAGGCGGTCCCATTCCATCTGCTCCCCGCCTGTTCGAGAGGGAGGTTGAGCGCCCGGATCATCGTAAGAGGTGATTCCGGAATTAGGGTTGAGAGCCTCATGGCTCTCCCCCCTGCCTGTGAGGGAATAACTCCCTGCAGCAGGTTACTTCTTATTCTTTGCTGTTAACTGGCACCTCTGTAAAAGAGGATTGTGTAATATTGTGCTTTAACTACTTTCCCCTTGCAGCACTCAGCGAAGACGTCTTGGGATTCCTGGGATTCGCTGTAAGTAGTGAGACATTTTGAGGGTGCTGCTCATTGCAGCTTTACATAATCCAAGGGCTGGTGTCATAAATAGACAAACTCTGTGCTAAAAAACTAGTAGAGGAAAGGGAAAACCTATAATCTGTCAATTTAAGTTTATCCTTGTGTGTAATTCCTCTCCCCTTAATAAATTCCTCTTGTGGTTGCACCTTTAAAGGGACTCATTCGTTCTTTCAGGGCAGACAGTGTTCAGCACCATTTCTGCGGATCCTATCACAACCCTGTAAACCCCATTGTGAGCGACCACCGTGTACACCGTGCTGGGTTGCGGGGGTAAAATCCAGTGAGACACTCTACCAGCATCTCTAAGGGTGTGGTTAGGTGCCTCGGGGGCGAAAAATCAAGAAAAATTTAAACATAGTGTCGTGCCTCAGTTTCCCCTAGTGCACGCAAATTGTTCATTGTGCTTCACAGCACTGCCCTCCGCGATAACCAGGAAGGAAATGGATTTGGGGCCTACACTGGTGAGGGGAGCTGGGACCAAATCTTGAAAGGTATTCCCACTGAAATCATGATAATTAGGCACTTAATACCTTTGAGGTCCTGAACCTTAGGCTTAAACTTTGACCCTTCCTGAAATATCACCACATTTTCCCTGTCCACTAGGAAAATGTTTTAACTCACTGGATTGAGTATTATCAGGTCATCACTGTACAATTCTAGCCATGAGATCTCTATATCAAGAATATAGGCAGAGCTTCTGTCTTGATGCAACCACAAGCATCCAGTGGTGCAGCAGGAGCAATCCTCCAGTCTCATATGTCTGATATTCCGAACCATTCACATGCAATGGGATTTTCTAGAGACTGACACTCCCTCTAGTCCACTGAGTTGGCTTAGCAAGACTTTCTGAAGTGTTAGTTTTTAAAAAAGGCAGGAATCTCCACCAGAGCTCATCTTCAGTCACCTCACTCTAGGTTCTTCACACAATGGTTTACGCAACAAGATGAATCACAGCTGTCATATTCTTTCTGAATCAAAAGGTTTCGCTTTTCCCCCTCTCCTACACTTGTGATTCATGCAGTCATCCAGTCTTCTGGGTTTGGTTTGTTTCCTTGTAATTTCCAATTTTGTGAACAGTTTTATAAAATGCCAGATAGTCTGCTTCCTACACTGGTTTCCTTCTCTTCTTCTTGTCCTCCTTTTCTCTTCCACTTTTCCCCATTCCCCCAGCTCTCCCTCCATCTTCCCCTCTCTCTACTATTACATTTGAGCTTGTGTTGCTCCTCCCATCCCTTCCGAGGCTCACTTCATTTCCATTTATTACAAAATATGGCTGAGAACCTCTTACTTGGGAAAGCAACGCTTATGTGATAGCCTAGCAAGATGTCAGGATAGCAGGAGTTATGTACACCTTAGACAGGAGCAAGACCTGTGAGGTGGATGAAATGTGGAGAAACCAGGGGGATGTGGTCACAAGTTAGGTGGATGGGAGAACTCATGGATTGCTGTCCTTCTGCTGTGTGCTTCTTCAAATCAGAGGAGCTTTTGTTGGCAAAATCAGTGTTCATTAATCCTGACAGTTTCAATATTAACTTGCCTTCCATAAGAGGGGATAGGAGCAAAGAACAGGCAAAGGAACGAGCTGACGGAAGCCCAGCGCAGAAGCTCACAGAAGCATTATGAGGCTGGGAGCCACAAGGAGGTAGCTGGGATATCTTCTGCTTTCCCTTGCACTAAGAGCAAAGCTTGATGACTTACTTAAGATTAAGCAAAATAACGGAGGAAGAAAGAACAAATATAAAGTCTCCATGTGAGAGAGAGGACAGTGGCCAAGTAATCTTCTGTATCCGAAAGTAAATGCAAAATGACAGCTACCTCAAAGTCATCTGTGGAGCTCTCCATTTAAAGGTGCAGCAAAAAGAAATGCTTTTCCTTTTAGTTTCATGGCTATGAGCGCCACAGGTAGCAATCATACTGTATGAAGTCTCTAGGGTTAAAGAGCTCGTAGGTGTCCTCGGGGCCTAGGCTTTTCAGCAGGTAAACAGACATGCTGTAGCTCCAGAGTTAGGTAACAATAGCAACACAGTCTATTCAGCTGTAATCTTCACAGGAGAAAAAACTCACAGAAACAAAGGCAGGTCAGGCTCTAAAAGAGACAGACACCAACAAAGTACCCATAAAAAGTACTCTATCAGATGACTTCCCCTCCTACTCTGAGCATCACTAGCCCCCACAAAGGATGGCAGGAAATATACACTATTCTGCTGACAATTCCACAGACAGTCAATCGTCTCTTCCTTGCAGTATTACATGGGAGAGGAGCATAAATATTTCAAAGGAGGAAGTAAGTATTCATATGGCTTCACTGAGTGGCAACAGCTCTATCTGCTACTGTTGCAATACTCTGTGGGTTCTGTGGCCGGCTGTATGAGCAACACAGTGGCGTATATCCTGGCTGCCTCAGGTGTGTGAACCGTGTCCCTGTGAAGACACTATGTCCTTGAGCAGCAGGATTAGCTTGTGGAGTAAAGCATTAGCAGCTAGTGCAGGGGCCCGATTTGTTAAAATCCTACTGTGAGCTTTAGTTAATTTTGAATTGGTTAATTACTTAAGCTAACATGGGGAAGCAGGGAGCAGGTTGATGTGTGTGTCATGAGAAGTAAGGGGAAGTGAATGTGTGCTAATTCAGAGAGTGGGGCAAAAGGAATTCTTCACGCTCACATGCAGAAGCCAGCAACAGATGGAGAGAAAGACTGTGATGCTAGTATCACTAGCCAACTCTAATAAAAGATATGGGAAGCAATTAATAATAAAGCAGTCAGAGGAGAGTAGGAGAGGGAGACCACCAGTGGAGCTCATTGCAGGATTGATACCCCAGGGTTTGAGCCTGCAAAAGAATGGACCTTGCTTGCAATAGAAGGAGAAGGTTAATCCCTTTCTCACATCAGGACCTAAATTAGACCAATTATAACGTTTTCTAAAGCATGTAATGCTCAGCTCCTCTGACATATTTAGGCACCTGAGTCCCATTCAACTCAATGGGATTTAGATGTCTAAATATCTTCGACCATCTAGGCATGAGGTACTTAGGGGTGCAAGTCCTAGTAATGTCAGTCTGATTTAGGCTCCTAAGTACTGGATCCACAAAAAGATTTGGGCTTCACCATACCTAATTGCCCTGCCACCAAATGGAATACACAACCCTGAGTCAGGAATGTAGGGTCCCTATGCAATGTTGAGGAGAATGAAATGCCTAAAATTGAGGGGTTCACAGAAAGCAGTGAGCTGAATGGGGAGCAGGAAATGCTGAGGAGAAGAGTAGGGCTTACGCCCGGCCCTTCCACCCCCAGGTAGTTAGGCCACAAGGAGGCACCTTGCTCCACTCAGGGTTCACAGGCACAAAGTCTCTCTGGAGTTAGGCACCAAGTCAGTCATTTCTCGACAAAACTATGTTGCTGACTCTACTGTTCCTGTATAACCAATAGTGCAGCAGTTCAGATTCTAAGGTGGGTTGTGATAGACCCAGTTTTAAATCCCATGCTGGCTGATTTAGAAGAGCGGTTTGAGCACAGACCTCCTATATCCCAAGTGAGTTCCCTAACCACTGACTATGCCCAATTTGGTTCTTGAGTTCCACTGAAATCAATGAAAGTTAGAAGTCTAAATACTTTTGTGGCCCTGGGTTCTTAAGTGGTGGTGAGATGCCAAAATCCCTTTGGGGATCTAGCCCTAAGTTGCCTTTGACAATGAGACTTAGACGCCTAACTCATTTAAATGTCTGTGAAAATTTGACTCGAAAACCGCAACAAAGTGACAGTATCTGAAGGTGAGAAGAGAAGTGATGTTGAGGAGAGAAAACAGCAAGGCCTGAAATGCACATCTTGCTGTTGGGAGCACATGCTATGGAAGTTGCTTCACATATTATTTCTTATTAGCTGGATTTTATAAATAGGTATGTTTTATAATGATTTTACTTAGACTTTTTTTTTCTCTGTTAAGTCATTTGTCTTTCCAAACTATTGATTTCTTAGAATTCTTTTTTTTAATAAAACTATCTACTGAGAAGAAAGAGGAGCTGTGGTTATGCACTGGACTGGGACACAGGAGATCTGTTTCAGTTCTCAGCTCTGTTCCTGATCTTCACATTGGAGCATTCTTTTCTTCCACCTTTTATCTGTTTTTCTCTTTTCTGTTATGTATTAAGACTGGAAACTCTTCAGGGCAGAGAATTCTCTTGTGTGTACATCAGCACCTAGCATGACTTGGCCCTGATCTTGACTGAGGCCTCTGCATGGTACTGTTTTACTTATAGTTATGAAAAATAATCTGTCTGTGCAAGTCTTATCCAGGATCTTATGACATATTGGGGTGGCCCCACAAACCAGGCTGCTGCATATCTCCTGTCAGAAGGACACCAAATCTTCCTGTTATAACTTACTAAGGAAAACTGTAATGGCAAATGGTTTCAACCTCCAGATCACCACTTGAATCCAACCTAAAACAATAATGAAATAACACAAAGTCATGACAAATCCACTCTGGACTGGTTGATGGTCTACATGAAATCAGATGGGAAATATTAGCCCATTTCCTGATGGACAGATGTCCATATTCCCAAAAGCACCAGCACTAGTAGGTCCCTTTGTTATCAGTCTCAGTGAAGGTGCCAAAGAATCCATAAGTATACATGCATCAGTAGTCTGTCACTCCAGGGATATCTCCCCAGCTCTATGCTGGTGAAAGAGTGACAAGAAAGTTGTCCTGCCATTGTCCTTCTGGTACCTGCTCAGCTCTGGCATGCATGTGGGCATAATACCCTTTAATGGTGACTAGTTTTACTTAAGAAGCACAACCATACAAAATATTGTAAAAGTATTTTAAGATCCCTTTGTACGATAGTCTGAATGTCATCACAGAACAAAGCATTTCGTGTCCTGTGCTAAACAAGCTCAGGTTTTTTTTACATTTGTATTTGAGCAATAAAAAAAACCAAAGCAGCTGACTGCATAATTTCCCCCATGAAATAGAGTGTCCTCATTTAAAACAAAACACAAGTAATTTACCAGAGAGCTCAGTTATAATAAACAATACAGTCTCATTCTGTAGATATTTCATTCAACCTCTGAACCCAACCCCATCCCCACCTGTAAAGAGATAATTGGCAGCCATCTTCAAGTGGGAAGATTAAATATTTGATGCTGCCACCAAAACAATCTGTATTTTGTTTGCATGAAGTGGTCAGGCCTAGGGGTGTACCTAGCTATGTTGCTACAGGGGCATGTATCATACAAAGTTGCTTCCTTCTTGCCTCCATCTACTGTTCCTTTAATTATTAAATCAGATGACAGATGGTGAGAGAAGATGAAAAGTCAAGTTTATTTTCAATTTTAACATATGAAAAATGTGGTGAGATAACAATTCACAATCACCTCACATTATGATGGAGGAGGAAATGATCTGAAGGAAGGAAATTGTTCTTAGTGATCTGCTGTTATTCTTCTTCTATTTTATTTTTAGTGAGTACCTTTTTTAGCCCATAGTTACTTTCTCTTTGATGAAGTAGCCATAGCAGCTCCCTTCTCCCCCATCTAAGTCTAGCAAGGAGTTTTCAGTCCTTCTTCATAGATACAGACTTCAACCCAGTTATTCAAACCTTTGTTAGCTCTAGTTTGGATTACGGTAGTGTATTCTCATTCATTTTTATCCCTGAGAACCATTCAGAAACATCAAATACAGCTGCCCACTTGGTTAGTGGCATTGTCTTCAGCAAGCATATATTACACCTGACTTCCAAAGCCTTCAGTGGCTTCCAATTCCCTTCCAGGTGCAATTCAAGATACTGGTGTTGACCTATAAAGTCCTAAATTGTTTCAGTCCTGATCCCTAGGAACTGCATCTTTCATAAGCGCTCCATCCTTACACCTGAGTTGCTTGATATAACAAACCCCAAATTAAGCACAAGTGCTGGAACAAGACATTCCTGTCCCAGAGAGCTTGCAGTGAAATGCTACCAGTGGTTCAACATTTAGGTTTGAATCTCATTCCTCTCAGTGGTCTAACTTAATTTGTTGGCTTTCAGAGAAAACTGCAAAGCATGTCTATTTGCATAGGGTATTTGCCTTTAGAAACTAGCTAGAGGAATTACAATTCTTGTTTTCTAAAGAGGGGTTGTAAAGACTGCTGACTGAACTGATTTGAATCCCGTACATGAGCCTGTATTAAAGTACATTATCTGGGAGGGAAAGTTTGCCAATATTGGTGGCTTTTGTCATGAGTTTCCTCATCAGCTTTTGATGAGGTTTTGCCTTAATTTGCAGTTGCAGGACAAACTAAACAGAACAAAAGAAGTGTATCTGAATGGAGCGGCAGTCCTGAAACAGGCACACAGCCAGACGTGAGAGTGATAGAGTGTGTGCAGAGTTGGGTACATTAGTGGCACATAGCTCAGGTTTCTAATCCACAGTACTATAAATGCCAAATGTTTAGACTCTGTATGCAGTGTAGTTGAAGCTGTCAGTCTCAGACTATTAGAGAGATAAGAAGGGTGACATAATACATTTTATTGGACCAACTTCTGCTGGTGAGAGAGAGAGAAGCTTTTCAGCCACACAGAGCTCTTTTTCAGGGCTGGGAAAGGTACTCTGAGCCTCCCAGATGAATGCAGGGTGGAAGTGAATATTTAGCGTAAGCAGTTAGCACATATTGTAAGGGACCAGTCAAATTAAAGTGCCTGTTAAAACTATGTGCCACTCTGCTTTGAATGGTCCCTTACAGTATGTGCTACCTATCCTAAAGAGTAGCATTTTGCATCTTGTTCTGAGATATTACTTCACCCTCGTTTCTCCAAACTTTAGACATTGTCATGATAAATAAATCTTTAGTGAAGTTATCCTTTCATCAGGCAGAGTGGAAAGAGTTCTCTGGGGAAGGAGTGCACAGGGAGTTATGATGTCCAGCTTTTAGAAGGAGTGTATGAGCTATGTCCCCCCGCCTTATTTTAAGTCCTCATACCCTTATAGTGAGGACATACATCCTGTCATACCCAGAAGATGTATTTCCTTGCAGCTTTGCACTGAGTCTGGGTTTGGCTAGTCCCTAAGGAAGAGACACCTTGCCTGTATCAGACATGACAATAGAGACAATTTTACAGGTCCAACAGCACCCAGCTGAAAACTTCTTGCACTATGTTCACATATTTTTGATGTTCTTTCATTTTCCCTTATTTCCCCCAGCTGTAGAATTTATAGACCCATCAAAACTGGAATAAAAGCCTTCCGTGAAGATTCTGACGGTTATTTTTGTCCACATTCAGAGACAGAGAGAGAGACTACAACATATGCCCTTCCTGCCTTTCGTCTCTCCCCTGTAATACTCATTCCTGATTTTGGATCATTGGGTGCTGTGCAAATTGGCTTCCAGTACTGAAGCAAATATCATCCTAAAAATCTCCACAGAGTCTACAGACTTAAAGGGATCATCACTAGCTTTTCAGAGAAATACAGTTCTTACAAACTGGGACATACAAGATGTTCCAAACCAGTAGTACCACAGAATTTAAGAGAAGTGAATAATAGTTTATCCATCTGAAACCACAGGAGAAGTTCTTGATAAAAATGATTACCAAAGTTGGAAGTAAGTGAACAGATCTCTAAATGTTTAGATAATCATAATTTGGTGGGCAATGGCATATGTTACTAGCACCATGATAGGTTTATAAAAATAAGACACATGAGGCAAATCCATTCTTTTTAAATTTTAAAATAAATTATCAGTAGATAACGTGGACATAATGGATCTATTATAACATGGGTTGAATAAAAGATAAAAAACAGGTATTAGCCATAAATGGCACATCAAGCTTGGACGTAGATAAATTGAAAGTAATTTACTTAGAGACGGTAGGCGAAATAATACACAGCAAAAATATAAAATTGGAAAGAGCTGGCTAGAAATCAGTAATGCAGAAAGGGTGGTAGATAATGATAGATATTGTATTAAGCATAGACATGAAGCATAATGGAGTCCCCCAACACCCAGACACGAATTTCATAAACCCCTGGGGAGCTCCTTAAAATTCTGCCCCCAGCTTAATAGCAAAATTGAGATGAATTTCCTGTCTCTAGTGGAATCACTTCCTCTCCAAATACTAAAAAGAAATCACTCCTGCCAGAGGTGACTTATTCTGAGGGCTCCTAAAAGTACCCTTGAAGAGTAATTTTTGCCTTTGGAATGGGTCATATTACGCTGAACAAATGCGAAACATTTTCATTGGTTGGATAACTCCAGACCCACCCTTTGCAAGATTTTCCACTCCTGCTTCCATTGCAAGTAATACCAGTTGAACATTGAGTTATAGCATCAATACAATCTGTATATTTTTCAGCAGAAATGGATAGATTTTGAGCAAATGCACTTAATATATTTGTCGTATTACAGGTAGCTCCATCCCTGCTTTACCAATGGGGAAGCTTTTGTTATTTGAATAGGAAAACACTTTATTAGATTTCCCAGTCCTGATCTCTGATGTCTATAGCATCTATACTTAAGTTGGACACATCTATGAAAATCATTTGTTTAAATACTACCAGCACAAAACTGGTTTAAAAAAGTGAACAAATGATTAGAGAGGCTATTTATAAGGAGAAACTGAAAGAATTCTCTATGTGCCATAAAGGAGAGAAGTATAACTTGGCGACACAATATAAAAGAGGCATATTTATTCAGTAACAAGTACAATGAAAGGAAAGTGCTAATTACAATGACATAATGAAGCAAACACAGCTATTAAAAGGAAAAGTCAAACCACATATTGTGGGAAAAGTCAACTAATGGAGTAATCTATTTGTATTACTGTAGCGATGACAGGTCACAATTAGGACAGTGTCCCACAGAGTTTTCAGTTCCATTTAAGACACGATGCCACAAGTGACAGTAATAAATAGTGCAGGCGGAAGAGGGAAGGAAAAATAATCTAGCAGTAAAAAGTACTTATGGTACCATCACCACATATATTCCAGAGAAATATGGCTTTAGTGTTGTGACTTGGTAGAAGACATCTCTAAACTTGCACAAGGGTCTGACCAAAAGACCCTATCTCTTCTGGTACTTACTATAAGTCCTTGATTTAAAGGCACTGCTTGGACTGCTGCCTTTCTTCCCATGTCCCATACAATTTTTTCTGGGCTAAAACTGTTCACCAGATCATTTGAACTTTACTGTAATGACAACCTATGTTGTTTCATAAATTAATCAGAAATACATGTATAACCCTTCATTTTTGCCACACTGTCAAATATTATGCTGCACATACATTATACAGTACACACATACTAGCTCTACATACAATTCTCCTCTCATTATGGAAGTTATAGACTCTTAGGGTATGTCTAGTCAGCAAAGACAAACCCACAGCTGGCCTGGGCCAGCTAATTCAGGCTTGTGAGGGTCAGGTTGTAGGGCTGTTTCACTTTTAGGTAGACTTTTGGGTTTGGGCTGGATCCCAAGCTCTGGGATGCTCTGACTCACCCCACAGGGCCTAGGGAGTAGCCTCAATCTGCAGATCTGAGGTCACATGTGGCTCTTTAAGGACTCCTTTGTGGCCCCCAACACTATAATTGCAAAGTGAAAAAAAAATCCTGATAATTTTCAATAAACGGTGAACGTCTAAAAGCCCCAAAATGAACAACTCATATCTAAATAGCAAACAATATGTGATCTCAAAACATTGGATAACTCCCTCTAGTGTCCTCCAGAGAGCAAGACGGTTTGGGAGTGAAAGTCAGTAAGACAGTGGTACAAAAATACGGGTAAGATGTCAGGAAATAGAACATGTAAAAAGTTTGTGATTGTCCTACAGTAAGCATGTATCACATTACAAATCTTTGTGTGCAAGCTGTTCTTAAAATAGTGGTTACAAACAGTATGGTTTGATATTTTTATTAAGTACTGTCTTGTATTCACGTATGTTGTGGCTCTTGAGCTACTGAGTTTTTTACCAAATTGGGAAAAATGGCTCTTCTTGCTATTTTGGTTGCTGATCCCTCCTCTAGCCCAAGCCAGAGCCCAGAAGTCTCCCCAGCAGTGATACAACCTGATGCTCAAGCCCAGCGTACCTGAGTCTGATGGCACAGACCTGCCACAGTTGCTTAGTTGCTGTGTAGAATTGTAGACATACCAATAGAGTTTGAGACCAGAAGGGCCCACCAGATCAATAGTCTGACCTCCAGTATGTCACAGGCTACCAACAAGATGGGTCGTTTTAGCAAAATGATTTTAGATAAGTGAGTCAATTCCAGTGTTTAAGAATGTGAAAAACTGACAGTATGTGCTGAAGCTAGAGGATAATGATGATGCTCGCTCCCCATATAATTCCATCATTACACTTTTACATGGTTCTGTTCTCAGGCAATAGCACTTCTAGGAGAAAATTATGACCTAATTGACAAAGAGAGCTACCCCTCTATTTGCTCTGTTCACAAACTGCCCACCATCAGGCCCTCCAACAGGTGGGCAAAGAGGGCAATTGCCCATGGGCTTGGTGTTTCAATGTCAATGGAGTTCCAGGTCCCTTTGAATTGCTGCGGCAGCACTGCTGCATGCAGCTGGGAGGAGGACCAGGTCTGCAGTCCAGGAGGCACTGAGGGCCAAATGCCCTAGGCCCCACCCATTCTGCCCTTGGCCCTGCCCCTTATGGGGAGGTTTAGCAGGGTCCCCCTCCCATCTTGGCTCGGGACCTGCTGTGGCTGTTAGAGCTGTTGCCCATCATACACATGGGGCCATACATGCAGTGTATGGAAAAGCATGGAGGATGTATTGCAAAAGATACAATCTGAGTGAAATGAAGCAACTCAATCTGGTATAATTCTCCTTCTGTTTCATCCAACACAGATAGTCTAGGAACTCCCTAGAACTTGAGACGTGTTATATCCTTGCAGTTATGCAGACAGCCCCTCTCTTCAACCACAGATGAATTCTCATATTAGGGCAGACATACAGAATCCCAATCACAGCTC
This sequence comes from Carettochelys insculpta, assembly GCF_033958435.1. Taxonomy (NCBI): domain Eukaryota; kingdom Metazoa; phylum Chordata; order Testudines; family Carettochelyidae; genus Carettochelys; species Carettochelys insculpta. The sequence continues at coordinate 46,994,170 of NC_134142.1, read as the reverse complement.
AATGCTTCTGTCAAAAATAAATGCTTGTCTAAACTGGCATTTTTAAATATGTTATTTAAAACATCTTAGCTAATCAGTATTAAAGGCACACCTTTTAACTTCATCTAGACATGCCAAATTGTTCCTAATAATAACTGACCCTCACACTTGCATAACCCGTTTCTTCCCTCCCAAGCTAACAGCTTTTGTCACACACAAACTTTGAGGTAAGAAGGGCTTTTAATGTTAATCTTTTTGTACTTTTCTGCCTAACAGAAATTATATTAGAAGCATGTTACTTTAGCTGGATTAGGGCTGTAAAAGGAATAGCCACTTTAGAATTTCTGCTGGAAAAAGTAATCTTTCTGGGGAAATCACTAACTATTTTGACCTTTTACCAAGATGTGATAGCTGCTCAACAAGAACCATTTCCCCGTGAGCTTTTAGGAGGTACAATCTGAAATGAGAACACAAGCCAACGGTTCAATGCATTAAATTGTCCAATAACTCCATCCCTCTCTTTCTCTCTCCAATAGTGTGAGGCTGCAGCAAGCAGGCTCGCAGCTGTATGGTAATGAGAGTGCCATTGCCTGGATGGAGAGGAAATACTTCTGAAGAGGAACACTGTGGCAGATGTACAGGTCCAGGTCCATCCCAAAGTGCAACTGAGGATAGCTTAGGTGATTTCAAACTAGACTGCACAAAGCACCAACAAATGCGCAACAGGGACCCCTGACATTGTACTAATGTGCTGGACTTGATAGGGGCCAGAGAAGGAAAAACCTATGACTGACTTACTGAACAAGTAAAGTGTAGCTGACCTGGTGAGATCTTTTTAAAACATAGACAGTGGTCCTTCACCCACACATAATTCTTGTGTTCTTCTTTTCTCAAGGAGCATTGGAAGGGGGAAAGGATAAATGCATGTCCTTCCTGTTGGCTTTTCCCTAGCAGTTATAAAAACTTAATTTAGCAATCTATAACAAGGAGTACAGTGAAACCTTAAAGACTGTTTTATTATGGCACAAGCTTGCTTGAGTTGCAACTCACTTCATTAGATGCATGAAGTGAAAGAAAAAGAAACAGTAGGAATACAGAAATGGGAGTGTTAAATCAGAGCTAATTCAATCAGGGTTGGTGGGGATTGAATTAGCTCTGATATAACACTGCCATCTCTATGTCCCTACTATCTGTTTCTTTTCTTTTCTTTTCTTTTTTTGGCTGACACACACATTAACACAGCTACTTCTGAAAATTAGCAAATTATATGTAGAGTAGAGACTTGACAATGAGATGGGATAACCTGGTAATTAAAGAGAAAAGGGCCCCAACACCCGCACTGATATATTTAATCTACTTTCTCAGGAGGAGGATGCCTTGCACAGCTGGGAGTGGAGGATTTCCTGTTGAGTCTATACCCCTTCTCCTGATGTATGGGTTTGGACAAACTTCACCTCACTTGATGACTTCAAAGGGAGGATGTGAATTTGCCCCACGGTTATCAGGTGATCTAAACTTAGTCCTTTGCAGGCGACGGAGTAAGCGATGGTGGGATTCCGGGGAGGGGGAGACAGCCAGAGAACCAGCTACGGGCAGTACAGAAACACGCGGCATTGACTCATTGCAGATCACTCCCCAGGGTTTGCAGGGGGAGGAGAAATTGCTTCTTTCACGTACACAGCTTTAAGGAGCCGCCAGCCCTCCAGAAGCTTCTCTGGGGTGACTCCCTGGAGCCCCTAGGTCTCGGATACAGCATCGCCTGCCTGGATCGCCGCGGTCTCTGCTTACGGTGATATCGGGTACCCGGCAGAGCAGGGCCCCTGGGCTCCCCGTCCCAGGGCTGGGCTGGGCTGCGGGCACTGCTTGGGGCCATCCCACCGGCAGGGCAGGGCAGGGCGCGGGGGCGGGGGCGGGGCTGGAATTGAACGCCGGGTGCCAGCTCAGCCCCTCCCGCGCGGGAGGGAGTTCAAAGGCGCCCCGGGGCCCCAGCCAAGGCTCAGCCCCCCCCCGCGCCCCCGTCCCTTCCCAGCCCCCCCCCGCCTCCCTCGGCGGCGGCTCCAACTCCTCATTGGCTGCCCCGGCTGAAGGGGGATGACGCCTCGGCGCACAATAGCCGCCCTTCGGTATAAAGGCACCTCGGGCGGGCGCCGCCGCGATGCTCAGCCCGGGCCGCCGCCCCGCGCGCGGGAAGATGCCCCGGGGCTTTCTGGTGAAGCGGAGCAGGAGGCCGGGCGGTTCCTACCGGCTGCGCCGCCAGGAGCGGGACCTGCCGCCGCCTGCGCACGTGCCTCCCGGCCCGGAGCCCCCGCCGGCCGGCCCAACCGGGCCCCCGCTGCCCACGGCCGCCCTGCCCCTCAGTCCGGAGCCTGCAGCGGCGCCCGAGGGCCCGGCCGCCTGGGGCGCGGGGCCGCTGAGGAAAGCTTTCCCGGCGCGCTGCCTCAGCCCGCCCGCCCCCGCCGCGCCCTTCCCGCCCGGCCCGCGGCTGCCCCCCGCGCCGCCCCGCACGCCCCTCCCCGCACCGCCCCCCGCCGCGCCGCTCTGCACCCCGCTCAAGCGGCCGGTCCGGGCCAAGGCGCCCGCCAAGAAGCCCAAGGCTCTGCGGAAGCTCAGCTTCGCCGACGAGGTGACCACGTCGCCCGTGCTGGGGCTGCGCATCAAGGCGGAGGGGCCGGAGGGCCGGGCCGGGCCCCCCCTGGCGGGCGGGCGCTCGCCGCTGGGCGAGTTCATCTGCCAGCTGTGCAAGGAACACTACGCCGACCCGCTGGCCCTGGCGCAGCACCGCTGCTCCCGCATCGTGCGCGTCGAGTACCGCTGCCCCGAGTGCCACAAGCTCTTCAGCTGCCCCGCCAACCTGGCCTCGCACCGCCGCTGGCACAAGCCCCGCCCCCCGCCCGCCCCGAAGCCGCCCGCCGCCCCGTGCCCCTCCGCGGGGAAGGAGAACAGCAGCGAGCCGCGCCCCGCCGCCGCCCAGGGCCCGCCCGAGCCGCCGCAGCACCCCAGCGCGGCGGACAGCTCCCGCGGCCGGGACCTGAAGGCCGCAGGCCAGAGCGCCGGCGCCGGCGGCGGGGCGGACGGGCCGGGGCTGAGGGAGGCGGGCCCGATCCCCGGCGCCGGCGAGCTCTTCGCCTGCCCCTACTGCCACAAGCGGTTCCGCCGCCAGGCTTACCTGCGCAAGCACCTCGGCACCCACGAGGCGGCCCGGCCGGCGGCCTACAGCCCCCTGGAGCGGGGGCAGCCCGGCTTCCCCTGCCACCTGTGCGGGGCGCACTTCCCCTCGGCGGACATCAGGGACAAGCACCGGCTGTGGCACGCCGTGCGCGAGGAGCTGCTGCTGCCCGGGGCGCCGGCCGAGAGCGGCGCGGCGGAGGGGGAGCCGCAGATCTTCTCCTGCAAGCACTGCCCCGCCACCTTCTTCAGCTCGCCGGGGCTGGGCAGGCACGTCAACAAGTGCCACCCCGCCGAGCCCCGGCAGGTGCTGCTGCTCCAGATGGCGGTCCGGCCGGGCTGCTGATGGGACTCCCCCGCAAGGGGATTGCGCTGTCCCCGCCCGGCCCCGTGGCTGGTGCTCCCGGGGAGGCCGCTTGTGGGCTAGTCTGCAGGGTTCAGAGCCTCTCGCATGGCTTCCGCACCACCAGGGGAGGAAGGAGCCCGGTCCGAGCGGGCGTTCTCGGCGCGGGAAGGGACGGTGCAGAGTGCGCGCACGTGTCTGCGAAGGGAAAAGAAATCCGCGAGGAAGCGGCCGTGGGGGAGGCCGCCACGTGGCAGCGAAAAGCCCCCAGGTTGACTGCGAGTTCTCCTGGCTGCCTTACTGGACGTAGCCCTGCAGGGTCTGGCCCCGGACTCCCAGACGTGAGGGAGGGTTGGTGCCAAGCGTCAGCACCTTTCCGGGGAAGCTGGGGAGCCGCTTCCAGGCACGGGGCCCGTCCCATCGAGAGTTAGCAACAGGGTTTTGAAGCGCTCCTCTCTCATGCTTCAGTCTAAGGGGAAAACGTTTAAAGCCGCGCGTAGGCTGCGGGCTTAGAGGACGCGGCTGCTGACGAGGCGGTATAAAAAGCTTCCCTAGGCTCACCCCCCAGGATAGAAATGCTGCCGCGTAGCGTATTGAAAAAAGAAACGTTCTTTTTCCTGACAAAGGGGCCTACCTTAGTGCAGCTGTTTTAATGGAAGCCCGAGCCTCTCAACCGTAATCATTTATTAGGAAGTGTTTCCTTCGCTGTACCCCCTGCACAGAGTTAAGTGTTCATATGAAGTCAGTGTCAAGTTCTATATAACTAGCAATACTTATGGCAAATTAACCGTACTGTCTGCTGTTGCTTATTGGCTATTAAACTACGAACTGTTGACCGTGTTAGCTATTTGCGCATTTTCTGAGCACTGGCTGTTGTGTAGTCTAGCAAAGGTAGAGGAAACGCTCCTCTTTGACAACTGGGGGCTGAAAAACTTTTGCAGTTGGAGGGGGTTGCCAGTTTGGCCAGGATACTACACAGAAATGGGGACATTTGCTGCATTGTGTTTTACTGGGAACAAGGGCGAAAGGCAGGTGTAGGAAAACCTCACTTAGGGTTCCTGGAACGGGTCCGTTTCAGCCCCGTGGATTCAAGTGGCTACGATCCCGAATCCTCTGTTACTTCTAGTTCCAGCCATTCCAATGCTGTTGTGAAAATTAGCTACATTTAGAAAAAGAAACAGTCCTAAGATGTTGCTAAAGAGCAGATGCGGTAGACACCCCTCCTATATCGGCAGACTGTATTAAGCTTGCAGCGTTTCGGTAGCCCTCTGGATCCCAGGATACTAAAGAGAGGAGGTGGATGAGGTTCTTTTATTGGACCACCACCTGTTGATGAGACAAACTTCTGAGGCACATGCTGCACTTCTTCAGGTCTGGGAAATGTATTTGGTATCATAGGTCAATACAAGTTGGAACAGATTGGCTAGCAAAAGTAGTTAACGTATTCCAAGGTACCATTCAAGGTGAATCAGCCTGTAGAAAAATAAAAGAAATTACCTCACCCACATTGTCTCCGTACATGAGTAAGTGCACGGTCAGTTTATTCCCCCACTCTGTAGAGATGTCTGAATGCTTAAGACTGTCATATTCAAGAGTGCAAAGACAGTGGTATTTTCTCCTGAATCTCCACACACGAGTTATTTATTTCAACTTAGCCAATAGTGATATTTGAATAAAGTATTTAAAACAAAATGAATCTTTTTTCTGAAGCTAGCTGGTGGAAATGGGTTAGCAGTTGATTTTGTATAGAATGGATTAAAATAATCAATGGCTGTAGTATGGCATCCCTCAGAAATGAACAGAAGAATTAATTTAGAATTGCTGGATTGGCTTTCTCTACAATAATTATTTCTTCACACTTTAGTCTCTCTTTATACATGGAGTACTGCAACTTGTATAACAAAAGACTGCTAGTTTCCTGAGTACAAATATGTTTGTGAGGGGTGGTTTTCTTGTTTGGCCCAAGAACGCAAGTTTATATGCAATACGGAAAATCTCCCCACAAAAATCCTGCTGGAACAAAAGTTTCAGCTCATTAACACATTTTATCAGAACTTACCTGTGTGAAAAGTGCTATTTCAAAAATGCATCTTTGCAGTTATCTGTTGAGAAACCAAAGGGGCTCTTAATTGGATATTTTAAAAAGCATCAAAAATCTAAAGGGAGATTTTACACAAATTTCATTCCACAAAGTAAATTCTCCCTTGGAGAAACTTAATGAGATTATTGCATCGCCAGCTCTAATCTTTGTTTTTACAATAAAATATAGTTAACTAAGAATAGATTAAAACCATATAATGGCCACCAAATGATGTTCTTGCAACTAGGCAAGAGCAGGTAGTTCACACAGCAAGATATTGTCTTACGTGCTTTATATTGGTCTCATGTGGCGTTAGGAAAGAGTTGTCAGATGATCAGTGTTGGAAGCACTCTGAGGGGCTACAGATAGAGATCTAAGAATTTACACCACAAAATCACACCAACCTCCTCCCCAAACACACTAATTCATCTGATTCAGGAGTCCAGTGTGCAGAGAAATGAGTAATATAAAGAAGGTGGTAAGAATAATTTTATTGTATTATTAAATAGCGTGTTCTCTTTAACCATTACAAATTTGTAGATACTACATGAATGACGATACATAATTTATATTTCTATTGTTGTCTTATGATATATTTACACATGCAGTTAGTACCGATGCCATGCTGCATTTCATTACAATAGAATATGCCCAACTCAAAACAAAATGTGAGCGTTTCTTTGCCTGTAGGAAAATACCTCTGGGTGGGTGGAATGTGTGTACTGCATTTATATGGTTAGAAAAAAAACAGCATTTCAGGTGAGACTCCTGGAGCACGTTCCCTTTTCTTCAAAAAGTACACATCACTGTAGCAATGAATTTACATCAGAGAAGTACTATATAAGAAAGGGTAATATAGCTTTAGACCAGCAGCCTGATGATAAAGGCTACATCTTTAGAACAGAATTTATTATTGATACCACTGAGAAAGCAAACATTATAAAAATATTTGGAAGCCAAGCATAAACAGTATTTCAGCACAGTGATTTTTCTGGTATTTGGGCATAGGTTATGGCATCACCTGCACAGTTATGAAACGATACATTGCATTATGAAGTTGGTGCTGCTAGCAAATTTTCTCATTTTGAGTCTGAAATGCTAAAAGATCATTTAAGTATTTTATTTATAACACTCTGTACACATCCTGTGTATTAATATCTGTGACATCTGACAGGGATGTTACAAATGAATCTTCAATTTAAAACTGTACATTCTTTTTCAAATTGTACACATTTTTCTTTCTGTTACAAGAAAATTGCAATGGGGGCACAATAAATACAATGTTATAAGACTGCAGTCTCCAATTCCGTGTGTGGCTTGAGGTTAACAATAGGGCTAAAAGTGGCTCCTTCAGACATCATCCTAGAAGGTAAAAAGTGCAGAGAAGAAACTACACTGAAAATAATATGGCAGCCTGGAGTTTTATAAAAAAAAATAACAAAAGCTAAAATATTAAATTACAAATAAAATTCCAGTGTCGCAGTCTAAAATAAACGTACAGAAAAAAGCTGTGCTCGCTATGGGACACACATCAGGGACACTTAACTGCAAGCAGAGAGTTCATGTGCTGGAGGTTGCTGATCAATGTTTATTGGGAAGCTGCAGGTTTCTCAATGTTTAGGACTTGTTGGCTGACCCAGAGGAGCGACGAAGTTTCATAGACATTCGGCTCTTGCTAGTCCGAGGAGACAGTGGAGAGGCTAAGTCGGTCCCATCCACTTGCACTGCTGCTGCTGGAGTTTCACCTTGTTGGGTCTCTGGGCAGGAGCCTGTAGAAGACACCAACCTTGTTAGTACAGTCTTCCCCACTCACAGCAAGGAAATCTATAGACAGGGAACAGATGGGCACTGGAGTTCAACTATCAATGCACAGCATACACTAACTCTTTACCAACTGTGGGAGACTTCACTGCACTTGAAAGTAGCAACAGAACCAACTAACCTCCAGAGAAAACACTGCCAAAAATTCTCACTAGTCTACCAAGTACTGTAAACCACAATCTCTGCAATCAGACAGAACTGAAATGGCAACCTCATTCCCCTAGGCAGGAGGGCAAATATCCCAGCTTTCTTCAAGGATGGAGAGAGTTATTAATCATACTATAACCAGAGAAAAAGCAAATTCACTTGGCAATGAGAATGTGAAGGATTAACAGCCTGGTGAACATGTAGTGAATTCTAGGAAAGCAACTGAAATGGCAGAACTGGGGGAAGGGGTTCACTGAGGGCCCCCCACTGGCAGGACCAAATTTTTAGTAAAAAGCGCAAGACGACTATTCCTTCAGGCACATAGTAAGATGTGTTCAAACTTCTGCCCTAACCCCATATCTACATCTTTTATTTTTTTGTAAAAGGAACAAGATGAATTTAAGATGAGAGGAGGCAACTCATTACCTGAGCACCCTGAGTGGTCCCAAAGACTCCCCCCGCCCCACAAGAGCTCATTATGAAAACCATACCACCTAACTCTTCCATCCTCAACATCCTTTCCTGCAAAAAGGTGCCAAAGTCCCAAATCTGAGATCAAAGTCCCATTCTCCCTAACTATTTATATGTGCAGAGATTTACAACACTGTTCATTCATTGGTCCCTCTTGAGCATCTACAACAAAGAGTGGAGTTGGGTACATTTTTTCCTTTGAATGCAGTAATCCCCCATGATACATGAAGGTTGGGGGTGGAGGGTTAAGCCTGGGGAGGGTTAGGGCTGCAGGGGGGGCAGAGGGTGGTGGAATTGAGCTGGGTTTGCAGGGGCTGGAGCCAGGTCTGCTAGGGTTGGGGCAGGGTTGGAGCTGGATCTGTGGGGGTTATGGCTGGGGCACGGGGGTTTGGATCTGGGGCTGTGGGGTTTGGAGCTGGGGCACGCGGTGGTGGCTGGAAGCCCCCACCCTCTCTGTTCCCCTTTGACAGGGGGATCTCCTCCTGCCTGCACCTTGGCAACTGCCTCAGACTGGAGCTTCCAGGGTCCCCCTCCAATCATGCTAATGTGAGATACGCACATGTCAAATACACATATCTCAAGGGTTTACTGTATACATATGAATTGCGGGTCAGCCACATAAGACCAGGGATCGCGTACGCTGGATTCGCATACTCTGAGTTTATTAGCCAATAAGTGCAGTTTCAGCTAAACTGAAACAATTAATTAGTAAATGTGCTGAATTTTCCAAACAGTTGGAAGTGGAACTAATGGAACCAAATGGACGAATGTGACATGTTTAGAATAACGTCAAAACCAAACATTTCATCTTGAATTTTTTTGCTTTGATTTCAGGCATTTTCATGTAAACAAAGTAATAGATTAATAAAACATGTAGGGGGTGGGAAGGAGGATGTCCCTTATAACCTTTAGTCAGTGTTTAGCATGCTCTCCCGGTGTGTGTGGGAAACTCAGGTTCCATTCCCCCTGATGCCCTGAAGGTGTCTGAGCTTTCATCTCTGGTGTAGGAGACTGAGCTAGCCATCAGGCTATGGGCTACTTTGGTGTGGCCTGGCCAGGGGGCAGAAAGCAAAGAGGGCAGCTGCCCTGGCACCCGGTGTTTCAAAGGGGCCTGAAGCTCTTGCTGCTGCCACTGCTACATCAGCAACGAGGGTGACTGGAGCTGTAGGCACTTTTGAAGTGCTGCGGCAGCACTGCTCCACCACACTGCGTGGCTGTGAGAGGGGGAGGGCAGCCCAGTGCTAAGGTCCAGGTGGTAGTAAGAGCTGACTGCGCTACGCCCTTTCCCTTTCACTGTTGGCCCTGCCCCTTGTAGGGACCCTGAACCAGGCACCCCTCCCACCACTGCCCCAGGGCCTGTGGTGGCTGTCGGACCCACTGGGTGTGGTTCCTTCTCAATCTGCTCTATTTTAAAAGAAATACTTCAGTAGTCAATGCAGCTGGTGCTTCAACTTACACCTTCCACAGTCTAGGTCTGGGGTATGCAACCAAAATAGCGAGAAGAGCCATTGTTTCAAATTCATTTACAAAATCAATCCTTCAAGAGCCACAATGCATGTGAATATGAGTCCTTAATAAATATATATAAAAAAGTCAAACTGTACTTCTTATCACCCTTATTTTAAGAACAGTGCACACACAATGACTTGCATCAGTTAGAAAACTGTTACCCCCATCTCCAGACTCTACCTGCCTCAGCCCCCAAATTTGCCTCTCTATCCCCAGGCTTTAACCCCCATCCACAGGTTTAACCTCTTTCAGACCCAAAAACCTGCCCCCCTCAACCCCCAGGCTCAAGCCTATTAGCCCAATCCTAGGTTTAACCTGCCTCAGAGAAGAGCTCCATGTGCTGCTGCTGCTCCTTCATAGCTGCCACTTCCCCTGCTGCTGCCTCCTCTGTGCAGCTCTGACAGGCTCAGCCACCCATCCTCCCAGCTCTCCAGTAGGCTTCTCCCACATACACAGTAGGCAGCTCCTTCCTCGGCCAGCTTTGTCCTCCTGGGCCCCGGACCTGCTGGCTGACTTCTGCAGGGCTCCCCGCCCCAGCCAACTGCACAGCAGCTCTGGAGGATGCTGCCACTTGAACAAAAAAACCCCACACATTTAGTTCAACTGAATTTAAGTTTTTTGTTTAAGCAGCAGCATCCTCCAGAGCCACAAGAGGAGTCAGCAGCAGCAGTGCTCAAGAGCTGCAAGTGGCTCCTTGAAGAGCCATATGTGGCTCCAGAGCTGCAGGTTGCCAACCCCTGGTCTAGGTCTAACCACCTGGCTTATCAAGCCATTCTCACTTTTTTGTCCTGGTCCAATGACTATGGATTGCTTCTATGAATGACAATTAACAGGCCAGTAGATTCTATATCCATGGTTCACAAACTTTTTACTTTATGCTTCCCTGTACCCAGATCAGATCTGGGAGAAGGTCCACAGTTCCAGGAAGTGGGATGCAGAGAGAGATAACAGGGCCAAGGCTTGCGGCAGGGGCAGAGGCTTGGTTGGGGGCTGTAGCTGGCAGCCAGGAATGCTTGGCCAGCACGTGGGGTATTGGACATAAAACACTAGGCCTGGGGCTGGCAGTTGGTGACGGGGCTAGGAGTTGAGCTAGGGTAATGCTGCCCCTCCTCCAAACATTCTTACATGCTCCCCTGGGGGCCAAGCCTTACAGTTTGGGTTCCTCTGCTCAATAGCTTGGCAATTTTGGACTCATCTACTATGTGGGAAACGTATGTTAAGTTTAAGTTCCTATTCCAGTGATTATAATAAATGGAACAGCTTCAATAGAAAGGACTGAAAAAGATCCAGAACAGAATATCCCATAGCCCAGAGATTAGGGCACTCTCCTGTACTATGGAGACACAAGTAACAATGATTTTCTGTAACAGGCAGAGGGGAGAACTGAACCTCTGTCTCCCACATCCCCGGTGAGTACTCTAACCCCAGAACTACATTGCTTCCCGCTGGTCACTTAGTGGATTTTGTGAGCCTACACCTTTGCTTCTGTGAAAATGCCTGAAGTAAAAATGTGTTGAAATTAAAGATCTATTTTTGGATCCAATTAATTTTCCTCCATTTTTTTCTGATTATAAAACAAAAACAATTTATGTTCAACTTATACTTATTCCCATAAGTGGAAATTTCCCCCCTTTTTTTTTTATTTGGCATAAGTGGAATTTTCATTACAATAAAGAAACAATCAGAACTGAGGCTACACAGCAGTGGGGGGCAACCTGCGGCCCACGGGTCTCATGCAGGCCCCCTCACGGTAATCTGATTGTGGGCCTCAAGATGTTTTGCTGTTGTTGATTGTTGGAGACACAATTCCGCCTCAGTCACTGTAGTTCACCATTTCTGGCCAATGGGATTTGCAGGAGGAGGCAGCCAGTACATCTTTGTGGCCCATTCGGCTGAAGGTGCAGCAGCCTCAGCGCCCATTGGCCAAGAACGGTGAATCATGGCCACAAGGAGCTCCGGGGAATGGTTCCTGTGGACAGTCAACATCAGCAATATGTCTCATGGACTGCAATCAGATTATCCTGATGGTCTGCAGCTTGCCCACCACTGGCACAGAGGGTATCATGATGCTGTAAAGTGATTGTTGAAATCACACATTCAGGTCAGAAATATGTGCCTAAACAGGGGTCTGCAACCTGTGGCTTCAGAGCCGCATGCACCTCTTTAAGGACTTCTTTGTAGCTCCTGATGCTATAATTGAGAAGTGAAAAAAGCAAAATAAAACAAAAAAACCCATATCCTGATTATCTTTGATAAATGGTGAACATCTAAAAGCTCAAAAATGAACAACGCCTATCTAAATAGCAAACAATATGTGATCTCAAAATGTTGGCTAACTCTCCCTAGTGTCCTCCAGAGACAGAGAACATTCAGGAGTGAAAGCCAAGAAGATAGTGGTACAAACACATGTAGAGTGTGAGGAAATACAGTAAACCCTTGAAATACAGAGCTTCAAGTTGCGCGTAACTCACTTTAACGCAGCTGTTCTGCAGCTGTCAGTCTGCCTACCTGCCCGCAGCTGTGGGCAGCTAGGCAGGTGAATAGCCCCTTCTGCCTGCCTTCCCCCAGCTGTGCTGCCGTCAGCCTGACAGCGACGTAGCTGGGAGAAGGCAGGCAGGAGCAGCCAGGAAACTGACCAGCCCTGGTGGGCTGTTCAGTTTCCCAGATCCTGCAAGCAGCAGGGAGCTGGGAATCAAGTGGCAACCTGATTCTTGGCTCCCCACACTGACTCGTGAAAATTTGAGTTATGCGGGAATGCAACCCCCACGTAACTCGGGGTTTTACGGTAGAATACATAAAAAATTTGTGAACTTCCTGCAGTAAACATGTATCACGTTACAAATCATGGTGTGTGCACTGTTCTTCAAATAGGGTTATAAAAAGTATGGTTTGATGTTATTTTTTTAAAAACCATCTTGTATTGAAATGCATTGCGCCTCTTGAATTATTGAGTTTTTTTACGGAATTGGAAAAAAAATGCTTCTTCTTGCTATTTTCACCTAAAACATACTGCCAAAAACTGAACTGATTGAAGAGCTGACATGTTCTGGTTGTCTGATCCATCATCTGCCCACTCTGAAGAGAATGCACAATACTTCTGATATTGTTCAAACTGACATGACCCACTCAAGTGCTGGGGAGGAAAAGACCCTGTTATTTGCACCCTATCTAGTGACAGTCACTCTGTTCATGAACTAAATACTGTATCGCAAAATGATCTGGAAAGGCATTACAGTGCCTAACTCACTATGCCCTATGAAACTGCAAGTGGAGCAGCACACTCACCGTTCATTTCCTTGAAATTCTATCTTGTTCTAATTGTACAAGGAGTTAAAAGCATTTCAAATCATGGGAATTAGAGAACAGACAATAACCATGGATCTTTTGCCATTCATAGCTAGCATGAAAGACCTGTTTCAAGCCTTTGCCCTTTACCTTGTTGTGGCCAGTGCTTTCTAGTGGAGGTTTTAGTAGGAGAAGAAAAATCACAGCATTTCTTTCTTTGTTGAGAATGAAGAAGTGATGAGGAAGAAGTGGACACAAGTGAGGAAGGCGGGAGGTGAAGGGTGGGGGAAGGAGGAGAAAAGATAGAAGTAAGAGGTGTGAGACAAGAGACACGAACCGCAAAGACTGAAGGGTATTAACAGATGAGCACAGAAGACAGAATAGAAAGAACTGCATTATGCAACTGCTGTTCATGCTACAGGTTAAAGAGAATGATGGGTTAGTATGCACAATGAAACAACAGCTTTGAAATCAAGAGTTATACTTACCAGCTAAAGGTTACAAGTAAGAAGAAAGAAAACAGAAAAAGAAAAAGAGTTCTATAAAATCACCTAGATCCCACAGCCTTATTTACTACACATGTAATACATGCCAACCATTCCATCTTAAGCTCTTTTTAAAAGTTTGTGAAAACAATCAAATACTTCCTTAAAGAAAACCTAGAAGGAAAACCAAAAATGGCAGTTTGATACTTGTCTTCTGTACACCATCACTGTTTCATCTTTTTAACATGCTCAGAATTACATTTAGCTTCAAAACGGAATCCACTGAAAAGATTTGAGCTGTGTTGCGTAAGTCAAATGCTAATTCAGAGGATGGTGTTTTATGTATTGCCTAGCGAGAAGGCTAACATTCACCCACTTTCAAAAGACGATCCATCAAATATACTGGATAAAGAAATATTTTAAAAATAATTTTTTATTAAAGTATTACTTCATTATCCATAAGAGTTTGCTTAGAATTACTGAAGAAAGACATTAGAAAATGTAATGTATAATGGGGGCAAATGTCTTGCTCTGACCAGGGCTGAAAGGGTGAAGCTGGTCTTTCCCTACAGTTGCAGATCTGGAATACTGTGGGCTGAAGACAAGCAGTGGAACTAAAAATGTTATGTTTAATTTAAAAACTTTAAAATGCAGGTAACAAACTTGGGTTTACTGAAGAACAGATGTCATGTTAGGCATATTCTACATCTCTACATACAAAACCAGAAGAGTGAAGAATAATGGCTATTTCAGAGATTTAATTCTAACAACAAAGGGTGGTTTCAAAATCCTAAATTTGCTGTCAGTGAGCTCCATATGTCATGTCATCAATCAGCAAACTTAGATTTGCCTTCAGAGTTTTTAAGTCTTCAATGTAATTATTATTTTGGCTATTTTTATATGTTCAAGCCTAAGCAAAGATAAAGAACTTAATTGACAAATTAGATATGGAAAATGCTGTTAGAGAAAAAGATGATTCAGTAACAATTATGACAAATTTGAAATACAATTACCACAGAGTCATTCCAATTTTTAATATCAGAGCACTGATACTTGACAATGTTAGAATAAGAACTGTGATGGACTAGTTGATTAGGATATTCAGTGACCATAACAAACATAAAAATACATTCACAGCTGGTTGTGCTCATTTTATCAGTGAACAGAATGGGAAAGATGGAAAACAAAACTTTTCAGTGTTATAATTTTCATTTTTAAAGACAAATTTAAAAGCTATTTTGGTTATGTAAGAAAATACGTTTATTAACATTTAGATTAGGAAAGAGGGAAATACAGTTACACTTTTACCTTTACCTGAGTTGAAAATGACTGAAGTGGAGGATGTAAAAGTGACCAGTTTACCATTTTTGATACCATGAATTCCTGTAGAATCCATGTACACATAACTCATTATTTTGATCAATTCTGCTCTTTAAAATATTAAAATTATGCTCTTTAAAAATCTATTTCTGCAAGAAACCATAGGCAAGGATGGTTGTACCGCTTGCTATCTGACACTTCCCATAATGAGAACTTGTGTTCCATTGCTTACCATTTTGCCAAATTTCTTCCATTTGGCCAGTGATTAATTTTTCTACTGTGGGTCTGTGTTTGGCTGAATTTTTCATGGAAATTTGAGCCAAAATAGTTCAGTCATTTCCAAGAAGGTGGCTAAGAAAAATATATTTTTCCCATGTTAAACTTTGGTGATCATTTGAGAAGTTCCAGAATTCCTATGCTTTGGAACAGGACTTGAAATGTAAAAAGTTGGAGAGAGAGAAAGAGAGAGAGTGGGTGGGTTCAGGAATGTACTTTTTATGGTCCCATTGAAAATCTGCCCAAGTTATAAGTCTTTGAAAAATCAGTTTGTATATGCTCAGAACAGACTTGCCAGAGCTTTGGAGCTAAAGTCCTTGAAAATGTTTGTGCTGAACACGCTCAGACCTGGGCTGAAAAGGTGAAACTGGACTTTCCCTACAGTTGCAGCTCTGGAATGCTGTGGGCTATGGACAAGCAGGGGAGCTGATAATTATGAGTCTCTCTTTCCTGTGCTATTAATACTTCTCCTGCTGGACTCAAACAGTATTGCATGATAAGGTCCTTCTGGCTACAGAGCCTTGGGCAGAGACCAGGGCAAAAGAGAAATTGAGGTTATATGAGGAGCCTAGGGAGGGAGATTAGGACTGGGAACTGAAGGGGAATTGAATGACAACTGCAGGCCGGGGGAAGGAGAGAGCCAAATTACATGAGAAGCTTTTGTGGGGTAATGAGGACTGGTTGAACAAAGAGACCACAATAAGAAGGTTGAGAATGGTCAACTATAAAGACAAGGAGAACGGACCAGGTCAAGGAGCCAGGAGTGGTGAAGGGACAGGACCAGGACAGGGACAGGTGAGAGGAAGCGGGTGCAAAAAGGGTCAAACTTCGGTGGAGTGGGCAGAAGAATCCATATCCAATGAAACAATCAGGAGCTGGAATGGAATCCGAGATTGCTGAGTCCCACCATTCCTCTGTGTTTGTAAATATATGTGGAACCCACTGGGACGGTATTCCTATACCTCATTAACGGTTTTCTCTACATAGAGGATAACAACCAAATACTACTACTATCAGTTACTCCATCAGTCAAATGGCAGATGTCTGTATGGTGGATCTATAGTTCCAATATCACTTATGAACCACATACATATCCATTTGATGCCATGTAATTAAATTGTTTTTTTCAGTTTTTTTTTTTTTAAATCTAGGAAATTGCACAAAAAAATCTACATTAAAAGACCATCATTAAGATTGCAAAGTCCAAGGTGGACAAGTCACAACCTGTATGCTCCCCAGTGCCTCTACTTGTAAACTGAGATACACAAATAGTAGATGGGGGCTGGAAGAACTGTGTGAACAAAATTTTTGAAAAATTTAGTCACTGAAATATTTGCTACAGGGGATCCCTCCTGCTCTGTTCAGGGATGGACTAAATGGTCACAGGATCCAGGCTGAACTCATGACACAATATTGTGACCAAATGAGCTGTGCTAGAAGAACCCTGTGTTTACAGCTATCAGCATAATTATCTATTCTGGTCCATGGCACTGGAGTGAAAGACAGGAAGGGGAACAAAACCTTCAGCAACTAGCTAAGATGTGAGCCCCACGTTGTTATGAACTCTTCAACATCCATGACACATTCTGTATCACACACACCTGTCTTACTCTAGGGATTATCACCTCAGGTTATTGTTACAGCCTCCCAGGTTATTGTCAACAAAAGCTCACATGGAGGCTGGACAAATATGAAGCAAAATAGTCATTCTGTTTTGGTCTCAAACACAGCACTCTCTTGAAACAAAATCATTTTGGTGAGTCCTATTATCCAAGTTCAGCTCCTATAAACTAACTAAGCTCTTCTCTTATAAACTGTGTGATAGAGATTACTTCCATTTTTAAACACGTGGGGAGTGCTCACATAATATAATGATGGGGGTTGTTAGCATCAGCTACAGCTACCATCTTTTAAGAAGCAACAGTAGTGATCATAATGAAGGTAACTCCTCTTTCTAAGGTGAGCATCTTCAGTGTACTTAATAAGAGTGCTGAAGAACACTTTCATCATTCAATAGTGCTCAGTTTGCCCTAGTTTTCAAAGACAGTGAAAGCTTCAGAACATCAAAACTGAACAAACAGAATGTAAAGGACAAAATCTATCTATAGCAGTTGGTGATTTTGTCTTAACTTCATAATTTCCATAAATTTAACCATCTTTCCTTAAACTGTGAAATTGTATGCACTGATTCATTATAAAGTCCATCTTCATCAATTTTAACAGTGTACAACTAGTCTTGGAGATCTTGGCTAGATTTAAGAAGACATTTGCCTTAAAATTATTAAAATGATGATTTTTATTATTAGGGCTTAGAACACTGAAAACCTAAAAATATTTTGCACCCCTCTGCAGTGTTCCCTGTAAGCTGTGTGCTTGTCTGGCCACTCAGGGGAGACTGAAATGCTGCCCAGCTGGATTAGCAGAGCGCTCCCAGCTAGATTTTGTGTCTCTATTGGTGGTGCACATTCACACGTGCCTCAGTGCACATAAAATATTTATTCCACACATGGATGGAAAAGATAAGAAAGAACATTGCCCTTCTCCATGCTCCTTTACTTCTAGTGAAGAAGATCATAAACAGTGGACTTAGTGAGCATTTAAAAATCTGTTATATTCATTATATACCTTGAGTCAAGCACACCAGATTTAACAAAGATCCAAAATGTTTAAGTAGAATTAAGACACCTCAATATATTTTAAAAAGACAGGAAAAAAGCTAGTAGAGGGAAATCTAGTACAATAATATTTTAGCCCATTTCCCTCCCCCAAAAAACCCACCATTAATGAGTCAGGATGTACCCTTAAGGCTGTTGGGTAAGTAGATGTAAAAATGGTTCAATTTAAGGGGCCAATATTCAACTCCATTACGATGGTTTTAACCCTCCTATAACTCAGGTGGCTTTAATGGCATGTAAATGGCATAACAACATAGTGTAAGCACGATATTTGTATCTGTGGCTTTTGTAGAATCCTTTTGGGAACACATTTTCAAATCCAGGTTTAGGATTTTGCTTTTTATTTAATATTTACTTCTGTCAGACAAGAAGAGGGTTCAGTTAGTCTGTTAAGTTACTTGGAATAAAAAGGAGATTGTTTTTCCCATCTGCCCTCAAATTGGTACCTGGTAGTTTTCCAGATTTCAAAACCAATTGATTTGAAAAAAAATATTGATTTCTTCATGGTTTCTCTGATGCTTTACAGATTACTCTGCACATGTGAAGCTAGCAGAAATAACTAACTGCAGTGTCGGATGCACTCGGTTTCATTCAGTGACCACTAATATGTAGATAATGACTGCATAATTTAATCTTTTTTTTTTTTTTTTTTTAAACTTTAAATAATAAAAGAACTCAGGGCTCTGAACAGGGATGGTGGTATTGTTTTATCATACTTGTATTAGCAAAGCTTTTAACCATATAAAAGTGTCATATTTATAAAAAGACTTGTGTTTAATACAAGTTATTTGCAGACACTAAACTATGACTAACTTTTTAAAAATGAAGTCTGTAATACATATAATACACAAATGGTATCAACAACATTCCTGTAAAGCAGACTGCTAGTCAAAAATAACTTACTTGATAGAACTGTTCAACCTAAAACAGGGGAGAGCAAAGTGCAGGGTGTGAAATTTCAAAAGGGGGACACAGTATGAATGACTGCTGTGTCTCAGGTTCATCCATCTCATTAAAAACGTTGAAATGTGTTACTGTTTTTATGTATGTGTATTCATACTGATCTACCAATTAATAACTTTTTTTCATTCTACAGACTTATTTTCTTATGCATGATGAAAGGGTTTTTTTATTTTTTTTAAAAGAACATAACTGAAATTTCCATCAGTTTGGATGACATTAGATGGGTTGGGGAGGCCCTGCTAATTCTAGTGATGAAAAGTGGGGCCCCACGTAAAAATTAGCTCACTCTGGCCTAAACTAAAATTTTAAAGTATTATTTTTCAAATTGAGAAAAATCAAGTTTATGTTAAAAAGAACACAGGAATTACGATTATCGAACAGACCATTGGTCAGTCTAACAAAATTGGTTCTTCAGAGAAAGGTGGCTTCACTCTATTGCCCTCTGAAGATGCATTAGTCAAAGCAGATAAGAAAACAAGCAACTCCAACCATGTGGAATAACTACTAAATAAAATTAGGGAGGAGGAATCATGGTATTTTCTTCAAACAAACACTAATAGTGTAAATAAACATGTTATTTTTAAGTTCCTTATAAACCTTGTTTCAAATCTCAAAGAGATCAGTGTCTCTCAACATTCAAGTCTGGTGATAAAGAGATGCTTCAAAAATGCCACTAACGTATTTCTTGTATATAGCTTATTTGCTCAGTTTAACATTTTTCTGCCCTTAAATTTTGTTTCCTCTTGTTCTTGAGCAGGCGTGCTAGCTTTCATTATATGATCCACTAGTCTACACACCTCTATCACATTCCTACTTACTGTTACCCTTTGAAACAAAGTAATCTCAGTGTTCTTAAGTTTTCCAGTGCTTTTAAACTTCTCTTGGCCTTTTCTGGATCAAGCTAGAATGTGGTTTAGAATTTATTTCTGTAGATCACAGACATTTTGCAGCCAGAAAACCAAATATAAAAAAGTATTAATTTAGCAATTCTAACCTCATTTGATTTCAATCTTTTGTTTTGAGAAGAAAACTGAAGTGATTTCACTCCATTGCAAATGTGCGAATCATAGTTTTTCAAATGGTGACATTTTGATTTACTTTGCATTAAAATTATACAAGTTTATCAGTAACAAAATTTCCAATGTTACTCATTCTTCTCCCTCTTTCCTACAGCACGATTATGGAACATCTACTGACATCAATGCAAGACAATACAGGTTACAAAACACACCACTGCCATCCAGTACTACTTGGTCATGCTGAGAAACAAAAGATCAACACAATAAAGTGTTACTAGTTCAACAACTGTGTCTACCATTAGTTACTTTAATCCCATAACCACTGTTAGTGTTTCATGCAGAACTGAGATTAGTGAAAGACTAAAACTTGAAGAAAATGTTGTAGTAATTCTTAAATCAATATGATATTCTTTTTAGAGTAAATAAGGGTGGGAAGGAAAGATTTCATACAACTTGGTTACAAGTTTAGTGCTTTAGTAAAAGTAATAAGAACAGAGGGCGGTTTTTTGGACATTTTGTCTTACCTTCAGATAAAGAGAACTGATATTTAATGATCTAAAAAGAGGGGAAATAAAATAAATGAAATAATCATAAGGAGTCACGAAAGCATCATCAGAACAGGAAGGCCTTTATTTTACTAATTTTCTTACTGATTATTATTTCTACTAGTAACTGAAAATGCAGTACCTTCTTATAAAACAGACAAAAGAAAAAGATTCTGAAACATTGTTTTTCTTCTTAATATTTTTAAATTGCAAAAGTTGGTGAATGCAAAATTTTCTTGGTGTTCTAACTTGGCTTTTTACACTGCAGAAAGATGGCAACCAAAGCTTTCTTACAGAGGTGGTCTAGGAATAATACTTAAGGATTCATCAGTCCACAGTCCAGCAGAAATGTCCTATGTACCTAGATGTTTATGAGATTCAGTATGATAAAAATTCACTGTAAAAATACAGAACCTATTTACTAAGGCAAGGCATAAAATCACAGTGACAGGCAACAAATTAAGGGCAACTATATGTTTTTAAATTAGTGATCGGTTTGCATAATACGTACAATTCAAAATTTACAGGTTTTATAAGTAAGGTTACTGCATTTTAAGTATCATTAAACACCATGGAAAGATAATTTCTTTATTTCTTACCTGCTTCAGAGGGCAAATGATGATAAGGGGCTGGACAGAAAACCTGAGCAGCAAAATCCTCAAAAGTTGTGGGTTCTAGATGATGTTGAACAATTGTTTGCAGATATCGAGCTCTCTCCTCATAGCTGGGTAGCTTGAGAGTTAAGAATCAACTTAAAGTCACATGACACAATTACTAAACAGGTAGGCCTAGTTGGTAAATCATCTATGGTATTCCCTTTAATAAACTTATTAATGCATGAAATTTATAATATCACAATGACCATTCGCTATTTACTAACACAGAAAATATTGCATTTTTTAGCTCCAGTTAAGTTATTCTCAAACCTTTGCACAATATTATTTTAGTTAGCCAATAAAATGATAGTTTAATAGTGAGGCATACATTACAAAAAAATTTAATTAGAGATGGGTTTGACCCCAAATTCTTGATCCGAACATTTCTAAACACTGGTATAGGCTATATTCTGATGCAATCCTCATGGCTTAGGCTATTTCAGTTATAATAGTGTTCAATAGCTGAATGCACTTAAAGCAAAACATTTTTGAATAAGGCTACATGCTGACTTCAGGTCAATCTTTCTTTCTTTTCTTACACACCTCAAAAGTGTTTCAATCAACCTAAGATTACAGATTATTTTCTCAAGTAGCAAACTGACTTACAGTACTGTTGAAAATTAGGTTTTAAGAATTCCGTAATTGTAATTTGTAAGGGGGTATTATGAAAAATAACTATCATTAAGAAACTAGAGTCTTTCCCTCAAAAATTTCCATTTTTTTTAATGAAAAATGAGTTGTTTCCATAATCCCTAAACAAATCCAGGCAGTTCAGATAAATACATAGCTTAACATGTGTATAAAAACAAAAAAACAAAAACCCCACAACCTTAGTCAATTATGCTATTAAAAAAGCAGACATATTTGCAAAGAACCTGCAGGACACCTAAATACTGGCTGAGCTTTGGAGGGCACGGACGGCAAAATACCGTACTTCCTTTTCACCGCATTCTCCCTCTCTGATATTATTGACTGGAGACTTGGAGTGTTGTTGCTTTTGAAGAACCCTCTCCAGGCTTCTTGTTCCAGCAGGCCTGATTGTGCTGTTAGCACAGAGAGAGCGAGAGAGAGAGAGAGAGAGAATATTTCTGCCGTTCATGAAAGCAACTATGGAAATGGCTGTCAAAAATGTAGAGCAGCAGGCAGCAACATACAATTATCAAGAAAAACTACCATGCTGACTATGTGTCATATAGTTCCTGAACTGAGAAATCAGTTAACCTTTTCTTCTACAACTTATAAAGTTGTCCAGCTGGACTCAGTATATTGAGTTAGGCGGGCCCTATTTAAATGTGTCTCAATCACAAAAGAAACAGAATATCCCTACGGCACATGCTCCTTAACATCTGTGTTAATAAGCGATTTACTCTTTGAAAGTATTAACAATTTTATTGTATTTTTGTTTGCATTGTTGTTATTTGCATTAGAGGAACAACCTGAGGTTTGGTAGTTTGGAAGTCTTGAGTTCTAAGCCTGGTTCTGCTGATGACTCACAATTTAGTTTTGGGGCAGTTATTGCTCACTCTGGCCTAAAATAAAATCTTAAAGTATTTTTTTCAAGTTGAGAAAAATCATGTTCATTTTAAAAACAGCACAGGAATTACCATTATAGAACAGACCATTGGGTCTCAATCTCTCTTCAAAATGGGAATACTATATTTTTCATTAGTGTGTTGTGAGAAGTAGTCTGAACAAAACAAGTGCTATGTATAAGCACTAATACTATTAAACAGAAGAGCCTTCCATTTGTGATTATGATGAGCAATAAAATTTCTGCCCTGAATTAGGACTGAATGGTCCAGACCAGAGTTTCCCAATTTTATTTGGCCACAGAACCCTTTTAAACTCAAGAATGTTGTGGACCCCATTCCAAGGCTCTACCCACCTCATCTCCCAAACTTGCCCCCTACTGTCAACCTTTACCTGCTTCAGCCCCCAAATCTGCTCCATATCCCCAAGTTTTCCCCGCATCTCATAAACCTGCCCCCCATCCCCAAGCTTAACCCCTCTCAGCCCCAAACCCGCACCCTGCATTCCCAGGCTTAACTCCTCTCAGCCCCAAACCTGCCTCCTCATCTCCAGAATTAACACATCTCAGCCACTAACTGGCCCCTGGGACTAACCCATCCATAGTGCTGGGGGGAGCGGGGGAGCCTACACTCGGCAGCCACATGTTCCCAGAAGAAGAAAGGCTGGCATAGAAGTGTTCTGCTCGCGGGGGCAGGCCAAGTCATACCAAATGGAGGTATGTGGCTGCTCGAATAGTAGGATGAGTAAGGGACTCTCTGCGGCTAGCTGCCCTGCTGAACTAATGGAACTAAATTCAGTTGGTTTAATGTCTGGATCCCTCCTGCTGGCCATTAAACCAATTAAATTTAGTTCTACTGTTTCAGAGGTGGCAGGGCAGGAGCTGCAGAGGAGGTAGCTAGTATAATGGAATTTTCTCACAGAACTCTTATTTTCACTTTGCAGAACCCCACGGTTCCACAGAACACCATTTGGGGAACACTGGTCTAGAGACAATACTTAGTCCTACCAGGAATGCAGAGGACTGGACTAGATGATCTCTTGAGGTCTTCCAATTGTAGAATTCTATATAATATATTTTAGACACTCTTCTGTCTTTTAAAGATTGTATTTCAGCAACTGAAAGTGATATGCAGTGATAATCCTTATAAATATCACACAGAAAACAATTATAACAAATGAAGTATATTTGCGCATGTTACTCTAATTAAGAAAGAAATGTGGTCCCAAAAACAAAAAATCAATAAATAGATTTTGTCTAAAACAGTTTCTATCAAATAAAATAGGCTCCATAGTATTCTTCATTTATATAAAAAATTGACTTCACAGATATATTGAAATTTGTGGAATTTTTGAAATCCTCTCTCAGTACTGATAGAGTTGACCCTGACAGGAACCCTATTCCCAAAATATTATAATGGAAACTCCAGAGCAAGATGAGATAAAAGCTCCACCACTCTAAGTTCTTAGGTTAGGGGACATACACAGTATTGAGCCTTTACTCCGGCAAGTAATATAGCACAGGTTTTAAGAGGCTATATATAAATGATAGAGGATGAAACTGATAGTTGAAGTCTAAATAATACTATGTATCTCACAACTTGTTGAAAAGCACTTTCTTCTTTGGGGGAGATTCACAGCTGCTGAATTTTCTGCAGTTAATAGAGTCCTTTGATTCACAGCAGTGCCCCTTGCACAAAAAATACTGGCCTTTGTGTATTACCAGAAGCTAATTTTCTATTTGGCTGAAAAGAGAAAAATGGGGTTATTGCCTCTCCCTCCTACAGAGCTTTTCATTATGCCTGATGCACTCAACTTCTAAGCTCTTCTGAGAAAAAAATAACTGAAGAGGCAAGAGGTAGAAAAATGAGCTTGTTAGCACATTAGAAGTGAAGTATCTTGGTGGGCCCTAGAAATTCCCAGTGGTGTGTTAACTTATCACTCTATGCATGCTGGCACTGATAGTCTCCCAATTGATCACTCTCTTTTCGCACCAAAGGTGCTGCCAGGAAGCAAAGACTGAAGGCCCACAGGAGAACAGGCTGCTATCAAAACAAGCTGTTTTTAAAAGTCTGCTTGAATGGATAAAATGTCTCATGGAAAACTGGGGCGGAGACACCTACATGCTCTGCTTTAAGAGGTCTCTAAATTAAACCTTTTAGTTTATCTTGTTACAGCCAAAGCTTATACATAAATAAGGCAGAAATGAGGCAAAATTAATACTTTGAAAATGATCAGGACACTCCCAATCTAGTCATATACCATCCAGTCTGAGAAAAAAGGCAGGCCTACCAGAGTTACTGACTTAAGTAAGGCAATACTTTTTTTTATTATATTATTTCAATGCTGCAAGAGTAGTATAAATCTTTACTCAGCACATCCAGCAAAATCACCCTGTTAGCAAAGATGCTCAAGTTATCAATACTTAATAGACTTCTAATACATGGCTGAAAACAGCACCTTCCTTGAAGCTTTTTTAAATTACATGAAAACCAAGATCATAATTACTAGTACTCTATATTAAACAAAACAGTATTGTAGCACTTTAAAGACTAACAAAATGATTTATTAGGCTATTGTGGGACCTATTCTATATTGTATGAAGACAGTTCTCCAAGAGCTTCCATATATTAAGAACATAACAACTTGGAGCGTGCTTCTACACTAGGAACTAATTTCCAAGTTAACTTCGAAGTTAGGCACTGCTTCGAAGTAGCCAACAGAGAGTCTACACACATTTTCCCTTACTTAGAACTAGGCAGCCAAATTTCAAAGCCCTTACTTCCTTTCCGGGAATGGAGTAGTGCCCTACTTCAAAGTACAGGGTGTGTAGATGCTCAGCTTTGAACTCAGCAACTTCAAAGTTATTTTTGTAGTGTAGACACAGCCTGAGTGTTTGAGTCCTAAGTAGACTAATATACTTGGCAGAATCCAAGAGTAATTTTGTTTTTTAAAACCTAAAAATGAATGGATTTGCCTGGTTGAAATGATCTAATTATAAATTGTATATGGTTATGAATACCTGCGATAGCAACTGTAAGACACAGAAGTTAATTTCTATATCTCATAACATGCTAGATAGTAATCCTTAAAAAGGCTGCTCTCTAGGGAAGAGTTATTAGCACCTGTGAATTGAATATAAACTCATTGGCTACTAATAATAGGCCAACTCAAGTTGTACTCTCGCTGTGAATGATTGTTTCCACTAACATCAGCAATACAAAACAGAATGGGAGGATGTAAGGGTGGACCAAAAAGAGAACACACAGGGACAAGCAACATTTATATAACCAAGCAGACAAATTTAAATCTAGACCTACTGGTAACTAATTTTTATTTGAAACATGTTTTGTAATTTGTTCTTTGAGAGATGTTTGTTCATTTTCATTCCATTAGGTGTGTGTACACTGCATGCATGATAATCAGAAGGTTTTTTTTGCTAGCAGTACCTGTTGGATTAGCTGTGGTGCCATGTGGAGTGGCACCTAAACCTTCGTGGTGGTGTGTATAGGACCATGCCAATCCTGTCTGCTCAGTTCTTTCTTGCCAGATTGCTCCAACAGAAGGGATGCAGATGGGATTGTAATGGACATGAACGATGCATCTCAAAGAACAGCAGTTATGCGAAGATAAGTAATCATCATCTTCAAGTGTTTGCTCATGTGCATTCTAGTAGGTGACTCCCAACCAGTTTACTTGAAGGGCTGGGGTTAGAGCTAATCTGGCTGCCATACCAAAGACTGCATCATTCCTCATCTGTTGGGTGATGGCATAGTGCAACATGAAGGTATGGATGGGTGATCAAGTTGCTGCCTTGAACACAACTTGAGTTTATTCTTGTGTGAGGAATGCTATGAACAAAGGCTGTGCTCTTGTGGAATGCACTGTCAACAGCAGAACTGAAATCTTAGCAGGTCATAGCACACTGTGATACAGGTTGTGATCCACAGTAAAATGTGCTGATATGAGATGGGAAGCCCTCTCATCCCCTTGTCAATTGCAATAACGTACTGCGGTGACTTATGAAATGGCTTTGTGAGTTCAGTGTAGTTGGCTGGGGCATGCCTAACTTCCAGTGAATGGATCATTCCCTCTTTGGCACTGGCATGTGGCTTAAGAAAGATCATCGTAAAAATACGTCCCACCAGGCTGAGGTGATGGCCACCAGAAAGGCTACCTTCCGCGAAAGGCAGGATAGATGACAGGTTGTTAGAGGTTCAAAATGCATGGATCCATAGGCCTAGAGAGGACCAGTTTGAGGGCACACTGGGAGACAGGGTGCCACACCTGGGGATGAAGTCTGTAATACCTTCAGGAACTGGGCCACAATGGTATTCCCAAAGACCAGTTTATCTGCCAACCCAGAAAAAGGCTGAGATGACCATCAGATGCACTTTGATAGATTAAAGCCAACTCTTGCTGCTTCAGGTACAATAGATATTTCAGAAAGGGAAATTTAAGCATCTTGTACCCTTTTACAGAAACCAGACGGAAAAATGCTTCCACTCTGCTAGACAAATGACACAAATGCAGAGTTTCCTACTTCCAGATAGGGCTTTCCTGGAGGAGTTCAGCCATGGAGTTTCCACACTATGAAGTGGAGGGATTCCAAGCTGGGGTATTGTAACTGACCACAGTCCTGTGCAATGAGGTCTGGGCACAGGGAAAGATACCATTTTGTCCACTGATAGAGCCAACAGTACTGAACCATGTTGGCAAGCCCATGTCACGGTGAGATTCAGCAAAGCCCTGTCCTATAGAACCTTAAGGAACTTTGTATATGAGAGGGAAGGGCAGGAATGCATATAGCATGTGGCTCATCCACAGGAGGTGAAGAGCACCCATGATGGAGCCAAGGGTTCTTATTCAGAAAAAAGTAGAACAGTTGGCACTTCCTGTAGCTCTGTACCATATAGGTTTATATGGAGAAATCCCCACCTCTGAAAAATAATAAGGGTGATGTCCAGCCTCAGTGACCATTTGGGACAGTAGGACGAGTGACTGAGGTGAATGGCTACCTTGTTCTGAAATCGCAGCACGTATGACTCTTCTAGGTGGACTGAGTGGGCAATGCACAAATCCTATAGCTTGAGGGCTTCCTGGCAAAGGAGAGAGAGTGAGCACTACCTTGTCTGTTTATATGGAACACCACTGTGGTTTTGTAAGTCAGCACTGAGACATGTATGTCCTGAAGATGGGGTCTGGGATGTTTGGCATGACAGGTGAAACACCTTCAATTTCCTGAAATTGAAGTATTCTGGCTGGGGGCATCAACCTACAGTTTTGACAGTGCCAAGGCATCCATGATCAGCAACAGCAGGGGGTACAATTTGGTAAAGAGTACACCCACATAAACCACCTGCAGCTGTAGCCACCCATGGAGGAAGTCAAGAACTTGAGATTGGAGGGTAACTATCCTGTCCACAGGGTCCAGTTTGGGCCTGTACACTGGCATAACGATGCCTGGAAGGGCATCCTGATATAACCTGGTCTGCTGGAGTGTAACCTGGTATGCTGGAGTGTGTATGCGCAAGATGTCATATACCCCAACAGCTCCATGAAATTCCTGTCTGTTGTCATTGAAAACTGGTGGAGGCCTCTGAGGACATCCCTCAAGGGTTGCAAGTGCACCAGCCATAGGGATGCCTTAGTTTGAGTGGAGTCCTACAGGGCACCAATAAATTCTGTTTTCTGCATCAGGGAGCGTGTTGATTTGGACACATTTAATATTGGATCCAGCCGGAGGAAAGCGTAACGTTCCAGATAATGTGCTCCTCTACTTGGGATCTGCACTTGATGAAGCAGTCCTCTAGGTACAAGAAGACCTGTATCTGTTGTTTGAGGAGAGAAGCTGCTATGACTGCCATGCTTAGTGAATACCCTTGGTGTGGCCAAGAGCCCTAATGGGAACCCTCTGAACTGGTAATATTGGTCGCTGACCACACAGCACACAAACTGAGGGCTTGCATAGTGGAGATATGAAGTGTCCTTCAATTCAAGAGCAGTGTAGCAGTCCCCTGGATCCACGGATGGAATGATGGAGGCCAGGGAGACCATGCAAAACTGCTACTTTTTTATGAATATATGGAGATCTTGCAAATCTAAGATAGGCCTGAAACCACCCTGGGTATGATGAAACAGGAGTAAAACTTCCTTCTCCTAAATTCCTGAGAAAACTCCTCTATTGCCTAAGAGTGAGGAGTAATTGCACCTCCTGTAGAAGGAGTTGCTTTTGAAAAGGGTCCCTGAAGAGGGACAGATGTGGGGATGGAAGGATCCAGGATCTGTACTAGAACTCCATCCTCAGGCACACCCTGAAAACGTTCAGCTCTCAGCAGGAAGGCTGTTGGCAAATTGAGGTTCTACACCACCCAACTTGGTAAGTCCCAATTGGCCCTGGACTCCATGGCAGGAGAGCTGGGCAAGAAGGATGCCGCTGCCTGAGGAGGGACCAGGTTTTCCTGCCTGTGTATCTGGCAACATGGTGGCAGATGCCATATTCAGTACAAAATGAGGGCACTGTATCAGCCTGTCTCTGATCTGGAGGGTCCTGATCTTTGTCACACGAGAGTGCATCCTGTATTTCAAAGAAGACTGAGATTGCCGAAGGGGGTCCATGAGCCACTGAAGCTGCTCTGAAGCCTGGCCCCTGGTGATAGAAAAGAGGGCTGGTAGCCTAAAATCTATTTTTCACAATAAAAATATAGGCTTCCATTTTTGATTGCCCAAAAATGTCAGTCTCCATTAATGTCAACTCCCCAGTCATATTTTCTAGCAAGCACTTGTGTTTTTCTCCCCTGCTGCTCCTCATGAGTTGAAGATGTCCCTCATAAACATATGTGCCACTTATTCTCCTTCAAATCTATCTTAAAATTCCTGCTGTGATGACTACAAAAATATTGATGGCAGGTAGCAATGACACTACTGCCTATCATGTTGATCAGTACTGCCTCAGTGTTCTCTCTCTCTCTCTCTCTCCCCATTTCACCTTATACTCACATTGTAGGTTTTTGAGGCAGGGACTGTCTTTTTGTTCTGGTACTTGTATGGCACCTAGCACATTCAGAATACTAAGTGCTATAGTAATACAAATAAGTTGTATCCTAGATGTGTGAATTTTGTTTTCTTCCCTTGTCTTGTGACTAATTCTTCTACATCTTCACCAAAATACATCTTTTCTACCCTCTCTTTACTATTACTAAACTTCTAACCATGGTGTTGCCATGTTTTAACTTGATTAGTACAAGGTATTCTCTCTGGCCTCCCCATTTCTCACCTCTTGTCTTTCACTCTTAAAATGCTGCTGCTGCTACAAAAATCTTTATCTCCTGGACTTTTGATCATGAACACCTCCTTCATAAACAACTTCACAGACTTCCTCCCCACACCACATTACCTGGAATTTATCTCCCCAGTCCATGAGCTCTATAATACCTTTTCTTTTCAGTCACAGCTCCCCAAACTTCTGTAAACAGGCCAGACTGCACTGCTGTAGCATACGAACCCAATTCACTATTTAGTGATACAACCTTATTATATAGATAAAAGAGAACTCGGATTTTATATCCCCACAATAATGTGGGAAGACCTATGGTGAATACTAGTTTGACTGAGGTAACAAGCATCCTATTTTGCAGGTCAAATAAGTTAATTTCAAATGAGAAAAAACTAAACAAAAAACAAATATCAACATATAGCTACAAATATCAAGATTATATGGTACAGATCTGTCAAATGAGATACTGTTAGATATAATCTTGATATTTGTGGCTATATGCTGATATTGTTTTTTCTTTGTTTTTTCTCATTTGAAATTAATACTTATTTGACCTTAGTCTCTAAGGCTCTCTAAATTACAGGGGTTTGTCAACAGAAGTTTGTGTCAGGAAGATATTGTCCAACAAAACTTCTCTCAACAGATTGTGGCAGATCGCAAGAGCACTCCAGCCACTCCTTTGGCAAAATGGCCAACTGGAAGCACAGCAGACAGGGCTGTTCAGTGTCCAGGAAGCCCTGTCTGTCAACAGAAGGCTCCCTGGAAAGTCCATACCAGCTTTCTGTCAACAGAGGCGATATTCCTCACGGGGAGCAGGGTACAGCTATTGAGAATGTGCTGCATTCTGTCGACTTAATGTCAACTCTGGATGCTCTGCGGGTTTTGTTGGCCCGATAACACCCTCTAGTGTAGACACAGTTTAAGTACTTGCAAGATGTTGGAACAAACAAATGAAGAGAATAGTTTGGTTGACATGGAATTCCTTAATAATTTGTGTTGTGGAGAGCTGAGTCCTATTTATCAAAGTTCATGTTGAGGGAGTTGGCTGACACGGTTCACTAATTCAAACTGAAATGCTAACTCATATAGTTGAAATTTATGAAGAAAAATCTCCTTAAAGAGAGCACATGGAACTACATTAATATATGGATTCAAGAGAGCTTACAGTGAACAAATTTACGTACTCCACTTGAATCACAAATGATAATCTATTGTATTTTTCTGAGGAACAGAAAGTCTCACAGTTCAGAGACATGACATAAACAAGATGCTTTGGACAAGTCTATGCAGTATCTGATGATTTGCTAGTCTTTGAGAACAATTTGCAAATATTTCCAAGACCAGTTTGAACTGCTGAAATATCCTAGGCTCATACAAAGGTTCTAAGACTTTTGCTAAACAGTATTGTACGATATTGGAGGAGTAAAATTTTCCTGCATGAAAGGAGATGCATGCTGACAGGAAAGTATTTCTTGGAAGGCAATGAAAACCTGACCAGGTCTTAGAAACTGGCAACAGAACTTTTTAAAC
The DNA here is from genome assembly GCF_033958435.1 of Carettochelys insculpta. Lineage (NCBI taxonomy): Eukaryota > Metazoa > Chordata > Testudines > Carettochelyidae > Carettochelys > Carettochelys insculpta. The sequence continues at coordinate 46,963,098 of NC_134142.1, read as the reverse complement.
ACCTTTCAAAACACTTTCAAGTTTCATAACAGTATGAAGAAGGATTGATGCCATTCTCTGAAAAATCACCAAATGGAGAAAAAGATAATGGTTTCCACACCCACAGTTTTTCCATCAATGAGAATGATCTCCAGATAAAAGGACAGGGACTTGCAATATACAATTGCTTTCTACAGTTCTCTGAGTTGATTCACCAATCCTTTGTCATATGGAGTGGGAGGTCCAATCTGTACTGATTTTTAAATTAATAGTTTAAGCTGGGGTTTCTCAACCTATGGGTTGGGATAGAAAACTGGCTCACCAGATTGTTTCAATGGGTTACATGGCAGCACCTGGCCTCCCTGCTGCAGGTACTGCAACCTCTGGGATCCCAGTGCCACTTTGGTTTAGTTCTGACAGCAGGAGCCCAGGTGGGCCAAACTTGAGTGAATGGCACTTCAATCCCATGAGCCAGGTCACAACTCCACTCACACAAATTTAAGCCCAGTGGACCAGGCCAAACCTGAGTGGCACTGCAAACTAGAGACTGCAAAGTCCAGACAGTTCTATAGCATAGAAACTACTACTGTGGGGCAAATTCCAAGTAGGACCCCAACTCCACCGGAGGGCAGGATCTGACTGAAACCACCCTAGGGGTCTTCCAACCCCAGACTATTTGCTGGCTTGCAACAGGCCATAAATATTTACAAATGGGTCTTGAGATCAAAAAGGTTGAGAACCACTGGTTTAAGCCATGTATGTAGAGAAACCATGAGTATAACAAGAGAAATGTTTTACTGGATGGGAAGGCGAATTGCTGAAAGGAAGCATCTTGGTAAAACTACCCATTGACCTGGATATTCATACAGCACCTTCATGTACACGAAGCTCTTCTGAGGTAACCTAAAGTTACTCAATTAGCTTGTTCCTAAACATCTCACATACATACCATGGAGCCATATTTGCCTATTTTACTGTTAGAAGTTTACAGTACTGACAATGTACGATGACTAATGAAAATCTGCCGAAACTGCTATTTCACATCAGAGGTCAAGGAAAAGAGGAAGATCACCCTGTTGGTTTATTGGCAGCGTGTGTTGGGGATCAGAGTTTCAGCTTTTTGCTCCCTAGCCTGATAGAGACAGCAAGCAGCACAGAGGTGGTTATTAAACAGAGCATGCGCTACACATTTGCAGCCCTTACAAGGAGAACGGTGACAGACATTTGTGGACAGATTATTCCAAGTAAGTTATGATTTTTAAGATCAAGGGGATTAAGGATAACACTCTATGGAAACAGGACAAGAAAAGTTTTATGCTGGGCATAGATGATGGTGGAAAACATTTCCATAATAGAATTTGGCTCGTGAAGCAAGCCAAGACAACAATCATTTAATTGAATGAGATATTTTTTACTGAAGTGAGAAATCTCTCTCAGAAGAGGGTGTTTCTACACATGCCACTTGTGGCATGCTAACAAACAGCCCGAAATATGGTAATGAGGCACAGATGCAAATTCCCTGTGCCTCATTCACATAAGGTCACATTGTTTGGAGTCCAGAAGATGCTCTTCCCAACTCCAAAACGGTGTGTAGAAGCATGGCCCCCGGGGGTCTTCCGGAAGGAAGTCCTTCTTTCCAAAAATTTTCGGGAAGAAGGACTTTCTTCCACAAGACCCCCTGGGGGCTGCGCTTCTATACGCCATTTTGGAGTCCGGAAGAGCATCTTTCAGACTGCAAACCACATGACCTTATGCCAATGAGGCACGGGGAATTTGCATTCATGCCTCATTAGCATATTTGGGGCTGTGTATTAGCAGAAACAGCCTAAGAAATAACTGGCCAGCGATCGCCAAAAGAGCTGAAGTTACACTAACTCATTGGAATTTGTGCTCTTTCTTGGCTCTAAGAATTAAAGATGTAGGGCTTCCAACACTAGATCATTAGCTGTCCATCCTACAACTAAACACCATTTCATCTGTGGGTGGGTGAACAACCACCACCGTACACCTCTATTCTGAGAAGCGATTCTACTGAAGATGCATCATGGTGTTCCTTCCTTGTTTTGCAAGGATTTCCAGATCTAATTTGCACAGTTTGCAAATAAAGAATTATTTTTCCCTAAAAGCCACTCCTGTTAAGTCAAATCAATCTGGCATCTGAAAGTCAAGCTGGGTTCTTTTCTGCTTATCTTTAACAGTAATGAAAATGTGTATGACAAATTTTGCACGGTGCACCTGTGTTTATATGGGGCAGCACAGATGTCATATGACTGTACAGAATCTGTATCTGCAACTGGAACTTATTAACAACTCTGCTGATGCATAAAAGAGAACCCAATTCATTCTTCCATTGCTGTGTGCCAGCTCTGCAGTGCTAACAGAAATCAAAAATAGTAAAAAGGTGATTTTGTCACTAAAGCAAGCAGATACAATTGTGGATGCATGTAAGGCAACAATCTATGGGGGTTAAAACCATGCTACTTTCAAATGGATCAATTTTCAGAGTAAAACCTCATTTTCAAACTAGAAATCTTATTTGTCTTGACCAAACTGAACAGCGACAGTCAAAGGCTTAATAATTTTATAACTTTCTAATGCAATGTTTCTTCTGCACAAACTGAGGCAATAATTTCCTTCCTCATGTTATGTAAATAGCTAGCGGTTATGGGTCTATAACAGAAGTCAGTGGGTGAGGTTCTGTGGCCTCCAATGTGTAGAAAGTCATACTGGATAGTCCATCCTGGCTTTAAAGTCCATGAGAGCTCAGCAAAAATTACAGAGGATTCAGTGTAGGCAGATAGTCAATTTCTCTTATCCATGCTTTATAAATATTTTATTTAAAATGCTACAAAATATAGTAAATAAGTTGTCTAAAGTTTTTAAAAGAAATGCTTGTATCATACGTGAATCTGTATACATTATACGTGAATCTGTATACATTATCCTAAAAATCTCATTAAAACATTCACACAAACCAAAATTATACAAGAACAGAACCTCTGTAACACTAAATATTGAACTGTACCACATAGTATCGAGTAGAATCGTTACTAATACAAACAAAATAGGCAGGTGAATAGCAGTTCCTCTAATTTTTCCCACACATATGGTGAATGAATTTTGATAAATGCACCAATATGAAAAAGGTGTATCAATGGGTCTAGAGTGTAAGGGGGGGCCCAGGAATGGGGCAGATGATTGGAGGATGATGATTCTTGCTGGGGAGAGGGTTCTGGGGTGGGCCCAGGATGAGAGGCTTGGAGTGCAGACTGCCCTAGGACTACAGCAGGGAGAGTGGACTCCCCCCAGCTTACTCCCCACCGTGGTAGCTCTGGGGCTTTGGGATAGACTCCCCTCCCCCCATGGCAGGTTTGGGCCAAGGCTGGGTACCAGCAATGGGAGGGGTGCCCATATCCAGGGCATGGCTAGATCCAGATGTGCAGGTTCCCTGAGCACCTACACAATGTTTAACAGTCTGCTGTACGGCTACGCAGCTTACAGGGAACTTAGTTGGTGGAAATTTTCTTCTAATAAAAAGCTGTGATTCAGGAGATGCTCTCTAATACAACCTTCACAAAAATGGAAGCATGCATCGCTGAGGATAATAAAGTGTTATAAATAGCTCCTACATATGCAGTTAAATATCAATTCCAACATCACTGTTTACATTGGATCATTTACCTTTATAAAAAATTGAAATGCAAAAGGAGAACATATCTGGGGCAGATGAAGTAACAATGGATGCACCGAAGTGAGTGGGGAGGCATCAAGTATTTTATAAGTTTGTTCAGTGATATTCTCGAGAAAAAGGAAAACTTGGATGAATAACAAAAAAGCTTTGGGGTGGCTGCACACGGACAGAACACCACCAGACTTCAGAGAGCTCAATCTGCATGACAGGCTGACATACAATCAGCTTTGGAAGAACGCTATGAAACACACCACTTCCAAATAGGGAAATGTGAAGGAAGAACAGGACATCCAATTGTTATTTTTTGCTTCAAAAGTGAGTTCTAAAAGGTTTTATGATACCTATAACAAAATGCACATGTGCCATGGTGTGTGCGCGCGCGCACACACACACACACACACACACACACACACTCACTCACTCCCTCCTGTTTCGTTTAGCTGTAGTAGACCATGAGGTCACTGCAAGGACGTAAGCCAAAGATGTAAAAAGCTGAAAATACTGCAAAACAAGCATAGTGTAAAAGTTATATCCATTGGGCCTTTCCAAGGAAATGATATCAGACTTACTGTATTGGCAAACAATATGGTGACAGACATTTTCTCAACATGCACATTCATCTGACATGAACTTAGGCTTAATGGTGGAAGCGTTCACGTATACAAAGTAAGCACTTGCCACAAGTGCTATATTTTTGTCAAACTGAAAATGGAGCACACTCAGCAGCAGCAGTATAGTATATTTAACATACTGTGGTACAATCCTTCTAGCAACATTCTACATATATTACAAGTTGGTGGGCAGTGTTTATTGTTTTATATTGTATCATCAGATCTTATCACTAAATTCTTCAATGGCTTATGGTATTTTCCATGAAAGAAAAGCAGTGATTTGTCAGAGTAGACAAAGCTGAGCCTTCTATCCCTATAACCATATTGCCAAGTCTATATTGTTTACATTGCATCTCAATTAAGAGACAGGCAGGACACCTGGTACTTCTTTATCTAAGTCTCACGGGCTGCCAGATGACTCAAAATCCATAACAGGTGCTCAGGCAGTGTGAGTGCAGGCACATAAACACAAGCGAGGTTGGATAAAATTTGTACTATATTTAGCCACTTACAACACTCAATTACAAAACAGCAAATGTCAGGAAAACCGCAGCAAGATACAACTTTTCTAAAATGCATATAAAAACACTAACACATTAACTTTATCTGTGGAGAATTAAAAATTTAAATCCACAGGACTGACCCTAAATCTTCCATTTATAAGTAATATTTTCAGAGGTCATTTAAGTATTAATAAACACAAAAGTTATTTCAAAACATATAAAATTTACATAATATAGACACCATATTTAATTGTTCATTTGGTCAGGTCCTTAGATAACAAAAATGCAAACATTTTAAGCCTCAATTCTGTCAATTTTGAAGAAAAAAAGCAATTGAATCAGCAAAAAGGTAAAACAATACTTCTGTCCTTTAGAATTCTGAAGTAATTTTATTAAATTCACAGACAAAGCACAATCAACCAATTCTGTTTTAAAGATGCTTGCACTGAAAAAAATATACATTGTAGATTTCTTTTCAGTATAAAAATGTTTTAGTTCTGCTAACTTAAATAAAGCAAGCATTATTAAACATAGACAGTGACAGACTACCTCAAGAAAAAAAATATCAGAAATTTTACAGTGGGCAATTACTTAAGAGCTATCTGTATCTAAACACGCAGTAATCAAATTAAGTTTCTACTTAATATTGTAATTATCAAGAACACAAAAGAGTGATTTTATTAGTAGAGTAAGTGGTAACAAAGTACAGTAAACTGTCATTGAAGACAGTGTCATAGTATCTATGATAAGCAGCATACTGACTTAAACTAATGCACTATATGCCTCTAGGGAATGACAGGCACAGAGACTGGATTTTAACATCAAAATCTATCCATTAATCTTGACTTAAATATAATCTACTCTACAGTAAGAGGAAGACTGGGCATTCAATGAATTATCTTTTTGAATTATAGCAGGGACATATTTACTAAATCATGTTAGTAGAAACACTAAATTTTACTATCCTTGACTGGGTCTATGTTTCTCATTCAATAAATCTTGCATAGCTAAGGATACCAATTTTAGCAAAAATAAAAAAGCTCAGATACTAGCCATTGGCTCTCCATACCACAATGATCAATTCCTCATGTGTACTGAGAACTACAGATTAAATCCATAACTGGAAAGGTTAAGAGACGGAGGGATGTGTTTACAGACACTTCATAGCCTGTGTTTTAGTACAAGCTACAGAGATGAAAACAAAACAGTGAGACAGACCTAGAGTAAAACAACGGTCCAGTCCTGAAATCCTTACTCAGGCAAGTATCAGAGAGGTAGCCATCTTAGTCTGTATCTTCAAAAACAACAAGAAGTCCTGTGGCACCTTATAGACTAAACAGATATTTTGGATAATAAGCTTACATGGGCAAAGACCTGCTTCGCCAGATGCATGAGCCAGGCAACATTCCTATTTTGACTTCAACAGAGTTTCTCTTATTAAGAGCTTCAAGACAGGGATCAGTGTGACTCTAGGGCAATGTGTGTTAATTATTTTAAACATAATTAAAATTAGCACCACATAAGCCCCTCTGTGGGACTTAACACTGACAGCACAGCATCTACACACAGGCAGCTTCTTGAATGTCTTTGTGGGACTTCAGTGTGCAACCCACACAAGCAGCTTTGGAAGACAGGGATGAGGAAAGCCAGTGGACTGATGTGTAAAATGATCCAGTTGCTCCAACCACCACACTGCACAGGCAATGTAGAGGAATTGCAATTACTACTATACTCCAGGGACAGGTGTAGACATCATGGGGGAGTGTGTTGCAGCCTGCTAACCTGATGGTGGAAAGGAGAGACGGATTTCTTCTCCTTATGTATGTAAAGCTTATGTTTGTGAAATGATTTTCACCTTAATTTTTTTTAAAAGAAAATGCTTAGAGACTTTTCTTGATAACAGTAGGATTGGATCACTGATTTACATATTGTACTCTTTGCAGAAAATATATTTTTAAGCTAAGGTTAATTGTCTGGAGCAAATTGACTCTGCCCTGTGGCACTAGCACGAATATAGAGATCAAATATTTTCATTCCAACAGAAGTATAAGCTTATACTCTACATATATACAGAGACAAGAAGAAAACTGCCCAAATGTTGTCTCTGACGACACCACTAAAATAATAGGCCTTTATAAAACTAAAATAGAAATGCTGAAGAAATGCCTCCTCGAAATAATATTACATGTATACATACATAAATGAACTGCCTGCAATTCAACGAGAGAAATGGTGTTACCAGGTCCAATCTATAATTGAGTATAGTTTCCTTGTGCTTTTGCTTTTTGCATCACAGAAGAAAATATATTTCCTTAAACATGCAAACTCGTGTATAGATATTAGATAATTGAATATTAAGCACAACATGATCTACAGGCAGCTGTATAATTATGCCATTTTGGTTTGATTTTTGTAACAAGTTCTCCTATGCAAAAAAAACAACATGAAAATAAGTATCAGTTCTTAGTTATTTTCCCCTTCCTTATGTTGAGCAGCAATTAGCAGAGCAAGCCTTTCACCCCTCCTCTGTGATGTCAAGCTGTTCAGAGCAGTTTGCAACCCTACAATAGTACTATTGTGAACAGTGTCTGGGCTTCCTTCCCACAGAGAGTTAAATGGGCAGTTCCTGCTGCCCATGATTGGTGTCCAGTTAAACAATACTCAAGAGCCAGGTTTTATCTATTCCACGCCAAAGAAGGGAAACCAGGGAACCCAAGCCTTCATATCATGCTGAACCATATGCCAACCCTGCTGGCCCCAAAGGTTTATCACTAAGAATCAGGATCCATCATGTCCCCTGTGAAATTTCGCTTCACATACCTTCTGTGAAATGCATGGCTTTACTGAAAACTGAACCTTTTTCACAATTGGCAAGAACAGATGGATGGTAACTCTGGCTTGGCAAATGGAAATTAAAAGATTTTTAATAGCCTGCATTCTCATGTTTGAGAAGAGAAGCGTTCAGAAGAAAAGATAATTTGTGACCCATATTATTTAGATGGACTTAATAAACAATTAAAATATTTTAAAGTATTCCTAAAAAGTGTATAAAATATATTGGGATTAATTTTATTAGCAGGGTCAAGATTAGGATTCATGGTCTCCTGACTTTTATATGGTCATTCCTTATTGTAACAATGATGTGTAATACTTATATTACAGAAAAACTAGGGAAGTCATTATAAAACGTGACATCATACATAATGGTGTGCATATGATTTTATTAGTACCATTTTGTGAAGGTCTGATCATTTCAGGAGTACTGTTGTATACAGATTATTTAGTTCTAAATAGATAGTTACATACACACAGAGGTTTAGATACATGGTTTACTTGCTTAAGAATTGCAATTACAGGGAGTTGGAAGAAATAGAAGACAAGTGGGCATGTAAATACTACCTTTTATCAGCTTTCTTCTACTATATATTTTAGAAAGTTTGTATATTTGATCAACAACTGCCCCTAAACTGTAAGAGCTAGGACCACTAAATTTGGTATGCAGCTTTCTCTTATCATAACTTAAGGCAATGTAAGGTTTGGTTGTGCCACAAAATGGGATATCTGCCTGGGATGGGATTACTTCTCTTAAAATTAAACAGAAAAGAAATAGAATCAAGAAATCAAGTACGGTCCTCAAAATTGACGTAACTGAGCAAATGCTGAAAGAGACTAAACAAAGATGAGCCAGAAAAAATTGGATGAACCTGGAATAGGATTGCTTCTCAACGAACCTTACAGAAAAGATATAAAAACAGAAAATTGGAGTAGTGGTCTGCTTTGGCACAGCTAAATCAATACTTAAGGATTGAAAACTAGAAGAAAATGTTATTGGCAAATCAAACTGACTATAGCCCCTTTTTGTAAAACAGTTTATAGAGATGAAGAAAAAATACACTTGACAGATTTCTCATTTAAGAAAAAATGACATTAAATGGAAAATGTTCACAATCCCCCTTTATAAGAAATGCAAAATAAAAATTAACTTAATAGAAATTATACACTTTTACAAAAATACAAATAATTTATATAAAGCACGTGCATTTTCCTTTAAAAAACCCCAAACTTTAATTGAGTTAGGGACCTTAGTAATCCCAGGCAAACCCGTAGTAGTAATATACATTTTTAAATCTCTCAGCTGGTGAAGGATGATATGATCTAACTGGTTTAAAGCTCATATGCAGACCCATGCAGAACTAGATTTAACAATATTCATACAAAACAGGATACACACACATTTTGCATCCCCACAACTTTTTTTGTTTTTATCATGTTAATCCTTGTTTGAAACATATGCAAGATCTATGTTTATTATTGCTGATGAAGACAGCCTGCAAAAGGAATAAAACAGTATTTATGCCATTCTGCTTCCCTCTGATGTAAAAAAGGCCAGAATTTTTATTTTGTTTTTAAAATCTGGTTTAAATTTAAACCTTAGAAATATTACTAGTATGATGTCTTCTCTTCCTCAGTTTTGCTGGAGGACTTCTGAGAGGCATCAAGAATGCTTGCATGAATGGTAACATTTTAAATGGACAAGAATGTTAAAACTGCAACAGAAGGCTTTGGTTATCCAAAAAGAATTGATGAGGGGTTAAAGTGGGTAATAACAAAAAAACTATAATTTCCCGCTGGCTACAACGAGATAATGTTTTCTAAGACTGACTTAGTTATCCTCTCTTCTTATAGCAAGAGAAAAATCCCATATTTGTTTTTAGAAAACCATTGCAAGCATATTTTATGATGGTGTAATTAAATTTTGATCAATCCACTGAGTTCAAGAACAGTATATTTAAATTTCAGACTTTGAATGAAAATATTCTTTTTTCTAACATATGTGGGCTAAGTCAATCCACACAAAAATTGAGACAAGAAGAATCTACAGTACAGTATTCCACCAACTACATGAAACTATGTGGCTGCTAAATATTTTTTTTCTGTAATAGAAATTGACCAGTGATGCCAGTAGCCAACCTTGAGAGAATTTTTTAAAACAGCCTTTGAGTAGCAAATTGTGCCATCACAGACAATCAGTTTTGCCTTATTTGTACGTGGCTCTTTCATCTCTTTCCAGCATATCTTCTGAAATCTGGATAACTGAAGAACTCACAACCAAATTGTGTTACTAATCAAGAAAAAAAAATTCAAAGCCTGTGTTCACTTTATTACATTAAACCAATGCTGCTCTAGCGAATGAAAAGAAACAAAATGTGAAAAAATTTTCCAACTTGTGAGGACAATTTCAGTTACTGTTACTATTCTAACATCCTTTGTTCTGAAGAAATAAGAAATGAAGAAAGTGAAGTGAAATATTTATGCACATAAAGTTGATCCCCAATACTGCTCTTGCAGTCATTTGTAAGTGCCTATGTGACAAACACCAAGACCAGACTGTCAAAAACAATCACAAATGTTGGTTCAATCACTAGTCCCTAGTGACTAAAATTATGGCATTTACAGTGATGCTTTGAAATTATTCATTGCTAAAAATTCTATTCTTCCAACAGGTTACTAATAAATGATGTCTGAGAACAAGCTTGCACCGCATTAAGAGCCAATTTTTACTTAGAACACTGTCTAATCTTGCTCCCCAGTGTTGCATTTTAACGCTAATTGCATGATCAAGCCAATAAATTCGACTCAAGGGACAAAAACCACTATCAAGTACCTACCCTGATAAAACTAGAGGTTGCAAGAAAATGTACTTCAAACACAAGTAAGGCAAGACATGACAAGCGAAGGAGAGGTATCAAAGCCTGAAAGACAGTCATCAATACTGACAGATTACTGTAATTCTGACTGTCAGGATGATCGATTTAAGCAGCATAGGCCAATCAATATCCTCCTCATTTACTGAACGACATTAGATATATAGTTAGGTAAGATGTCCCTGAGATAAGACTCAAACTACATTTAACGAACATAAATAGCACAATTTATGCTTTGGAATCTTAGTATTTTTTTTTTTTTAAATTGGGAATACAAAATTTAGTTTACAGTTTTATCCTTTCGAATTTTTTTTTTATTTTTTATTTTTTTTTACTATTTATAGAACTACTGCATCATCTAAATATATTTTTAAAATAGCTTCTCTTTTCTTTTCTAAAAGATCCTAAAATGATTTCTTTGATTTTAGAATTCTAAATACATAATTTATTATGAATTAAAGACATCTTCCTTTTCTCAGGTTTCAAGACGTCTGCTGTTCTGAATACTTGAACTGACTTTGGTTTACAGTAACCTTTCCATGTACAGCCTTCAGTATTCTTTTTGCAAGTACTCATTACTGTTTAAATACAGCAAGAAGTCCTGTGGCACCTTACATGACAACAGATATCGGCTACGTCTACGCTTGCCCCATAATTAGCCTGATCGGAGAGTACTAACTAAGTTCTGCGATGAACATGCAGCACTTCATTAGCTTAATTCTCCCCGCGGCAACTTCTCCGATTTGGCTGATTACCATGCCCCCTTCAAAGAAGGTGGCAAGTTTAGACATAGCCATATTGGAACATAAGCTTTCATGGGCAAAGACCCAGTTAGTCAGATGCATCTACATCTTTGCCCAAAAAAGATTATTCTCCAATATAGCTGTTAGTCTATAAAGTGCCATAGGACTTCTCGTTTTTGCAGATACAGACTAATATGGCTACTCCTCTGATACTGTTAAAATGTCCTTTTCAAATCACTGACAAATGAACAAACCAAACCATATTGCTTATAAACTTATACAAAATGGTTTGGACTTCTATTAGTGTTAAATGTGAAACAGTTTTAACTCCACTTCTACTACCCACAAAAGCTCATGACCTACTAAATTTGTTAGTATTTAAGGTGCTATAGCACTGCTTGTTATCACTAATATTTTATCTTATTTTAATGCAGAAAGCTGTGTACTATGCTTGGTGCTTTGAAACTGGAATATCTGATTTCTGTTGTCCAGCAACACCTCTGCTCCGGTATCCCTGTTAGTGCTCCCAGCTGCATCATGCCTCGGGAAAAGCTGAGCCCTATGCTCAGCAACTCCTTTCCCATCTTCCCAGAGCTTTGGGAATGCTCCAAATAGCTTAGTTGAGGCACTCATGATCAGGAAAGCAGTGGGAGAATTGAGGGTGAGAGAGGGAATGCTGAGGAAAGAGGCAGGGTGGCTGCAGAGCCCCATGGCAGGGGCCAAGAGCACAGCCCAGCCGTTGTAGGTCTCAGTGTGCTCCCGTGGAGCTGTGCTCCTGGTACCTCGCTGCAGTGCTCTTCAGTTACCCTAACTCTTCCCCTCAACATCCCTCCCCTCCAACCCCAAAGTCCCCGCTTGGTCCAGGTTGGCTCCTCTGCTGCTGTAGGAGTGGAGCCTGACTGCTAGTGGCAGCAGAGGGGATGGCAGTGATCTCCTTTGGTGTGGCAAATTCCCTGGTTTGGGACTGGGCAGGTCCTGAAGGTGCTGGACCAGGGAGGTACAACCTGTACAAATTTAAGACCCATTATTCCTCCAGCATAGAGGAGTTTCCTCCGTTGGTATTTATCTGTTGTGTCAGATCCTAAACTGAGGTGGGCAAACGTTTTGGCCTAAGGCCCATATCAGGACATGGTAATTGTATGGAGAACCATGAATGCTCATGAAATTGAGGTTGGGATCTGTGAGAGGGTGAAGGCTCCAGCTGAGGGTGCAGACTATAGGGTGGAGCTGGCAGTGAGGGGTTTAGATCCAGGAGAGTCTGAGTTTAGACTAAGGTTTGGAGGGTGGGAAGGATCTCAGGTTGGGGTGCTCAGGGGTGCAGGCTTTGGGCTGTGCTTACCTCCCAAGCATCTCCCAGAAGTAATGGCAAGTCCCCCTTCCAGACACCTATGATGCAGAGGTGCAGTCAGGTGACTGCGTGCTTCCTCCCACCTGCAGACACTGCCCCTGCAGCTCCCACTGGCTGGGAACCATTGCCAATGGGAGCTGTGGGGGGTGGTGCTGGGAGCAAGAGCAGCGCATGGAACCCTCTGACTGTCCTTGTGCCTAGAAGGCAGAGTGGGGAAAAATGCTGTTGCTTCCAGGAGCCATGCAAAGCACGAAAAGTCCCAGCAGAAGCCTGAGGGCAGAATTAAAACGGTTGACAGGCTGGATGCAGCCCACAGGCTGTTGGAGTTGCACACCCTTCTCCTAAAACCACAGAGTTCTCATTATCCAACAGTTAATGAAACCCAGTGTAGTCCCAGTTCAATGTTCTGTGGTTTCCTGGCAGAATGACTCTTGATGGAACAGGATTCACAGTGCAGAGGAAGAACCTCAAATTCAATCTGACATTTTGCCCAGTGGGTTTGGGAAGGAGTATGCCATGTCGTGCAGCTCGCTGCTTTGCTCAGCAGCTTCCAATCTGTAGATTTAGATTATAGCACAGAAAGGAGAGAGCATTTTGTGGAGCTTCCAATCACTCATTCAGAGCCCTGATCGGTTGGTTTCAGCACCACTAGTGAAAGATGATGATGGATGGAAGAGCAATACTCCTATGAGCTACTCAAATTTATTTGGTTAATCAAGTTCACTGGTCTATTAATCATTTTAAGGTTATTTTAAAAAATCTCCCTTCTGACTATGCACAAAGTCCAGCCTGAAAGCTTAACAGATCAATATGAGCTTTGCTTAATTAAATGAGAAATTTGCCCCAGAACTTGAATTGCATAAAATTTCTCAGCGTATGATATATTAGTACTTCACACCATTTTCATTTTTAAGATAAAGATGGAGTTTCAAGCACAGAAAGATTATATGAAGGCAGATTGTTAGTGTAAGAGGCAAACAAATATGAGATGTTTTCCTAAAAAAAGTGCTTTTCTGGTCAAATCAGTAGAAAGCGTATCAAGTAAATCCTTCCTCTTTAGAAGTCTGAATTTTATGAGTAACCTCACAGTATTTTTAACCTTAAAGTGAAACCTCAAAACATTATCTCATGAGTAAAACAAGTGATGCAGACAATAAAGACTAAAAATTAATGTGAAAAATGAAAAGGGAGAAGAGTGATATGTTGGCATTTTTTTTCCATTCTCATTAAAACAATTATGTTGAAAGGATAAAAGTTTGGTACAATGTTTCAACCACTAACTCATCAGGAAGGTATTGTAAATAGATATAAGACCAGTTAGTGTCCAGGAAGAAAATGTGCTTATACATAACAAGGTTAGGCAAAACTATTTCCCTAGTTGTTTAATTCCCCACTCCCCCCATTCCTATCCAGTTAGCTGATATTGCATCATTTTTCTTATTGTTTTGAAGTTTTAGGCAGAATACTTAATGGACACCTGCACACATTACAAAACTTCCCAGAACATTTTTCATCGTTGCAGCTCATCTACAACAGCAAGATCATGTTATACTTTAAGAACTATATGCACTGGCAAAATGGTATGCAAAGAGTCATACTTTGCCTATTGCCGACATACCTAATGTTAGCTAACACCGTAAGTCTCTTATAAGTGAAGTTTATCAAAATAAACAAATAATCTATCTTGAATGGAAAAGTTTTTGAGTCAAGAATAGGACTCTCTCCTTTGCTGTAAACCTACATGTATGTTTTTTTTTTTTTTTAAAACATTCTCTCCAGGAAAGCTTATTTTTATACAGTGGGGGGTCCCTACCTTTCCTTATCTAAGCAAGCAGGTGAGTAATGGACTAACTCAGCAATCCAACAGCATTACATGTACTAACCCATGGATACAAAGATCCTAGATTGACCATTTGCTCTGATGGTGGCTGCAGCATACTAACAGTATGCTTAACTGTGGGACAGAGATTTCCTTTGATTATTTTTGCCAGAAATGCTTTTGGTGGAGTCAAGACGGTTATTAATGATACTGGAAAGACTAATAAACTTTACTTGTCCAGAGACTGACTTGGGGATTTGGCGAGCGTCAATAAAGCTTCCGGGAACCAAGGATTTTTGGAGACCAAAGAAACTGAATGGGACTTAGGGAACAACTGCAAAATAAGAGACTCTGAATTCCTGACTGACCCAAAATGAGATAATTAAAGGCTTCTGTACTGGCACGATGAATTAGACTAACCAAGTCCAACATCGTCTGACTTTACCAAATTCAGATTAGCCCACTGAACTGTATGGAAATCTTGATCACATATCCCCCCCAAAAGATCCACAAATTGGCAAGACCATGCACTGAACCTAACATCTGATTGGAAAGCCAGAAATGGTAAAGAACATCTGAAAATATCAGTGTTCATAAGACATAAGCTGAATACCACAATAAAAAGGCATATATTTGTATCAGTCAAATACAAAACTTGAACTTTTCAAGCAATCTAGAAGACCAGAACAGAAGTGAATCAGCAACAGTAGGTACACAGTGAGTAATTTAACTATACAAAGGAAATGGCCTGACTAATTGAAATTATTTAAAAGCATGTTGATCTTGAGAGAGGAGTAAGACAAAGATAAGTAGTATTTAAGGCTAGAAGGGACCATTATGATCATCTAGCGTCTGATCTCCTGCATACCACAAGCCATAAATTCTAACCAAGTAATTACTGCATCAAGCCCATTGTGATGGGTTGAATCACATACGTCCTCTTAGAGTTGTCCCCTGGTGTGCTGATCATGCCACTGATGCTTGCCTTCTTGCTCTCTGGGTGTCCTCACAACCCTGTCCTGCTGGGCCAGATCTTCTTGTCTCCCTCAGACAAGGCGCAGAGTTGGAGTTCCCACACCCCTGCAGAGCAACACAGACACTGAACCTGTTCAGTTCTGGGAGACGCAGTTCTCAGGGGTCAGCACCCAAGAAATCAACCCCCAAAAGGGACCAAAATCTCACATCAATCCATTTTATCCTGTGTAAAAGTTTAACACACAGAAAGCTCAGAAGGTCCATTCACTTTATCAGAAAAAGAGAGATATGCAGAAGGCCCTTGACCTATCATAAACCCCTCCAAATTGGCCCTTTGTTCTACTCTCTTGATTACAGTCTGAAAAATAAAGGCTCCAACCAGTCTGGTGTCTTTCATCCTTTTCCCTCCCAAAATGAGCTAGTAATGTTTGGTCTCAGTGGGATAACCATGTTAGTCCGTATCTGTAAAAACAACGAGAAGCCCTGCAGCACCTTGGAAACCAATGGCTATATTAGGGCATAAGCTTTTGTGGCTAAAACCCACTTAGATGGAATGGAGAAGAAATAAAAACGCAGGCATATATGTAAGGAAATTAATGCAAAAAACATTACTCTCCATTGTAAATTAGGGTCATTAGTCAGGGTGATTGTGGCCATTCAATGTAGCTGATAGGGGTATGTCACTGTTTATTGAGGGGAAGTTGCCTCTGTAGAGTGTTAACCAATTAAGATTCTTATTGGGGCCTAGCTGTATAGTAAAGAATTTGCAAGTGAGCTCTGATTCAGATGCTTCCCCTGTGCTCAAGTTTTGAATTTTTTGTAGAAGGATGCTTACTTTTAAATCCTTTAATGAATGTCCAGGGAGGTTAAAGTGTTCCCCTAAGAGCTATGTGCATTCCTATTCTTCTCCCTCTATCTCCCTCACCCATCTGCCAATGGAACAACAACAGGGCTATTCTGCAATTGTCTTCTCCATATAAGCAAGCAGTGGAGTCACAGCCCAATTAACTAGGGAAAACATTTTATTTATCCTGGAAAAGTAGGCTTTTGAAGTTCTGCTCAGAGATGTCATGAAGATTTAATAATTAACCGAAATTAACTAAGAGAAAATAAATACCAGAATTATTAATTAACAGAAAATAAATATTTACAGAAAATAAAGCTCTATCATTTACCAAGTGTTATGAAGGGTAGGGACAATAACACATAATCCAAGCATAGGTGAGTGACAATTCACACTATGGCCATTTCTACACTACAAAGATTTGTCAACAAAACTGGGGTTTTGTTGACAAAACTCATGGAGTAGCCACACTACAAATGTGTTATGTGGAGAAACTGTCAACAGAATGCAGCAGTTGTCTCAGGAGAGAGAAGGTGCTCCTGTACGAGGCATAAAGCCTCTGTCAACAGTCTATTGATAACAAAATAGTGTAAATGCCTAAGGTGGGGGTCATCTGTTGACAGAGAGGGCTTCCAGTTTACCAGGCAGCCCTGTTTGCAGAGCTTTCATAGTTGGCTGTTCTTTTGACAGAGGGCTGGGCAGTCTGGCTGCTCTCTGTCGACAGAGGGCATAGACGGGGGAGCCTCTATTAGGTGTGGATGTGTTGGAAATATGTCACAACAGTAACTTCTGTCAACAAAACTCTGTAGCGTAGACCCAGCCTATATCACCCAGTAATAATACAGTCAGTTAGAACTGGTAACCAGTAAACTGACAAGCTCAGGGGTACTTGTACTTTGCACAGCCCTCAGAAGTTTGTTTTTTTCAAGGCAAATAACTTTCAACTTTCCATCCTTCCTGATTCACTACACTTAGGCCCCAGCTCTTTTTGAAGTCTAATAGAGGTAACACATTTGGAATTCTTAGTCCAAGCCACTTTGAAACACACACAAAAATCAGGTCTCTCCAAAAGTGAAATAATGGTGCATCTGCATATCCCTCAACAAAAGGAGACTACACATATGCCATTAAATGTGATCAAAATGACAATATCATCCCACCTATAAATCTACACCATCAAATCAAAAGGGACAATAAAATCAAAATTACATAACTACTACAAAGTCAACTTCTGAAAGAATACAGAACATTTGAGTAATAGTCTATCAGCTAAAAATTGCAAGGCAATAAATCTGCACTGCAGGTTGAAGTTAACATACAGAGTTGGGAAAAAATCTTAATTCAAATTTAAACTTTCCTATTCATTTCTTGAAATAGACACAAGAACATACATTTACTAGGTCAAAACAATAATGGAAGTCAATCTTAGAAAGTGGGGAAATGTAAAAAAATCAGACCATTTACTATGTAATGATATAAAGTAAAAGTACGTACGTTCGTTACATTAAGTGGTATTAATTTTTAAGTGGATTAGCTTACCTCATGCTTTTATTTTCAGTTCCTTTTCTTCTGTGGTTTTATTTTCTTAGGAGCTCCTTATTCTGAACTTTACAGCAATATAAAATTGCAGCAGGAAAAAGGTGATAACCTTGTCAGGCTTCTCTACAAAGATGTGCCTATGGCCCTCTGATGATGGCATTGTGTTCTTAACTGAATTATGCAACTATACATTAGGTACCACGATAATAAAGCTAATAAGCATCAAAGTTATTTCTCTCTTTTTGAAACAAACACAACACTACTGGCACTGAAAAATGAAATAATGTTAACACTGAACAAATATCTGTTTACACTAGGGCTTTGTCTACACAGGCACAAATCTTCGAAATAGCCATATTTCAAAGTTTACTAATGAAGCACTGAACTGAATATTCAGTGCGTCATGAGCATTAGGACGCTTCTGGACACGGCACCTTTTGAAATCCCCTCATTCCGCTCAGTGAGCAGGATAAGGGGTTTTGAAAGGCGTGGGGTCCTTTCGAAAAGGACCCGTGGAGCCACGCGTTTTCGAAGCGCCATGGCCAGAAGCGTCCTAATGCTAATGAGGTGCTGAATATTCAATTCAGTGCCTCATTAGTAATCTTCAAAATGATTTGTGCCCGTGTAGACACACCCTAAAGGAACAAGTTGCTAGCATAATTGTCTATGTCTGGAAAAACCTGCATATGAAATGGACTTGTATGTTAAACCATCATTCCTTAGTTAATCACTCAAGATCATTCAGGAAATTTTGAAGCATTAAACTGAAGCTTCTTAAAAGAAGTCAGTTTGAAATGCGTTCCCTGAATTAAGTTGATAGAAATCTAAGATTTAAGCAAAAATATGGTATATCTTTAGCCCTGCAAAGCCAGTGTTACATGGAAATAATACAGGTAAAAAGGATACAAATTTTGGTACAATGGGATCAGTGATTTCAACGCTCGGCTTGCATTTATAGCTGTTGCACGAACCATAATAGGAAGAATTTTCCCATTAACAATAGAGCCATCAAAGAGTGGACCAAAGAAAGGAACCTGAATCAGAAATTAATAAATTCAACTCTAATACAAAATCTCTGCTATAACAATTAGCAATCAACATTAACAATGAAGTATTCATAATTCTTTTCCCCCCTCATCTATGGTTAATCACAACAATTATGCATGAGACCTGTTTTTTCATGAAAATACATAGCCATATAACTACCTGATATCCTTGGTAACTGATAATTTTTCTACACATGCTATTTTAGGTAAAAACTGTGCCTGCCTCATCCAGGCTTATTTTCACCGCTTTCTGCCAAAAGCTTAATAATAAATCATATATGCAACACTTATAAAGTTCAAAGGCTAGGTGAGAGGTAATGATTACTCACTTTAAAAACAATTACATTTAAAAGTATAGCATGCATCTATGGAGTGGAACCATCTAAATGCGCACATAACCGTCATGTGACTATTATTGCATCTTATCTGCCATTTTCAAGCCCCCCGCCACCTGTCACACCTCCCCCACTTTGTTGCACTCACTTTTCACATTGTATTTACAATTAGACTACATTTTTGGAAGTGGAAACCACACACAAAATCTTGGCCTTTCTGCAATCAGCGGGAGTATTTCTGTTGATTTGAAAAGGGCAAGGATTTTACCCCATGTCTATACTTTTGTGTGTATAATGCACTCAGCACACATTGGGAGGTGAGTATATGAAAAATAAAATCAGTCCGAATACTCTTGGCTTACACAAACACATTCAAAACGAAGTACGATTACAGGTGGAAGGCCTGATCCTCTGGGTGCTCGCCTGCATTTCCTTTACTGAAGTATTCACTGTAACTTCACTCATGGATCTCAAATCTTGCATTTGTGTGTACATAATGGATTGATACATGGCTAACTAACAGGTAATGTCTGCAAATTCAGGCTCTGTGTACACAGCTTATAAGCACAGATTTAGAAGTCAGACTGAGGCTTACAGAAAGTTTGGTCCTTAATTTAGGTATGTCCCCAAAAGTCCATAGAATTATCTGGCTGTAATATTTTAACATTATATTTTCCACTGAACAGTTAGTATCTTGGATTTCCCCGTCACTCTGAAGAAACTGGGTGTTAACCTCTGGGGATCTGTGGAGCACTAGCTGCATTGCTATATCTCTACCTTATTTTTTATATTTTAATTAGAATTAAAATATAAAAAAAAAAACTTTCCTTTTTTGTGTATGTAAGCAACTGCTGAGGTTGCCACCACAAGGATTTTATATAACTGCAAAAAGGAAGAGAGGTGTCCTATGTGATCATGATGGGACAGCTAACCAGTAAAGCAGTCTGTCTGCTAAGATGTGACCCACACTACAAAACAGGTCTTGTGCACTATTTCTGCCATTATTCATGCCACAATTCAGTTTTAAGGATACTGAAGTTACTTGATTTGATTATTAAAGCATTTATTTTCCATTTAATGGAAGATGCTTTTGGAGCAAGGATGTTCCCTTCTTTTTTAAAGCAATTAAAAATAGGAAAAGATGGCAATATTGTAACCTTTCACACTTACCAAGAAAAAAAATGTAGAAAATGTAGTTTTAATTAAAATCTGTTTACCCTTGATAGTACCATGCCATGTATGCTGTAAGTGTCATACTGAAATGCCAGTACCATGCAACACTGAGTGCTATATGCTTGAATTCCCTTTTCTCTCATGGAGCATGTTAGTATTAATGTTTATAGTAAACAAAATGCAGTGTTGTAAAATATAAACACATAAATCTATGCCATTGACATCACACCTGAGAATTATGCAATTTAACCATTTATTGCTGCTTCCACTTCAACAGATGGCTCAAGCCACACTGATTGGTTGATCTGGTGCAGTTATGAGAAACAGACAGAGGCAACCATACATAAATTCCCAGCTCAAAAAATATTCAGCATATGCCTTTCTTTAGGCAAGACAAGTAGTCCCACTAAAGCCAACATGCTTAAACAGCCTTCTGAGTCTGGGCCTGAATTCTTGTGTGGCAGTTTAAAGGAAAGATAAAAATGGCTGTGAAAGGAAGGAAAAAGAAGGCTGAATGGAGGAAAGAGGAAGAGGTAGTCTATTCAGGCCATAGATCTAGGATTTGGATTCATTTACTAATACAATAAAATAAAAATCTAAAACCAGGGTAATTTAATTTAATCTAATCTTAGAGTTCAAGTGGTTACATAAAATACTCTAACCTTTGTTCTTGCAGTTTATATTAATTATCAGAATTGCTTGATGGAATTACAGTCCTTTTGTTCGCAGTTGCTTATTTTTCTCTATACGCTGCCCTCTGCACACATGACTTCTGTCTTGTAGCTATTACCACTGTCGTTATTAAAGAAGGATTACCTTGTTGGGTCAATATGTCACACCATAAAAGCAGGAGCTTATATCTAGTCAACCCACAAATTACTCAACACATACGGGAAATTACCAAAGAAACTCTTACCTCAGGTTTTTTCATGATCTGGATACTGAACATGTGGTTTTTCATTGGATAGATAACAATAAGAACATCACCAAATTCTGTAGGAATTATTCCTCTTCTGTAGTCTCGGGTATGCTCTGACCAGACAATATGCACTTCATCATTTCCCAAATGTCTTAGCTGGCAAGAGTGGAAAAAACAAAATTTCATATGCATGAGTACAAAGTACTTCAGCTATCTTAATATAGTACAGGCCTGTACTCCAAATGATGGTGAGCTGAAGAAGAATCTGTGGGGTGCAGAGAGAAGACACATCCAACCACATTGCAATGTCCTTGATTTATAAGCTAAGGAAAAACAAACATTCAAAATTAGATCTCTGTGTTTAGTATGTCGATACCATGTATGTCTTTTGTAAACTAATAGCTGTGACATGTGTACAGGCTTCGCGGGAGCCTATACAAGAAGGATGGGCTCCATCTAAACCAAAATGGAACCAGCCTGAAGGCACTTAACATTAAAAACGTCATAGAGTAGTTTTTAAATAAAGGGCTGGGGGAAAGCTGATGGGTGAAGAGGAGCACATGATCGGACAGAGACATCTCTTAGAGAAAGGCTTCTCTATGTTTAGTGAGAAGGAGAGGATTGAAGATTATAAAATATGGGTAAGATTGGATGAGAAACAAATGAAAAAGTGTAACACATCAGAAAATGATAGACAGATAAATAGTGACAATTTTTTTCAAGTGCTTATACACAAATACTAGAAGTCTAAATAATAAGATGGGTGAACTAGAGTGCCATGTATTAAAGGAGGCTATTAATATGATTGGCATCACAGAAACGTGGCAGAATGAAGACAATCAAGGGGACAAAGTCATACCAATCATACAAAATATAATTGGAAGGACAGAACAGATCATGTCTGAAGAACAGCTAGCCAAAAACTCAAAAAGTAATAGCAAAATGTTTAAGTACACTGGAATCTGGAACCTTGTAAACAACCAGGTGGGCCACTGGATGATTGAGACACTAAGGGAGCACTCAAAGAAAATAAGGCCATAATGGAGAAACTCAAATGGATTCTTTGCTTTGGTCTTCGAGGGTGAAGATGATAGGAAGATTCTCAAACGTGAGTTATTCTTTTTAGGTTATACATTTGAGGAATTGTCCCAGACTGAGGCATCATTAAAAGAGGTTTTGGAACAGACTGATAAACTTAAGAGTAACAAGTCACTGGGAGCAGATGACATTCATCCAAGAGTTCTGAAAGAACTCAAATATGAAATTGCAGAATGATTAAATTTGTAATTTATTCTCTAAATCAGCTTCACTATATAATGACTGGAAGATAGCTAATGTGACGCCAATATTTAAAGAGGGCACTAGAGGAGATCTTGTCAGTTACAGACCAGTAATGGGCAAATTAGTTGAAACTATTGTAAAGAACAAAACTGTCTGACACATAGATGAATATATCAAAACAAAAAAGCAGTCCAGCAGCACTTTAAAGACTAACAAAATAATTTATTAGGGGATGAGCTTTCATGGGACAGACCCACTTCTTTATATCATAGCCATACCAGAACAGATTCAATATTTAAGGCACAGAACCAAATATAGTAATGAAGGTTGACAAATCAGAAAAATTATTATCAAGGTGAGTAAATCAGAGAGCAGAGGAGCAGAAGGAGGGCGGGGAAGAAGTCAAGAATTAGATAAAGCAAAGTATGTAAGAGTCCTTAAAATGAGCCAGATAATTGCCATCCCAGTTCAAACCACATGTTAAATGTGTCGAATTTGAATTTGCTTTTTTTTCCCCAGAATGGAGAGTGCTAACTAGCAGTGCGCCTCCAGGGATTTGTACCGGAACCAATCCTATTTAACATATTTATAAATGTTCTGGAAAAAGGGGTAAACAGAGCAGTGCAAAATTTGCTGATGATACTAAACTGCTCAAGATAGCCAAGAACAAAGCAGACTGTGAACAGAACTAAGTGACCGGGCAACAAATTGGCAAATTAAATTTAACACTGATGAATGTACAGCAATGCACATTGGAAAAAATAATCCCAACTATATATACAAAATAATGGGGACTAATTTAGCCATAATTTCTCAAGAGAGAGATTTTTGGGTGTCATTGTGGATAGTTCTCTGAAAATATGCACTCCATGTGCAGAAGCAGTTAAAAAAGCAGACAAAATGCTAGGAATCATTAAAAAAGGGATAGAGAATAAGACAGAGCATATCTTACTGCCTCTACATAAATCCATGGTACGCCTACATTCTGAATACTGCATTCAGATGTAGTTGCCTCATATAAAAAAAAAAAGATATATTGGCATGGGAAAAGGTTCAGAAAAGGGCAACAAAAATGATTAGGGGTTTGGAACAGGCAAAGAAAGATTAAAAAACACTGACACTTTTCAGCTTAGAAAAAAGGAGACTAAGGGGGGATAAGATAGAGGTCTATAAAATCATGACTGGTGTGGACAAGGAAAAGTTACTTATTTGTTCCCATAAATTAAAAACTAGTGGTCACCAAATGAAATTAGTGAGTAACAGGTTTAAAAACTAAAAGAAAGAAGTTTTTCTTTATGCAGTGCATAGTAGCCTGTGGGCAAGGATTTGCAACCTGTGGCTCTTTAAGGACTTCATAGTGGCTGCCGATGCAATAATTGCAAAGTAAAGAAAAAAAAAAAAAAGCAGCTCCTGATTATTTTCAACAAAACAGTGAATGTCTAAAAGTCCAACAATGAACTCATATCTAAATGGCAAAAAATTGTGTGATCTTGAAATCTTGTATAACTCTCCCTTTAGTATGTGTAATATATTGTGAGATATATTATACCTGTGGTTTGATTGTGTTGCTAATAAAGTCTTGATGTTGAAAAGGAAAAGGAAGCTTGTGGCATTCTGGCTGTTAAGGGCAATGTGCATTTTAAGAAAGGAAACTAAAATGAAATGTGAAGTAAAATTGGAATATTTAAAGTGGGGCTCGAAGGGCTTCAAAAAAAGAGGAAACTCAAAGATGAAAACAGAGAATTTCACACTCGAAGGAACCAATCCTTTGCATTTATATCAAGTTCGGCTGGGCTCCATTTATGAAAGTGAAAGTCAGGAAGAGAGCGGTACAAACACGCATGTAAACTGTGAGGAAATAGAA
This sequence comes from Carettochelys insculpta, assembly GCF_033958435.1. NCBI lineage: Eukaryota > Metazoa > Chordata > Testudines > Carettochelyidae > Carettochelys > Carettochelys insculpta. The sequence continues at coordinate 46,938,723 of NC_134142.1, read as the reverse complement.
TATGTAAAAAAAATTGTTAACGTCCTGCAGTAAACATGTATCACAAATGATTTACAAATCAATGTGTGTGTGCTGTTCTTAAAATAGGGGATACAAAAAGTATGGTTTGACGTTATTTATTAAGGACTGCTTTGTTTTTGTTATTGTGGTTGCTGACCCTGTCTGTGGGACTCCTTGCTAGAGGATGTTGTGAAGGCCAGAACTTTACCAGGGTTCAAAAAAGAACTAGATAAATTCACAGATGTTGGTCCATCAATGGCTATTAGCCAGCATAAATAGGAATGGCATCCCTAGCCTCTGTTGTCAGAGGCTGGAAATGGATGACAGGAGAGGGATCATTTTGATGATTCCCTGCTCTGTTCACACCCTATGGGGCATCTGGCATTGGCCTCTGTCAGAAGACAGGATACTGGGCTAGATGGACCTTTGGTCCAATCCAGTTTATTCTCTTTTATATTCTTATGTTCTTTAGAATATTTCCAAGTTAAACCTACACTTTTCCTTAATAAAATTGATAGAAGATGCTCAGTGGCTTGTATCTGATTTACCAAAAAACCTTGAATCCTGACTCCAAGATTAATAGAGACTAAGTTTGTAAAGTAAAACCATTCTAAATAGATTCTCAAAAGCAATTTGAATGAAACTGTGGATACAATATTTGCACTCGAGGGGGGCTGGGGGGAATCCACACAATGACTATGTCTCTGGCAGCATCACAATCAAATGGTAGTCTTGTTTTCCTGGGCTCTTTCGTTCCTGATTTCAGTTGTTCACCTAAGAAGCAAATTTGGGTTGCTCTGACTCTTCTTGAATTGCTTGAATCACAAGACTATTGGGGGAAAGATGTTAAAAGTATTTATTTCGTGTAGATAGGGAGTCCTCAAGTTGCTGAAGTCATAGTCTCAGTTGGTGTCAAGACTGCGGACGGTATTATAAGGATGGGTCTTGGTCCAGAGGTATTTGGTGACATGGTTCTCATTGAAGAGGCAGACAGTACCACAATAATTTGTGCCAGGAGATTTGGTGCCATAGTTAGGGACTTGTACTCTAGGCAATACAATTCTTGATGCTGGAAAGAAATCTCTGGTGCTCTTTTGGGTTTTGGTGCAGGTACACAGAGATGGTATACCATTTCTTTAGACATTTAGAAGATTGAGCTTTAAGGGAGGCTTTCCATCTCCCCACTTAAAAAGTTTGATCTCAAGAACAATGCTCCTCACAGATTGTTTTTGAAAATGTTACTGATGCCACTGATGAATGTGGCTTAAGACGTTTCACAAGAACCAGAGGCAGTGTCTTGACTCATCAGGACATTCAGTGAATGGGATGAGCCCAGTATCTGGAGCTTCTTGGAAAATCTGCCATGGCCCAGCTGAGCTTGGACTGACCCTTCCAAGAGGCAGAATTTCAGTTTTTTTCCCCTCTTACGGCGCGCGCACGCACGCACGCACGCACAGTACTTCTTCACACAAGGCACAGTCAGCCTATGAAACTCAATGACAGGAGATCGTGTGAAGTATAGCGGGTTCATGAAAGAATTACATATGTCTGAAGAGAATAGGTCCATCAATGGCTATTTGCCAAGATGGTGAGGATGCAACACCATGCTCTGGGTATTCTAGACTCTGGCTGCCAGAAGCTGGGACTGGACGACAGGGCATTGCTTGCTAATTGCTTCATTTTGTTCATTCTCTCTGAAGTACCTGGCCTTTGCCACTGCTGGAAGACAAAATACTGGGCTACATGTACGATGGGTCTGACGCATCATTGCTATTTTTATGATGTTACACTTTTTGAATCCTCTTGGAGAAGGACCTGCAAACTGGGTAGGTACCGCGACTGGTCATCATTCAGCAGCATTGCTGCTTCACAGAGAGGCAGATTCTGAGTTCCTGCAACCTGAAGTCAAACACTAAGTTTCTGTAGGGAGATACACTCGTACAGGAAATAGGCCCTTGCACAAGGGATAGGAATTCAACCATTACTCTGAATAGCACTAACATTTCAGGAGGTTTTTAAGCCAGCAGCCAAAAAAAATTGATCTATGTTAATAACAAACTAACTACAGAAATAAATCTGCTCAACATGGGATGTGGACACTACAAAGTTTTGCCTTTCAGCCACAAATGGTAAGAAGGAAATTAGTGTGAACTCTGGCTGCCCCTTCTTTTATACTCTTTTCTACGGGGGTGGAGGGAGTGTGCTCAAGGTGCATGTGTTGCCCCAACAGAGACAGCTATTTAAAAGAATCTGCATCGACAATCCCTCAGAGATTACATGTATAAGTTGTCACAGAGAAACTGAAGTCAACCGAACTCTGACAATTTACACCAGATGAAGATGTGGCCCGCTGTACTTCAGTTCCCTGCATGAAAATTGGGATAATAAACCTTCTATATTTTGTGTTGTTCTTGTAGATTGTAAGCTCTTCAAGACTGAAACAGTCTCTTCTTACGTGCACATATAGTCACTAGTACAATGGATCCCCAATCAGAGTTGAGGATTTACGGCATGGCCATATACAAACGATAAACAATACAAAAATAATACAACCAGTTTCAGTTACTTATTTTTAACAATGGAGAAGAGATTCAAAGCACATATTGTAAAAACATGAAACAATTTAGAAAAAGCCAAGTTAGCTGCAATTTTAAATTGAAATACTTTAAAATATTCTTACTATACAGTCATCACCATGTGTCAGCTTTCCTAATATGTTTATGTTAACTGAATACAAAAGAAATGTGAAATAAATGTAACCAGGAGGGATGATCAAATCTAATTTTGATACATTAGTGTCATATGCTGTACATGTTACAATACCAGCCAGACTTAATACTAAGCTGCAGGCTACACTGAGATTTCCAAATGGCAGATTGGTCTAAGTGATACCAAGTATAATTGAAGTAATAAACGATAGTAAAAGCAAAGCACACTGTCAGGAAGAATTTAAGTATTTACTTTTTAAAAATTAAATGAGTTAGGTTTGGAAAGGCAAGACAACTGAAATAATGCAGGGCTCAATTTACAGAAAATTCCTTTTATTTATCTCTTGCATTAACCCTTGAACTCTTGCCAAAATTATGTGTAATTTCTAGTACCCACTTATCTAAAAAAGAAAAGGGGAAAAAAACTGATTTCCTTTCATAATGAAAGCTAGACTTAAAATTTGTATTTTGTTTTCTTCAAACAAAGTTCACTAGAGAGTTACCGCAGGAATACAAAACAGGAGAAAAATTTAGGAGGCAGCTTCTTATTGCATCTCTCCTGTGATCTTATCATTTCCAGGACTCTTGCTGTTCTTTAGTCGTTTCACTGCTCTTTCTACTTTCTCCTTCGACTATTGGTCTCTCTCTCAATGCTTCGTGGAGATATCTCTTTTAGTTCTTAGATCAGTCTCTCTGAGACGCTCGGGTCCAACTGTGTTTTGTACAGATCGGTGCAATATCTTGTCCATCGCTGCACAACCTTCGCCTCGTTCATAAGCACCTTGTTGTTCTTGTCTTTGATCGCCATCTGCTTTGCCTGCCACTTCCTATTAATATGTCTAATAATTTTATACATCTCCCTGGTCTTACATGCACCATAATACCTCTCTATATCTTCACACTGCTCCTCTAACCATTTAACCTTATCCATTCAGGCCACTTTCCTTACCTCATTGCATTTCATTCCAGATTGCTGTCCGCCCTCTCACAAACATCCTGCTGATCTTCAATGCTGTCTTCTCTTGGACCAACTTCAGTGCCTCCTGCGTAATCTACCTCTTATTGATCTTATTTTCTTCTAGAACCCTCTGCTCAATTGCCTCTATCAGCGTTGCTATCCCTTCGACTCAGTTAGTTGTACTGACATCAGATTTCATTTGTACTGTTGTTTTACGATCAGCACATCATCACGCATATGATCAATTCTCCTCCTTCATTCAGCCTTGGGACTGGCGTGGAACCCCTAGAGGCTTCACGGTGGAGCATTCAGAATGAGACTGATATTTCGAAGGAGGAAACAGAAATAGCAGTGAAATGACTGAAGAACAACAACAAGAGGCCTGGAAATTATAAGATCACAGGAGAGATGATAAAACACTTTGGAGAAAGTACGATTCAGGAAATACACCAACTACGTAATATAGCGTGGAAAAAAGGGAAGGCACCTATGGAATGGACAAGATCCACGTTAGTGACAATACATAAGAAAGGAAGTGCATTGGAGGTCACAAACTACAGAATTATTGCCCTAACAAGCCATCTAGGCAAGGTGCTGATGATGATACCGATAGAGAGACTGAGATCACAGATCGAACATCTAGTCAATGAGCAAGCAGGATTCAGGAAATATAGAAGTAACATAGAGCAGATACTGGCACTAAGATTGAGTGTGGAGAAAGCTCGACAAAAGAAGATCTACAATTGCTTCGTCAACTTTCAGAAGGAATTTGACAGGATAAGTCAAAAAGTGACTTGGGTCACATGAAGTGGATAGCATGAAGTCACATGAAGTGGATAGCAGACTGACAGGATTGTTGAAGGATATCAAAGACAAGGCAAAGGCAGAAGTGAGAATGAAGTGAGAAGTGAGAGTGTTGGGAAGTTGGTTTAGAACAAGTAGAAGTATGAGACAAGGAGATCTGATATCACTGAGTATCCTCATCATGCACCTAGAGAAAGCGATAGATAAGATCAAGGAAGAGGTAGACAGTGCATGGGAAAAGAATTAACAACTTGAGGTTCACAGATGATATAGTTATCACTGATGAAGATGAAGAGAAGCGAGGAAGAATGGTGCAGGTGCTAAATGAGGAGGGGAAGCAGCATGGACTGATTATGAACATGAATAAAACAAAAACAATGGTATTTGGAGATAAGGAAATAGGAAGGAAGATCGGTATAGGTGGGATTGAATTAGAGAACAGAGAGAAGTTCATATGTCTGGGGAGCAACATGACATATGATCTAAACTGTAAGGAGGAAATAGCAATTAGAATAGCAAAAGAAAGAGTGAGTTTGAAGGCGATGGAGAAGATCTAGAAAAGAAAAGTGATTAGCTTAGGAATGAAGTGGAGCATCTTCAAAAACATGCGTATTTAGCAGCATGTTGTACAGATGTGAGGCATGGGTGATAACAAAAGATTCGAAGAGAAAGATATTGGCGTTTGAGAGGAGTTGTTAGAGAAAGAGCCTGAGAATAGGATGTATGCATGTCAGCAATGAGGAATTATATAGGCAGATACAGCCAAAAGAGAATCTACTGCAAAAGGTTATACAACACAAGTTACAGCTGCTCAGACATATCTGCAGAATGAATGATGAACGAAAAGTCAAGACCTTGGTATTCAGCATAATGGACGGTTTGAATAGGAGAGGCAGACCCCACAGAGAACGGGTAGATGATATAGTGGATTGGTGCGGAGCTAGTCTGCAGAAACTAAGCCACTCTGCACTGGACCAGGAAAGATGGAAGGAAATAGGAGGGAGGCATAGGACACCAACAGGTGCTGAGCCCATGGATGCTGATGATGATGATTCTTATTGCAGGTACTTTCAGTAAAGTTACATGTACTTAGCTCATCTAGCTAACGCACCCTCAAGCACTGAATAAATTCTTCACAAAATATGTTTAACACATTAAGTTTTCTTAGTCCTGTAAAATAATGGATGAGATTAATTGCAATTTTATAAAAATGCAAATGTTTTATTACTGGACATGTTTTATGGCTTTATGCCTTTAAACATTCAGTGAATATTAAAAACAAACTAAGCAATTAGCTGTGAATGATGGAACTATAATTCTTTGACAGTGGGCTTTAACGATGTCAAACAAAGCTTGAGTCATTTATATAGTTACCAAAAGTTTCAGGCGGATTAATAAGCTAATAATTAGAAAATGGCCCCTTTTGTTTTAACGCCACATGTATTAATTTAATTAAGACACTTTCACACCCTCCACTTCCAAATCTCTCCACAGTGCTGGCAGTAGCTAGACAGGAGGAAAGCTACAACAGTGAATTTGTGATCTCTCTCCCATTGTGAATTGTCAGATTTTAATAGTTCTATCTTAATATTGACACTCCATCATCTTACTTCAGTAACTGTACTTAAAATAATATATTTTCTATTGTGACATATTCTTTCATTTAGAAAAAAATCAAAGATGAAGAAAATATATTCATTAAAAACTTTGTGATTCATTTTAATTTTAATCCTGTTCCAGATCTCCAAGACATTTCCTCCTCTTCCTTTTGAATTCATCTTCTTTACTTCTTGGTTATGTTTTGACGCCAATCTTTCAAAGGTACCTAAGATACTTAAAATTTTATTTATCATTCAGAAAGATTGATAGAAAATAAGACTTTAATTTGCCTGGCATCTAAAGCACTAGAATCTTGATACAGCAGTGGTTGGGCTGGCAGGAAGAAGTTTTATTTTAATTAAATTTAATTTCCATTTATAGGATGAACCTATCATCTACCTCTAGGCACATTACAATATAGAAACCAGGAACAATTCTTCAGCCAACCAAAGTACAATAAATGAATTGTTCAGATTCAGCAAAACAACACATGCTCAAAACATGGTTAAACACATTCAAAACCCTCAGTCACAGCTCAAGATTCAATGTTTTCTTCCATATATGTAGAATACACCTACTCTGAAATTTGGTGTGGAGCTAGTCTACAGAAACTAAGCCACTCCCCACTGGACGGGGAAAGATGGAAGGAAATAGTGAGAGAGACATCAGACTCCAATGGGCACTGAGCCCGTGGCTCTTGATGATGATACTCTGAAAAATCAAAACCAACCAACTAAACAAACAAACAAAAGAAAGGTGCAACAATATGCCTGAGAACCTGGATTGCATAATTTGGCTTCAAAAGCAGTGTAGACATCACTGGTCAGGCTGAAGTTTGGGCTCTCAAACCTGATGACAGGGATGGTCTCAGAGATGGTGCAGAAAGAACTGCAGTTCTATTTTTAGCTCTTTAGTGAAAGCCTGAGTCATCTGACCAAGGCTCTGAGATATGTGGCAGCAGGTTTTTTGGCTTTTTTTCCCCTTCAGTGGAGGTACCCTTCTTCATCTCCATATATTTTCCTTCCCTTATATCACCAAATCTGTATTTTACCTCAGCAACAAAGTTATACGAAACAAACTAGGAGTAAGGGAATTTCGAAGTTGGGTGCATATTTTGAAGTGCCCGCGTCTAGACTGCCTGTCAGCACTTCGAAGTTAGCACCTTCAAAATTTGCACAGCTGCCATTATGCTAATGAGGCACTGCATATGCATGGCAGCACCTCATTGATATTCCCCAGTCCATGTCATTTTCATGCCCCCATTCAAAGAAGGGGACTAATGTAGACACGACCTTGGTGTATTATCCTATTCAGTAAATCCATACAGACTCACAGAATAGACTATGGTACTGAAGCATGTGATTATGGGTAAAGGCAGAAAAAATGGGGTTTAGTGAGAATGTTAAACTGGAACTGTGAAAACGGTGACTGCTTTATACTTGCAAAAATTACATCATCAAAGGACTGAACTAACTTTTAAATATGGCTATAGACGTTAGCTGTGTGGAAAGGATGGAACTCACTTGAAAACAGATATAGAAAGCAGACTGTACTATCTGCTGAAAACTAACATTTAAAATATTGTGGGGTTTTTATTATCAAATAGCAGAAACTATTTTCATTATGTTTGTCACACATTACTTTTTAATCATTCTAATCCAAAAAGGTTATTGATACATATTTCTGTGTGCAAAGTATGCTGATTCTTCAAAAAGGCTGAGCCAGGAATACTACTGTTACTTTAGTTATTCTCTTTTAAAAATATTTTATTTTTGCTCTTAAGATCCTTTAATATTTTGTTTAAAAAAATTAAATATATTGACTTTACTTTATGAAATAAAAGAGTAGTAAATACTCAATATTTAGGCATACAGGAAAATATTTTAATAGTTTAAAAATTGTCTGATGCTACTGAGAGAAGTTACAATTAAGTGTCAGTTCATAACAAACAATAATAAAAAGATATAAATTATTTTCTTCAAGTTGAAGAACAAAAATGTCATTAATAATTGAAGCTTGCCAGAGGCATGGCTATTTCTCTCTCTACTAACTGTCGACTACCTAATTTTATTACAAGTATTAAACTCCATGCAGAGGTCAACCAGCCTCACTTTTTCCAATATTACACTTCAACCAGTGCTCATTAATGTGTCCACTGAATGGATTAGCACATCTGAAGATGTATGTACAGAAGAGAGGGGGACAGTCTAATGACAGCCAATTGTTCATTTGTAACAGGAAACATGTTTGAAGCCTCAACTTATTATTGCTAATGTGGAATTTATTAAATTCTGAAGAAAAAATACCAATACAGAAAGCCATTTGCCCCTTAAGGTGGATATAAGAGAGCAGACATCTGCTGAACATTTGTGTCATCACCAAAGCAATACAACTAAATTCACTAAATATTGTCAAGTTCCTAAGGTTTTGATCTTCTTTTAAAGGCAAATGTTCTATGAACATACTTAAATGAAAGCCTTGGAGAAGAACTAAAACATTCATCTTTGGTGTATGTATTTATCAGCTATTTCCAGAAGACTCAAAGAACTAGAACCGGTCGTTCAGACTTGGAGTTTTTCCACCACATAGGACTATTAATTCTGTTTCTTTTCCCTGCATTACACCATCTTTCCTGTGACTTCAGCAGCAATAAGATGTACAAATGTGACAAAAACTCATTTTCTGTGGCAAAATAACTGGCTGGCAGAAAGTAATTTAATAGCACTACAATTTACCCACTCCAACCAGCTTTAATAATATACAAGCTATTAGAGGAATAAGCACTGTATTATTTCTAGAAAAATATAACTATTTTTCAGGAATGATTTCTTAAAATCCTTTAATTTATTGTTACCTAAAGAAAAAGCTGTATTCAAAATCACCTACCTTTTTTGTTAAAGAGTCATCTGAATCAGAAGGCATTCTTGTTGACATGTGAAACATTACTTCTACTGTAGAGGTAGCAAAATATGGAGTGGTCAATCCAGTGCTTTTGTTTTTTTGCAGTCCTCCCATAAAACCACAATGGTTTGTGAGATTTACCTAAGATCAAAGCCCATGTAATATTAGGGTGGAAAAATAATATGTAGTAAAGATGCTCTTCAAAGAAACCCTTTTCAAGCATCATGATGCATATTTTAAAAACTCCATAATTCAGTGCTGATGAAGATCCTTTTGTACTCTTAATGAGACCCTACCAAATTCATAGTCCATTTTGGTCAATTTCATGGTCATAGGAGTAAATAGTAAATTTCATTATTTCAGCTATTGTAATCTGAAATTTCACAGAGTTGTAACTGTAGGGGTCCTGGACCAAAAAGGAGATGTGAGGGGCTCATTAGGTTATTGTGTGTGTGTGGGGGGCGGGGGGTTTGCAGTACTCTTTCCTTTACTTATACTTCTTCTGGCTGAATTGCCTTCAGAGCTGGGCAGCTAGAGAGCAGCCCAGAACTGTTGGCATAGCTATCTCCAGAAACAGCACAGAAGACAGGATGGCATAGTATGGGATTGTCCCCTTATTGCTGCACAGCGGTGCTCATAGCAGGGCATGGTGGAAGATGGCCCCAGCTCCATGGCCTAGAAGGGGTGTGACCAAGGGCAGTCAGCCCTCAGAGGTGCCTGGATTGTGGTGCTGCCCACCCACAGCCATAGGCACAGCCGTTGCCTTCCTCTATTAGTGAGCCTTCTTCTGTGCTGCTGCCTCTAGAGCCACTGCTGTTTGACCACCCAGTTCTAGTGGCAGCAGCACAGCAGTAAGGGTGGCAATACTGTGACCTCCCTAAAATAACCTTCTGACCCACCCTATAATTGCCTTTTGGGTCAGGACACTCAATTTGAGAAACACTGAATAATACAGGGTAAAAGCACATAAAATATCAGATTTCATGAGGGAAGATCAGATTTCATAGGCCGTAATGACTTTTCAAGGCCCTGAATTTGGCAAGGCCCTAACTGTTAAGTTAAGCTAAAGTTGCCAGAGGCTCACTATTTAGAAGAGTTTAACTAGGAAACAAACCCTAACTGCGATCAAGTAACATTTGTGCTTACTGGCACAAGAGAGTATAACAAAAATTAAAGAAAGTGATCATAGTTAAAGGGAAAAAAAAGCAAGTGTAGAAACAGTAGTACACCAAAACTAACATTTAATAGTTGGCTTAATTTTTCATAAACTGTAGTCGCCTGAATGACTAAAACTTGCGTTTTGAATTGTATGTAAATTCCCAGGCAATGTATCAGGTTTTGACTTGATCCTGTAAAAAAAAATTCACCAAAGCTGGCAAATTCTGGCTTGCTAGTGTCTTGCCACAAACATTAGTGCAAGGAATTTTTCTTTTCATCATAAAACATACATTTTCACGTTATGAAAATGGAAAATTTTCAAATTTTAAGCCACAGCTGAAAATGTGCAAATATGATGGTGTCTTAAATTTGATGGGAATTTTTTTAAACAATTAAAGTTTTGTAAACCTGAGTAATAATTATTATGTATTACAGTTCTTCAGCAACATTTTTACTGAACTGAATCAAGCAGATTCAACCTTAATCTCAGAGCAGGCAATAATGTATTTTTATACCAACAAAAAATCCAGAATTTCTTGCCAAGAAGCTAAAACTTTTCAGATGCTGTCAGGCAAAGTAATCTTAATTTAAAAAGGAATAGAATTTAGATCTGTAGTGCTAAGAGAAATAACCCACTGTAAAAGGATTATTGCTGTCTTTCCCTCTGAGTTCAGGAATGGGAAAAATATGGGACAGCAAAATCTGTTGTTTGTGAGGGAGCCAGCAGAACTTAGCAATTGCTCTTGTTTTTTGCTGGAAAACAAGAAATCACATCTTCTTTATATGGTAGCTCCCCATCTCTTCTCAGAGGAATGAAAATTACAACTAATACATACTGGCTCCCTGGAATGTGGCAAAACTATGATGGCACTTGAGAGAGAGCCAGTGATGATTCTTGAACTTTCATGGGACATGTCTCTGGCTGAAGCTTCTTCCTATTGATGGTCATGGGGGGCAGTCCAAAGCAGCCAGAAAAGGATGGTGATTAGTGAAACAAAGTGAATATGGACCAGTCAGTAGAAAAGAACTATATTTAATTAGTGCTCTAATGGTGACAGTGGTACTTATATGATTGTGCCATCATTTCTCATCAGTGAAAAAGACAAGAGGTATGTTTCTCTCTCTCCCTTTAATAAGCAGGGGGAAGAGAATGAGAGAAGCAGCATGTCCTTATTTCTCTAACTCCAAAATCTGGCCAATGTGCAAAACCTTACATGGATTTAACACCTTTCAGGCCTACACAGACATAGAGACATATGACATAGTCTAGTTAGTGTATACAAGTCAGGAACTGAGAGGAGAGAGGGGAATTGAATACTATTGAGCAGCCTCTGATATGCAGAAGCTTCCACAGGTTCCCCTTTCTTAGCCAGTAAAAGTTTGCTGTCTCAACAGTTGATCTACGTAGCACCTCTGACAGAAATATAAATCAGAATTTCCCTCGGAGCATCCTACTTTCAGAATAAGATTTTCAGTAACTGTAAGAAGTGATAAGGAAAAACAGAGATGGGAGTTTAGAGAGAAAAACAATAAGCCCCACTTTCATATTTATTTTCTACAAAACTCAGATGATATGAATAAAACTTAAAACAGATACCTCCCAACCAAGGCCTGCTACAAAATCCTCATAGGCTTGGCTTCCTCCTGTGTTAGTGAGGATGGAGTGTTTATCTTCTTGTCCCTCAGCAACATAAAATACTGCGATCTTGTGTGTCTCTCGGCTGCAAAACATTGGATTGTAATTGGATCATCACTGAATAAGAGTTCACTTTCATGTCAACACAGAGACAGGGAGATCATTGCCTTTTTCATTCTGAAAGCTATGGAAGTGCAGTACAATTAAAAGTCTTTTTATTTCTGTACGTTGACCATCTTCTATCTTTTCACGTTATTATTCTCTTTTCCATTCTGCTTTTTTACAGTTTGCTAACAGAAACTTTCACACGTAAGGAACCAGTTCAGCTTTGTGAGACTCTGGCTGAAATTAGCAGCAAGAAATGTATTCAGAAAGTTGTGTAACAGTTTCACGTGATTTAGCTGAAGACATGAAATAAGGTAAAAACCAATGATTTGGGCATTATTTTAAATTATAGGGAGGGGAAGTGATGGTGCCTGAAAGCAGCAAGGGAGCTGCACCAGGTAAGCCACCCCAGCCCTGAGACCCTGCACCATCAAATTGCTCCCGCATCTCACTCCCACCCAGATCCCATACCCACAGCCAAATGACCCCGCATAGCCATGCTTAAGCACACCCAGATTGTTCCTGCAAGCCCAAGCCAGAAGCCCATTTCACTCCTGAACCCGCTCCTGACCAGACTCCCCACCCTCAGCCTGCTTCTGCATCTCCCGCCATGCAGACCCTTACTCCCAGCCTGCTCTGGAACCCCCATTCCTGCCCAGTCCCCCACCCATAGCCTGTTTCTGAATTCCGCTCCCCCCCGCCCCCCGATCACCCACCTCCAGCCCTCTCTTGTGGCCTATCGTGCTCCCAGACCCCTCAACCCTCAAGCTTGCTCTGATATCTTCCTTCTCCCCCACACCCCAAAACACAAACCCACTTCCTTGCAGCCCCCTCCCACAATGAACCCCTATTTTCACCCCACCCCACATCCTAGTGGGGGACCATAATCTACTAGCTCTGGCTCCCCTGGAATCTGTGGCTGGTGTAAGGGGAATGAAGGGAGTGTGGTTTTTTTTTCTCCTCTTCAATTGAGGACTACATCAGTGAAGATTTGGGTGTTTTTTTGTTTGTTTGTGGGGTTTTTTTTTGGCTTTTCATTCACATGGCCCCGGACTGATTTTTTTTTTTTAGTCAGTGATCCCCAACCCCAAAAAAGTTCCCCACCCTTGATTTACAACTTATCCTTTGCTTCATATCTTTTACAGCAGTTATCAATCCCGGAAAAGATCTCTTACTCCATGACAGCTTACTTTGCTTAAGAGCCTTTAGTGAGGACCTTTATTAAAGGCTTTCTGAAAATCTATATCCACCCAATAACCCTTATCCACATGCTTTTTTAACCCCCCAAAGAATTTTTGTAAATTGGTGAGGCATGAGTTCCTTTTACAAAAGAACATGTTGACTCTTCCCCAACCAATTATTCATCTATTTGTCTGACAATTTCCATATTAACAATAGTTGTACAAACTCACTTTGAAAAATAAAATTACAGTAAAATGCTTTTATCTAGCACTTCAACTGGCAAGCTCAATATACTGGCAGCTCTGATCTCCATAGAAAGTCCAGGTTAGTGTGTTGCTGGTCTAGGGATGGCTGGAGGCTTAAGAATAGGAGGGGGCTACAGGATGCATATTGGGAGGGAGGTTAGGTCTGGCAGGGGGTTAAGCCAGAGAAGGGGCTTAGGGTACTGGATGGTGGTGGGAGGTGCACTCTCCTCCAGGGCTTCTGCAAAGCAGCACTCTGTTCTTGCTGCTGATTTGGCCCCCAAACCCCTCCTACACTCCACTCCCCTGCTCAACCCAAACCCCCTCCCAGAGCCTGTGCCCTACAAGCCCCTCTTATACCCCTGCCTTGCAACCTCCTCCCTCTACACTGCAACCCCCTTCCTCTTAGATACCAGATCCCATACCCACAGCCAAGTGACCCTGCATAGCCCAGCCTATGCACACCCAAATTGTTCCTGCATCCCCCATCCAGAAACCCATCCCACTCCTGAACTCCCTCCTGACCAGACTCCCCACCCTCAGCCTGTTTCTGCACCTCCCGCCATACAGACCCTCAGCCCCAGCCTGCTCTCGAACCTCCTCTTCTTACTCAGATCCCCAGGCACAGCATTTTCAATTTACCAGTGCCCCCATATCCCAGCGTGCCAGAAAAAAGGACTTTTACGGTACATACACTCCTTAGGTACGGTAGTTAACTTACCATTGTCTTGAGTCCAAATTCCTAAGTTCTCGAAGTAACTTTTCATTTTTTTTCAGGAGATGAAAGCTCCTTCTAAATAGAGACAATTAAGTAACATTTTTACTGCCAGTCCAGTGTTGGGTTCAGGACAATACAAGAACATATTTCGGTTCCATTCATGCAATCACCAACAACATTCTTGCTTCTCCAATTTCCTTTAAGTTAGTTATACACAAGTTTTATGCTAGAAGGTCTTCTGCATCCTTCTTACACCCCTCAGCATACTTCTGCCTGCTTTCTGCTCTCAACCTAGTGACTCCAAGCTGTCTACAGAAGACCGGACAGGACTCGCCTTGGAGCCCATATAATTTACTCTGTAGTAAGCCAGAGGATAGCTGCTTAGACATACATGACAGATTCAGAGATTCCAATGTCAGACAGGATCAAAAAATGTATCCATAGTAATTCCTAGTGCATATCTTGTAGAAAAACATCCAATTATTATGATTTAAAAATTATCAGTAATAGAGATTTTGCCTTGACCCTTAGTAATCTGTTACAATGGTTAATGAGTTTAACTGTTAAAAATGTACACCTTATTTCCAGTCTAAATTTGTCTAGATTTAACTTCCAGACACTGGATTGCTCTAAATTTCTCTCTGCTGGATTGAGGAGACCATAAGAAAATATTTGTTCCCCATGTAGATACTTTTAGATCATATCCAAGTCAACCTTTAACCTTCTCTTTATAATAATAAATACATTGAGCTCCTTAAGTCTAATAAAGAAGGCATTCTTATAATGTAATTCTTGTAATTCTATGTTCCTGACCTGCAGAATAAAGAAATGTGTATCAGCCCATCTACTCACATATACCACTTGTTTTTTTTTAAAGAAACAGCTGTGACACCACAATAACCACTTTCCAATTTTTAAATGTACTTAAGATATTACCATAAAACAGGGATTCCCAACCTATGTGTTGTGATTAGATTTAGTAAGAGTCATCGGTTGGGCAACTCCAAGCTGTATGTGGCTCTTAAAAGAACCATTTGTGGCTCTGCCACCGGTCACTCCTCCAGCTCCCAGTCCGCACCCTACCTTGCCGTACTGAAATGAAACTTAATTTAATTGGTTTAATGAATGGCAGTAAGGATCCAGCCCTTAAACCAATTAAATTGAGTCCTGCTTAAGCACAGTAGGGTAAGGAACTGCCTGTCCTGCAGGTGGGGGAAGGGAGCAGGAGGGCTGGGGGAGCCAGCCAGGGAAGGAGGTGGCAGCAGGCCAGCAAAGGAGCAGCGGGGGGCAAGAGAAGCAGCACATGGGATGTGTGTGAGGTAGGTCAGGGGGCAGAGTGGGATTGAAGCCTAGGGATGGAGTGGCAGAGGGAGCCTGAGAGTCCGCCAGGGCTCCACACCCCAGCTGGCTGCCAGCTGCAGGGCTACGGGGTCTCCCCACCTCCACCTTGGCTGAGGCTCTGCGCCCCAGCTGGCTCCCAGCTGTGGGGCTGCAGGACCCCCTGGCTGGGGATCCCATGGCTGGCACTGCCGCTCAGGCCTTTGCATCCCAGCTGGCTCCCAGGCTCCCTGCCCCCCAGCCCAGTTTTTGGAAATCTTATTCAGGACCAGGCAGCTCTGGCTGGAGATCCTGCACATGGGACTGCCTGTCCCACATAAGTTTTCCAAAAATCTGTCAACCCTTGCTGAGATGGGTTTCAGCCAGGGGCAGAGGAGCATTTTGGGGCTGAGAGGGTCTTTAAGCTATGGGATGAGGGGGTGCATATTTCCCAGGGGAGAACCCCTTTTCCCCCCCATTTTGAATTGCCTTGGGTCGCAAAGTCTTCCCGAATTGTCAAAATGGGTCCCCATCTCAAAAAGGTTGGGAACTGCTGCCATAAAATACACTGAAATGAGGAAAAGAGCAACACCCAGTGGCAAACAGGCTATTTTGGCCAACTGAAGACTCGCTTACAAATAGTTACAACATGGTTGCTACCAAAGTTCTTTGTGATTAAAATGTTTCATTCACACAACCGCACTATTATTTTTCTTACTGATTTTTAACCCTTCTGTTATTATTTGCAACGTATAAGTTTACCCACATTGAAATTGGAGGGAAAAAAGTTATTTTTCTGATATGCATTTATGCACTTTTCTAGGGAGAGGACACATGCATACCCTGTTCTCAGGCAAGGGAACAGGATGTTTAACTGCAACAGAGCAACAACAAACTTGCTGCTATTTCAGAGTTTGTGGCTGGTAGAGAAAGGTGCTTGGTTTTCCTCATACCACTGCAGAAGAGGGGAAGCTGGTTTTTGTGTGTGTGTTGGGAGGGGCAGAGCGCAACAGTGTCTTTTCCCACCCATCCAAGACTTCTTAATGGAGCTGATGAGGAGAACCGAGTAAGGAGAGAAGGTATCCTCCTTTCAATAGTATGCCTGCACTGGGCTTGGAAGAATGTCATCTACCTTCAATCCCCCTAGTTGCACAAGTCTGAGGGAGTAATAAGATAAGCAGGCTCCTTCTTCCTCTCCCCAGTATCTGCACACTGTAGAGTGAGAGGAACAAAACAATCGTCTTCTCCCTTATTGATACCCACTCTCCCATTTCAAAAACTCTGTAGGTACTTGGCCAAAGGCATGCTTGGCCAAACCAGTTCACTGACTAAAGCAGCGTTTCCCAAATGTTCTTTTGGGGAACCCTGAGGTTCTGCAAAGTGAAATAAGGGTTCCATTCGAAAATGCCATTGTAATAGCTGACTCCTTTGCAGCTCCATGCCCTGCCACCGCTGAAACAGTAGAACTAAATGTAATTGGTTTAAGAGCTGGCAGGGAGCCGGCCGTTAAACCAACTCAATTTAGTTCCATTATTTCAGTGGTGGCAGGGCAGGGAGCCACAGAGAGCCTCTCCCTTGCCCCGCTACATGAGTGGCCAGATCCCGCTGGTGGGCGTGGCTCGGCTCAGCCCTGCCAGTGGAACACTTCCACACCAGCCTTCCTTACGCTGGGTGCATGTGTTCCTCAGACAGCGCCACAGACGGGTTCGTCCCGAGGCCAGTTTGCGGCTGAGGCAGGTTAATCCTGGGAATGAGGGTGGGTGGGTTTGTGGAATGCGGGGGTAAAGCTTGGGGATGGGTGGGTGGATTTGGGGGCTGAGGAGGGTAAAGCCTGGAGAAGGGGTTGAGTTTGGGGTCTGAGACCAGTAGAGCCCGGGAATGGGGTTCCATAAAATTCTTTCCAGTTTAAAAGGGTTCTGTGGATAAGTAAAATTGGGAAAAACTGGCCTAAAGTTAAGAGAATAAATAAAATGATGAAGGGAGAGTTACATGCTTGTTACCAAACACTGTACTTTTTAACAAAATAGTAACTTGTGTTAAAGAACACAGATTGTTTTTACCTTTTATCCCACGAATTCATTCCCAATATACTGAGAAGTAATCTGCAATAGTAAAATGCTGATTGGGGCTTTTGTGGAGTTGGCTCATCCTGTTCCACAGCCTTCATATTTAAGTCACTAAAGTGTTTTTCAACAAATTCTCTCTCTTCTGTGTGTTGTTTAAGTATTGCATTGATGACATCATTTTCCTGTTTCTCTGAGATGCAGATAGGCTGAGGAGCAGGTATGTTAAGTGAGACTCCAGTTCTCTGTAAGCACTCAGGACTAGTGACACCTAAATACTGTAACAGCTCATCAAGCGCATCTTCTTCATCCCTAATTGTATCCCAAGTTGGCACAGTTTCTCTAAATTTCTTTTTTACCTGAAGTGCAATTCCATCCCTTACAGTTACATCTTCTACATGCTCAGATGACGTGGCATCTTCTGGTTTCTCTTGTTGAGATACAGCAAGTGCCAAAGAAGTATGTTCTGATAATCCACATAGAGAGGATGGCCCATACAAAATGGCAGAATCCCATGAATATTTACCAGAAAGATCACGCACTATAATTCTGACATTTGCATTAGCAGATGCAAGTCCAGCAGACAACCCTCCTCCAGGCATATTTTCTTCTGCTTGTATTTGTATACAAGAGACTAAAGTAGTGTTGTTTAACACAAAGAACTGAAGATTTGGGCTCTCAAAGAGCTCTGGAGAGAGCTCAGGACTTTCACTGTAAGGATTGTCATTGTTCTCACAAACTTGACTAGTTAGCATAGCTGGACCTCCACTCATCGGATAGTGGCCTAAGTGGTTCACCAAATGTGTTATCACAGTACGAGCAGCAACAGAAATTAAGCCTTGTTGCATGTGAGGTTTCACTGTAAGATAAAAGAAACAATGGGTTTAAAATAAACATTTGGGAAAGCAACACGGAGACTGAAATATTTATTTTGTATTTTTATTACCTAGCTCTTTAAACAAATAAGCAGCTTTATGACACTACACCACACCTAAGACCACCCAGGAAAATATTGATTTCCAGGGTCTTTAGCTCTAAATGTGAAGGAAAAAGAAAAATAATCACACAGTTACAAAAACAATTAACATTGCATAATTTTAGAGCTCAATCCATTTTCTCACAAAGGCTTTTACATGGCGCATGGATCCATGTCCCTAACGGAGATTCTTAAACCTAATGAAAATAGATCTTTAGCTGCTGATGAAATAGAAACTATTGTATGATAAGCAAACCAACTTCCAAAACTGCAACAGATTTTTATAGTTTGGCACAATCGTACTCTGATGAGGCAAAACACAGCAATAAGTGTGAGCAAAAAAATCTAATCATCCTAATTGCCCACAGGAGTATACAGCTGCAGGTTAAATTAAGAATGACAGTGGTTCATTTGAAAACATTGATCAAAGTCCAGACTATTTATATACAGCAATCTCTAATAGTAGCAAACCAGAAAATAAAAATCTCACATTGAAATTGAAAAAAATATATACCTATGCAAAATTTCAGGGAAAAATGAGTCAGGGAAAGAGGTGAGTTAATCTTACCAATTCTAAGATTCATCTGGCTAAAGGTACTGGAGAAAAATGGGATTTCTGTTTTATTTTTTTGCCAAAGATGTTCCATGTTTATGAAAATTATATTAATTTGTAACAAAGGTTTAATAATTTTTTATAACATGCAAAACCTGCCTATGATTTTTTTAAGTCACACGCTAGGCTAGATTCTCTGGTCCATAAAGTTGCACTTTGTGACACTCATACAATATAAAGTGCCTTTAAATCTGCTGGAGGTAGCTGGCAGAGAATTGTTCCTGCATAGGGGAGCTCTTCATGGTATTCCTAGCCCCTTCCTAATGGTATATTGGGAGCAAAATATGAAGAGCACAGAGAATGGAAGGAATATGCCACAGCAGAGATTATTTCAGTCCTAGTTTGCAATAGAGGAGCTGGGTATTCCTGAATATGTAAGTCACAACTGGACTCCCTTGAGGCCCCATTTTCTGGAATTAGGTAGTCTACTACATGATTGTAAAATATTATTAAGAAGTGTGGGTTTCTCTGGATTTTTAGTATTGGACTGCCTACTGGATGACTATCACCCTCTTTCCATGCAAATTTTTAAAAAATGTAACACAATGTCCATTTTACTGTATAACCTGGAGTACACAGAACCATTTCCTTTTATAGTACTGGTTGAACCTCCCTAGTCTGGCACACTAGGGACTTGAATGATGCTGAATGAGGGAATTAACCAGACCATGGGAGGTCAATATTATCTAGCAGCATTACCAACACTTCCACAGTTTACTGGGCTCTTAGAAGACATTTAGGGGTAAATTACAGCTAAATAATGGCACAGAACACTGAGAGCCAGGACTGGTGGCTGCAAACAAACTTTATGGGGTCATGAGAAACTTGGCCACACTCAAGTTAAGTGGCCACCCAGTTAACTAAAATCATGCTGGATTACAGATGTTGTCAAACGAGAGAGTGCTGGACTAGAGAGGTTCAAACTGTATACAAGTCACAATAATTTTTATGAAAAGCAATAAATATTGCTTAATAATAAAATAAAACAGCTTAAGGCACAAGGTTTCTTGAATGCTTTGGCAAAATAAGGGTAAAATATGTAGCCTGTTATGATTTTCTGTGAAAATTATTTAATACCCACATTTCACAAAGTATGGTGTGCATTTTGCCCTGTTGACAGTAATTACTGATAGATATCGATCTTATGAGTGCATTAGAAAGCATAAATTCAGCAATGTTTAAAACATCCAAGCATTGTTTGAAAATCTGGGCAATTTACACAAGTCTTCACAAAAGCAAAATGTGAAATTGGAATAGCTAAACAGCATTTTCCAGGTGTTAACTAGTCAGAGTATTTAACAAATTTTACTGCATGCCAAAAATAGGCAAAGTGAAAGCTCCTATTTAGTGTTCAATAGATGAGGTGAAAATAACTGAAATTGTAGAGTTTTATTACACACTAGTGGATTTGACTATGTATACAAGAGAACAAGAAAAAAATATTCTGCCCCCCGCCCAGGTCTCTCTCAAGGCTGAAAACTGAGGCTCTTTAAAAACAAATCAGTTAAGTTGAATTCAATGCCCAGGATACATAAGCATGCAAGAACGTTAAGGAAATTAAGTTAGAGTGCCCTCTACTGAAAAGTAGCAAGAGCTCGCAAGCAAGTTTGTACGTGTCTAGATTTTACTAACCAGTACAGGGAGCTTTGCTAACGTATTACGTTTGCTATAGATATTTACTCTAAGCAACTAGCATGCAACTGGGGTAGTACAAACATATAATATACAACTACTTTTGGGTTCTCAGGAGCACAGCAACTTTAGACTTCCAAGCTGTTGGAATTTAACACTGGAGACACGTTTTAGTTGATGCATCTATGAAGAGTGAATTCATCGTTGCCTCTTCATGACACTATATAGTGAAGACAGTTCTGCTGAATGCTTTAAAAAGAAATGAAAGCTTGATAAGAGATCAGAGAGCGACTGCTGCTCTGTGAATTATTAGTAATTTCTTTATGGTATTGCTAAAGGTCTCAAAGGAGGCCAAGGTTGCAATGCACTAAACACTGTACACACTTGTGCATCAATATGCAATAGAGAGGGTTACTCATGACATGAAGAGCTTGCAGTTGAAATAGACAAGATAGACAAATGGTGACCAGGATATCACAGAGAGGAGAAGCCATGCAGCAGTTCAGCTGCAGAACCAAGAACAGAATCCAAGTGTACTTTATGTTATTTTCTTAAGCCCACTGCCTCTCAAAAATGCTCCTTAATGGAAACCCATTAGCTTCCTCTTCACAGAAAAGAAAGACTACCCTGAAGACGAAAAGTGGGGTGGACTGAGAGTTCATTTTAAACGTAGCAGAATTGTATTTTAAGAACTGTTCTACAAAAAGCCCCAAAACAATTCACACAAAAGCATGCAGCAGACTAGTACACTTCAAATGGCTATTTAGCATATATCTTACAACAATGTGCCTGGCATATGGTGCTCTGGCACATGTAAAATTTGTAGTTAGTTTCCGTCAGACCATCTTTACTATAAGTATGTAATAACTGATCTAGTCTGATAAGTGATTAACCCTGATTAATTGAGGGAAATCACTTAATGAATATTCCTGTTCCTTCTCTCTTGTAGAGTTATTCTTTCCCTTGATTTAAACCAATCTAATCTGGTTTTCTTTTCTTCATTCTTCCCACTTCATGGATCTACACAGGATCATTGGACACAATCAGGAAGGACCTCCTGAATCATCAAATCCAGTCCCCTACTATCACAGGCATCTTCATCATGCAATTCCATCAAAACTTTCTGAAGCTCCATCTTAAAAAACTCTTCTGATGGTTAGACATCTTCTCCTAATGTCTAGTCTAAAAGCATTCATGGTCAGTTTATGCCCATTTATTCCTGTGCCAACATTTTCCTTTAGCTTTAAAAGTACTTTTTTCTCCCTGGTGTCTGCACTTGTAATGTCTTCAAATATTCCTGCTCAGCTTCTCTTTTGCTAGGCCAAACAAGCTAAGTTCTTTTAGTCTCCTCTTGTAAGATGAGCTTTCTTCATTTTCCCATATCGTGATAGTAGTTCTTCTCCGCACATGTTCCAGTTTGAATTTCCTTTCTTGAACATGAATGACTGGATTTTTTTTTATGGGCACAAGATTGGTGGCTCTTGCTCAGACTATGATCTAATACTTCCGAGCCTTTCTCCTCTCTTGCTTTTAACTGCTGAGACCAAAGTTCTGCTTTTCTGGTTTCACAAAATTATAGGGCTGGAAGAGATCTCAGGAGGTCACTGAATCCACTTCCTTGTGGAAAGCAGGACCAGTCCCAACTAAATCATCCTCCAAGGAAGGAAATTCTATCACCAGCTTAGGTAACCCATTCCAGAGCATTGCCACTCTCCTAGTGAAATAGGTTTTCCTAATATCTAACCTATAGCTTCCCCACCACAGCTGGAGACCATTGCTCCTTGTTCTGTCATCTGTCACCAACGAGAACAGCCTCTCTTCTTCGTTTTTGGAAACCCCCATAAGGTAGTTGAAGGCTGCTATCAAATTCCCCCTCACTCATCTCTTCTGTAGACCAAATAAGACAAAAATCCCACAGCCTCTCCTCATAAGTATGTGCTCCCAGCCCCCTAATCATTTCTGGCATCCTGTGCTGGACTCTCTCCAGTGGATCCACATCCTTTCTGTAATGGGGCCCCCAAAACTGGACACAATACTCTAGATGTGGCCTCATCACTGCCAAACAAAAGGGATTAATCACTTCCCTAAATCTGCTGGCAATGCTCCGACAAATGTACCCCAGTATGCCATTAGCCTTCTTTGCTGTTGGCTCATATCCAGCTTCTCATCCACTGTAAACCAAGCCCTTTTCTGCAGAACTGCTGCTGAGACTGCTTGGGATTCCTCTGTCCTAAGTGCAGGACTCTGCAATTGTCCTTGTTGAACCTCATCAGATTTCTTTTGGACCAATCCCCCAATTTAACAAGGTCTGACCTCCAGTCAATCAAAGGCTCTTCCTAGTTTGCTGAGGAGGCAGTCCCTCTCCTCATCCAGGTCATTAATAAAGATGTTGAACAAAACTGGCTCCAGACCCAATTCTTAGGGTACCCAGCTTGATTCTGGCCACCCTCCATATTTTTAGTATCAGTGGAATTGCATCAGTACTACAGTGATTGTGAGAGAACTTGACAAAAACTGTGAACACAAAATCCAAATTTTATACCATTATTTCTGGCAGAAAAAACTGGACGTGATTTGCAGGAAGCGAAGTGCCAAATCAAGAACTAAACCAGTTACATGTTGCCCACAAAAATGAAGCAGTACAGGAGGGATTAACTGCATTGTGGATGGGGCACTGTTTTCACTTCTGAAGTCACCACTCAAAAGCTCATCCTACTGAGAAACAGGTTGAATCTTTGAATCTAGTTTAATGGTGCAGAAAGGACTCCAGCTTTCTTTAGAAGGAGAAAACACTGAAAGTAAACAGCTCTTGTTAATATGAAGGAACAGTACGTGTTCTGCTGCTCCCATTTCCAGAAGGGGGGCAACTTCCTACCTCAAACTCACAAGAAGAGGTTTCTTATAGCAATAAGGAGAAGGACATGGCACAATGGTCTGCGGAGTGATAGTGCAGTGGGTAAAGCACTGGATTGAGATTTAAAAGTGCTATTCCCAGCTCTATCACATCCTTCCTGTCTGAATTATACCCTTCATTTCAAAATGGGGCTGGACTGAGCCAGAAATCTGTGTCTCATCTGTAAAGTGGGAATAATATCTCCAAACCATACAAGGCTTCTGTAGGAAGTAACAGATACTAAACTATTTTGAGATCACTGGATGTTATGTTGTTAAAGAAGTCTGACCTCTACTGATGATGAATGGATGCCTGTTGATGCTATCATGAGTATCATGAATGAGCCAAAGAACGTTTAACTGGTTGGATGCCATGACACTATTTCCTTCGTTTATTTCTTTAGCATCTGTCTACTGTTAAATAAGTTAGGACCTTTAAAGAGCAAAACCCATGAAACAAATTATGTAACCATAAGAACTTTCTTAGCATACAACAACTACTAATGGCTATGTCACAGTGATAACTTAAAATGCCACATTTAAGGGCATAGCATGCCAAGGGGATACCTTTTTTGTTGTACACACTTATGTCTCAATAATACCCAAAATTTTATTCAGTGATTATAATCTTACTTGCTCATGATCACTTGGTAGACTGCTGGCAGGAGATTACCCTGGCTATTATTTCCACCCTCTGAGATTCCTTCTTTTATGGGAAAACTGATGGTCTTTCATCAAGACAAGATTGATAGATCTAACAGAGGCTGCAGGATCTTGGACAAAGCATGGAATGGAAAATTCTTTGTCCTCTTTATGATACTTTGATAAATCTTGGATCAGCAGATGGCCGTGTGGCTTATCACTATTTGCAATGGTGCAGCTGAATGGGAAAATAATGACTAACTGTCTCTCCTGCTCCCTTTGAACCTCCAGAGCACATAACACAAGCTAGCTGTCCACAGTCTAAGGCACTATCCTTTCCATAGATATACTAAGCACAAGTTGTGCTGGTCTAATTGAAGCCTGTCAGAAGTGATTCAAGTGCTTCCTCTCCTCTCATGCCCAGAAAAGACTCACTGGTCACCTTCAACTGATGGTGGCAAAACCTTAAGAGGGAAAAAAAGTTCTATTATTTTATTAATTATAAAAAAAAAGAGCTGAGAAGAAAAAGTTGAGGACATCTTCAGTTCATTTTAAAGCCAAAAATCTAAAAAGGAAAATTGTCTGCCACTACAAAGCAATCAAGAGAATATACTGTGGAATGGGTAAAATAGTGCTCGATAATGTTCTCTGGCTGGTGGCACAGACAGGAAGTGCCAAAGCACCAGTTAAATTTGTGTTATATTTTGTTAATTAAATCTGGTAACTCTAACCTAATCAGATTTATAAAGACTTGAAACGTAAAGAAAACATATAAGGTTATCATACTGCATTTAAGGAGATATACGGAACATAAGAAATTATCTTTATTTAGAAATCTAACAAGAAATCATAAAAGAACTAATCATGTGAGGAAATGCAAAATGAAGAAATCGATGCTAAGGCTTTGTGCAACTGGCATTCATTTAAAAATATCTATTCAGGGCTGTCTTTTCTGATTGCCAGATTAAACAAGCCACACAGCGTTTGCTGCAAACCCATAATTACAGATTATTATAGCATACAAAAGATGTAAGGCATAAAAAGCTGCTGCAATTCACTATACTGTAATAGAATATGCAGTGGAAGTTAATTCTGGCAAATGCTTTAAATATTAGCTTTACATAATACGTATAGGTGAAACTGTAATTAGGACAGAATGAATCCTTCAAAGCTGCTTTCATTCTGACCCAACAGATGATTACTTTTTGCTAATAAGACCACTGCCATTTGACAAAAAGCCAAATACAGTACCTTGCTTCATTCTTCAGTAAATTTAATAATTACAGCTCCTCCTGCCAATAGTTCTCAAATCAGACTTGTTCAATCCAATACTGAGCTTATTAGGGGACAGCTCTATGTTTAGAATTCTTTGGCCAAAAAAGTACTTGAGGGTGATGAAGCATGCCTTAGACAAGGGCATAATGATTAGCCATTTTCCCCACATAAAAAAACAGCACGTAGTCACTACAGACCACAAAATCACCTGCTGTTAGCACACAGCTGCTACAAAAAGGCTCTGCATTTATCTGGCTCTTAATACCTTTAAGGAAGCCTAAAGGGAACAACTTAATATGGAGGGAGAATAGCACTACACAGAGTATTTGGTATCAATATTAAACTCATCTTTTTCAATTTTCTTTCCATTGAGGCCATTTGATAGATAAATTTTATAAGCAGCGTGTCACTACTTTAAATCTTATTTTTACATCTGCCGTCTTTATTTCAGAATATTCTCAATTCCTGGCTCTGATAAGATTTGAAGTAGACAATATAAACCTGTATTCTAGTAATTCACTCCTTGATTCTTTACAAATGGATAAAATAGGCACTGAATGAATTATGATGGGTTTTAATGATCAGTTTTTAAACACAGAAAACTTTCAACAGTCTTTCCAAATTACGCCAGTCAGTTTAATGATATTATAAAATTACATTAGGAAGATAATGGAAACAAAATTAAAACTGAAGTGCATTCATTTACCTAAAACAAAATGAAGAGAAAAATCATTTACACATTGCATTGCACTATTTGACAAATTTAATACATGAGCACAAAGATCCATTAGACTGATTTCTACTGTGCAGAATTAACTGAGTTGTAATTATTCAAAATTACACCATTTCATTCTATATTGACAAACACTACATTCTGTCTAAAATGATATGAAAAAGATTTTAAAAATCAAGATTTAGGTACATGCTTCAGTATTAGAAACAAGAGACTGCCTAGTCTCTTTTAAATAATAGTTCATTCACATAATTTGACATACCTTCTGTAACTGGCTGGAGCTTAGACGATCGCTCTGAGTCAGGGGAATGTAGTGGTTCTGGCTCTTTCAGGCTTTCTAAGAGCATAAAAGGATCATAGTCCACAGATGCCAAATCAGAAAGGCTTAAAGGAAAATATTTTGGGTTGCTGAAACACTGTGCTCCATAAACACATCCATGAAGAACCTAAAACACCACCAGGATTTCAAGACAGATTACTAACTTTACCTCTTTTCTGATCAGCTTGCTAAAAACAGAGAACTACCACCAAACAATGAAATCTATTCAACAGGTAAAAAACTGTGGGGTAGTTTTAGGCATTGTACTTTCGTGCATCTGAACTTATATCTAAGAGCACTATATTAAAGGAAAATTAGTAAAAACAATAGCCTGTTTAATAAGGGTATACAATTTAAAATATAATAAATATATAATGCACAATAAACCATTAAGCGACCTCTACTCCCGAATTTCCTATTCTTTATGTATCTACATTTCAAGTGTAAAAATTTTTGGGGGGTAAAGTCTAAAGGCTTTTGGTACTAAAAGGCATTGTTCATATGTTTGCAATAAGCACATAAAACAAACATTAAAATAATTCAATTAGTAAGTGATACAGTCCAGTCTACATACATTGTTTTTTGTAGGGTTGACTTTTACCATTGCTTCTGAACTGCAAACCCTTTAGGATAGTATTCTGTTTGTTTGGCATGGCCCTTCTCTTGTATTCACATAACATTTATAGCACTATATGAATTATTAAACTTCTTTAGATCAAGAATCACAATGTTTAGGATACATCCCAAGACTAAGGCTAAGTACAGAGGCAGAAAAAGACATTATTACAATTAAAGAATTTGTGTCAGATGTACAGAATGTTCTGTCTTCACTCCCCATAAATTATATCACCTCCAGCTTTACAAGTTTTAATTAAAAAAAAAACAAAAAAATCACAAACCAATAAAACAAAATGAAAAAACCCAATGTAAAACACAAGTACCTTATATATACAGTTAAGTACAGATTGTTCAGTCTTATTTTCAGCTCCTGCGGTGTGAAGAGGTTGCAGTAAGGTCTTTAAAGGCAAGACCATTATCCAGTCCAATAAACACAGAAGTAAAGAAACCACCAACTGCAACAACAGTATTTTTAGTTACAATTCACTTAAAATAAGAACCACCTACTTTGTACTTTCTACCATATTTTGTTTTCCTGCTTTAGTCTCCCTTCCTAATTTAACCATAGAGGTAATCAACCTTAAGCGATACCACTAGATTAAAATTACTTAGGTGTGGACAAACATTTTTGATGGGGGTGTGGAAAGGAGCTTTGGGTAGTGGACTGGGGTGCAGGTGAGGGTGTGGGATCTGAGATGGAGTTTGGCTAAAGGATAGGGCTATGACCTGGAACAGGGGATTTGAGTGTGGGGCCCAGGAGCTTGTATAGGAAAAGGATTCTGGCCTGCAGGAGGGGTGTAGAAGGGTTCAGAGTCTGGAAGAGTGGAGGTATAGAGGATTTGGGGGTACCTGGGGCAGGGATCTGGGGTGCAGGAGCTGGTAGAATGCCAGGCGCAGGCTCTGTCTCGGAGACTTTTACCTAGCAGGCCCCTCAGGAAGGCTCCCAGCTAGACAAGCCCTAATTCACTCAAAGTGGCTGACTTCTTACTCCATGACCCTCTTTGCGCTGTGCACTGTCACAAAGGAGGGAGGGAAAGGGTTTGTGCGCTGCCCTAGCCCCCAACACCATCTCTCCATTCCCATTGGCCGGCAGCTGAGAGATTGTTCTCGGGGTCGGGGCATCCCACACACCTTCCTCTACCCGCAAGGCACAGGGGCTTATGGAGGGAGCAGCCAGCTGCTTTGATTGGTGTGGCCCTACTCCCTGCACGGGGCTCCCTCTGAAGCTTGTGTGGGCTGGTTTCAGAGTCTTGGCAGGTTGGACTTGCCCTGGTCTAAGCCAAAATTCATGTTGTAGGTGAAATTTCTAGTTTCTGAGATCCTATTTTATATTCTGTCCAGAGACTCAATACGAGTAATTTTCATTAATACCATCTTTGTGATAGGTCAGTGAAAAGATGTATATTTCCATGATCTTGCAAATTTTCATTGAAAACAGTTCTTTTAAAGTGACAGATCAACAACATGTAAATGAGGCTGGTGGAATAGTGTGAATAGTGTACACTTAAGCCTTACTATAAAGAGAATAAAAAACCATGAAACAGTTATCTTAATTGCCTTTACTACTTCATAAATAATGTTATTCTTCCTTTATAATCTGACACTATACAGCAGCATATATTCGCTAAAGTATATCCAAAAACTCTTCTGGATCAACAACTATTTGATTCTATGATACATCCATCTTCCTCTTATGGTTACTTTCACAGTCCATTATGCAACAAATACCGAAAAGTTTCGAACATGTATCAGACATTAGCAGCCCAGAGGGTCACGGCAGGCTCTCTCAAAACACAATTAAACTTACTTATAGTTTAAAAAACCCTAAGTGGTCAAAGTGAAATGAATTAAACAACTGAGTTCAAATAAACAAACAAAATCCTTCAAAATACTTTAAATGTGTAAAAAAATTCTATCAATGTGACAACAAAGAAACCCCCACAGGGATTTCTGAAACTATATTTTATAACACATACACATAACACTCATTTCACAGCAATAACCCTAACTGTGCCCCACAGTGACATAATGCAATGAACATATGACAATTAAGGGATTATAGAAATTTTCGACCCAGATTTAGATGACAGGTCATAGCTTGAGAAAAAAAAATCTTAAATAGAGGAACCACTTATCAGGGCAAATTTGGTGGAGGCGGAGTTCTACTGTGCACTATGCTAGTTGCTGCCCAGTTCCAGCATGAAAGTTTTATTATTAATATTAAGGGGAGGGAGATGTTATTTCATGTGTGTTTTGGGTGTGAGGTGCCAAAAAGAGGAAGGCATAGGTGTGGTGGAGCAGAGCAACTTTACAATCTGTTACTACTGGAAGGACTGATAGAGTTTATGACATGGACAGATAGTAAAGTAAGTCCTTAACTGCTCTACTTTTTGCCAGGGATGGATGAGCAAGAACAAGAGAAAACACAGTCAGTCATATACTGCTGTGAATTGAGATGCCCTCTTCAAAAACAGCCATTGCCTTCCTTCGCTCCCAGTGGAAGTGGACCCAAACTGCTCTTATGAAATGGTAACCCACAATATTGTCAGGAGGCAGAAAGGAGCACTGAGGAGCTGTTGAATGAAAGCAAAGGCCATCTTTGTTAAGGGTACCCTGTGGCCTCAGGCCCACTCAGAACAGGTAATTGCAATCATTTTGAAAAAAAGCAATCTTCTGAAAATTCAGGAAAAATTGTGTGCTACCCCTTCTAAAGAATTCACTTGAAATTATAGTTGGTAACAATATAATATAATTATTGCTAAAACTGTCTTAAAATGTAGTCCACATACAAAATTTCAAAACACCAACCACAAAGGAAGTTTGAAAAGTCTGCAATAATCTGGTATTAGAATCGTTAGGCACAAGATGAAAAGGACTGACACAGGGTGCTAAGTTTATTAAGGGAGCAATTTTAAAACTAATTTTAAACACAAATTGCTTTACTTGTAAATTCTGAAAAAATTCATTTTATTATCAAAGAATATATGCTGCAATTCTGGGGAGACTATACTAGATTTTTACATACAGAGAGCTTGAACCTCATCTTTAAGGCAAAACTCAAAATCACGGAGCCATGACTGGCAATTCCATATTTATAAAGAGCACGATTAATGTTTCCTTACCCTTTTGTCCTGTTCATAAGAGGAAGCTTCTGTATGGGGTAAAAGATGAGTAATGGTTGCTATCAGGATCTGTGGAAAATAAATAATTTCCTTTACAAGTTACAGTTCCTTTAAATAAATATGCCAGGCAAATATGAAACAATATCATACCTATGGTTATAATTCTTCTACAATTACTTCAAACTGTAGCATTCAGTTAGATTGCTGGTTGTAAAACTGATTTTTTTTTTAAACTGAACTTCAGAAAGACATTACCTAATGAACTCTTTGAGCTAAGTTAACATCTGCCTCAGGCAGGTATCAGAGGAAGCAACTGAAGCCACTACCTCCACCTATCTAATGTATTCGTGCAGGCAGCAAACTCAATTTGACTAAAACCTTACTTTATATTTAATATATATAAAATTATTTACATCAAAATGTACAGTCTGTTACTTCAATTTCAATGATATATTTCCTAAAAGCATCATAAAAATCCCTAGACATCCGCAAACTAAAATACTTTTTAATTACTTACTTGAATAATTTTTAAAGGTGAATCAGCTTGGTATGCTTGAAGCCTATGTACGTAATGAATCAGCATGTTAAGCATACTACAGGCAACATGTGCAACTGTTTTATTTGGAAACTGTAAAAAAAAAAAGAGTGGTAGTAATTACTTCACAACTGTCCATGATTTCAACCTATGACATATTAATATGACGGACAAGAATCTCAGATAAGGAGGAGCTAAGAATGAGTCCATTGTCTTATAACTTAATGATCTTCACTTTAACGTAAATTACTTTCTGATCAGAGACACAAACTGAATCATTTGATTTCATAGGCAAGGTGGAAAAGACCCAGGGGCTGCACATCAAAGGGATAAACCCTAAGCTTTGCATTCACATTGGCTAACAGAGTACCATAAAACCAGCAGAAAAGAACACAAACTGTTATTCTCATCAGTACTAATATAATTAACAGCTGATTAGAAAGAATCAGAGTCCCTCATTAAGAGCTGAAACAGACATCAATACCAAAAACGAATGAAGTTGTAAACAACAAAATCATGGAAGTAAACTTGTAGCTGAAAAGTGAAAGAGAGTCAGGTTTACAGAACATTCATCTTCCTTCTGTTGAAGAGGTGGTGGCATGGATTCAGCAGACTTTATATTAACAGGTGGGAAGCCAGTTTTTAGAGTACGAGGACAGCAGGGCTGATGAGAAAAGCTTTAAACAAGTAAGAAAAGATAAGGGCTCAGGGGGAGAAAAAGACAGGACATACAGCAGCAAATGGACAGACTAGCAGATGAGGGAGAGAGTAGAGGGAACCAAATGGTGCTGAGCAAGCCAAAGTTTCAGAAGAAACCTCTGGGCTATTGAGAGATGTGAAAGAGAGAGAGGAAGTAAAGATGGAATATGGAGTATTACGAGGCAGGAGAGAAACATTTTTATAAAAACCTAAGATGACTATAAAGAAAAAGTACAATACAATGAATAAATAAAAATAAATAAATGTCTTTGATGTGGGTGACATAGGAACATACAGCTTATGATACTGCTTGTCAGTAAGGTTTATGCATATCCTGGAAAAAGGGACAGAAGTGGGAGATATTTATTATAACAAATTTTGATTAAGAATAAATAAAATTGTTCAGAAATTCCTTGCATTAAGATTTTGTAGACCAGAAGTGGGTAGGATTCAGCCCACCAAACATTTGGATCCAGCCTGCCATGACCCTCCAAGCCACCAATGTTCCATGGCTCAGCAGGACACTGAGGAAGGCTTTGTGCCTGTTTGTGCCCCATATGCTGCCCAAAGCAGCTGAAGGCTATGTCTAAGTGTGTCTGTGTGCGTGCCCCTGGGGGGAAGGGGAAGCACATCTCCATGCACTGCCCCTGTCTCCACCACCACTCTCATAGTTTTCATTGTCTGGAAGCTGCAAGGTTAGTGTTTGCACACACAGGCAATGAGTGGAGACCTGCTTCCCTCTTCCTAACAAGGTGTGTGTGGGGACAAGGTTGCCCTAGTAGCCTGCTGCTTTGAGTGGTGTGTGGGGTTACAGCAGGCAGGCAGCTTGCCTGAGTACCTCCACTGGGCCACCGGCCATGAGCTGCCTATGGTAAGAACCTCCTGGAACTCTCTCCTGTACTGCAACCCCCTGTTCCAGGTCACAGCTCTCTCCTGCACCCATATCCCCTGCAAGACCCTACACTCCTCCTGTACCCAAATCCCCTGCCTGGAGCACCCTCCTGTACCCAAAATCTGTCCCAAACGCCATGCCCCGCCTCTATTAATATTGTAAAGAAGTGCCCCACCATGAAGGCACATGTAGGCCATCAAACAGAAAGTGTGGGGGAGCAGGTGGGTAGGATAAGACAAGAATTCAAAGCATCCAAGTAATAGGATGTCGTAGTGATAGTGGTGCTACCCTTTCAGGTGTCTTGTAATTAACTCAGAATTTTATTTAGTATTTTATTTCAGTAGGCAGACAAATCAGCTATATCCCAGATCTTGCAAACGTGCATGCAAATATAGTTTAGTATGTGAGTACACTATGTGACTAAAGCTATGTACATGCTAAAATATCTGCTGTACTTGGGCCTGCATAGAAAAGAAAAATAAAACTTATTGAAAAGTGGGAAGTTTAATTAAAGTGACCATTAAAAATGTATCATATGTATAAAAGACAGCTGCCTCCTCCAGATCCCAAAACGTACATATGTGACAAAAGATAATCTGATAGACTGCTGCTAGATAATACAAATCAGTAATTTATGTTAGCAACAAACAGCTATTTCTTTTGTTTAGGACACTTAGGTATAAAGGATGTTTCCCAAATCTTTTACATAGTTAAAGTGGAAT
This sequence comes from Carettochelys insculpta, assembly GCF_033958435.1. Lineage (NCBI taxonomy): Eukaryota > Metazoa > Chordata > Testudines > Carettochelyidae > Carettochelys > Carettochelys insculpta. Next base: position 46,905,662 of record NC_134142.1, on the reverse strand, counting down.
ATGTTAAGGGAAATCATCATTAAGGCAGGTATTTACAGTCTCTTCATTGAAAAATACATAATAAGGAAAAAACTTCAGGGACTTCACAACATCAAGAAGATGTGAATAGCTGACTGGGAAACACGAGGACAGTAAATACTTACTTGTGCTTTAGGTGACACTTGATGGTGTGGGAAGGATTGAAACTGAGAATCATATCAAGCTTCCCTTCCTGTATATTTTACTGTTCATTAAACTACTAACCACAGGTGGAGGCTTGGCATATTTCTAAGTCAATTCCATTCTTACTTCTAACATAATTCCCTGCCTCCCCGCCATCCTAAGATAGATATACACAAAAAAATGCAGTGCTATAAACACAAGTGCAACTACACACAACCATTTACAGAAAGCATACATTGTATAGAAGATAAACATTTATCCATAGTATACAGGAATAAGCATGCAAAAGAATTCTTACTCAATATAAACTCTCTGCATCCTTAATTAAATTCAGTACAAGTTGGATCTCCCTGGTCCAGCATGAATTTGCCAGACCAGGGGAGGTATCCTGCCGCTGAATCCCAAGTCGTTGCCTGCTGCAGGCACCCTGGTTTGCTTCCCCCACCACTCCCCAGCCAGCTGCTGCCAACGTCCTGGAAAGCTTGGCTCTGGCTCCTGCACTCCAGGGGACAGCTGCAAAGCTCTGCTCTCTGACCCCACACTCCTGGACTCTCTGCCCCAGTCACATGCTCCTGGGCTCTGCTGCAGGGCTCCATGCTGCAGATCTTGTTACGGATGGTCCTCTCTGCCCAGGAGCATCCATAATTCAGTAGAGTGCTGTTTGTTGGAAGTGCAACCTATACTGTAAACCATGATACTGCTGAATCTCAAAATTACCCAGAAAGTAATTTTAAGTGATTGACTACATAGAAATCGTAGGGCTGTAGTTTAAGTTACTGAAATGCAGAATGACTGTTAAACATTTCACTTTTTTCTCCTTTGTTGTTGTTTTATGTAGAAGTGTATTTTTATTCACTTATTTCTGATTGACTTTTATACATTTATTAAAATATTAAGCAGACTAATATAGAACAAGTATTACTGTAAGTGTAATATGCCAGCAGGTAGGTGAAACTGGCTCCTGACAATTCACAAGAAATGCATTACAATGCTCAAACTGATGTTACAGTTGGAACACACTAGTCAATAATGTGGAGTTATCTGACTTGCCAAGTAGTAAGTTAAGAAAAACAATCTTCAAGGTCTTACACAAACTTAACTTAATTATATTACTCAGTCTGCTGAAAGTAGCAGCTGTTATTTTGTCTTTGATTCTAATGAAGTACAACAAAAAACTTGTTTTGGTGGCCTCCTCTTGGCTACCTGTTTCTGATTAAACTTTGCTACTCACAAAGATTAACCTTAATTTACCAAATATATCCACCCCCCTCTTTTAGGCAATTTTTTTTCCTCCAACAATCTGGCACAAACACCAAATATTTTCTAAAACTCCAGACTAACAAGAGCTTTAGAGACAGACACACACACACACACACACACTCTCTCTCTCTCTCTGTGAAACATTTAAAACACACACACACCTTAGCTTACACTGGAATGATGTGAGTGCTCACTAACTGTTCTACAGAAGGCTCTTTACACCTTCTCTTTACAGTCTCCAAATCAATTAGTGCTAATTGATATTTACCATTATCTTTGTTGATAAGACATGATCTGTGCTTTTGCAGTAGGGCTCTCTCTGATTGGTTATACCTCAGACTTGGCTTACTTGCTTCAATGCTCTTCACTTCTCTGGTGGCCAGTCCAGTCAACAGAGCAGGACATAGCTCAAGTATCTTGTTGGTGTGAGAGAATGTTCCACCCCTTTTCTCTGAATGATTAAAAGTCTTTTATAGATCTGAAGGAGTGGGTCTGCCCCACCAAAGCTCATCAAGTCATAAATTATTTCGTTAGTCTTTGAAGTGCTACAGGACTGCTCTTCTGTTTTGTGAAGATACACAAAACAACACAACTACCTCTCTGTGACTTTTCTTCCCTAACAGATACTCATGATCAGACACCAATGACTTGACACCTTTGTCTTGGAACTACATCAAAAGGCTTCCAGGCTAAGATGTACAGATTTTAGCACAAATCATTACTAACTGTAAATAGATGTCTCTCGAAATCTCCACACAAGAAGTTGTCAAGTGATAAGGAACTACCAGGCAAGCTTCCATTTAAGCTTCAGGTTCAAATGTCTTCATTAAATACAAAGAATAACTTATTCAAGGATATGCGATTACTCATTTCCACACACTCAAGAGTGAGTTAATTCTGACACTGGGAAATAATTTAAGAAATAGGTCATGATTAGAATGATTATAGGACTTCATTTCTGCTGGAAAGCAGAAAAGCAGCTGGGCAGCTCCAAGCCACATGTGGCTTTTTAAGGAGCCATTTGCAGCTCCTGCTGCTGCCGCTCTCTTCCGGCTCCTTGCCTGCCGTGCTGAAAGAGGACTCAATTTAAGCCACCTGAGGGCAGAAGGGGGGACAGTTTTGGGCTGCTGGTGAGGGTTAAGCTGCCTGAGTGCAGGGGGGAGGGGAGGGGAGGATCAAGGTTTGGAGCTGCAAGGGATTAAGCTTAGCAGCAGTTTAGGGCTGCAAGGGGTTAAACCTGAAGGCGGGGAGTGTGGTTTGCAATTGTAATCTTCATTATATATTTGATCACACAAAAGTCAGTCACAGGCGACAGTACAGATATGACCTGTGTTCATTACTAAATCTACAGATTAAGAGGGGACATTAACTCCGTAGTCTGGAGGGAAACCTACAACAGAATACTGTAGGATCAGTCATTGTCTCATTATTCATTGATTATAAACGGCTTTATTATGAAAATTGTAATTAAACTTGTAAATGTAGAATAAAGCAAAATAATTGTAAACATTATACAAGCAAGGATTATCTTACTGTGTGTTAATTTTCCTTTGCTCATCAGTTCCACCAGGTGAACTTCGTACATCATTGTGACATTAAAATATCAAATATTTTCTCTTTTGAATTTTACCTAAGTAATATGGGATAAGAGGAAAGAACCTCTCTTCCACCTTAATATTTCACAATCTTGTGGGATAATATAAAAATTACATGTAGTGTTCAAGTTTCCCAGTATGTCACTAATTCCATATTCTGGAGTTTCACAACCTAAATTTTGTATTTACTACATTTGATTTCTATTATTTCTGTTTGTTAGATACCCTTACTTTCACCACATGGAAGTTCCTATGATCCAACAATAGCCAAATTTAATTTAAAAACGAATACTTCAAAGACTACTGTAGTTGCTCTTTGAATGTTGGCATCCAACTATAAAAGAGCAGTATTCCGGTTCCGCTAACCCTCATCACGAGAGGGTAACAGAAACCTCGAAATAGGCGCTTATTTTGAAATACTGTGTTCAATTTCCATTGTGCAAACGGCATAAATTCTTTTGACTTAGGGATACAGTCTAAACACAGCCTTAGATATGTTAACAAGGACTTAATTACCATTGTGACTGGGTTTCTTTGTTTTTTTTTTTTTTTTTTTTTTACACCATTCTAGTATGGGAATGATTCCATAATACTGATTTTTCACTAACATAACTTTCTAACAATTAAGCAACAAGGCATTCTATGGATAGGCTTACTATTCTAATTTACTTAAGAATTTACTTCTGCTTCATTCTCCACTCTCCACCTTGCCGCACTCTGCAAGACAAAGGGGTGGTGAGTAGGGTTTTCTTCCACTTCTGGCCCTACCACAACCTTTCCTTTGCTGTACTGTAAGGTAGCTTTTTGTGAAATTACCTGGAGAGGAAATGAATTTTAGAGAATTCTGACACATTTTTAATAAACTTCAAATATTTAAAGACAACAGTAATATGATCAACTGCTCGCCATCCTGCCTGGAATGAAGAGATCTTACTTGGTTAGCTTCTTCTACATAATCCTATTTGTCTAGGTTACCTTTCTCAATTTCTCCTTCATTACCATTATCTCAAACTATTTTCTAGATTACCAGAGTTCCTTGGATTTGTGAGGCTGCATTTTCTTCTAACAAACACCTTAGTATGCCAATAATTCTGGCCTTTTTCCCTTACATTGCACATTAAACCGTTTCACCTTTTTCACATTTAAGTTTTTTTTACTTAATCTTTCATGTGTCTTATCCAAGCACTAGATATTCTGTTTTTATACTACAGGGCACAACAAAGGGCAAAAAACTAAATTGTCTGGAATAAGAATGTCAGTGTTGGACAAAAGTATCCCTCGTTGGAAATGTGTCTAAAAGAAAATTAGTACTTACCATTTTTTATTCCAATGTAAACTGTTGATTTCTCTGCTGCTGCTGCTGTCTCAGGACCTCCTTGAGACAATGACAGACAGCAGTTCTATCAATTGGTTTTAGGGAACTTCTGTGGTCAAGGAACACTTAAATTCAATTCATTCGACTATCAAGAAGGATGACTGCTTTTTCCTCAGCAAGAAGCTCTGACTGATCTATAAACAGTAGCTCTTAATGGGAGATGTATTTTTTCCCTTCTGCTGAAAGCAGACACTTGCAATTGCTTTAGCTAAATACAGATGGTACCAGATTTTTCTTAGGCTATGGGTCCAACATACACTATTCAGAAACACTTTTTAAAAGATTTATTTCTCAAATATTTTAATAATTAGGCTCCTGGTTGACTTGCCGTGAGACACAGCTAATTAAGACAGTAGAATAATAGCCTAAGGAATAGGGTAGCAGCCTAATAACCCTTTGCCTGAACACAAAAACCTGTTTTAAACATTCCTTAGCAATCTCAACAGTTGTAATATGTTTGGTCAACCAAAGTCACTAAAAGCCTCAATGCACACATGATTTATGTTCCTTCCTGTGCTTATATTTTTTTGCAGCAAGGTAGGGAAGGGGCATTTAGTTTTGGAGTCCAACCCTGTCAAAAGGGTATTAGGTAGGTTTAGCTCTTTTGGTTATTATCCTTTCACTTACCAGTGAACTACAGCACACCTCTCAAATTCAGGGGGTTCGCTTCCATGTGGTTATAGGGGCAGTTACCTCAGTTGCAAGAGATGCTTAGAGCCAGCATCTTGGTTTTCCAGGAGATCCCATGAGGTCATCAGTTCTGTTACATGACCCCTTGCAGGAATGTTGTACCTTACAAACATCAAAAAGGCTGACTAAAAATGAAAATTCAGAGTGAGTAGGTAAGGAAGCACAGGTAGAGAATAAGAGTATGGGGAAATTAAGGGTAGCTGTGAGTTTCTGAATAGTAAAATATTCAGACAGAAGAACCACACTACAAGAAGAAAAAAGTTAGTAAAAATAATGTGATTGTCCCAATGGCTTTCTGGAAGTAATATAAAAAGGAAACTATGGTGCAAAATAAAACAAATGGATTTTTCATGTGGCATAAGTAAGATGGCATGTGATCTGAGAAAAAGCTGAACTCTGGGCCAGCTTCTTACTCACACAGCATTTTTAATTTTTCTGGTCTTCCATGTGACTGGGAATAATGGGTAAAGTTACATACTTTGATGAGGCACAAGATAAAGGGATGACCACAAACTTTCAGTTAATCGTCTTTATCTGCATCAGAAACAGGATGACTCTTATAAGCCAGCCAGAGGCATACACATGAGCAGATATAAGCAGTTAGTTCTCTGCTTGCCTTTTTTCCTCTCTCTCACACTACTTGTTTTGCACTTTTGTCTGAAAGTGGCTGAAGATTCAGCCATCTTTTTTTTAATTTGACTGAAAGAAGGAAGGCGTTTACATAAGAAATTTTAAATCGGCAGGAGCAGTTTCAGGGGGTTAAGATTAAAACAGACCTATCACTTATTCCTGAAAGAAATAATCTCTTCTGATCCGCTGAAGAATAACACAGAAATGGTTAAGAAGAGTATAATAAGCAGAATATTTATGTGCCTGGGTGACCTCCATAGTATCTTGACAAACATAAAAAAACTGAAAGCCTGAGAACTAGATTACAGAATGCGGTATTAAATCTAGACTGCTGGAAGTACCTTTAATACCCCAAATAACTACCAATCAAAAAACTTACCAATCCTATGTGAGACAGACATTGGATGGAGGAAATGGGGAACTGTTTGGACATCCTGACTGTCTGAATTATTGAATTTAAGAATCCTTCCTGACCTATACAGGCAACTGACTGAAGCTGTGAAGCATGAGATTATAATCACTGCTTTAATGCTGAACTCCAAATGCTAAGAATTTACAAGCAATCCTATTCTCCCCACTGACCAAGAAAAAAGGGGATGAACAGCAGTAGTCAGTCACAGATTTTAAGGCCAGAAGGGAGCATTGTGGCCATCTAGCCCAACCCCCCTCCATACAATTTATTCAAGAAACTGAATTAAAGCATAATTTTTTTTAAAAAAAAATCTAATCTCATCTTCAAGACTACAAGCCATGGAGAGTCCACTGGAACATCTTAATGGGCTGTCAATGTTCAAGTTTGCTCGTGGCCAGAACACTGCATCTTATTTCAGAACCAAATGTGTCAAGCTTCAACTTCCAGCCTTTGGATCTTACCATGCCTTTGTCAGAAAGATTGAAAAGCCTTCTCATTATCCAGTATCTTTCCCTATGTGTAAGAACTTATTCACAATGACCAAGCCACCTTTTAATCTTCTCTCCAATAAGCTAAATATACAGAGTTCCTTAAGCTTCATACCAAATGGCTTGTTTTCAAACACCTGGATCATGTTTGCGGCCCTTCTTTGAACTCTCACCAGTATTGTGGACATCAGGACACAACACACTGCATTCTTATTCATGCTGTGTATGGAGGCAAGATCACTGCCCCACTTTTGTGCAATGCTCCCCCTGTACAACCCTCACATTTTTATACATGCCAGGATTACATTAGCCCTTTTGGCTACAGCACTGCACTGAAAGCTCATTCTGATTATCCATGATGGTGCCCAAGTTCTTCTTTGACTCACTGCTTTCTGTGACTGCCCCCCATCCTTTAGGTATAACCTATGTTCTTTGTTCCCAGATGCACTACGTTGCATTTGGTTGTATTAGTATGTATTTTCTGGCTTCTGACTACTCAACCAGGCAATTTAGACCACTTTATAACAACTTATTTTGTCTTTATTATTTACTGCGCCATCAAAGATTTTACATCACTACCTGTGTAATTTTGGTGTATATATTAAGAAACCTTTGCCTGAGAAGGAAGTATTAATATATACCATATCATCTGTGACAGTGTGCATTGCTATACAGAGTGGTAAGTCTAGGAGTTGTTGCTCAACCGACATAATACTTGTTCTCAATCACTTCTCTTCAAATAAGCCTAGATCTTGCATGTGTGAATATTCTACTGAAACACCAGATTTTTCTTTGATCAGACTAACAGTTTCCAGACTGGTCTGCAGAGTCCCTCCATATCCTCAATATGCATTTTCTCAAAGTTACTTTCTGGGCTGTATTGCCCCTCCTGTATCTTGTGCTCAGAGCTGATTTCAGCTATGGTTTCCAAAATGGCACTAAATAAATTAAGTGATACATTCAACAATGGCTCAGTACCAGTTCTGATTTACTGGTATCAGTAACAGCTATTTTTGGAAGGCTTTGACATCAATCCAAGCCTAAGATATTTTGAGTGGTACATAACCTCTAGCTGCAGTAGTACAGATGTCCAACTAGCACCTTTCATGCTGAGACTTTCAGTGTGGTTACAACAGACAGCAGTATCTCCACAGTCTTTACAGATAAACTACTGGCTGTACTTGGACATCACTTCTTGGTTGGCGTTCTAAATGTGTTGCTACATCTGAGTTATAAGCATGCAATTTGCTTTTGTCATCTGCCATTCCTATTCAATGGTGTACAAACTGTACTTGTCAATATGTTAGACAAGGCACATAGCTTCCTGTATTTATAGCCATTCATTCCTCTTTCAACAAGAAAATAATCCTCCCTGAGATTCCAATTCCTTGATTATATGGAAGCCAAGACATGATTTATGTACAAGTCTACATCTGTCTTGCTTCTCTAGAACACAAAACTGTATTTATGAGTTTCTTATATAGACTGTGCCTTTGGAGGTATTTTACCCTACTGTTCAAAGTGAGAAAAAACATGGTATGCACCAAAGTTTTTGCCAACTTGAAGCAGTGAAAAATAGAAATGTGGCCTAGCCACCTGTATGTTCCAGTTCAAGCATTAACTTGTCCAAACTTACCACATGCAGTTATGACAAGATACTGGTTTAAAATAATTGTTAGCAAAAAGAAAAAATGGGAGAACAAATGGGAAAACAAAATATTCTGGATGACAGGATTAAAATATTGCACAACTTTGATAAAAATTAGATGCTAAAAATCAATGGACACTTTTCTCTAATATTAAATTCACATAGGAATTTCCCCAAACCTGTCAAATGTACAATTTATAGGATACTGGAGAGACAATCAGATCCCTGAGAAGGTGCCACACCTAAAACATGATGTGGCAAAACAGACATCAGCAATGTGGTGTTTATTACTAAAAGAATCTGTTGAAAACAGCAAAGTAATTAGTCTGTTCTACTTGGTAAGGATTAGCCTCCAAAGGTGCATAACATTCTGTTTATCACAGCCAAAAGACTGCCTGCACAGAGTTCAAGTTAGAATAAAGAAAATCGAAATTGTTTTAAAAATAAGACCTATTAGGAAAGGTTAAAAAGACAGAGCATGCTGTTGAGATACAAACTAATATGCAAAATCTTTACGTAATAAAATGCTATGAAGTGGGTAGGAGCCAGGTATACTGACTATTCAATAAATGACAAAATAATAAGTAATATTTTAATAGGTAAAATTCAGATTACATATTTGAGTAGGGAGGAAGAAAGAAACAAGATTGCCTGAAGAGCAAACTTGGCAATAGACCAGATTGTCAAGGAAGCTGTAGAATATCATAACTACAAAAACTAAAGGCATTTTCAGAAGAATGAAGGTCCTGCCATTTCCAAAAGGAAAGGATAAGATGACTCCACTAGGAACCTCATCCATCAACCTCCATCTGTGTTGATACTGGTCCACACTTGCTACTAGTTGTATTTGAATATAATGGTTGTCAAATAATTTGTGCATAGCAACTATGTATAACTAGGGTACAACTGAGTGAACAAATGCCAAAATAGCAATAATTCCTCACCTCACCTGGTTACATAGAACATATGAAAAATATATAGCAAAGTAACATTCACACAGTTTAAAATTGTAAAAAGTTTGAATTGTATATATTACCCAGATCATATTAAAGGGTCACAGAAAAGACATGTGAACAAGCTGTAACGTTCCTTTTCATTAACAAAATATATTTAATAAAAACTTACAAATATATTTTGAAGAAAGACTGTAGTAAAATTCAATCCTTCCTGTGCCTGGGTTCTCTCTTTCCTACAGGTAATTTCATCATAAACTACAAAAATGCTAAATTACTAAGTTTTAGATTCAGATTACACACTGAGCTGCACTGTCCCAATGTAAGCTCTTAGAGGCACTTTGCCCCAGAAAGGCATCACATTTTGGGACTCTCAAGTGCACAGATGGCACATTCCTAAGGAGGGTGCAACTTATTCCCCTTGCACATCTGGGGGGATAACAGCTGCTGAGTGGTGAAGGATAGGGACCAAACTATTGTTCTGCCTCCTCTCTCTATTTAGAGTAGCTTGCACTATGAGGAAGAAGTACCTGAGGCTCAGGCTGCACAGACTATAACTGTGACTTGGCACTTGTGCAGATGTGCAAGGAAAAGAAAACTCCTTGTGTTCTCCCCTTCAGCACACAACCTGGCTTTTTGATCTTAAGAATAAGATCTCTGGCCAGTAATAAAAATGTTGATTTTACCTTTAAAATGAATTCATTCTTTTGCTGCAGAGTGGAGAGAGGACTGGAGGCCAGGGATTTGTGTGTGTAATCCCGCCTTTGGATACCAAATCACTGAGCTGCAAAGGGTAAGTTACTTAATCTGTATCTCAGTCTCATCCTCTGTAAAATGACACTGGCCACATTCAGAATGGCAGTGAGGATTAATTACCTATTTGCACACTGGACTTTGAAGACGTAAGTCATTTTTAAGCTGTAACAGACTGCAGCACACCTCGTCTCTTACCTTCAAAGACACACAAATCACATTCAGTGCTTCCTTGATCTGAGGATGATGCGATTCATGAACCAGTTCCTCACAGATCCAAATTCCAAGGCTGCAAAGAGCAACACATCTGCAAAACAGGGTCAGATAACAAAAAAAGATATAACGAATGGCTTCTTACCCTGCATTAATTGTAGTTTTTCAAGCTGCTGCAGTCAGGATGGCTTTCACTGCAGGTGCATACCACTTCATGCAACCTGAGCTCAGAATCTTTTGAATAGCAGTGGCCGTTAGGGCTGCATTTCCTCATGCTTCTGTGTAAGGGCATAAACAACCGAGCAGCTGCAACCCTCCCTTACAAGCCTGTGTTAGCTGAAAACTCTTCAAGAGGACAGGTTGTAGGATCCACGCATTACTGCATCTCAGAGAGCCACAACTGTATGTGTCAGTGTGGATGCCACTGGAGGTGACTGGCAAGTGGTATCCTTCCTGGATATTTCGAATGAAGAGCATCAGCAAAATCAGTTGCACAAAATTTGGAGTACCACTCTCCAATTTGGCATCTGACTTGGCAGTTAAGTCCATGCTTGACAAACGTGAGCGAACTGCTCCACACAGCAGCCTTGCAAGTTTCTCATAGCTGTATGTTTTGGAAACAGGCCACGGATTCTGCCTGGGTGCCGATGGAAAGGGCCTTAGTAACTGCCAGGTGTGGTACAGCAGCTAACTGGTTGTACAGGTTGGATACGTCTGGTTGAGCACCTTTGGGACCTGACCATTCCCACATAAGGGAGTTTGCCACACCAGGGGAGGTCAATTCTGGCCCCCTTGCCACTGGACCCCCAGCTCAGCTCTGCTCCTAGCCCGCTGGCCACTGGACCTAGACAGACTGCTGGCCCCCACACCCAGTGTTTCTTGGCCAGGCTTCTGGCCCTCCTGCTGCCAGACACTTGGACACTGGGGCTCTCTGGTCCAGCAACACCCCCGTTCAGAGTAGTTCAATCTCTACAATGAGACACAATGACTCACCCATTTTGTAAGTTTTTGTGACACAAGAGGAAGTTACTCCCTTGTGCAGTAATGATGGTTCTTCAAGATGTGTGTCCCCATGAGTACTCCACTCTGGGTGTTGGTGTGTCCTCACACTGGCAGTTGGCGATTCTTCTATAGTCATGGTTTCCCGCGCCATGCATGTGTAGTAGCACCTCCCTGTATTATCTGGCGTGTGTGCAGCATAGATCTCTCTGTTCCTTCTCTACCCTAGCAAATAGAGCAGGATGCTCCAAACAAGTGAAGGAGGGAGGGAAGTGGAGCACCCATGGTGATACACATTTTGAAGAATTATCGTTACTGCACAAGGTGAGTAACTTCTTAGAGTAGCGTTCCCATGGGTGCTCTTCTCTGGGTGACTATAAAGCAGTAGTCACACTTGGGAGGTGGGTTTGGAGCCCAGTAACTATTACAGTTGACGGAACTGCTTGACCCACTTGAATGGAGGAAGCAAAGGAAGATGAAATAGCGGAGTGCTATGCAAATGTATCGCTGGAAGACCACGTCGCTGCCTTGCATATGTCCGTAAGGGGTACGTTCTTGAGAAAGGCGGTGGTGGAAGACACAGCCCTGGTAGAATGGACAGTGACAGCACCCAGATCTTTCTGGTGAAGTGTGTACCACGTGTGAATACAGGTGGACAGACAGAGACAGTTTTTGAGATAAAATGGGCAGGATCTTGGATTGCTCTGCAAAGGACAGGAGGAGCCTTATGGCAGGAGGAGACTTACGGCAATGCTTTGTGTGATCAATTTAGAAGGCCAATGCCTGACACACGTGCACAGCATACCAAGTTTGGCAATGCTGCATCTTTTCCATTTGGAGAAGACTGTCTCAGTAACTGTTTCCTGTTCTGTGCTACCTGAACACGCAAGGAGTGGTTCTTCCCAGGTACTCAGCCAGTCAACATTAATGAAAACAGTGACTACAATTTTGCCTCTGGGTGCAATTCATGACCCAGATCTTGAAAAAGCAGGTCTAGGCAACCCTGAGAGCCTAATCAGTGGTTGTCTGAACTTCTACCACAGGACCAGCAGCCAGAAATATCTCAGCAAATAGGAGATATAAGAATAAGCCTGCCCTAGACATATCTGCCTATGGCATTCAACCTGGAGATTACAAGAATCAGTGGGAAAGCATAAAGGTTGTCTCATTTTCACAACAGACCAGTGGTCCAGCAAAAATGCTGTCAAACACAAGTTTCGGCATTTGATATTGTCCTTGCTGCCAAACAGGTCTATGACTGAATTCTCCCAGTGGTGGAATATCAACTAGGGTAATGAATTTCAGCAGTTACCACTCATAGCTGGTGATAGATTTGTCTACTTAGACTGTAAAGTCACTATTGGCCCCAGGGGATGAACAGGTAGTGGTTACGTTATGCAGGTAGCACCAGTCCAGAGTTATTGCATTCTTGCAGCTAAGGGGCAAAGCAGGCACCCCCTCGCATATGTCATTTTACGTCCTTCAAGGATCACATTTCTTGTATTAGCAGATGACTGAGGTGGGCTTCTCAGCTTGCTCCACGTGCTTATATGATTAAAGGTTTGGATGATGATGGATGAAAGTCAGTACCACCTTTCTAAACATCAGTGGGATGCAGACACCGGATCAGTACCACAAAGACATGAGATAGAATTGAAGCTCTCTTGTTCATCTGATGCTTTGCAGAGGAGTGCACTGATCTGAACCGGAGTTATGGAGGCAAGAGGTGAAGTCTGGAAAGTTGTGGCCCATATGTACATGTAGACATATGGCCTAATAATGTGTGGCAAGTCTATACTGTTACTGCCAGATACAATACCCTCATGTTTATTAGCAACTCAAGTGAGAGGATTCACTGCTAAGGAAAGCATGTTCTCACCATTTTACCCTATGAATTCAGTCAGGAGAGGATTTCTTGTAGTTTGATAGAAGCCCCAGCTGAACAAAGGTAAAATATAGTAGAGGTTTGTCAGAGATGTGATCTGCTTCTGATCAGGTAGCCATTCAGCTATGACACATGTGGATGATCTTTTTCCTTAGTACATGCATACCTATGAGCAACTTTTGTTACGACACTCTGCGCTGCAAAGTCCAAAAGTCAGTAACTTGTAATGACGACTTGGCCCCACTATAAATCCCGGGTTCTTCCTGTGAGCCATGTAGATGACTGAGTGGAAGCATGAATTTTGTATGTCAAGAATCCCTAGTCCTGAGCCTGCAACAAATGGATAATGGACACAAGTATAACCACCCTGAATTGCTGGTAGCGTATGTATCTGTCACTTTCCTCAGGACTTTAGTAGGATGAAGGTACCCTTTCCTCTTTGGAGTAAGGAAATAACTTGAATAGAAGCCTTTCCCTCTGCATTTCTGCTGAACCACTTCTACGCCTTCTAGATGACTGAGGCTAGAATGAGGTCAGTTCTTGCAACAGGCTCTTGTGAGAAGAGTTCTAGAAGAGGAATGGGAAGTAAATGAAGTCCAGTACTCACGTGTCAGCCATAATCTCCAATCACTCTCAACAGAAAGTAGCACAGTGGCTTCCAAAAGTCAACTGTGGAATTGTTTTAAACTGTCTTGTTAAACTTCATCCCAAAGGCTAGTTTAACGTATGACAAAGAGGATTAAGTTGATGCTTTGTGTTTATGGAAGCTAGTACCAGGAGGACATACAGGATGGCATTGAAGTGTAAATACACAAGACTTCAGCACTGTCTTCAAATCAATTCTCTTTAAGATACCACTCCTGTCTCTTGGAAGAGGGTTCTCTACTTGCAGCAGGGGAGTTGGAGTGGCCCAGAAAGATTGAGGAAAAGTATAGCTCTGGGAACAATGGTGTCACTGGCTGAAATTCTATCACTGATCTTGATGATGCCAATGCAAAGAGAAGGCTGATGATATCTCCTTCAAGGCATGCCTGATTATTAAGATGACTTGCTGGTTAATAACAGAATCTGTATTGGGTAAGATCTTGACATCAATATTTATGCCAGTGTGGCAGTTTCTCAAGGCTTCTTAGCTGACTTTGCCTTCATTACCATAGATGATTAAGGACATATCTCTTGGTCTCAAGCCCTCCATGCAGGATGGTTGTTTTCACCATAATGAGTTGTGTTTGTACTTAGTGCGGTTACTTTACTTGGCAGCTGAAGTGGATGTTGTTGCCAGTGTGGTCAGCATCAGGAAATACGACACCAGTGTTGACTGTCTTGGCACCCTTTTTGGTTTCTTCTCCCTGCTGGCACTTAAGTTGTGGGCACTTGTGAAGACAACCGCCTCAGCTCTGGTTTGGGGGATGTTTTCTTCCTAGGAATGCAACTTCATAGCTTGCACCAATAGTTTAAAGTCTTGTGTCAAGATTTTCCAGTGTGGGATGAGAAAGAAAGGCATATGAAATTTGCCAGGGATGTTACCTTCCCCAAGGCAGAAGAGGTATTTGCTGTGTCCATCAGTTAAGGAAAACAGACCATTGCAAGAAGTACAGCATTTGTTGTTTGGAATCTGCCATTACCAATGGCTAGTGTGAAATATTTAATCGTGGTATATCTGAATGTACAGGAGGGTCTCACTCTGCGTAACCAATTCCACGGTGGTTGGGGTACGACCAGGTCAGGGAACAGCACATAGTGGAACAGTGCTGAACTTAAAAACAAAACAAAAACATTACATAGAAAACTAAAAAAAAAAAAATGGAATGGGTGGGAATAAAGAGATTTCTTCATGAATTGGAATGCTGAAAATCAAAAACAGAATTGTGCCAGACACCATACACCACCCAAAATTAATTTTGCTGCCACAGGTGATAAAAGGGAAATGAGGGATAGTTGTGGCCCCTCCATCCTTTATGTGCTCACACAGGGCACATGAGACACCCTGACAGACACTACTATGCAGAAAAGTCCACATTCAGGTGCATGAGGGTACATGCACACAAAAAGAAGTATCTATAATGACACATTCAAAGAAGAACTCAAAATCCCAAGAGCACTCAACTACCCGCGATAAAATCTTCGGTATAATATTTGTGCTTTCTGGATTGCCCTCTAAGATATATATTAAACATACAGCTACAGTCTCCTAAACAAGTTAAATATAAAAATCTTAATTTATGATGCTATATAGATGATTTTTAAAAATGCGTAAGAATCCCCATTTCTCATCCCAGAGGCTAGAATAGGGTAAAAGAGGAGTTCCCTGCCAAGCAAGCAAGGGCCGGAGGAAAAGGAAGAATCCCTGCAATTGTTCATGTACTTTGAAGACTGAATTTTTGATCTGCAATTAGCACACATAAATTGGGAGTGAGTTTAAAAAAAAAAAATCTAGTAACTGACAAAAAACCCAAACACAGATCTGTGTTTTTACCCAGGATATGCCTCTTCCCTGCCTTTGGTCTGCCCCCACCCTGCTTCTTCACCAACTGAGGCAGCCCGAGGGACTACCAGGGCTGGGACACTGATGCCATCAGCAGGGGTCCACCTTACCCCAGCCCTGGACTCAGCAGCAGCAGTGGGGGAAGCAGAGCAACATGACTCCAACTGACTTAGTTCCCCCGGCAGCTCTGCTCCACTTTCCACCTGTGAGTGTAGGATGGCCCTACTACCTCTGCAGAGCAGTATGATGGGAGGGCAGAGTGACATGGATATGCCTTCATCTGCTTTCCCCGCTGCTCGTGGTGGTGGTGGTGAGTCTGGCCCTTTGCTTCTCCCACCTGCGGTCCTTTGGGCAGCACAGCACTAAACCTTAGCATTATTCACTAAACAACTACCTAACATCTATTCATAAGCAATTAGGAGGATATTTAATGAGCAAGAGCTCAAACCAAGTTCAGTGAGAATCTACATGTTGCAAAGGTCTAATTCAAAGTAACAGGGTATAAGAAAGACCTGAAGAGCAGTTAGGATAATTCAGCCCTCTATGTCCTTGGACTGAGACAAGAGTGCTCTCAAGGTGCAGAAACAGCTCACAGGAAACGCTTCTGGCAAAAGTGTTCAAAGTGCATGAGCACTGTCAGCGGAATATATGGAGAAACACTAAAAAGAGAACTTAAATGAATACACTGTAACTATAGAAGAGTCTCTAATAATGTGGCAGCCTTTCAGCACTTGTTAAAGTATGACATACCGTGCAGGTCCAGAAGGCTCCTCTCTTGCAGAACTTAATATAGTTTTGATTGTGATTTCCTAAAGTAAAAGATGAAAATGTTCAAATTCAGTTGCCAGAAACTTCTCTGCAAAAATCCTTAGAAAAAAGATGTATGGAGTCTATTGTATAGTATACAGAATAATATACTATGTTATAATGTAATATACTGTGATAATATAGTATAAACAGGTATCTTCTTTTGTTGGGTCTCAAGTGAATGGCTCTTTAAGTAATCAGACTTTTTAATTAATCTAACACAAAACATACAAGCATTAATTTAATTTGTTCTTAGTAGTCCCTTCAATGTACGAGGTCCCTAAAGGAAGGTATTTGCCCCGCCTGAATAACTCACTTTCTCAAAATACAAAATATGGATGGTAGGGGTGGAGAGAAACAAGCAAGTAATTGACAATATCCAACTAAGTTTTACTGAACTACATTTTTAACATTATATTTTCATAAATTATATTCATATGAACAAGTATATACTTATAATTTCCTGGTTACAAATCCTTACTTTTTTGAACCCTCACAACAGTCATCAGGCAAGAGATTATTCTGTCAGGACCCATCAAGCCTTTTGACTGACTGGAGGAGTTTCCAAACATCTAGGCAGCTGGTAGTCTCTCTTTGCAACACTTTTAAAACCTACTGCCTCAGACAGCGAGAGTGATCGAATTGAGGTTTTATACATTACTACAGAACATCACAACTAAATAAAAAGTTTTCTTTTAAAACACAAAACCATGAACTGTTCCGGGACCTTACTGAAAACACAGAATATTAGATAAAACTAAGAAAGCAGTATCTTAATTTTGTGTTCCAGACACAATCTTATCCAGCAATCCTTAGATCATCTTAAGCATATTACAACATAAACGTGTCCAATGAATGTAATTAAACAGGCATCAAACTTTTCTACTGCACCGTCAGGGTGATAATGGTAAACAAGAGTCTTCAAAAGTGCCTTCACAGAACTCTCTCTGAAGTGAGAGTGAAGTCAAAAGGAATTGCTCAACTATGCTGGAAGAAGAATGGGAGACACTGGACGTGGTTCAGTTAGGCTGCAATTTTATGGTGTCAGTGACATCCACCACAAGGAGGAGCCAGCCACTAGTCAGCTGTCTCCTGCCTCCCTTCCTGTTACCTAGCCAGATTCCCAGACATCTACTAGTGCCCTCTTAAATATTTGTCAAACGCAAATCAGCTCCCCTGTCTGTCAGGGAGACCGATTTTCCCAGAATAATTCTGTTGCCCCATGTGCTATACTTGGATGCGACATTACCAACTCTCCTAGGCACCTTATCTATTAAACCTTCTTACTCACACACCTCCTACCCTAGTTTACCAAATGTGCTTTGCAGTTCCCCACCACATCTTGCATAGCAACATGTTCAGACATACACATTTTTATTCCTAGGAAAGTTCCAAGATCTGCCTCAAGTCCCTCTTACATCTGAGAATGAAACCCTTCATGTGTTCCCAAATACTTTTCCCCAAGGAGAATCACAATCTGACATCTGATCTTGGGCCACCACAGTGAACAGAAAGGACAACAGCTGAGCCCATAACATGCCCTTTCACTTATGCCAGCTCAGGTCTGCCTTACCACTGAGGCTCAGCTGTGACCCTCCAGGTAACCTGAAGGCCAGCTATGCACCTAGTTAACAATACTGTGCCTGCAGATCCATATCCCTGTTTGCCAGTATCTGGAATGCAAATGTACAGAAAAAACATCAACACTGAGTGATCACTTGAGGCCTCTGTACACTTCAGAATGCCAACATCTAATTGTCTGACTGTGCTAGGCCCTTCTGGACCACAGCTGTTGCTGCCCCAGTCCTGAATGAGTTGGAACCAAAGTCATGTGCCCCAACCTTATCAGTACCTGTCTTTAAAACTGTAACCAACTGATGTGTTATGAAGGGACACTTGTCTCATCATGACTCTACAGGGACCACGTCTCCATGGTCTCATTGCCAGATACAGGTTACACTTCTGAAATCCAGTACACTCTCATCCAGTAACATCCCTCGTCCAGCATGACCATGGATGGTGCCAGATGAGAGAGTAGCGGCTGGTGCAGGAGGACCTGGAGGGCTCGCAGCCAGAGCCACCACTGTCCTGCAGCAGTGTGGTGTCAGGGACTGGAGCCCCCGGTGGTCCACATCAGCGTGTGGTTGGGGGGGCTGGAGCCCCTGCCAGTCCTGCCTCAGTACAGGATCAGGGACAGGAGCCCCTGCCAGTCCCACAGCAGCACAGGGACCAGGACCAGAGTCCTAAGCACCTGGCAGCAACAGGGTGGTGAGGAGGGGGAGGAGAAAATGGAAGCCAGGAGCTCCTGCTTGCCCCACAGCAGCAGGAGCTGGGAGGCTGCTGCGGGGCTGGGAGCTGGAGCCCCCTTCTGCTTCATGGCAACCACGGGGCAGCGGCTGGCTGGAGCCCCATGCCAATCTGGACTGGGGAGACAGGCTGGAGCTCCAGCAGCCCCTGATCGCAGGGCTTTCTGCCTGTAGAAGCCCAACACCTCCCCTCATCCAATAAATTCTCATGTTTGGGACCAGTCAGGTCCTGAGCATGCCAGATAACGGAGGTGCAACCTGTAAATCCTTCCAGCTTCCTTAAGGTAGATCCAGGACCAGTGCTCTCATGCAGAATGGATTTACCCTAGCCTACTTGACACATCTTTGAACTCCTCCAGAGTGACATTACCGATCACCCCCTCCCAATGTCTCTCTTTCAATTCCAAAGCCCTTCCAGAAGAGTCTCTACAAGATCCAGATACTAAATTAGCTGATTCTAAAAGCTCCAAGAACACTATAAAAACGCTGCCACAAACAAGACCACAGTTATCGGATTACAGACAAACACAAGGCTATCAGGTGAGTAGAAATGGCTGACAATGCAAGTTGCTCAATTGCTAATGTCTGTACTAATGCACATAATACGTTCCTCTATAATAGGCCATATTGATGCCAGCCCCTTTCACTCCTGAAATTTCACAAAATCGTTATGACTTCTCCCATAGCTCCACAATGTTCACTGACAGCCATCATATGTAAAGGTTCCACAGGATGTTAATGGCATCCATTTGAGCTGGCTGGCTCCTTATAACAGCTCCCAAAATTTGTCCATATGAAGCTAAGACTTCTACACTACGACTTCTAGAGATCTTCTATTCCATTATTAATCCCGGGCACATTTCCATCGTTAAACAAGTGACCCTGTTCGTATGACTGGAGGTGAACTAAGTGATATTCACCCAGCATTTTCTTAGGACCAAACAACTTCTGTATACGCAAATACTGAATGGTACTGCTACTCTATTCTCCTTTACTTCTGCTTTCCTTTATATGGTTAAATGGAGAAAATGCGATGTGGCCGTGAAAATGGTTCATGAATTCCTAGAATGCATCAGGTTAGGTACTTTAGAAACAGGAAAATGGGCTTTATGGATGTTGAATTTCAACATTCAAAACACTTAGACCTCTTGACTCAAGCAATATGACTTCACCACACATTAAGCAATGAGAGACACTGTCTGGCTTGTAATAAAAGGTTTGTGGTCCCTTTCAGGGCTAGATAACCAGACAGGGACTTAGAGAAGCTTCAGACCAGGTCAGTGCAGGGACAGTGACCCATTCCCACATTACAATTTAAGAACTAGCAAAAATTATCTGGAACATTATGATACATAAAAAAAAAAAGACTGCTTAGTAGCTGCAATACCTTACATATATTTTCAATATTCCCACCTTAACATCTGTGAAATGAGACACAACAATGTCAGGAGTGTTTGGGTGCAGAGCTGGCAATTCACAATATAGGTTGGGGAAGCAGACCAGAGATCCCAACAGAACTTGTGCTTCTACTCTTGGTGCCTAAGGATGGGGAGAAACAAAAATATTTAGCCATGATATTCATTTACGCAAACCCCAAAGTGATTATTCTGGATTATTCTATTATTCTCACCTCACAACATCTCAACTAATATAAAGAGGAATTTATTTACCTGCAGGGCTTTTTTTTTTTTTTTTTTTTTAAAGATTGAGATTCTTGGTGAAATACTTTCTTACACAAGAGATCTCCAACATACACCATCAAGACAGCATTGAATATTTCAAGATCTTGATGAGAAAGCCAACCTTGCTCAGACAAAAATTAAATATCCCAATATGTATATAGAGTAAGATGACATTGGCTCATATTGAGCACTAATTGAAGATTGTACTATTACATGAACATTCCTCACCCAAAGGTATTTAGTTGCTTCTGAGGGTCATGGAATGTTTTGCATAATACCAATGTTGTATATATGGTATACAAAGCATTTCTCCTAAAATGGAGGATTTTCCACACTTAATGGCAAATTGCAACATTTTTACTTTTAGTAGTCCCAAAGGGCACAATGCAACAGTACAAAACCTACTACATTTAAACCACCATATAAGACAAAATAGCCATTGACCTAATACACCAATAAAAACTGTTCCTTCTCTCCAAAAGTTTAGTAATATTGCACATCAGTAAGTTCAACACTCACCCCACACCTTCAAAAATCCTCCCCTCTATTATGTGTGTGAGGACAAATGAAATTAACAACTTAGGAGTAAAAAAACAAAGAATGATCTCATAACACTTCCTGCAATTCTGAGGCCAAACAAACACCAGGCACAAACAGCCAATTTTTGCTTTCTTTACAGTATAGTATAGAGGGTTTTTATAAATGTCATGTTTTAACGAACTACATAGTAATTTCAATTATTAAGCATTAAGGTTCTCTTCTTGGATCTGGTCAATACACACTAGCTTAAAAACAATGTTGCATAGTATCCTTTCTATTAGAACATCTCATGATTACAAACAAGACTCATTCGATGAATACTTACATTGAGAAAAGAAGAAGCAGCCACTCTACCAGCTGCTATAATGAAATCCATAATAAGCATGGTTGCACCAGGCAAACCAAGTGAAAAGAATTGAGGAGAGCAGTGCTTGATGATTGTATTAACAATATCCTTAGAGGGGAGAACAGAAAGAAAAATATGACCACTCATTAGATAAACAAAAAAGCACACTTACAATGGTAATTATGCTTTGTTACATTGCCATTTCTAAGCAAAATCTGCATAATTCAAAAATATACTAGTCAACTGTTAGATTTCAACAGGTTGTTTATGATCATTCATTACACTTCCTACTGAGGTAGAGTAGACCTCTGCTTTGCACGGACTCGTCTTACACGTTTTCATATTAACATGAGTCGAGTCCGGGGGGGGACACCCTACTTTCCTGTATCCCGCCTCTACGCTTACTCCCGCGCTTCCAGCTGGCTTGGGGCAAAAAGCAGTTGAGAGCAGGTGAAAATACTAGACTTGCTGCACCTGCAGATCTTGCTCCAGCTACATCCTGGAGAGTAGTACTCATGAGTGGGAGGCTGGAACTGAAACACAACAGGTGAGACCCAGCAGTCTACCTCTGGGGCTGCCGCCAGTCTGGACCTGAGAGGGGGATGCAAGGAGCCCACCTGTGCAGCCAGCAGAAAAGTCCCCCAGCGCCGCTGCTGCTCCCTGGCTGCAGACCCATGAGCTGCCTCTGCCCCTGCCCCCTGCAGCGGGGCACTAGACAGGGGCAAGAGCCACCCGCCGCAGGTGGGAGAGCTCTGACCAAGGGTGGCCGGACAGGGGATGTGGCTGCTTGCCCCAGGAAACGCCTCCCAAGGCACACGGGAGGGGTCTCTGCCCCCAGCTGGGCAGATCTGGGATACATCTGCCTTCGATCTGCCTGCAGCAGCACCCCCTTTCCCGGCCTGGGCAAGCTCCCAGCAAAGTTACTGCTGGCAGGTGGGCCCCAGGGCTGCTCCACTGTGGGGCACACTGTGGCAACCCCTCACTGCCCCCTATGAAGGAGAAGAAATGGCAGCACTTGCCAGAGACCTGGGAAAAGAGTGCTCTCCCTGGTGAGCTGGAGGCACTTGGGCCAAAGTAGGCTGGGCATTTTCCTCCCTCTCCCAGGCACAGCTGCCGTCAGCTTAGACTCCTCCTCCCCTGAAGCTGCCCAGGGGTCCAGCACCATAGCTGGAGCTGCCACATCTGAGCAGCCCTGGGACCAAGCCACACTGTGGCTAGAGGTCCTGCCTCCCAAGCTGCTCGGGGTCAAGCCGCTCCGGAGCTGGGGGGAGGGAGGGGCTCGGGGCATCACGGCTGCTCCACATGGCTGGCAGCTGGAGTAGGAGGCTCCCCAACCCACCTATAACTTGGCCCCCACCTGCAGGGGGAGCCGGAGGTGCTGGCTGGAGCAGAGGCTCCAGCCACCCACTTCCCCCAGTCGGGGAATTCTGCCATCTTCCCAACACCCCCTATATACACAAAATTCAATTTACATGGAGGTTGCCCACGATGCAACCTCCACGTAAATCAAGGGTTTACTGTACTTATAACCAACTATAGCAAGTACTGCTTATGACTGAAACATACTTATAAACACCTATTAAGCATTTCTTAACCCTGTATACATTATTTGTAAATGGAATTTCAATATAAAGACATATTAAGTGGTATCTTAAAATTCATTTGTTTGCAGGTGCACATTAAGTATTATGTGAATGCAGATTTAGTGAACCATGATATAGATCATTAATAAAGATTTTCAAATTCCTAAGGAAATTGTTGCAATTTCTCTAAGAATCTATGAGCTGTTTGAATCTATGAAACAGTAGAGAGACAAGATACATTCTGTATAAAAAACTACCCAGCTCATATGCAAATAAAAAATTTAATCTTTCTTGGGGGAAAAAACCAACAACAACAACAACAACTCCTCTAAAAGACTTTGTATCAGACCTTGATCGTCAATGTCAAACATGCAAATATGAAATTCAGTAGGAGAGAAAAATGTAAGTTAGTGGTCAGAGGACGGGAAACTAAATGTTAGGTCTCTTTGGTTTAATTCCTAGCTACACGCTGGCTTTATAATCTTGAGCAAAGTTTTATTCTGCGTCCATTCAAATCTAATCAGAATTCTACTACTGACTTTCCGGGAAGCAGAGTGCTCTACAAGCAGTGTATTGGGTATTCTGGAACTAGGCTCAACTTCTCCTCTTGAAGCTGTTCTATTTAACATAAATGGCTAAAAACTTGCAGGCCATGACTCTGTCATGGAAACTTTTAACACACAAAGAAACTTTGTTGCTACAAGTTTCTGTGGCCAGGTCACAATGCTGTTCACTCAGATTTACTATGGCTGTCACTTCTGGCTTGACCAAATTTCACTCAGCTGAAAGGGCCAGTCTTCAACAGATTAGCTGGATGTCAGAGTGATCCCAGAGTTTTGCCAATAGAAAGCCCTCCTCTTAGTTACCAACAAAGTCAACACCATGGCAAAAGTGTCTGAAATATCAGAGGTGGACTGCGGAGCCTTTCTGGCTACCACATAAAGTTACACAACTAACATTCAAAAGTGTTCACAAGGTCTCAGTGTTGACCTGGCAGGTGACTTCAGCTTTGAATGGGATGAAGAGTGGCATTTCTGCAAGTGAGGAACGTCCCACTTTGTCCAAGGGGGCCACTGATAGGGATAGGCTAGTACAGATATGGGTATGTGGCTAGTATGGGTCTGGTCACAGGGCATACGCCAATTCTGGGACTTCGCCAGATGATGCAGAATAGGAGGATGACAACTCTGACTTAGAATCAGAGCCCCAGCATCTCAGCAAAATGGGCGGAGACGCACCTCAGAGAGGCAGCTCAAGTCATCTATCATGCAGAACAAGGCAAGAATCACACTCCCAATGAACACAGTACTGTCTGGATGGAGCATGTCAATGCTGCAGGCAGCATTGGTCCTAGAGTCAACAGTGGTACCAAAGCACCCAACTGCATCAATGCTGAGGATGATGACAGCCCCCACAGCAACATATGAGGCATTAAATCTAGCAGGGCCAAAAGTAGTCCCAGTAATATCTACATGCCCGTGATGTCAAGTATCAGATGGGTAGCAGTGTTAGTCTGGATCTGTAACAGCAATGAAGGGTCCTGTGGCACCTTATAGACTAACAGAAAAGTTTTGAGCATGAGCTTTCATGAGCACAGACTCACTTCATCCGATGCACTGAGTCTGTGCTCACGCAAGCTCATGCTCAAAACTTTTCTGTTAGTCTATAAGGTGCCACAGGACCCTTTGTTGATGCCCATGATGGAGAGGGAGCATTGAGATGAAGAGCCATGAGGAATGAAGGCTGGAGCCACTGCCACTACAGAGGCTGCTGAAGGTGCAAGCATTGCAAAGTCCTGGACCAGCAGTGAAGATGGAATGGAAAGGCAATGCCTGGTACCAGATAATACTCATTGGTAATGAGGACTCAATGGACATCTGAAGGCTGTAAATGGAGTCAACAATACGAAGTTTCTGCATTTGGTACCTGTACCATCCCACACACCAGAACTGGTACCATGTCAGTCTGTGCTTCTCCTAGGGAGGCAAACCAGTCGCCCTGCAACCTGGCGCAGTCCTTATTGGTCTTATGAGAACTCTCTGAACCTGAGGGGCATCTTTACCTTAAGGATGGCCTCTGTATCAGGCCACTTCACATGAAGTGCTCAAGCAGATGCTGCTTGAGAAGGTCCTGTGCCACCCAAGTCCACTTCCTAAATTATCTATGGATTGAATAATGCTCCACAGGATGGGCTTTGCCAAGACAAAGTGAGTTCATCAGGAGGGGGTTGATAGTGGGGCTTTCCCCTCCACATGAAGGACACCATTTAAGTTCTGGTGAGCACATCAAGGAAACACTATCAACAATCTCTACTACCCACAGACTAACACTACCTTATATACAATGTTGTGTTTAAAACATCACTGCGGACATAATCACCCCGAGAGTCAGCAACAGCATGCTTTTGGCGGGAAAGGGCTCTGTGAGGAAAAATCCTCTCAGACACAAGAAGTTTCAAATTGTCATAGCCTGCCAGCTAGCAGCACTCCAACGGTTACTTTTTGACCTTTAGCTCCCCCGGCAACTTGAAAAGGTTCTATCAGATCATCCATATTCATGAATCATGGGTACCCTAGAGTTGCATGCAGTGCTCTGATTGGGTGGGTCTGGAGAACTTCCACAACCTTCCACCAAAGTGAGGACCTGTTTGAAGACTCTGCCTGCATGCTAATACTCTCATACATATTCATGAGAACATTCTATAAAAGCAGGGCTTGCAGCCCATTCTGCAGCCCTTGACAAGAAGGTGTGGTTCCAAGGAACATCCACCAGTCCCTAGGCTAGCCTGAAAAGGCAAAGAGAAGAGCTGAGCACTGCCACTTGCCCAGAAGCGCAAGATTGCCCATCACCCACGCTCCTGTGGCAAGCAGCGACAGCAGCATCAGCAGCAAGCGGTGTCCCTGTGGGGAAGCCACCAGCTGTTGAACTGGCCTGCACTTGTGCAGGTACTGCGCGGCTGGCTCAGTGAAACCCAGGGCCTGCCATCACACTCACCGGACCTGACTCATTTGCCAGACATTACACATCGATTAAGAGAAGTATCCTCAGTGACAGGCCTGTGCTTTGTGTGGAGCCACAGACACCACATCCCCACTCCAGTCAGTGGCAACGGGATACCCAGTGGGGGAGCAAGGTTGATCCCCTTGCTGTGTCCCTGCCTGGCAGGGTAGAGTCACTACCCGGGGGCCTGACCCAAAGGTCGGGCCTTGCTGGCCTCTGGCTGGACTCTAATTTAAAAAAGGACACTTAACAAGCTTGTTCAATTTAGAACTGTTATTATTATTATAATTAATTGGTATTTATAGACAGGGTTTTTTAATGTCATTTAATTAGTTAAATTATTAGACTTGTTAGTAGTAAATAAGATACATTTGTTAAATTATTTTAGTATATTAATTATAGATATTAGTTGTTAGTTAATAATATTCACTTATGGAGGAATTGGTAGTCGCTTGCTAGCAACTTATTACCAAAATACACACTAAGGTGAAGGCGTGGCTTCCCTTCTTTCCTATTTTCTTCTCTGGCTCAATAGAGAGGGAAATCCTCCATTGGCCATAATTAATATTTGGATCGGAGTAGCGACCTGATCCCGGTAGGGGTAAGAGGAGTAACGCCCTCCCCCTCCTTTATTTTAGAAAAGAACACATACATATTTATATAGTTATTAATATTTATATATTTATTATATTTATTACTTTCCTTCAAACCTACCTCTATACAACAACCTACCTCTACCCCTAATTTATTTGAAACCATGTCCCTTTAGTGTTAACAAGAACACCTTGTTTTTAACTCAAGTAAGTGTGTACTGTTGCTAAAATAAGAACGTGCAATAATATTCCATTCCTTCCTTAAGAATTAATAAACTTATTGTAAGTGTACGAAAAAAATCCGGTTGTCTGTCTCATCGCTCCTAGCTCCTGCCTGCCCAAAGGGGGGTTCAGTGGGGTCCGGGTCAACCGAGTGTGCACCCCGTCATAAGTCCGCGGAGGTGGGACCTGGGACCTAAAAGGTGGTAGGGGGTTGCTTTGTTGCATCCTCTTGCCACCTGAGGAAGGCCTAGCTTTGCTGTCAAATTTGCGGTGCTGCTGGAGAGCCTCCCTTAGCATACAATAAACAAGGCTAAAACTAATTGCACCCTTCCCCCGCTAGGTACTGACAGGCTAAAGTCTCCAGCTACAGAAGGCTGGATGCACATACCCACATCTACTTCACACACATATGAGCTATTAGGAAAAAAGTTGAAGGTATGAGGAATTAAATCTGAATAACACTTAAAACACTCAAGAAGGACAAAATTAGAAAATTAAAAGTGAGGTCCAAAAAGACAGGAAACTGGAAAACAGGTTCAAATAAATGAATTATGTGGTCTAGGTGGCAAGAAATGAGGATGATTTTCACAGTAGTATTTTGGCTTCTTCAGATTCTTTACACCTAACTCTCCAAGATGGTTTCTTCCACAGCTATCAAAGATATATAGGACTTGATCTCTTTCCTACCAAAATCACTGGCAAAACTGTAAATGCCCCCTGTGGATGTAGGATTGAGCCACTGGTGAAACTAAGAAAAAGCACTAAATTGTTTTGGATTTGCAACCTCTACTTACACTTCTCTAATGGATCCAGAATGAAATTTTTTTTGACTGAAAGACTGCTAGTAAAGTCTATTCTGATCTTTAATTTCTCCAACCTACGTTTTTGGAAACAATTCAATCCTTACACTGATCAGATTGTAGGCCTTCATTTACCAACAATCAAAAATTACTCCATAAAAACCAGCATTCTAAATTTTCTTTGATTATTATATGCCAATAGGACAATTGTATCTTGATAAAAGGCAATACTTCAACAAAAATAATCCTAAAAATTGACATAGAAAACCTCCGAGAAATCTGACACGCTAAAAGAGTTAACTAAGCAGAGGAGCTCAATAGAATTCTGTGATTGAACAGGTCTGTTGCTAACTAGACAAAATATACTGAGACTAGTTCTCCCTGATGACTTCCAATGATAGAGAAAATTACTTTAAACACATTTATGCATTTGAACAAATCATATTAGGTATGCTTTATTAACAGTTGCCTTTTATACAACATCCTTTCCAACTTTCTCCTAACAATAAATCTTTTTAGGCTGAAATTGTATATCATGTGTCAGAGATCTGATCTACATATAGCAGTGTTTCCCAAACGGTATTCCCTGGAACCCCAGGGTTCTGTGAAGAGAAAGTAAGGGCTCTGCAATAAATGTCCATTATAATAGCTGACTCCTCTGAGGCTCCCTGCTCCACCACCACTGAAACAGTAGAACTAAATTTAATAGGTTTAAGGGACGGCAGGGATCCGGACATTAAACCTATTGAATTTAGTTCCATTATTTCAGTGGTGGCAGGGCAGGGAGCCACAGATCACTCGCAGCGCTACCTGAGCGGCCACATCCCTGCAGTGGTCACAGCTTGGCTCACCCCTGCCAGCAGAACACCTCCATGACAGCATTCCTTCTGCTGGGTGCATGTGGCCACCCAGCATAGGCTCCCCAGCAAGCACCACAGATGGGTTAGTCCCGGAGGCCAGTTTGGGGCTGAGGCAGGTAAATCCTGGCGGTAAGGGGGAGTTGGGCTAAGAGTTTAGCCTGAAGATGGAGGGAGTCATGGGAAGAAGGGGTAAAGCTGCAAAATAGGGGGGCAGATTTGGGTGCTGAGGTGGGTAAAGCCTGGAGATGCGCAGGGCAGCTTTGGGGGGCCAAGGGAGGTAGATCCTAAGAATGGGGTTCCTCAAAATTCTTTCAAGTTTAAGAGGGTTCTGTGGCCAAACAAAATTGGGAAACACAGATATAGGATGGAGAGCAGCTGGCACCAGAGGTCTCAACCCAGCTCTGACAGTCACTTAATGTTTTCATAAAGCTTTCTCCATTGACAATTAGGGACAGTACTACTTATCAAATGGGTAACATTAATATGAGAATTAGTTAATGATTTCTACCGAAGTACAGTGAATATTTATATTGCTATGCTATGCAAAAGTTAAATTTTGGTTTTACCACATGTACCAAGTATGATGCAGCATATAATTGCACCGACCAAGGAGCAGAAAAAAACACCTTGTGACTGAGACACAACATGGCCCTTTACTCCTAGGATGGGAGGAAAGGGAAGTAGCAATCTGAACCAATTTTCTGTCACAATTACTTTCCCAACAGCACAGCTGCAAAGGTTAGCTCGTAGAAGGGAAAGACAGAAGCCTCCCAGAAGCTGGTTGTTTTTCCTTACCCATGCTGCAATCTGCATTATTGATAGCACAGCTTGTGCAGAATGACAAACGGGGCATCTTCTGCTTCTTTACATCACTGTGCAGATGTCTACAGCAGCTTATGATTGCGTTCATTACTATAAGAGTGATTTACCTAGGCAACTGCACAAAAAAGGATACACCTAAGAACTGATTCTTCATTTCCAAGTTAAACAATTTAGTTGAAAATCCACCCAGTGCTTTCTCTCAGAAAACTGACTTCATTTCAGTTTTATTGTACAACAGCTGATTTAAAAAAAAATGCAAAATAACCACTTACCTGGTCAACATGAAGAAGTCCACAGTGCATTATATTGTAGAAATGAGTTAAAAAATCTCTGTTTGGAGAAACATCTTGTCTTCGCTTCATTGTATTACAAATAAGCTTATAAGCGTGTAGTTTGCCTTGTTTGTATTTATCAGTCAACATGGTTGCCTACAGTTTTATTTTTAAAAACAAACAAAAAAAAACTTACTACACAAATGAACAGGTTAATATTATCATTGTTCTGTATTATATAAATTTCTCTTATTTACCAAATGGTTTATTGCATTTACCTTGAAAAGCCATGGAGTTAGAATTCGCAGTGGTGGGATTAAAACTGGTGGACAGGGTGAAGTCAAGTTATCAGCTGAAATACCAAGATTATCTCTTATCTGTGATTATTTAAGAACACAGAGACAGTATGTCAGAAAACTATAGGTTTTGATCCAGTCTCAAATTCTTGCCCTATCAAGCTTGTTCCTAAAGGAGCATCTTGTACCTTTGCCAAATTCTGCCAGAGTTCACATAAGTAATCAAAAACTTGTGCATGAATTTCAGGGTCTATAATAGTGTTGACATCTCCCAAAATTCCTAGCATTCGTCTCCACATTACAGTAGCAACATCTGCATGCCATCCTGTAAGAGTTCCCCCTGCCATCACA
Organism: Carettochelys insculpta; assembly: GCF_033958435.1. NCBI lineage: Eukaryota > Metazoa > Chordata > Testudines > Carettochelyidae > Carettochelys > Carettochelys insculpta. The sequence goes on along the minus strand of NC_134142.1, from coordinate 46,875,634 downwards.
CTGCAACATTCTGATGGGAATTCACTAGTTTCTGAAATGGGAGAAAAAACATACAATAAGAATGACCTTTGGTAAAGTATAATAAGGTTTGATATTTAAGTAAAGAATAGTTTTATTGAAACAAGTAAAAATGGAGAAGGGGGATAAGTCAATTTCAGATACACAGTTCTAGCTATGTGTAGCTAGAATCAACATATCTGAAATTGACTTACCTGACTGCCTTCATTAAGCGGGGTTGACAGGAAGAGTTTTTCTTGTTGACTTCCCTCACTCCCCGCAACAGCAAGGTGTACAGGGGTCGACTTCCAACCCCAGACAGATGGATTTAGCGTGTCTTTACCAGACATGGGAAACTGAACTCCAGAAGATTGACCCTGACCGGCTCGATCTTCAGTGCAGTATAGATAAGCCCTAAGTAGCAAAGATAGTGCTTATAGAACTAACCACTTTAAAACTGAGTCACCCAATCTTGTTATTAAAATTAATTACACCTTTTTCTTACTAAAGATATTTAATTTTTGCTTTTGATTCAATAAAGCTGCAAACATCCACAATTCCTCGCTCCAAAGAGCATCAAAAAATTAGGTTTTTGGCTTTAAATTTTACTCACTAAAGCAGATGGACCTTCTTCTTCAGCATTTATGATGATTGAGTCTTACTAGCAAATTAGGAAAGAGAACACCGAAGGAAGTGTGAACTGCTGTATCTTGCCACTAGTCCCTTCCTACTCAACTAGCGAGACCCTGTAGCCTGAAAGCATCACATAAGATGCAGTTCTCTCCACTCAAAGTAGCGCAAATGCAACCTACTGTTCCAGATGGCAGATAATCGATTTACTTTTCTTACCCAAAAATCACAAAACAATACCCTAAAATAAAGTTAAAATTCATAAATATCAACTGATACTTAAACATTAAAAACTGTCAATTATAAATGCTATGCACAAGTGCTTGGAAGTCAGAATATTTAATGCTGTGGTTTCTCAAAAAAAACACACCACTATGGTCACATACCTCAGCTGCCATCCATCTGTAGTACTGTATGGTGCAGTATAAAAATCTTATTTGAACTTCATAAAGTGTACATTTCTCAAAGAGCTAATGAGGTTTGATTTGAATTTTTGATACAAGGATTGGTTTCTTTTTTCAAAATTCCTAGGATTTTAAAGTGTTCAGGACACTCAACTGGAGCCAAATAAAATAAATAAACAAACAAACAAACAAACCCATAAGTACTGAAGCTGGTTAGAAAGCAGAATTTCCACAGGAAATTCCAAGATTTCATAAATAAACTTTGCTCTGAAAAGGTAAAAAATAATTTTGGAAATTTCTTGTAGAATGGACGTTTCAAAATTGTGTTTTGAAAAGTAAAAGAATCTTCTATCTTTTCAAAATATTTCTGTGGCTCTCCAAGCTGGCTGGAGCCTTGTTAGCTTGCTGTGTGAAACAGGGCTCCCAGGACAAAGCCAGAAGACTGATCTCTGAGCAAACACTGGGGAGGCAAGCTGGAAAAAAAAGGGAAAGAAACCAGCCTCTCTGGAAGGCAGGGTTTCAAAATAAATGTCCTTGATTTCCACTGATATTTTGTCAAAATTTTGTCATAGAAAAATGTTCCCTCAGAAAATATCCAACCTCTCAACTTAATTCACATTTAGTCAGCTATATAAGGCCCAGAACTTCGAAACCATTGGTATGTAGTAGCTCACATTGTGACATTATGGTCAGATTTTCAACACATCTCAGCACTGCAACATACTGAACTAGTTTTTGAAAATCCGGCCACTTCATTAGATGCCAAAATGGAATCTCAGCTCTCTTAAAAATCTGGCCCTAAGAGGGAACCATGCTTCTTTTAAAAATTCTGGCCTGCAGTGGCTATGAGAAAACAGTATTCATTTTGCCTTTCCTTTTTTTTTTTTTTTTTTTTTTTTTAAAATACTGACATTTCTGTCTATAGCGAGTTGTGGAGGAGGGTCTAGAATTTGGGTAAGTGGTTCATATATAATATGCTGGTGGAAAATACAGCTATGTGCGTTATATTAGATATTCTCTACTATGTTAACTCCATACGAGTTTGTTGTGCATGAAATGTGAAGGATGGGTAAAATTAATTCATATACAGTCAAAAAAAAGTTACTTTTCCATAACAATGATAGATTCTTGGCTTTCAAAACAATTAAATGGGGACCATTTAGCCTAAATTAAGAGTTTGTGTAAATAATAAAAGAAAAAAACCAGATATTCTAAAATGACATAAGCAATGAAGCATCATTATATTTATATGATGCTGTAATGGATTAGTGACAATGCAGCTCTAGAAAATGCTGCACACTACAGTAGATTGTTGTAATTTTAAACTTAAAGAACAATTAAAAGGTTTTTGGATTCATAATCCAAATAATTCACCGAGAAGCAACTGCAGTCAACACACAGAAGTCCCAGGGGGTTTTGTAATTTTTAAGGGAATTATTCTGCTTCATAAATTTCAAAATCTGTCAATGTAAACTAATATAAAAGACTTCTATAAGGCTACTCCACACAGAAGGGGTACTAGCTATTAATTATATTCCATTGAAAAAGAAAAAAACCAAATGTTAAGTTTTCTTTTCCATATATTGCCTAGGTCATCTGGTGTCTGTAAAACAGAATGGTGGAGTTTCTCATCCAGATGCAGGTCCTTCTGCTCAATATGATCTGCATTCAGAGTGGCCGGAGAGGGTGTCTGTGATCGGGATCCAAGAGCAGACTGGACTGGAGAAGCACTTTCAGAGCCTGTAAATGCAATTTTTCAAAGTTACTTTAAAATATTTCTTCAGACTTCTGAAAAGTTTTCTAAACTTAACATTAAAAAAACCCCCTGAGCTATTTGTATAATCATATCTGGCCAAGAAATGATATACTACAAGAGGATGTCCACATGAAGAATGCTGTAAAAGAAGTCATCAGTAAGCGATAAACTGATACTAAAACATAAGAATGTATTAACTGGCAAATGTCTACATCAAGTGAAAATACCTTTAAAGAGAACTTATTTTCACAGACAACACTTTAATGTTCTCCACCAAACAAGTTTCGTGCCACTTTCCTTCAGCAAAACCTCAATTCATAAAAAAATAAATATTCAAGCATATGTTTAAATCCAACTGAAGTGAATGTTTTTCTGAACAGATATGGATTTTACACATAGGCTTAATTCATATGGTTGAATTAGTGCTCAAATAGGGCAGAGAAAAATACAAAGAAGCAGCAAACTGTAGTTAAATAAAAATTCTTATTCCTTCAGCTATCAAAGACAATAAATTCTGTGCTGGGGAGCAATGCTTCAAAGACAACTTCTTGTTTGTTATTTCTTGGTGTCTGGTCAAATTATTGCCTAGTCTCCACAACTGGCAGGCCTGGGAAAAGAGAGCAAGTGCCTGTCGTATTTCAGTTCTGCTTCTCTTGCCTCACCTTGCCCCAAGTCAGGGGCTGCAAAAGATCTCTGTAAGCAGCAGAGCTGTGTTAGGAAAGTAGCAGAGAACATGGGAAATATGTGATTTAATCACTGGCTTCCCTATGCATAAATAAAATAGTTACAATAAAAAGACTGAAATTTCTTAATTTTAAAATTTAGACAAATATAGCCTATATATGCGGTGTCATGATAAAAATGAGTATGTGCGTGCACGCGCGCACGCACACACCCATTAGCTTATGAAAGAGTCATACCACTTTTTGCTATTTTACCTATACATATTTGGGTTATCAGGTTATAAATTAATGGGCTAATGAACAAGCATATAAAATAAATATTCTCTCTTGAAAAGTTAGACTTATTATACCCAGAAAGCATTAAAGAAAATTCCCTGCCTAGAAACTGGAAAGCTAAGCTAAGAAATTAATAAAAACAAACATCTTCCCTGAACAAAAATGGATTATCCCTACAATGTTGGCTCAATAAACAAAACCCAAGGTAGAGGCTGCTACAAAATCCTCAGAATGGGTGGATCTATTATTGTTTGCAAATTTTATTAGTTAGGGAGCAACCCAAAACAATAATCCAAAACCATAAAGAAAATGTCCACAATTTTAGGTAAACTAAGGGCAGTAAAATTAATCCTCTAACATTTCCATGCCAAGGAAAGAATTAAGGCAGCAAGAGTACAATTGAATAAAGCCACTATAGTTTATAAACATGGAGGGATGTAAGAAAAAGATGTTCAGCGAAGCTAGTACCATGTTTCTTTGAGCATAATGAAGACTTCAGAAAGGGGAAATAGAGTATTTAAGTTCCTCTGCTGTAAGCAGAGATGTCTTCACTACGTCTGAAAATGCAGCAGGGGTTTGTTATAGAGACCCCGCAGCCCAGGGTACAAATGCCCTGTCACCAAGATGAAACTGCAAAGAGGAATGCATGTTTGATCCTTGGCTTACAACCAGCATAGTATTACATAAACAGGTAGGGAACAAGTGATATGAAACTAGCTGTGGAATTCACAATTCCTGGCCCTAGTAAACTCAGCAGATAATTCCTCAGAATGCACCTTGGAGAAGAGATTCCTTCCTACACAGGGGAACCAGCTCATTTTAGACTCATAACCTAATTCTTAAAAGGCTAATTCTTGCCATATTAAAAAGGATGGGAAGAAGAGAAAAATCTAACATTTGCACGAACAGGGATTTTATGCAGCACATATGTTGCTGTTTTATATATTAAAAGGCACGAAATTCCATAACACACAATACTGAAGGCATGTAAGACAGGAGTGTCTCAGGAACCCCTTGATAAACTGATCTGAAAAAAAGTATTTTACACTAGTGTACTTTAAGGACTTATTAATATTAAAAATAGTTTTTATAGTAGTGATAAAAATTAGTTGGTAACACTTTATGAGAGAGATTGTATATTATGAGCTCACGCTTTTCCATATGATTAAATCTGTAAGTTTTCCAAGAAAAGACTAAAGATGTACCTAACACTTCCTGTCACTATTTGCTGCTCATAACTCAGAGAGTTTTCACCTAGTCACTTTATTTCACTCAACAATTTTAATAAGGATATACATTAACACAATACCTGAATTCTAAATAGCACTGTACAGACAAAATACATTAAATTGAAAAGATGCAACCTGTATTCTTCAGCATGGATGGTAAAAATATTTGAAATGACAATATATTTTTACAACTACTTTACCAGTAATAGTTGCAGCTTCAGCGGACAACGGCTGCTGGTTAAGACTGCTTGTTTCAGAATCAATGTGGAGTGTAGTTAGACTAGCCACTTCCTGCTCTTCTGCACTCTGCTGATGGCCTGAAACTGCATCAGTCTCTGTGGAAGCTTGTGTCCCAGCATCAGTGCCAAAACTGAAATCTGCAATAAGGAAAAGAACTATGGGGTTAGCCAAAACATTGATAAACATAGGCTTTACAGAATATTGCCAAATAAGAGAGTTACTCATCTTGTGCAGTAACTCAGGTTCTTCGAGATGGCTGTCCCTGTGCGTGCTCTACTTCAGGTAATGCATTGCCCCTGTGACTCACATAGGACATTTAAGGTGGGATTGCTCCGGGATCTGCGCAGGCTGACAGTCTGTTTGCACCAGTGTGGGGCTGCTATTATGTACACATGGCCAACAGACCCTTGAGTTCCTTCACCACCGAATGTGAAGAGATATCCAAATGGGGGGAAGGAGGGAGAGGAAGGGTGGGTACTGGAACACCCACAGGGACAACCATCTTGAAGAACCTCAGTTATTGCACAAGATAAGTAACACTCTTCATCTTCAAGGAGTGTCCCTGTAGGAGCTCCACTTCAGGTGATTATGCAGTAATGTTCTACTGGTCGCTGACTCTGGAGTATTATGCTTGTATGGTAGCCAATACCGATTGTCCAACTTGTACACCTAAGGTGGACTGTGTTTGTGCAGCAAAATGATTTATGAAGGTATGATGTGAAACCCATGTTACCGCTTTGCATATGGCCATAACAGGGACACTGGCTACAAAAATGGTTGATATTGCTACTGCTTTGGTACACTGAGATTGACCAAAGTTTGGTGACAGATTTGGAAGTGTCATAACACAGTCTTATGAATTCCAATATACATTCTGAAAGTCGTTGTTTAGCGATTAGTTGACCCTGTGATCTCTCTGTGGATACAAAGAGTATGGGCGTTTTGTAAAATATTTTCATTTTATCCACATATATGGGTCAAGTCTCTTCTGACAGCTAAGGTATGTAGAGTTGCTTTCTTGTATGGAGGTACTAGTGCTAGTTACTATCAAACAAGAGGGTGTGGATTTGTTCCTGCCTTGGAGATACTGTGGCTATTGTACACAACCAAATCTTCAAAAGTTCTGTTGTGAGCTCAATGGTTGGGAGGAGGAAGATTGGTCCTGCTACTGGCTCTGCCTATTATTTTGGTGCTGTTTAGGTGGATTGTTGTATTGGTGATGTGGCTGATTGTATGAGGAAGTTCTATATCTCTGTGTAAATGACCTTCTCTGTTTCTGTTTTGGTGCAGAAATGTGGATACATAGAGTCTTCCGTGTGGCTCTTGAGTCTTTCAGTGTGTGCACAGATGCATCCATTGTCTCTGCAAAGAGCTTCAACCCTTTATATGGAAGATCCTCCACTGTAGCCTGAACTTTTCTAGGGAAGCCAGCTATTTGGAGCCATGATGCTCTCTTCTCATGACGACCACTGGTAATACTGATCTGATTGATGTGTCCATGGAATCAAATGCTGCCTGCAATGTAGTGTGGGTTATGAGGAGACCTTTGGTTATGTAGGCGTTGGTAGATGTTCAATAAATGATGTCATTTGACCAAATACATAATACTTTCTATTGGGTTTCTCACACGCTGCGGGTATAGTAGCTGGCATCTACCAGACTACTCTGGCTGGTGCCATTAGGGTATTGTGCATAGGTAGTGCCAGTTTTGCTGGTGGGGCTGACTGTAACATAGCCGTCAGCCTGCACTGATCAGCTGGTAAATTATGGAGGGGTATCTCCACTGAGTCAGCTACTCTTTTAAAAAGCTCTTGGGAGGACCTACAATCATATTCTATAGCAGGAGGGGATGGCATTAAAGTGTCATCCAGTGAGGATAATGATATATAGGATGATTGCTGAGTTTGTACCAACTGCTCCAATCCCTCTGCTAATTCCTCCCCTGGGCCAGCTACTGAAAGAGATGATGGTGGTAATGTCACTGACTGAGTTGCAGATGCAGGTGGTATAGTCTGAGGTGGTTGCATTCTCTGTATACAGTAGGCTGCACAAGAGTCCCTGCAGGCCCAACCCTGTTGTGTTGGAACTGCTGAGGGAGGCCACTGGGTCAGTTGCCATGAATTTGTTGTTGAGGCACTGTTTGTTTGGGTTGAGTGCAAATGGGATTTGACTCTCCAATAATGATCCTTTGTCCTCATCCTTGCTGGATCAGGGCAGAGCCAGCTCCATTGGCATGGTTGGCACTGTAAATAGGTTGACTCTTGATGTACCCGGGATACCATCCATGCCATATAACAGGGTTCCAGGTGCTGAAGTTATGGGGAAATCAGTCAGTGTAGAAAAGCACTGAGGTGTGTGTAGAGTAGATATTGATACTGGGACCTGCACTGGGTCTCCACGGTACCATTACAGTTGTCAGCACTCTAGATGTCAGCAGTACTGTCAGTGTAACCATCATCAGTGCTGCCACTGATGCCGTGACCATTATTGTAATCGGTGCTGCCACTGGTGCCATCATCACTACCATGACAGTTTTCATGATCAGTGTCATCATCGATGCTATGACCAGTACTGTAGCTGGCGAGAGAGGTGCTGATGGTGAGGCTCTTGTTACAAGTGCCGATGTTTGAGATGTTGATGCTGCTGGTGATATTGAGGTTTTGTTCTCATTTTTCAGCCAGTGCTGACTCAATTCTTGCTGAGTGTTTGAGTGTTCTAATTTCTTAGGGTACTGATACGGTGCCAGAAATGAACAGTGCCAACTGAAGCTGCTCTGGGGTTACTGGTGCCGACACTACTTGTTTTCACAGCAGGAGTGCACCTTTTTGCTGATAGTTCATTTATAGCAACATATTGGTGCTTCTTTAAGCTCAGCCCTTTGGAGAGCTCACTGCTGTGACCTGTTGGTCCTGAGTTCACCAAAGACGTATTCGGTGATTGGTGATCTGAAGGTGAGGTTTGCTCAGAGCCAGATGTTGATCTGACTGACATCTCAATCAGCATCATTTTGAGATGTATGTCTCTCACCGTCCTAGCACATGCCATCAATATTTTACAGTGGGGGCATTTTTGACTGACATGAGTCTACCTCAGGTATCTCACACATTACGAATGCCCATCTGACACAGGAATTGTTGTCCTGCATGTGAGGCAGCACTTGAAACCTAGAGATCCAGGCATATTCTGTAAGGTCTTCACTCACACTGTTAATGGAACAATTCTTTTTTTTTTAAACTCTAGACACTAATATCTAACAATTAGGATGAGTGAATTTTGGTCATGTATAGCTAACAACTAACTACTGAGGGAACACTACATATTCCGACTGATAGCCGGGGTGCTAAGAAGGAACGGAAGGGTCTGTTGGCTATATGTGTATGACGGTGGCCCCAAACCATTGCAAAACAACTGTTGGCATGTGTGGCCCTCGGACCACTACAAGACCTGAAGTGGAGCAGTCAGAGGGGCACTTCTCGAAGAAGAACTAAAGATACCTTCAAAATGGTCCATGTAACAACATATACACTCCTTTAAGTGATACACAGCTCAAGCAAATTACTGAAAAAACATTTAAATGGGAAATGATGTATTATGCAAAACACAAAGTTATTGCATATTCTGCATTCTGTTTACAGAGTTGGCAAGATCAGTATTTTTCCTTCGTTTTTATCATTTGGGAATAGAATAATGCACATAGTATTCAATCTCCTCTAACCCACACTGACTGCATTTCTACGTAGAGAGACAGTATGCAGCAAGACAAGGTGTGAATGTATACCACACCTCCTTGCCAAGCGTTAACTGGCAATGAGGATTCTGTTACTGTTCACTGAAAGATCCACAGTGCACTCTGCAAGCTTGTGCAATGTAGATTTACACTCTGGCTTGCTGAGCACTAAGTCTCCATGTAAATAAGCTGCAGGATGCCTAAAAACAGTTAATTATTAACTTTAATCGAAAATATCACTGGAAATGGCAATATTCCTCAAATAGAACAACAACACTTATTATTTTCTACTCAGAGTGCTAGATTTAGCAGATTTGAAACTACAATGCTAAAGACAGAATTTTATGCTCAAATCAGCTTGGCCAGCATAGCTTTTGTCCCACTGCTATTTAGTAAGACAAGTCTATACAGTAAAATTACAGGGTTGCTGCTACACCATGCATCACTCTGAAGCTTACAATGTTTGCTGGGTCAGTGTGAAGTGACAGAAACAGGTCCTGGAATGGTTGAGGGTTATTTTTGTTTTTAAGAGCATCACCAGGTTCAATCATTACTGAGATTCAGAATCTGTCACTGTGAAAAAAAACATTTGTGGCTTTTTTTTAAACAAATTACATCATTTAAACACACAGGTTTTATCTAGTTGTTATTTAAAATTCTAAAGTGAATAATTTCGAGGCTTTACATCCATCACTTCTCATTTGTACAAGCTGTGAAGTCAAAATCCTCAGCAACATTTATAGCTTATTCTCATTAACAAGAATAAAGGGTGGCATGAGTAAATACTCAAAGAAAATATGGTTTAATAAATTAGTTATGTTGTACCAAGAAGTATTTTGCTTCAGTATTCTTAAATACATAGTGATAAGATTGCTATACAAAGAAAGGTTTAAACTTCTTTTTTAAACTGATGTTTTGAGGGAATAAAAAAAGAATTCCAAAATGAGTACATAAACAGATTTCTCAGCCTAAGGACCATATCTTCCTGTGTAGGTTGGGCAGTGTTTTGGGAGAAGCTTAGGGGCAAGTATTGTTTAACACATTACACAGTAAGGTTCCACTTCTCCTTTGGGGTCTACGACAACACAAATAGCGAAAAAAACTATTTTAATAACAATTAATTCATCTTTCAAAAACTATATTACTTTACAAAAGCTCATTACCTAATAAATAAATTTGTTAGTCTTTAAGGTGCTACAGGACTGCTTGTTTTTGTGAAGTTACATGGCTACCCCTCAGACTATATTACTTCACTAACTACACTGATAACATCAACAGGATGTTTGTTTGAAATGCTCTTGATGAGACCACTGAATACAACCTATTGAAAAACAGACATTAACACGCATAGATTGTAAAAATATACTTGCTTTCAAACTTGCGGCCATCATACTGGAAAGCACTGAATGAGTCAGAATGGCTATCTGAACTGATCAGGTCACTACTTCCTGCACTGGCAGGAGAGGTCCATTCGGAAGGTACACCTGGATCATCAATAGGGCGCATTTGGTTCTGCTTGTTCAATACATCAGGAAGGTCTTTTGGAACTTCCAGGCTGCCAGGACTGCTCCCTCTTCTTGTCGCATTCTAATAATGGAAGAATTATGAAGTATTTGACCATCTACTGACCTTTCCATATTCACAGTAAGCAGCTATGATACATTTACATATGTCAATATTCAGGGAAGTAGTTCACAAATGACCAAATTCAAAATGTCTATAGATGATGATGTATACAGATATTTTTAAAAGTATATTTCTTCTTATAAAATGTACTTTAGTTTATTGAAAGTATAAAAGTTACAATATTTCCATTAGAAATTACCTCCATAAAAACAATTAAAAAATAATTGAAAAGTAATATTCAAAAGTAATTGCACCCATTCTTCCCATATTTGCAGCTGTAGCATGAAAACCATTTAATGGAGAGAATTTTAGGGCCTGCACTTTGTGAACTTTGCATGTGCCTAAGTTGTGTGTGCAAAAGTCCCAATTAGGCAGCAATAAATGTGGGTCTACAACACACATAACATTGTGTACACGAGTCCCTTACCCACAGTTGAGCACTGGGCTTTATTTTTGTGCAGAAAAAGGAAAACAAATGTGCATGCACTTCAAAAGACTGGGATTGAGGTCAATGTCTGAAACTAAAGAGAATCTTTCGAAAACTATCTCCAACATACTACTTCCCCTCAACTCCAATTAAGCTTTCTTTAAAGGTTTGTAAGGAAGGGGGCATTCCATAAACCAAGTAAACCAATTATGACAAATTTTGTCTTGCAGCCTACAAATAAACAAGCAAAATCTCAATATACACGAGTCAAATACTATATATATCCTAATTTGTTAACCATTAAACATAATACTCAATATTCGCTTGAATATCTTTTCAAGGTATTGAAACAATGGAACCTACAGATCCTTCCTTAAGTAGGAGAGACGAAAGTGTCGGAAGTCTTATTTGTATGTTCCTGGACCTTCACAATTGCCTTTTGAACAAGTCAGCATTATGTGGGTGAAGATGGAGAAATGAAAAACAATCTGGCTTTAGTTCCTAAAGAAACAGCCTGAATTTTTCTATAAACTAAAACTTAAGAAACTAAATGTATACTATGAGGGTTTATTTTATTTTATTTTTATTTTTTTGCTTTTTAAACAGTGGACCTGATGTCTTCTCCCCTTTGTCCTCTCCCTATTATTACTGGATCTTTATTACAGGCTTCACCAGTGGTTGGTATAGTTCTTATTACATGAATTTGGGGTTTCTTGGATCTAGCAACCTAACACTTGTTGAGTTAACTATTTGCACCTTTCCTGACACTGCCTTTACAAATCTGCCACAAGGCCAAGAGGAAATTCCATCCAGCAACAGGAACCACAACTTTCTGCAACACTGAAGCAAGAGCCATATTTCCTGTCTGAACTAATAACAGGCATACTCAGTCTGTTTGACCACCTATTTATAAAAGAAAGTTCTTTCCTTTTCCTCACTGATCTGTCCTTTGTGTCTTATTTGTGGTTTGTTTGAGTGAACTGATTTACCAAAACCACAGGCTGAGCTTATATTATTTTCCATTTTATAATAAGGGTTAATTGTATTACGAGTAGAAAGTTATTCATTTTTAGTAACAACATATGATATTCAATTTTGAATCATACAGAAAATGAACCAGATGCTTCTAAGAATGAGGTGTAAAGTGTGTAATGTCTGAATTAATGGACTTTAAAAGTGTCTTTTTAATTACACCATTCAAACACATGTTGAAATTGGGCAAAAATTCAGTGCTTTTGAAATGGAATAATGGAACATGGTACTAAGAGAAAGGATGGGCAATTTGTTCTATACATGCTGTCAGCTGCATTCAGACAATGAATCATACCCTGCACCAACAGTTAAAAAATCTGATAAACATGAGGTATCCCTTTGAAAGGCAAAGAAAAACATACAATACTACACTGTGCATTTTAAGGCACACATTCAGGCTTTGATTGTACAAACTCTTACACACATATAACTACACCCTGGATTAGCATAATTCAATTCAAAGATACAGTGTAATAGACTACTCATTTGCATGAGTTGACATTATTTGCAGGATCAATAATGAAGAATTTTAGCATAAAATGGTGCATGTACAACTTAAAAACAGCTGATTTTCAATGGGCAGTGATTTTCAAATAACGTATTTCTGCTCTCAAAACCCAGAATAAAATATTTCTGCAATTTCAGCAATAATTTTACATAAGTATTTTATATTGTTTTTACAAGTCATAAAAGCTTACCAATGCACTGCCAGTGCGGAGTCTCTCAGCTATAAACTCATCCATGAGGTCAGGAACATTGGTATTGCTATTGCCAATATCACTGGCAAGAGGGTACGGCTTTTGACTCATGTCCTCTCTATTGGCTAAAAGCAAATGAATGACTACATATAGTAAGGGACACTTTAAAAAACACATTTCAAAACAACAAAAGTCAAATCAAGGAACCTAGTCAGTAAAAAAAAAAAAAATTATTTCCCAAACATGCATTTAGGAAGTTTCTCCTACAGAATAGATTCAATTTTAAGAATTAGTAGATCTCCTTCAATTCTTCCCACTAAGCAGGTGTTAGTCAATTTCCAATATAACTTTAAAGAGCAAGAAAGCTTACAGTTAAGCACAACTCAAGATTGTTAATGATTGCTTTTAGGATACAGCATATATCCCTCTTCTCTCTCTCAGTCTCACCCGCACGCACGCACACACCCCCATAAACAAAAACCCCAAAGGCTAAGAATTTTATTATTCCCAATGAGGAACAATGCTGGTGAAGAAATTACTCTGGATAAAAATACGATAAATGTCAGTGCAGTAGTGTATACTTGCAAATAAAATTTTAAGTAATAAAGATGTATAGTACAACATGGAATACAAACTCAAAAACCTCTAACTGGTTAGTGATTTATGAACAATTAATTATTTTCTATCTTATTTAATTTCCATACTAAATAGAATTGTATTGCCTTAACCATACTATAAAGGTTACACCTAACTATAGCATTTTAGCCTTTAAGGTTGCAATGTGCTCAAGTTCAAATTCCTACAAAAATTATAGGTGACTACAGTGAAACTGATGATCTGAATTTAACATAAGAACTTAATATCAACATTTCATATAAAATGTTGAAATTATTTGTCAATATTTTTGCAATTATAGACTGTTTCTCTTTGAAAAAACTACATAAAATATATTGAAACAAATGATTCAGAAAATCTTTTTTTCCTTGAGATATCATCAAGCTGGTACTACTGCCCAGATTGTTACTGTACTTGATCTATAAAGACTGCCCTCAGGTGGCATTAATATCTCAATGCAGGATGCATGACAGAACATTCTGTTAATCATGCTAACAGAGCAGTGTAAAAAGGAAAACCTACCTTACTGCTGAAAGTTAATTTATTGTTCACTTTAGGTTATCTAACATGTGAACTAATATGATTAATATTAGAATGATAGCCTTGGGCTGTCTGATCAGTTCATAGAGGTCCCATATTTACCTGAAGAAGTACCATGAGACCTTTATGCACATCCATGATCCCAAGCAAAAGAAAGCAATGATAGAGGTTGCTGAGACGTGACTGCATCCATTTTCATGAATGCATACAGAAAGGCCTAAAGCATGTTTTCAAACGGTTCAAACAAAAATTTACTAAAGCCGCATTGGATTATTACAATGAAACCATTCAATTTAGAGGAAATTTCTGTTTTACTTAATGTTAAAAATATTCTGTATTTGTTACATAACTAATTAAAAGCCAAGTCTCAATTTCAAGGGCTAATCTTGGGAGAATTTTTTGTTTTGGAGGAGAGGAGGAGAAGAAGGAGGAGGAGGAAGAAAACATACTAAATGAACTAGCAATTTTAATAGTTCAGTCTAATTTAGCCAATCGCCAAGTCTTTTTACCAGACAAACCATATGTACCAAGACCTACTATTCCACTAGAAATAAAAAAAGAAAAAAACCTGGACAGTCAGACTGTAGGCTAAAATTTCAAAACCTTCTAGTGTAGGCTATGATACAGGGAAACTTGCATTTGATCCCTTGGTAGGTCATTTACTGTCTCTTCCTCTTCCCTAACTTGATGGTCTTCAGCAGCAAAGAGGTTTAACTAGGTATCTTTAAAAAAGGAAATTAGTAATGTAAAGTATTAAACATAACTTAGGCTGGGGAAAAATTCAGCTCGCTAAATGGCGCATGCATAACCGAACAGGGAAAGCAGTGATCATCCCAAAGCCTTCTGATTGCTTAAAAGAGCTTGCTTCAGCTGCATTAAGCCAAACTGGTGCTGCCTTTCTCCTTTTGCACTGTGCACACTGTTAGTGCTCACCTGCGGCTTTCCTTCCAAAATAGCCCATTACATGACTGTACAGATCCCTCAGTGGAGCCTCTGCTGGTATTCTGTTCTGCCTCTGTGGGGAAACATTTGCCTTCGGCTTCGAAAGAGCATGTACAACAGTTTTATAAACACCGCCCAGGGAGCCCTGCGGTTGTCCTGACTCCTGACCTGATGACTTAGATGCACTACGATTATGCAACAGATTAGCTCCAATAACTTCTTTCTGCAGTGTGGGTGTTTGAGCTTCTGTGGATTCCTTCATTAGCTTACTACTAACTGAAGCTGTATTGACTACATCTAGCGGTCTATATACTCCTGGTCTGACCAGCTCCGTAATAGCAGATGAGCTGGTGTTTGTGCTGCTGCTGCTGCTGCTGCCACTGGTACCACTACTGAATCCACCGAGTTTACGAAGTCTTGCCCTCCAGGGGGCCTCTTTGTTTTCTAAAGGGTTATAAAACTGAACTGATTCTGTAGATGGCCTAAAAGTAACATGAACACTATTTCGTTTCTTAGCCGTTATTTTCATGATTTTGGCCCTGTGGGTCACTGTTTCAGATATACTCCTTTTAGTTGGTATAAGTTTGTTTGCTCCTGTAACTTGAGGCATTTCATGGTTAACTGGTGCTTTAAGTAGAGCTTTCTTTGCATGCATAACACGCGTGTTCGTTATTTTTTCATTATATTGGGCACTTCCAGGCCTTTCAGCTAAAGCTACTTCCAAAGCTACATCTACATCAACTTCAGTGGCTGCTTGCCTGTACAGGTATTTCTTACTTTCTTTGTTATCAGGGCAACCTGACCCACGCTCAAGTAAGTTTTCATTTTGGTTATCAATATTTAATTGTTTGGCTTTATCAACTGTTTGATTTCTTGTAAAACTCTCTACCTGAGTAGGTGAAATATTGCTTATAAAACCACTTTGGTTCTGCTCTACTTGTAGCTGTACATTTTCAGTTCTTTCAGAAACAGTGTTGATACTTGTACATTTAACAGTCTGAGAGCTATACTCTAATCCATCCAGTGGTAAACTATCATTTCTACTGATTGTTGTATCAACTTCAGGAGGAGAAGCCTCAAATTTATCTATCTCAAAATGACTGCAAAGTTCTTCTTTTTCCTTAAGATATTCTCTCAGAGAGGAAAAAAATTCATCTTCACCTTCAAGGTCAACACACTGGCTTTGTTCAAAGGTTGTATTTGCAAGATCTACTGGCCCTATCAAATGACAGAGATGGTCATAAATACTATCCCCAACTTCCAAGGAGGACTCTCTGCTATTTGTATCAACAATATGACTTTCAGTGGATCTATATATTGAAGAGGTCTCAGTGGAACTCTGTAAGCTTGGCACATGATGGGATGAACTGTCAATGACAGGAACTGCACCTTTGGCTCGTTCAACTGTGAACGGTTCCAGGATGTCAGACGTGCTGCTACTTCTTGGCAGTGGCTGTTCCTCATTGAGTGCACCAAAAACTTCACTTGGAGTGTCCTCACTCTGTGAAAAATGTCTTACTCGAGAGGGACGTGGAAGAATTTGAGTATCATCAATGTCTGTAGAAAAAAGTTATAGGTAATGTACACAAAGTAAGTCTATAAAGATTACATTTGCTGCTATATCCTAATTATATGCTTTTTAAAACACCCAGAAGTGCAGTCTTGTTTCTTAAGTAAAAAGATATTTTATCCAAAACTAAATGGTGTTAAAATCATACACAATATCCACTAAAGAATGATATAAATGAGTTAGACCATCAGAACACAGTTTAAAACGTTAACATGCATGGAAATGGACGGTGAGATCATGGAACATTTGGAAGTACAGTAAAAGCTAGAGCTGTGCCAATAAGAAATGATTCAAGCAAAATTATTGTAACATTCAAAAGAGAAAAAAGTTACTTGTAATATTAATTATCTCAACAGAACTCTCCATTGATTTAAACTCTTGAGAAATACAAAATTCAAGAGGACAACAGGAAGTTATCTGGAAAAATAAGTATGTTCAGTATGCATGGGTGACACCTCAAATTTATAAGCGTCCTTAATTTACCTCACATGATGTAGACTTGTAGGCTTAGTTTTAAAAAGAGAATATGGGGAGAAATTTGGGCCTCTAGGACACACACATACAGGTGAAGCAAAAGTTAACTGAATTCTTTATTGTTAAATGGATATTTTCATTCTTATTCCTATTCTTCAAGAATGCAAGTTAAAGAGGTAACAGACAACAGCTAATTGATACAACCTAACTGTTAGACGATTAAAAAAAACCAACAGACCAGGGCTGGGACCACATCAAAAGACAAAACCAATCAAACGAAACAAAAACACCTAACCAAACCCGCCTCCACCCCCTACAATGTCCTCCCAAAAAGCCTAACACATCAACCCACCATCATTCCCTCCCCCCCAAAAAAGTTCTATTCAAATAAAGTTCAAGAGAGTTACCCATCCTTATGAGCTAAAAACTTAAATTGGACATCCACAGAAAGTTGAATGGTTTAGGATAAAAACATCTTTAGGAGAATAGGAATAAACATGTTATACCCATTCAATTATTAGTTCTTGGACCCTATGCTAAGGCTGCTAATACAAATTAAAGTTAATACTAACTGAAGTGCAAGGCTGCTGCAAGAGTAACATATATCACCCAGCACAGGGGATGACAACCAAAATAGCAAGAAGAGCCATGTTTTTAATTCAGTAAAAAAACTCATTAATTCAAGAGCCGCAAAGCATGTGAATACAAGATGGTCCTTAATAAATAACATCAAACCATATTTTTTGCAACCCCTATTTTAAGAACAGTGCACACACAGGCTATGTCTACGCTAGCCCCCGCCCTGGCTTCCAAAAGGAGGATGCTAATGAGACACTTCTGGATATGCTAATGAGGTGCTGCAAAGAATATGCAGCACCTCATTAGCATAATGGCAGCTGTGGCACTTCGAAAATGCTCCTTTCGATCACGTGCGGCTCGTCTACATGGGGCACTTGTGAGTGCTGTGACTGCCATTATGCTAATGAGGTGCTGCATATTCACTGCAGTGCCTCATTAGCATATCCCAAAGTGTCTCATTAGCATCCCTCTTTCAAAAGGGGGGGCTAGTGTAGACACAATCACAATGATTTGTACTTAGATACATGTTTCCTGCAGGACATTCACTATCAAAAATCATTTTTTTTTCCTCTCCCTATAAACACACTTTGCAACTATAGCGTCAGGAACCAAAAGTCCCTAAAGAGCTGCGTGCGGCTCCAGAGCCACAGGCTGCAGACCCTGGACCTAGCAAAGGGGCAGAGATCATAACAATCCATTTCCCATAATCCACTGAACTGAGAAAGTATAATCTCATCCCTCGAATTTCCAAAAATACCACAGGAAACTGAAAAATACCACATATACTACCAAATCGGCAGCGATGGGGAATACAAAAAGGGATAAGAACCAACGTCTGTTATGCATTGTCAAGTAGCAGGAGCTTCCTGGCAGGAATTACAGCTATTTGAGGAAGTATTTTTGATAGAATGTATAACAGAGTTTTATTATACATATATTTGCCTCATTTTTGTTAGAATGACTAATAAATATCCTGGTTATCGCAGAGTCTTGTTAAAAGACAGAAAGAACACTATCAAGGGTTTTGATCAGAAAAATAAAGTAAATAATTAAGATAGTCTGTTCTTCAGGACTGCATTGGTGTATATGAAAACAAGATATATTCTATCCCAAAATTTAAGAAAGGAATCTGGTATGTTACCAATTAACCATCCCATGTTAAAGAAAGTGAGCTGGCTTCACTTTAAAATTTTCTTGATTACTAGTCTAGTCACCTAAAACAATGGTAGCAACTTTTAGTTTAGACTGAGGCTGAAGTTGCCTTCTCAATCTTCAGTTTAAGGTGCCTAAAAAGGAGATAGAGAAAGTTAACCTTTAAGCTCAAATTTTTTTTGTTATTTAACCAAAGGTGAATATTTTAGAGAAGTGAGATACATTCATATAACTCAGAAATGACTACATGTAAGTGCATCTGTACGTGATAGTATTTTCATAACTGCAATTTTTTGGGGGGGATTGGGGGGCGAGTGTGCTTGTAACAGAAAGAGTTCAGAAAACAAATTTATCATGGGCTTAATCCTTTGGGCCTGATCTAGAGCCCAAGGAGTTCAAAAAGCATTAATGGATTTTGGATTGGGCAATTAATGAAGAAAGTAGTGGGTCAAATTATCAAAAGGAAGTATTGGTACTCATCCAAGCCAATTCCTGTCCACAAAATAAACTACAATGAGATTCCTTTTAACAGCAGTTCTTCATAATATGATCTTTCTACTCCTTTCTTCCTCCTTTTGAGTCAGTTAATGATCATCAGTGATAGGTATAATTGGCCATGGCTCTCCCTCAGCTGCCAGACTCCTAGTTCTGGGGTTTGGTGACAAAGTTTTTGCTTTGTTATCCCCATGCAGATTCTAGGACAGCTGGGGAGGCAGTGTGTGTTACTGGTGAACCCAAGTAGCTGAATAATCTCCCAAGGGAGGCTCCCCTCTCTGCACACATTAATGCCACTTTCAAGTACTTGAGTTACCATCTCACTAAAATTAATGGGTACTTCACAGCATATAGAACTATTGTTTAAGTCTCTTTGTAGACTCCGACAAATATCCTTACATTTGTTATGTTCAATTCACTCTGAAGATTTTCCTCGCAGCCAAAAGAACTAGAACACAAGAACACTATCCTAACAGAGATCATGATACACTGTGTGCCCTTCCTCCAAATCTGAGTGCGGGAGACAAGTCCCTTCTATTTTTATGATGAACTTTGGCTTATAACTAACAAAAATATAAGCCTGAAGATTATAGGCCATGCGTATGTGTACATTTTAAAAAAAACTTACTGGATGCAGAACTCCAAATGCATGCATGGAAAAATAGCACAGCATGCTGAAAGAAACATAATTGCATTTATTTCAATGTTGAGTCTGTATTATTCAGTTAGTGCTGATTATCTACTCTTCACCATATACAGGAGGACGCAGACAATTCCAACAAAATTTGTCAAGAATAATTTTTGAGAGAAAAATTAAGGAAGTAAAATGCAAAAATAAATTAACTTACTGCCGTGATACTCTTTAGAGTTTACCTACCTGCTCAGAAATACAAAGTTATGGTTTCCTAAGCAACTGGAATTCATCTTTGTTGCACACTGTCAAATTCAATTTTGGACACCATTTATTCAGCAATGGGGGAAGGATTCTTATTAAACAGCATTACAGAAACACCAAGTTGGGCTTTGAATTAAATGGTGTGTAAAATATACTTGAAAACAGAATTTTAACCCTTCAGGACTGGCCTGTTCCTGAGATTCTGCAAGGGGGTTGTGGTAGGACAGGGAAAGTCTATCCTTTGACAAAGGAGAAGGGTTGCAACCCCAGACTCCTAGAGGCCCCATCTCACCCTACCAAGTCGTCTTCTTCTGACCTCCCTATGTGTGTCTTCTGGACCCACCTGTTGCTTTATGCTGAGAGAGAAGGTAAATCGGATGACTTCACAGCTGCTTCTGGGGAGCACAAGAGAATAGGCACTTAGCCAAGAAGTGGGTCCATCCATGGAGATCAAATGGCAAAGAACAACAGGAGGACAAAGAGCAGGAGAATCTCTGCATAATTTATGGGGAGGGAATCCTGTTTCAGTATCTGTGGAAGGGTCACAGAAGTCATGGAAGACGTATTAAGAGGGTGGAGAGAATGAAGCAGATATTTTGGATCTCATCTATCATCTGAGATATCTTCGATTATTACACAAACACTTTCCTTCTGATTTTTATAGGATTAAGACTCTCGGATATGTAAGAAAATATAAAACCTTTGTAGAGGTAGGAAGTACAGTCAGTGTGAGATAATAAAAATAGATTTGTCTATATTTCAATTCTCAGTCATGATACCGTTTCTTCAAACTTATGCACTGATCTTGAAATAAAGCTGTAAAGACACAGATTTCAGTATGTCCCTCCCGATTCTCTTGACTGCTTTCTTTGCCTCTTTTCAGCCCAATGCTTGGAAAAAATTCCCACTTCCTATTTACAAAGTCTACATTCTACTCAATGCCTTCAAATCCATTTCCTCCAGGTATCTTTCCTTCTCTTGCCTTACCAATAACATTGCCTTATTGCATGTGACATTTTATACCTTGGGGAAGTGAAGTGGTGTATGGCTGTGGCACTGGGAGGCACTCAAATGTGATCACTACAGAGACAGTGAAAAGGAAATTGGATATACACCAGCCTTTGGTAAATCTGCTTTACAAACACTTCAAGCAAACTCAACCAATACCTGGGTAGGTGCTGTTGAACAGAAATCTCCAGCCATTGAGCAAGGGAGCTACAATGCAATGACTCGCCTGCATGAGGACACAGCACTACCGTGCTCTTCCAAAAAGAAGATCTTCTGGAAGATCATATCCACATACAAAAAGCTGATCAAAACACCGATCCACTCACTTGAAAGAGTGGGTGCACAGCCCCAGCCACCCTTTCCAAACACTGAAGCAAGAAAAGCCACAGACGTGGTCACTTAGCTAGCAAGGCCTTCCAGGAGAGCCAGCCAGCTGCTCCCTTAAAGGGTCCTTCCCAGACACCCCCTCCTTGTACATGCTGCTGAGGCTTACCTTGCTGCAGACAGCACAGCAGACCTTGTCCAGGGACCAGAAGTACAATCTATAGGGACATGGATTCCCAGCAGCTCTTAGACCAGGAGGTTGTTGATGCTGTGGTCAGCCTGCTGGCCACAGTGGTCATGGCTCCCCTCCTCCTCCTCCGGCAGATGAGTCCCCCAGCCAGGGTCGTGCAGTCCCTGTCCTTAAGGCCCCAGTCACTGCCCCCACCACCTCTGGAACCATCCTAGCAGCTCCGAGTGGTGGGACCTAGAAGAATTGCTCAGTCTTGCCTGGAAACTCAGTAATACTTCATTTTGTGTTTCCCTGAGTTTTAAATAAGTCATACCAGGTTCCACACATTTGGAATGCTGTTTGAATCAGAAAGCTCTGCAGTTCCAACTCCTGATCCCCAGACAGGAGTCTGCTGACTGTCCACAAATGGGTCATGTATGCCTGAAAGGCACACTGCTGGCAGAATCACGTGGTAACTGATTCACAAATTTCACACACTGGTGGCTGCTATACAGACTGATGACAGCTGGATTTAATGCTGCATTGCTTAGTGATAAAGAACACAGTCATCACCTTGTTTGACTGTATTTGAACGCATCCCGTTTGTACATATGGAAGGAACCTTTCAGAAGCTCTGAGGACTGCTTGCAGGTCCAAAACGTTTAGATACTTGTAGAGTATATGAATGTCTCATGCATACCGTGTGCTTGCCCCATGAGTGCCCCATTTGAACAAACAGGTTTCTGTGATAAATATTTTCTTTCATAGAGGAGGTACATATATATGGGACACCCATAAACATAGCTGGCAACTGTCTTCCCACCTATCTAATGAGTTGCAAACTGTCATAGATAGATAACTGTTTTTCCATACTGTGTCTACTTGAGATACACTATCTTAAGCCAGATTTACAAACTGCAAAGTTGAAGCCTTGCAAATAGCATTTCACATGCACAGGCACTCAAGTGGCCTAAGAGAGTAAGATGTGACACAACCAACATCTGAACTGGCATGAAGTTTTACGACTAGTACCTTCTTGATCAGGAACCCGTCCTTTGGGAAATGTGTCCTAGCTGTGAGAGAGTTCACTGACGCTCTGATAAAGGTCTTTCATCTATGTGGGGACCAACGTGGATTTCTCTTCATTTACACAGATGCCAACTGATTATAGAAGCTTTGAGTTGAGCTGGTGTCACTGGATGGACTCCTTGTTGAGATCTCCCTGTCAAGTTCAAGTCATCAAGGTACGGAAAGACAAATTCTGTAACGTTGCAAGTGAGTTGCCGTGGCTCACATCACCTTTGTAAACACCCTTGGGTCACTGGAAATCCAAAAGAAGCACTTTGTATGGATAGTGTTTTGGATCATCAGTAACCTTGAGAAATTTTGTGTGTGCCGGGGAATATCTATATAAAAATAGACAACTCATATTGAGAGCTGTGAACTAATGTCCTCTGTTTAATGAGGGAACTGTTGCTGTCAAGAATCTCATTCTGAAATGTACTCCTTGAATGCAGATTGTGAATGACCAAAGATCTAGGATAGATTTCCAGCCTCCCTTTTTTGGGGTGGGGGATGGAGTCACCATGAGGGCTCTTGAATAGACCCTTTTGTTTTGTTTTAGAGGAGTCTATTGTGCCTACATGCAGAAGGGACGTTTTTCTTGAATGGGCCCCTCCGCATGACAATAGTCCCTGAAGAAAAAAACAGAGAAGGGAATGGTTAACAGGGAAAGCAGAGGACCCCACATGAACAATGTTGAGTTCCCCAATAATTCTTTTGTAAGTGTAGGGACTCCTCTGTCTTCTCACTAATGAGACTGTTCGTCTCAAAAGGCAAGCTTTCTCTGTCATGAATTGGACCTCCCAGGAACCCAAACAAAATTTCACATCAGGGACCCCAGAACAGAACTGGAACAGTGATCAGTCTATGCCATCATTTATACCCTCAGTCTGAAGCACAAGAAGGATGAATGTGAGGATGCAGAACAAAAACCACTATCAGAAATCTTCTGATTTCAGATGCATTGAAAATATGTGCACCCCACGGCATGAACAGGGGCCACTGCAGGAAGAATACTCTGCTCCTAATTTGGAAGGCACTTGAAGGTGAGGTGAAAGAACTAGGAAGAAGCAGAGACAATATCACTGGTATGAGGTAAGAGTGGAATTAGCTGCCTGAAGCCGGTGAATAGGTATAAAAACTTTCATAAGAGTGCACAAACCATAACAGAGGGAGCCTTTTTTGTTTGGAATCGAAAGGTTAAAAAAGAAAAACAAAAAACAAAAAAAACAACCCCAAAAAAACCCAAGAAATGAGCTGTCCAGCTCAGTGCTGATAATCTATGTTAGGTCCCCTGGCTCTGGGGTGAGAACCACAGCCAGTGCAGGAGGATGAATGGACCAATTAGATGTTTGGTATGGCTACTGATTCTAATGCTCACTCAACTGCGTAAGCAGTATCTCTATAGTCATCTGCAACTCTCTTCCTATAGCATGTAGACTTATAATGCTCACTGAGTAGATACTGTAGATGCCTATTCTCAGCAGATATTGCCAATACTAGAAGTCTATAGCTGTGTCGACACTACAAAGATAAATTTCAATTTATTAATATCGACTTTGTAATTCCAGAATTAATAAGTTTGAATTTCACCATCCTCACCTCCCCATATGCTCCTCACAAAGTCAACTTACTGCTGCCACACTCAATTGGCAAACATCGACTGTTGCAATAGTGCACTGTGAGAACCTCTCTCACGCTTCCCTCATCCCTGTAGTATTCTAGATATGCTCGCTGGTTTTTGAGATCATCTTCCCACACTGCATTTTCCTCATTCCCCTCCTGAGGTGAGCAAATGTCCATTTTTCATGTTGGAAGGAAGGTGAAGCAGGGCATTGACAGAGATGGCAAAAACGTTTACAGAAATGTCTTTCTTCTGTAGCTGAATTCTCAACTGGCCATTCACTAAGTGTTATACCTCCCGTGATTGCATCCAATCCCTGAAAATAATACTGGGGCCCTGACATTGCCCACACAGGTGATGGCAGTGAAATATCCCTGAAAAGCTTGAAAAAAGAGAAGGCAGAAAAGTTTTTGCAAAAAACAAACAGTTGCTGAGGGCTGTCCAGAGCACTATTTGCCACATGGACCTGAGGTGGCTGTTTTAGATGCATGGGAGAAAACATAGTATGGAATTCAGGGACAGAGATACAAAGAGGAGTGAAGACAGACAATGGTCTTTTAACATGGGTTTATTTATAGTTGTAGTTTCCAGTCCAGTTCAACTGGCTCTGGTTATAGCACTGGACACTTTTCTCCCAGTGTTAGAAACCTATATCTAGGTCCTATGGCTACATTTTCAGCAGGAAATCTGAACCCAGCACCAGACCTTCCTCATAGAGCAGAAATTAGAACTAGTCAGGTTCTTTGGAAAGTTTTTGAATCTCTGCCAGTCTCATCCACTATAAAACTAGAGTATCTTACCATTAGGAAAGTTTATTCACCATTTATCATGCACAAAGGGGCAATATTTTTCTAGCTTACTGAGCTGAAGATTCAGCCTTATAGACATACTAAGGTTTTGGAACTAGCTTATGTGAAAACCGAATACTAAAATAAATGTGTAATGGGATCTCAAATCCCTGCACACTCAGATTACCTTAAAATTATGGCTTCTGTTCTCTGCCCTTCCCTAACATAACATGGATTTGCTAATATAATTTCATTTCCTGTAACACCTTAGAAAAAAATTCAGATTTTATGAAGAGTGGGGCATTACAAATACAACCTGTAAAGGATTCTTTCCCAAGAATATTAAAGAATTAGAAATCCTAGTGGGAGAACAGTTCAGGGGGAACAATGTGTTCTTCTGCATAGACTGGCAGCAGACAAAGGCCTAAACTGACACGGTCCCACACCAAAGGCTTTTATGTAAATTAGGTGGTCATGGGATAGGAGGAAAGATCCTTTCATGGATCGGGAATTGGTTAAAAGACAGAAAACAAAGCGTGGGAATAAATGGTAAATTTTCACAATGGAGGAGGGTAACTAGTGGTGTTCCCCAGGGGTCAGTCCTGGGACCGATCCTGTTCAACTTGTTCATCAATGATTTAGAAAATGAGGTAAGCAGTGAGGTGGCAAAGTTTGCAGATGACACCAAGTTGTTCAGGACAGTCAAAACCAAAAGGGATTGTGAAGAACTACAAAAAGATCTCAGCAAACTGAGTGATTGGGCAGCAAAATGGCAAATGAAATTTAATGTGGGTAAGTGAAAGGTAATGCATGTTGGAAAAAATAACCCAAATTACACGTACTACATGATGGGGTCAAATTTAGCTACGACGGATCAGGAAAGGGATCTTGGAGTTATAGTGGATAGTTCTCTGAAGACATCCACGCAGTGTCCAGCGGCAGTTAGTAAGGCAAATAGGATGTTAGGAATTATTAAAAAAGGAATCGATAATAAGACAAAAGATATCATACTTCCCCTATATAAAACTATGGTACGCCCACATCTTGAGTACTGCGTGCAGATGTGGTCTCCTCACCTCAAAAAAGATATATTGGCATTAGAAAAGGTTCAGAAAAGGGCGACTAAGATGATTAGGGGCTTGGAACGGGTCCCATATGGGGAGAGGCTAGAGAGACTGGGACTTTTCAGTTTGGAAAAGAGGCGATTGAGGGGCGATATGATAGAGGTATATAAAATCATGAATGGTGTGGAGAAAGTGAATATAGAAAAATTATTTACTTTTTCCCATAATACAAGAACTAGGGGACACCAAATGAAATTGATGGGTAGTAGGTTCAAAACTAATAAAAGGAAATTTTTCTTCACACAGCGCATAGTCAACCTGTGGAACTCCTTGCCCGAGGAGGTTGTGAAGGCCAGGACTCTATTAGGGTTTAAAAAAAGAGCTTGATAAATTTTTGCAGGTTAGGTCCATAAATGGCTATTAGCCAGGGATTAAGTATGGTGCCCTAGCCTTCAGAACAAGGGCAGGAGATGGATGGCAGGAGATAAATCACTTGATCATTGTCTTCTGTTCTCCTTCTCTGGGGCACCTGGCATTGGCCACCGTTGGCAGATGGGATGCTGGGCTGGATGGACCTTTGGTCTGACCCAGTATGGCCATTCTTATGTTCTTATGACTGAATGAAGAAAGTTAATGATATTGGTCTGGACATTTATTTATTTAATATCCTCTCAAGAGCAGGCCATATTCATGGTATTAAACCTGTTGCTGTTGCCTTATCATGTAAAGAGTTTTAGGACTTTCATGCCAGAAGTTAAATGCCCACTCAGGTTACCAATTCTGTGACCCTGACCACTAAAAATATTGTGCTGGACTTACAAATTGTCACAAATATTCAGACATTATCAGAGTATAGTGTTTTACTTTGTTCTTGGAGAAAACTGACTTGCCAGGTGATTAGACATAGCATGATTGGTGGACACTAATGGGTTATCATCCCACTGCTTGATACACCTGAATGCAAGACTAGAGCCTGAAAACACAGACCGTTAGGGCCCAACAGAACAGCCCTTAAGAATGTGGGTGCTTGTAAAACTGAAAGACAGAATGAGCATCAAGAATTCTCCACCATTCATAACGTATCATGCAAACAGAAATGTGATCTGATAAAGTTGCAGCTCATGGTCACTATGAAGAGAAATCCATCTTTTCATTATGAGTGTCCCCCACCAGGAACTGTTTTTTGTATTTTTTTCTGAGACATTAACTTTTCTTACTCCCCGTAATTCAGACCAAGTGGTGTCTTGTGCTACATGAAGGTGGTAAAAAGGACAGGACGTGGCTCTTGTACCAGCTATCTGCATTGCAGGTAGCAGCGTAGTAACTTATGCAGCCTTCACAAAACTGCTCCTACCACCTCCAAACAGTAGGAAGAAAGGGGCTAGAAGATTGGAACCTTGACACAATAGGTTGCAGTTAGTTTCCCTGTACGCTGAGCGCTTAGACAGCTTCTCAGGAGAGGTGCAGGTGCCACCCACCTGATTAGCACAACATCCACAGCATGTTTCTATTGCTGGTGCACATCCACACATGCCTTGGTTCACATAAAATGTATTCCACCCATGAATGGAAAATATTAAAGGGGACACTGGTTGCAGCTTTGCTTTCAGGATGCTAGGGGTAATGCTGGTCCTAACAGAAAAATTATTGGCAGAGGTACAACTGCGCTCTCAGTAATTTCAAATGAACTGATTTTAATGTTGTATAATGAAGTCTTAGTCACTGGATGTATTTGGGAAAAAAGCAAAGAGTAGAAAAATGCTTGCTTATCTTAAACATTAGACTATTTCAAGATAATTATAATTGCACTTATTACTTGCATACGACAGGAAATGTCCCTTTTAAGAAAGAGGCCTACTGCAGAAAAAGGAACTTTCAAAGTAATATTTTTAGAAAATCCAGTCTCCATTTCTGAGAACCCATTAAAGAAATTCACTAGATAATCAGTTTTCAAATTCATAATGCCTAAAAATGTATAGGAGACAAATTAGCAGCCTTCATTCTCCAACAGCAGCTTATAATTTTTGAGTGGGTTCTTCTATTATGGGAAGTAGTATTCGGCATACTTGTTCCCTTTCCTTTTTCTTGTTAAATGACCTTTCAAATGCTATACACTGTAGAACAGAATCTGGAAGGTGTAATTTTTTCCTAGAGCAATTCAAGATGTACCACCAGAGAGAAGGAGTACAAAGCCTTCTTTCTCCCTTTCTAAATACAAGGGCTGATCTACTGTGATTTGTATTCACTTAATTAAAACACCACCACCAGCAGCCACAACGTTCCAGGTTCACGTTAGAGCCTCAGTTATTTTTTGTGGGAGAAGAGGATGCTATAAGGAAAAAAAAAGTATCAAAAGTTTTGAAGTCAGATGAGTGTTTTTTCTCTGATTGATTTTAAGATGTATAGCAAATTTTAAGGATCTTTGTCACTATACCATAATGTATATTCACTTGTCCTGCTCTTTGCACTACACATATATGAACACAGTGCTTGGTGCTTCATGTACCAATATACTGATGCTGTACTGAATGCCATTTTTTTGAAACCAAGGAAAATACTGAATCAAGATTTACATAAAAAAGATCAAAATGCACCAGAACAGGTCTACTATGTCTTATAGTGTTAACTAATTTTCCTAACTCCAGTTCTACCAACTGATGTATTTAGAAGCACAATCTTTCATGAAACAGACTTTAGTATAGTATGGCATTAACAAGCAACACCGGGTCTACAAAGAAAAATATTGCATTTAAATTCTATACAAAAACCTCAGTGGATTATTTGTGCTTGAAATTCATAAACACTAGGGTAAAATAACACAGCTGGTTTATAAGGGAACACCAGTGAAGACACTGGTGTGTACAGAATCCCATAATTAACTTTCTTCCTGTTCTAGGGTAACAAATTCACTAACTCCCTGTTTTTGAGATCCACAACTAACATAATTATAGAGTGCATTTTTTTTATAAGGATCACATCTGCCCTAGATCTGATTCTTATAAGTGATTGATTTATACAAGCGGAGTGTAAGTACAGGAATGATTTTGTCATAGTGGTTTTTATCTCTGTATGTTTTTGATTCTTGTATCAATGACTTTTATAAGTGGAGAGCAATGGTACCATCTAGTTTTTAGCAGTTTTCACCCAGACATCTCAAAGTACTTAATAAATAATGTTAGATGTGAAAACTGAAAGGGAGAACTGACTGCTCAAGATTACCCAACAGACCAATGGCAAACACAGAAAGTCTCTGTCCCAGTCCAGTGTTCTATCAGGTATACCTTATTTTCTTCCTAATAAAACAACCTCCTAAATTATCCTGCAACCCAACTCCAACCGTTCTTTACGCATAGAAGATTGCAGGATATAGCAGGGTGTAAATTTAAAAAAAAAAAAGGCTGAAAACTTTTGTTCTACTCCAACCTGCTTCCCAGAGTAGAATACCGTGGTATTCTGATGGGGTTGGCTAGGAATACACCATTTAGAGGAAAAAGTAACAAGTTGTCAGGTTACTTCATGAAGACTTTGTTAGGCAGGGGACAGTAACGATGGAGTGGGATGTTAGCAGAAAAGAAACTTAATGAACATATTACAAAACAGCAGAAAAAAACCCCAAACAAATCTAGCACAACTTGCTAGTTACTTTTAAAATTTGTTTCTGCTTATTCTAATTTTTACTTATTTATAGATAAACAAATTCCCCATAAGCTATCATCAGACTTCCAGCCAACCATTTTACAGCACCAATTATGTTTTCAGAAACCTACAGCTCCATACTGAAGACATTATCTTCTTTGAAATCCCCACAGTGAGATTTTTTTTAGTTGTGTATTTCCCACTTCTTATACATGTTAAAGGAAGCATGCATAGTGTACATCACATTTTGCATGCTATGTGGATCTTCTAAAGATAATCTCTTTATAACTATTCAATCATGAAATTGTTTTTCTATTACAGTTATCATGAAAATACAATGTGCATGGATAAAAATTCTTACATTGAAAGACATCCTACGGCAAGTCAGTTAAGGTAACAATTTGTTCCTCTTTTCCATCTCCACCATGAATAAAGCTTTAGCTCAATTCTATACTCCCCAGAATAAAAAGTTACCATTACTGACTAAATTGGGGGAGGGGAAAAAAACAGAAAAGTTCCATTATTTTCACATTACTAATAAAAATTGGCACAGCACTAACTTCTAACAGCTCCAGAATGGACTGCAAATATAGCATGGTATTTCACATAACTCAGAATGCTTTTTTTCTTAATCTCTTCCCTTCTCCACCCCCGCCCCCATAATATTTTACTTTGAAGAATTTATTGGTTTAGCAGAATTTGAAAGCAGAAGGATTAAAAATGTGATAAAGGGGGTGCAGAAATTAGCAGACGTGGCACTACCTGAAAGCTCATCAGAAAGGGGAGTGAGAACAATATCAGGCAAGAAGGGTTTGGAAGTATGGATCAGAACAGGAGCACTTTTAGCACTGCGTATATAGGCCGATGGCAGAGCACATTCACCAATGGATCGGCTTCTCATGGCTTCAAAAAAGGAAAAGAAAGAAGTGGGGAAGGAAAAAAGAAGAGTGACTATAATGAAAGGCTTGTGTCACAGAAAAAGCAGCAACAAAGAAAACAAAGATAAAGGAAGAAAAAATTTAAAAATTAAAACATTTCAGCACGGCAGATATTGGCAGAGCTGTAAGAAAGAAAAAAAATCAGTGGACACATAAGACATTGAGTTGTAAACTTTTTTATGTAAAGCAGCAGTAACGCCTTTAGTCTGACAGTTACAATGAGTCTCCATCCAAAATTGGAAAGCTAATTAAATAGCATTATTTTCCACTGCATCAGGGGTTGAAAAATCAGCAAGTTCAACACCATTCCAAAAAGCAAACAGAACTCGTGCAATTTTAATCTGAAAAGTAACTTAAACTATAGTTATACTTTGAGACTAGATTCTTGTATTGTTGAACAAAAGTACACTGATTTTGAAATAAACCAACAATTTAAAATTCAAGAGTTTCTAATGGGCTTAAAATATTAAAAGAAAATCATTTTAGTTAGAAAGTCACAGTTTACACACAATACAAAAACAACAACGAATACTTCACAAAAAATCTAGCTGAAATTGACTAACCATTTCTCATTTGTAGAGAAAATATCAATAATTAAGTTCTGAACATAGATTGATATTTGATAAATCTTCCTAAATAAGAATACTTTCTTCACCTGTTCATTCAACAAGCTCAGTTCAATTATGAGAAACCCACTGAGAGATGAAAAGACTGAAAAGATTGTTTTCTACTTCTGATTTATAGAAAGAAGAGGTGTGTGAAAGGATGAAATCTACTAGTTCTAAAATCTTGGAAGAATGTAGTAAACATGGGCCTTGTCTATACTTAGTGGAAGGCTGACACACTGTGGTCAATCTTCCAGAGTTCGATTTTGCACGTCTGGTGAAGATGCAGCAAAATCAACTCCTCTGGGCTCAGCCATTGGCCCCTGTACTCCACACTAATCACACTGAGTAAGGAACGCTGATGTGAGACTAAAGAGGCCTGGACTTCACTGGGGAACTAAGTTGATTCTGGTACATTAATTCTAGCTGTACAAATGCTGTAGCTAGAACTGTGCATCTGAAATCGACTTATTTCCCTCGTATAGGCTTACCCATGGTGTCCGGGGGGCGGGGGGGGGCGCGGAGGGGGAGTTAAATTTGCTAATGACAGATAAAAGTACTTCCTATGACTAATCAATCAGTTTTAAATGAAAAACAAAGTTGATGAACTTACTCCCCCCCTCGTATTTTTATCTCATTTAGTTTTCATTTTAGTTAACTAACAGTTTCCATACAAATGCAGCTTGACACAAGTTAATATATCAGAAGTGATTTTCAAGATTTTGTAATAATTTTAAATATGGAAAACTTAAGAACCTAAATAAAATGTGTGTTAAGCTTACATACATACTTATGGATATGGTTTCAAATGTAGCTGTAAACTGCATGTATTGGTCCTAATCAATTATTGGATACCAAGCAACAAGAATCAACCTCTCTTTAGGATAGTAACTAAAAACTACAAAGGAAAAACAAGATTAAAACAGATTATGCATATCAAGGATTCCTTCTGTCTGATTGTCAATTATTGAGTTAAATCTCTGATTTAACAATCAATCCACCCTGCTAGGTAGGATTACATAAATGGAGGACTGTAGGATAAGAATTGCATTTGCCATATTCCCAAAAATCTTTTAACAGTTCCTTGGATAATGTCAGTTTGTTCGCATTTTGTGGTATAATCAGCAAGACCAGATACTACAGTTTGTCAATATAATTAAAGACCACAAAGATGTAATTCATGACGTAGTGGTTTTCTCTACTTTATGTTTTCATGATGGAAATTATTTCAAAACCATTATACACTGACATTTTCATTCATGGGAATTTTAGTGCTTTTTTTTTTTTTTTTTTTTTAAAAAAAAGCTTGATTAGTAAATACAATAGCTACAGACTTGCTATCAGTTGCATGTCTTCAAAACATTTTTAAATATATATTTAAAATAGAATCTAGGACTCCCATTCTGAATGTGAATCACAAGTACATGGAGGTGGTACAAGTTGTAATGGGTCACATCACACTTATCATTCCAATCAAAGGGATGCTTCTAACATTGCAACATGCAGAAAAAATAGTGATCCAATGTACATGGAGCAGGAAACACGGGATGAGGAGCGTAGAGATTACACAGTTCTAACTGTCTGGTAAGATGTTTTAAATTACAAACAGGACTTTGTCATCAGGATCTTGTCTCCTTACTTTCATGTCCCTTGAATAGTGTTTTCACAGCCTTTTGTGCAGTCTAGCCTATTGCAATTAAGATGATGGAAATTTAAACTAAGATTAAAAATGTAGATATTAAAATAATTGCCTATGAAGTTCTGCGAAAACACATTAGCCAGGCCACCTTAAATTTTAAAATGATGTGCTGTATTAGTTTCAAATAAGGGGAGTCTTATTACCAGGGTTTGAGGATTTCAAATGAGTGAATATTGTGTAGCAGAAATTTTTACAATTGTACTGGACAATTCTGAAAGTTCACAAGCAAGAGGCTTGCTAGTTTTTTCTGTCTAAACACAATAACAAACAAAAGTACAAACACTTATTCTCCTTCCATAACATGATTTTTGGGATGGGGGAAAGGGAATGGAGGCGGCAGATGGATAAGTCACACTTGCTGCTTTCATGGTATACTTATTTCACCCTGATCTACTGAATCTTTGGAGTCATGTTCTCCCTTAAGATATCGAATCAGTAAGTATCTTGCATCCTTCACTCTTGTTCTTGCACACAAGTATAGTGATTAGTGGATTTCTCATGTTATGCTATACCTCTACAATCAGAATCTGCTGGTTGTGGTACTGATCCTGGACTCTAGCCCAACAAAGATTTTTCAACCCATATGCAAATGAAGTTAAAAGGCCCTTTTTGAAAAAAATACTTTACATAAGATAAGGCTAATAAATGTACACACTGCATATCAGAGAAGCTGTGAATTTTACTTGAGTCAAACATACACAAAAACTTGGTATGCAACTAATGGGTGTTAGGATGAAAATGGCTCAAAACGGAAGTGACAGACGTACACAAAACAAAACAGAAAAATAACCCCATCTTCTTCTTACCATAAAAATATTCAACACACACTTTCCCGCTACTCAAACATATAAGGAGCATATTACTGACAGTCAAAGGAAATATACTGCATATCAAACATCATACATCACATCTGAGGACTGACTCCATTCCAGGCATAAATTCAGGTCTGTTTGGAGAGTCAATAAGAATTTAAGAAGAGGACCAGATAGCCAAATACTGTGTTGGACAGATATATTCTACACATTAGGCACCAAGGTCTCACAACCATGGTCACAATCAATTTATGTTCCATTTATTTAGAATTAAAAATGCAACGCCTTTAATATATTCGCATAGAGTTATGATCTTGAGCCCCTTCTCCTCTCCTGATAAAAATTATTCTTATGAAGAAAATAAAGCATAGGATTGAAATATGGCAGGGATCAATTAATTCACCAGAGCCAGCCTTGCATACTTAGGGTTGGGGGGAACCTTGATCTTCCCAAAAAATTAGCTGCTAATGGTAGGCAACATCAACAGCTGCAGAATTCCTATGTTTGCTCTGGCTACTAGAAATCATTAACTCTCTAGGCTTATCTACACTTGCCTCCAAGTTTGAAGGGGACATGGTAATCAGGGTGATGGGAGATTACTAATGAAAGGCTGTGGTGAATATGCAGCACTTCATTAGGCTAATTCTCCCCTGCAGCAACTTCGAAGTGCCTGCATGCGTGTAGCCATGGGCACTTTGAAGTGCCCATGCTACTCTGAAGTGCCTTTTACTCCTCAAAATTTTGGGGAGTAAAGGCACTTTGAAGCAGCGCAGGCGCTTCAAAGTGCCTGTACCTACACGCACGCAGGTGCTTCAAAGTTGCTGCAGGGGAGAATTAGCCTAATGAAGTACTGTGTATTCACCGCAGCACTTCATTAGTAATCTCCCATCACCCTGATTACCATGCCCCCTTCAAACCTGGGGGGCAAGTGTAGACTCAGCCTAAGAAGCTGTGATAAATCATTTGCATGTCTTGTATATGTTACAAATCTATACACAAGTAACCAAATGCTAGTCACTTGCCCCAAAAAACAGCATATAAAATTGCATAATATATACATTCCTAAATATCCCACACAAAACTTGCATGGGAAAGTTTACTGTGTAGATACAAAAATGTTCAGTTATGAATTCCTTTCCTTTCCCCTCATGTCACTTATCCTATAGTCTGTATAGATACATACCAACTGTTTTCTGCCGTACTATGCTTCTTGCCTTTTCTGTCCCCGGAGATCCAGTTGTCGTAGCACTGCGTTGCCTCATTGGTGCCTGTCCAGGCTGATCACGGCTCCAACCTCTAGAAAAGGACTTATCAACAGATGATTTTTGGAACTCATGCCCCACTCCTGCAAAAATATAATTTTAAATCTATTCACTTAGTCACCTGAAAGGGTCATATACTAGACCTTTACAGTGGTTAACGTTTCAAACATTTTTCATTTAGCTTCAAACTACTTCAGAAGCTGAACAAAATATATTAACATTTTAAAAGCCATGTTTATGGAGCCCCCAGACAAACATCATCATCAATTGAATGATATCCATACTATGTCAAAAGCGTCTACTGCAATTACTGTTTTAGGTCCCTTCTGACCTTTCCAACACACAAACCTAAGGGAGGTGAGCTTGGCAAGTGCAAACAAAGATAAAACAAACAACAGTGGATAGCTTGTTCCCCCTTGATTTCCAAAGCATTGAGTATAAACTATAACTCCAGCTATTCAAATTCCCTTTAACCAAAAGTTTTAGTCACCAAATCCACAGTGTCTCCCCATGTGGCTCTACTACAGCTAAACAGCACTTTCGCCTATGGCCATAGCATCCAAGACACTAGCCACTAGCCACATGTAGCTGTTTGTCCATTTGAGTGTGGTTAGTTGGCTTGAACAATAAATATATTTTCAGAATAATGTAGGTAGATCTCCATAGCAATAAGCCACCATAATGGCTATTGCTTAAAATCTGGCTGGATACTACAGATATAGAAACCAGTTATCCAAAACATTTGGATGTGTGGCAGGTCATTTGCATAAATGGTAGTGCACTGTATTTCATCTTTTGTTGTCCCAATTAGAAGTGAGACATAAAGTAATCCATTTAAAAATCATACATTAACTAATTTTTACTAGAAAATAATTGTACACTATAAAGATTCATGCATCATAAATAACCAAGGGTGCTAAACATCTTAATGCTAACATGAAAAAGAAAAAAATAGGACTGGCTCATAGCAAAAGGCTTTTGTGATCTCTTATATTAATCTCTAAGCAAAATCCTTATGCAGAAATCACAAAGAGAAAGTAGTAAATTCTGAATGAAAATATTACCAATCCCCAAATAAGTGAAACAGACATAAATATGGCTACTGTAGCTTTTTGAATAAGTTGTATTCTAAGAAACTAACGAACAAAGGATAACCAACAAAAGAAATATGTCCTCACAGAATACTGATCCAGAATGTAGCAATATGTGCCAGCTAGGGAAAGAGAAGTTACTCACCGTAGTAACAATGGTTCTTCGAGATGTGTCCCCATGGGTGCTCCACAATAGGTGTCGGGCTCGCCCGGCGCCGCAGATCGGAATTCTTCCAGCAGTTTCTCCTGGATCGCGTATGCGCCGGCGCGCGCCACTCCCTTGTGCGTCCCCGGCCATGTGCGCGATCCGGTCCCTGCCAGTTCCTTGACCAACTGCCTCGGATGCTCCTGAAAAACACTAGACAGAGATCCGAAGGGGGGAGGATGGGCGGGTGGTGGAGCACCCACGGGGACACATCTCGAAGAACCATAGTTACTACGGTGAGTAACTTCTCTTTCTTCATCAAGTGTCCCCGTGGGTGCTCCACAATAGGTGACTGCCCAGCAGTAACCCAAGAAAGGAGGTGGGTAATCGGTTTATGTGCAGCTTGCCCCCGAAAGGACTGCTGTCGAGAGGCGGGTATCCTCTTGGAATACCCGATGTAGGGCATAATGCTTGGCGAAGGTGTCATAGGATGACCAGGTCGCCGCTCTACAGATGTCCTTCAGCGCAATGCCCTTAAAGAAGGCTGTTGACGCCGCCACCGCCCTGGTGGAGTGAGCCCTGAGTGGGGCCAGCAAAGGAGTCTTTTGAAGTTCATAGCACATTTTTATACAGGATACAATGTGCTTTGAGATCCTCTGTGAAGAGAGACCTTCTCCTTTTGACCTGGGAGCGAGGGAGACTAGAAGCCTGTCCGTTCTCCGGAAGGACTTAGTTCTGTCTATGTAGAAGGCCAACGCCCTTCTCACATCCAGGAGATGCAGGCGTGCCTCCTTGCTGGAGCTGTGAGGCTTCGGGTAAAATGAGGGTAAAACTATTGGCTCGTTAAGATGGAATTCTGATGAAACTTTTGGAACAAAGCTGGGTGCAGCCATAAGGTTACCGCCTCCTTTGAGAATACTGTGCAGGGCGGCGTTGCCATAACTGCTGCAAGCTCACTGACCCCGCGAGCTGATGTAATTGCAAGGAGGAAGGTTGTTTTTATCGTAAGGAGACGTAGGGAAACCGTGGCTAATGGTTCAAAAGGTGGACCCGCGAGCGTGCTGAGCACCAGGTCCAGGTTCCACGATGGCGGAAGTGGTTTCCGAGGGGGGTACAGGTTTACCAACCCCTTCAAGAACCTGGTAACGATAGGATGGGCAAGTACCGTGGGCCCCTCCTCTGTATGCTGAAAGGCTGATACAGCGGCGAGGTGGACTTTTAGCGAGGATAATGAAAGTCCGTCCCTCTTGAGGTCCAATAAGCATTCAAGTATTACTGGTATAGGAACGGCAAGAGGAGCTAACTGTTTGGCGGAACACCAGGCTGTGAATCGAGCCCATTTCTGCTTATAAATCTTCCTGGCGGAGGTCCTTCGGCTACTTTCCAGGACTTGTTGTATTCCCTCCGTCCATGTGCTTTCTAAGGAGCTGAGCCATGGATTAGCCATGCTTGTAGGTGCAGGCTCTGAGGGTTCGGGTGCACTATGGACCCTTGGGCCTGCGTGAGTAGGTCCGGCGCCACCGGTAGGGGGAGCGGTGGGCGGTCCAACATGCGCAGAAGCTAGGGAAACCACTGCTGCCGATCCCACGTTGGGACTACTAGTATCATGCGAGCTCTCTCCCTTCTGGCTTTCTGCAAGACCTTGTGGGTAAGCGCTGTGGGGGGGAACGTGTAAAGTAGGGGGCCCTTCCATGGAATCATGAATGCGTCCCCCAGGGACCCCCACCCCACTCCTGTCCTGGAGCAGTACTGGGGACACTTCTTGTTGTGCTGTGTGGCAAACAGATCGATCTGGCGAAACCCCCATGTATAAAAGATCGGTTGTAGCAGATCGGCACGGATCTGCCATTCGTGCGTGAGTGCGAAGCGCCTGCTCAGATGATCTGCTTTCACGTTGTGAGCACCCGGCAAGTACGAGGCTTTCAACGTAATGTTGTTGGCGATGCACCAGTTCCACAGTCAGACTGCTTCCACACGTAGGGCACGGGATCGGGCTCCTCCTTGTCGGTTTATGTAAAACACAGTGGAGGTATTGTCTGTATTGATCCCGACTACTTTGCCACATATGTGGTCTCGGAAATGCTTGCAGGCGTTGAACACTGCTCTGAGCTCTTGTATGTTTATGTGCAGTGACTGTTCCGCAGGGGACCATAGCCCTTCTGTCACCTATGTGCGCTCCGCATCCTATGTGGGAGGCGTCGGTAGTAAGAAAAATAGAAATTTGTGGTTGGTGAAAGGGCACCCCTGCTAGCAAGTTCTTGGGGTTTACCCATCACGCCAGGGATCTGCGCACCTCTGTTGT
Source organism: Carettochelys insculpta (assembly GCF_033958435.1). Classification (NCBI taxonomy): domain Eukaryota; kingdom Metazoa; phylum Chordata; order Testudines; family Carettochelyidae; genus Carettochelys; species Carettochelys insculpta. The sequence continues at coordinate 46,837,118 of NC_134142.1, read as the reverse complement.
GGGCGACACTACCCTGTGAATGGTGTGGGATGCTGGTTTGTAGACGCTCGCCAGCCAATGCTGTAGGCTTTGCATGTGCAATCTGGCATTCTGTACCACAAATGTTGCTGCCGCCATAAGGCCCAGCAGCTGTAAGCACGTTAAGACTGCCACCATGGGGCTGTATGTAATGACTTGCACCAGCGTACTGATGGCGCGAAAGCGGGCATCGGGCAGATACACCCTTGCTGTGATAGAGTTTATGCGTGCCCCTATGAACTCTATGTCCTGTGTGGGGTCGGTCTTTGACTTCGCGAGGTTGATGACTAGGCCCAGCGAAGAAAACGTGTCCGCTGTGACGTGTATCATGTGTAGGACCTCTGTCTTCGAGGCTCCTTTCAGTAGGCAGTCGTCCAGGTATGGAAATATGAATATCCCCTGTCTGTGCAGGTAGGCTGCCACCACTGCCAAGGTTTTGGTAAAGACTCTAGGGGCTGAGGAGAGGCCGAATGGAAGAATCCTGTACTGGAAGTGTTCCTTGCCGACCATGAAGCGGAGGAAGCGCCTGTGTGCCGGGTGGATCGTTATATGAAAGTAAGTTGAGGGGTGCAAACCAATCTCCATCGTCCAGTGCCGTGAGTATGGAGGCAACTGTAATCATCCGAAACCGTTGCTTGTGCAAGTAGCGGTTGAGGCCCCGAAGATCTAAGATGGGCCTCCAGCCTCCTGTTTTCTTCTCTGAGAGGAAGTAGCGTGAATAAAACCCTTTCCCCTGGAATTGTTCCAGCACTCTTTCCACCGCCCCTATGAACATAAGGTGGTCCACCTCCTGTTTGAGCCTCGCCTCGTGGGCAGTGTCCCAGAGGTGGGGCCTGGAGGGAGGCTTCGTTGGTGGGAGCGACTGGAAGGGGATCACGTAACCCGTGGCTATGATCTCCAGCACCCATTTGTCTGTGGTGATCTTTTGCCACTGGGAGTGAACCGTCTGAGGTGATGATGGAACATGAGATGAGAGTGGCATTGCGCGATGGTAGTGATAGTGCAGCCCTTGACATGCCCGTCAAACTTGTTGCCTTTGGGCCTGTCCCGAGGGTGTATGGCTTTATTGGGAACGTCGCCTGGGAGCTCTGTACTGTTGCTGCTGTTGATGTCGCTCTTGGTTGTAGCCCTGCTGATACTGCGCACGCTGTGGTTGGTACGGGTAGCGTCTTTGCTGAGGGTAATATTTTTTCTTCCTATATGGAGGGGTATAAATACCCAGGGTTCTAAGTATAGCTCTCGAGTCTTTACTGGAGTGGAGGACTGAGTCGGTTGAGTCTGCAAACAACTTTTGCGTGTCAAAGGGAAGATCCACGATCTTCGCCTGTAGATCCCTCGGGATGCCCGATGTCTGGAGCCAGGATTCTCTACGCATGACCACTGCTGTAGCCGTTGAGCGTGCCACCGTATCTGCCACATCCAGGGCGATCTGGACTCCCGTCCTCGAAGCAGCGTAGCCCTCTTGCACAATTGCCTTTAACACTGGCTTCTTATCCTCCGGAAGTGAATCCATGAGAGAAGTAAGCCCGGAGTAATTACCGAAGTTATGGTTTGCTAGGTGTGCCGCATAATTTGCCATTCTCAATAGCAGGGTGGAAGAGGAATATACCTTCCTGCCAAACAGCTCTAGCTTTCTGGCATCTTTGTCCAATCCCCCCGATTTGTACTGAGAAGTCTTTGACCTCTGCTGGGACGATTCAACCACCAGTGAATTCGGTTGTGGGTGACTGAAGAGGAACTCCATGCCCTTTGCCGGGACAAAGTACTTCTTGTCTGCTTTTTTATTCATAGGCAGAACAGAGGCCGGAGTCTGCCATATGGTAGTGGCTGACTCCATAATGGCTTCGTCCAGCGGGACAGCAATTTTGGATGAAGCCAGGGGTCTCAAATTTTTCAGGAGTTTGTGATGTTTCTCCTGCACTTCTGCCATTTGAATGCCTTGCATGAAAGCCACCCTTTTAAACAGCTCCTGAAACTGTTTAAGGTCATCCAGGGGAGCGACATTGCCGGGGGCCATGGCCTCATCTGGGGAGGATGAGGAGGAACCACTAGGGTAAACCTCCCTCGAACTCTCAGGTTCCTGCGGTCGACGGTGTACCTGCTCGCTGGAGGATTGCGATGGAAAGTCTCAGGGTTCTAAAATTAACTCCCCTTGAGATAACTGAGTTTCCATCCCTGCCCGGGAGCGTCCACAGGGGTATTGGCTGGCCGGGGGGGACCTGCCCCTGGGCATAGGCCTGGGGTGTCTGCGTCCAGCATGGTAGGAACGACCATGGCAGCATGGGCACGGGTCCGCGGACGGAGACCTTGACCACTCTTGGGGTGTGTACCCCCGATGTCTGGGAGAGCGAGACCTCCGCAATGACACAGATAGCGGTGACACTGGTTTGTGATAGTACTCCAGTGGATCCAATCCCAGAAGGGGTGAAGGTAGCCCCAGCCATGGTGACATTGGTTGGAGGAACGGAGAAGGAGGTTCTGGATAGGCCGGTGGAGACCCAGGCCTTCTGGGCGGTGTGTGTAGCACAGGGGGAGAGCATGTTGTTAGCAGCAGCGCAGCCCTCTCCGGAGAAGGGCTGCGGTGCCGGGTTTTTGCTCTTGCCTTTCCCCTCCCCTGCAGGGCTGGCACCACCCCCTGCCGCGCCAGGGATCTCGGCCCCGCTGTCGGCACTGCGCTCTGCCCGCTCAGCTGCGGTGCCAGGCGGATAACGTCCTCCGGTGCCTGCGGGCTCCGTGCCTGCTGGCCCTGCACCATTGGTGCCGTGGGGGTCGGTGCCGCCTGTGGTGGTGCCCCCCAGTTCCTGAGCTGGCCTGGCTGCCGCTCTAGGCGCTGCGCGTGCCGGCTGATTTGTAATCAGAGGCTCAGCCTCTGCCACGTGCGCTGCCGCAGTGCTGCTTGCCTGAATATGCGGCTGGGGACTGTGTGCTCCGCCTGTCCCACTCGCTGAGACCGCCGGCAGGGATCGAGCTGGGGAGAGCTTCCTCCGTTTTTGCACCGAGGGGGTCAGAGAAGCTGCCTTCCTTTTGTGGAACCCAGAGGGCCCTTCTGATTGCCTCTCCGGCGCGTCTGGCTGGACGGCCTTATCAAACAAGAGCATTTTAAGACGCATTTCTCTGTCTTTTCTTGCCCTGGCTGTGACCTTAGCACAGTGGGAACACTTCTGGGTAACGTGTGATTCCCCCAGGCATCGGATGCATTCACTATGCCCATCGGAGGCCGGCATAGCTTCACGGCAGGACTCACACTTTTTAAAGCCTGAAGAAGCCATCTCAGTGAGTCTTTTACTGTTAATAGGGTACTTAGCACCTTATCCGTGCCTGTTTACCCGAATCGCGGACCCCAGCCTGCAGGGCAGTGGGCGGCCTACTGGCCTTCACGTCCACTCTTCTTCTCCACTCCTCTCTCCTTTTTTTTTTTAAAACCCAACAATTTACACATAGAAACACTGTCTAATCTGACTCTGGCCATAGCCTGAGCGGATTCCGTCTGCAGCCAATGGCAGTTGAGAAGGAACTGGTGGGGACCAGATCGCGCACGTGGCTGGGGATGTGCAAGGGAGTGGCGCGCGCCAGCACATGCGCGATCCAGGAGAAACTGCTGGAAGAATTCCGATCTGCGGCGCCGGGCGAGCCCGACACCTATTGTGGAGCACCCACGGGGACACTCGAAGAATTTTAGGACAGGAAGGGACCTTGGGAGGTAACCTAGTCCCCTCCCCTCAGTATTATCAGAGGTGAGCAAACTTTTTACATTGGGCCCACTTTTTGTCCCTGAAGTTAGCATGCCCCTCCACCTGTCTAACGTAATCCAAACTGAGGGAAATTTTGGTTATATTTATATGAAAGAACACTTTCAATACATAAGAAATAAGTATGTTGAATTTAAACGCTTTATTCATCAGTATGTAAACGGTAATACACATACATAAATACAGTAACTTATTTCAACATTTTTAAATGAGATAAATAACCCTGAGACCCAGCAGCTGATTGTGCTGTGCCCCCACTAATGAAATTTCATGCCCCTTTAAGGGGGGCCACCCTCAACTTTGCAAGCCCCTGATCCAGACTATCCCTGACAAATATTTGTCTAACGCTCTCTTAAAAATTTCCAGTGATGGAGATTCTGTAACCTACCTAGGCAATTTATTCCAGTCATTATTTACCCTGACAGGAAGATTTCCCCTAATGTCCAAACTAAACTACCTTTGCTGCAATTTAAGCCCATTGCTTCTTTTCTTACCCTTAGTGGTTAAGGAGAACAATTTTGCTCCTCCTTCTCACAACAACCTTTGATGTACTTAAAAACAGTTCTCTCCCCTTCAGTCTTCTTTTTCCAAACCAAATATACACATTCTTTCAGTCTTTTTTTTCCCCCCTAAACATTAAATCATTTTTGCTGTTCTTTGGACTTCTTCTAATCTGTTCACATCTTTCCTAAAGTTGGTACCCAGAATAGGATACACTCAGTGCAGAGTGGAATGGAACAAATATTTCTCATGTCTTGCTTAAAACACTCCTGCTAATACATCCCAAAACACCACCACCTATTGGGGATTTTTGTGAAACAGCATTATGCTGTTCACTCAATGTATCTTGTGCTTCACTAGGTCATACACATCCCTTTTCACAGTACTCTCTCTTATGTACTGCTTCCCCATTATGGACATGTGCCACAGACTGTTCCTTCCTAAGTGGAGTGCTTTGGATCTGCCCTTACTGAATTTCATCCTCTTTGCTTCAGAACATTTGGGGAAACCAAGGAACAGTGAAATGACTTGCCCAATAATTGCAGGCTAGTTGTGCACCTGGTAATAGAATCTAGGTATCTTGAGTCTGGCTATTAGGCAACACTGCCTCCCTTGCAGTATTCAGGAAATATCCCATTTTCTACATTTTGTAGATATCTACAACTATGAACACTAATCTGACTCAAAAACTTGCAACATTCAAGTGCATTATTATTTTTTCTTAAATAATTGTTGCAGTCAAAGTAATTTTAACAAAACTGGCCTTTCCCAAGGCTTACACTTCAACTGCAACTAACGAGATGGGCCAAAACCCCTAAACTCTTAGGCTGTGGCCACACTTGGCCAAACCTTTGATATGGCCATGCAAATGGCCAAATCTAAGAATACTAATGAGGCGCTGAATTGAATATTCAGTGCCTCACTAGCATTAGGACGCTTTCAGACACAGCACTTTGAAAGCGCCAATTTCGAACACGCACGGCTTGGCGCAGCTACACGGGGGTCCTTTTAGAAAGGACTTCACACATTTCAAAATCCCCTTATTCCCCTTGCTGAGAGGAATAAGGGGATTTCAAAATGTGTGGGGTCCTTTCAAAAAGGACTCCCATGTAGTCGCGCGCGTTTGAAAGCAGCACGTTCAAAGCACCATGGCTGGAAGCATCCTAATGCTACCGAGACGCTGAATATTCAATTCAGCGCCTCTTTATTGTTCTTCGATTTGGCCATTTGCACGGCCATATCGAAGGTTTGGCCAAGTGTGGCCACAGCCTTAAAATCAGTGGCATACTCTAATGCAAGCTACTAGACCAGACTATAATTTTGAACAATATTGCCATAACACTTTTACGTTAAAAATTTTAGCAAGTGATAATATTAGCAGTGGATTTATAATCTACTTAAGGTTTACTAGAAATCAATCAAATTTTACTAGAAGATGAACGCATTTGCCTCTTATTACTAACTAAAAATTAATAATTATGATTGACTAAGGTGACCATCCATCCTGTTTTTGGTGGGATGGTCCCGTATTTGGGATGCCAAAAAGATGTCCCTTCTTATTTTCAAAAAGGAACTAAATTGTCCCTTATTTTCCACCAGTAGCTGTTGGCCAGAGAGCAGGGAGACTGCAGGTTAGCCTACTTTCCCCCTTCCCCGGTACTCAGGGAAGCAGGGGGAGCATGGGCAGCTGTCCCATCCCTGACATTTCTCTGGGGCTCAGGGAAGGTGGGTGGAAACGCTGTGGCTGCCCCATCCCTGCCGCTTCCCTAGGGGCTCCCAGGGGTGTTGGGGGATGCCGCGGCCTGGGGCTTGGGAAGGGCAGGCTGCTGCCTCCTTCCAACAGCCCTGGTGCTTGGAGGAGCTGGGAGGAGCTGCCCCTCTCCCATACCTCTCTATCCCACGTTTGGGATTGGAGATATGGTCGCCCTATGATTGACACAGTTAACTGAATTACTTTAATGGAAAGAAAAAGAAAGGAATAGCCTTCCAAAATACATAACTATGGAATTTATCCAGCAAACGTTTAAGCTTGTGAGTAACTTTACTTACAGTGACTAGTTCTATTTTATCTGGACTATATATTAAATTACATATATGCACAACTGTTTGCAGGACTGGGTCCTGTGAAAGGAAGAGGTGATTTTCTACTTACAAAATATAATCTAAAAGAAAGTCTCTCATTTCAGTTGACATAGCTAATTAGCCACACACTAACCCGCCCTCCTCCCAGGCCTCATTCCTAGTTCCACCTAGGAAATAAACCATATAATGTAGTATACCTTACCTTTGCCTTTGTGCTTCTTTTGTTTCTGCTCACTCAATTTATCCAGCGGTAAGTCACTGAGGTCTAGGCTGTACAGGTTTCTAGCTAATACTTTTGTTAGTGTCTCCATAGTCAGTGACCACTCAGTGGCCAGCTCTTCCCAATATGTCAGTGATGACATTACAGACAGCAAATCATCCCAAAGGTCTCGAGAGATGTACACATTTAGATTTGCCTTGATCCAGGCTACTATAAGAGTCTAAAAGAATAAATAATTTAAGTGACAATAGTTGGCTCATTAATATAAGGCAACAGAAGAGTATTCAAGCATCAGACTTTATTGTCTAAACCCAGAAATTTATATATAGGCTGTGTCTATGCTAGCAAGTTCTTTTGAAAAACTCTTTTGCAAGAAGGGGGACCTTTCCAAAGATCCCACAGAGTATCTACACACACACAAAAAAAAGTTCTTTCAAAAGTGAATCAAAAGAATGCAGTGCTCCTCTCAAAAAAAAAAAAAAAAAAAAATCGCTCTTCCCTTCCCATTTCAGGGAGACTCCTTTCAAAAATCTTCTTTAGAATGAAAACGTGTATAGATGCTCAGCGGGCCCTCCCCCCCACCCCTTAAAAGAGCAGTCCTTATAAGGCCTGATTTTTCTACCCTTGGCCCGTTCTTTCGAAAGAGCGGTGGCTGTGTGGACGCTCTTTTTCGAAAGAGATCTTCCAGAAGAGCTCCTTTCAAAAGATCCCTGTAGTGTAGATGTAGATATAGTGTCCAAAAAGTATGTACACTCATTGCCAACCACTTTTACCTCACAAAAATCTTAACTTAAATTTTCATGTAATGATTAAGCCTTAATATTTTTGTTTCCTCTCATAGCTGTGTGGTTTATTAAGTCATTTAGTTGTGGGAACAAACTGATTTGATTCATAAAAGAGCTCTTCAGATCTTAACGTAAGATTTAAACAACATAACAGTTTAATTTAGATTATGCTCCATTTTCTTTATTTTTTTTTTTTTTTAAGTATCTAAAAATTCTCCAGATCCCAATTCACAGAGAAACCACAAAAACAGCTTGAGGCTATCTACTTTGAATTATTCTAATACTCCCCCCACACCTCCCAAACAATGGTTTTCTGCACAGAAGGGGAGAGGTGTGAGACTGCCGTTTCCCAGCTAAACAAGGGGTAGACAATAAACCACCACAGCCCGGATGCAGTTATCCAGGGTCAGCTACTGGTGGGCTGACAGATACTTTGTTTACTTGAGCACCTGCAGGTATAGCTGCTCACAACTCCCCGTGGCCATGGCTTGCCATTCCCAGCCAAATGGGAGCTGTGGGAAGTAGCACAGGCCAGGCCACTGCTTCCCACAGCTCTCATTGGCCAGGAAGAATGGACTGTGGCTAACGGGAGCTACAAGCAGCCATACCCGCAGGCACACAAAGTGTTTGTTTGTTGTTGTTTGTTCACCAGTGGCGAACCCTAGTGAAACACATCCAGTGCACAGGCTGCTTATTGCCCACCCCTGAGCTAAGCATATGGCAAAAGGAGACAAACTATACAAGAAGGGGTGTTATGCTGAAGCAGGAAGGGCCTGACCATTGTCACTTGAAAACAGGACATGCAGGAAAGAATCCTTGAGGGACTTTGCCCTTTTGCACCTAATAACAAACCCTGGATACACAGACGGGATGAGACCAAACTACAGGAGCGTACAACTCAGGATTTCTGTTATTTTTTTCCCCCCCAAAGATCTGTAACTCTCAAGTGATTTAACAGTAACATGACTGCAGCTCAGAAACTCCTTTCTTGATCTTGTACTCCTTGCTTTTTTCTCATGTGGCCTACAAAATGGGCTTCTAGCTTCACTCAAGTGCCCACAGCATCAGGGCATGCACACAAAAATGAGGTGGAGGCTCAGGAGGTCTGAAGCATTTTGTTTCAGGGTCTAGGTTTGCTGAACACTGGAGTCCTATGTCCCAACACTGTCCTCGAGACCCCTACTCCTGCACAGCCTCCAGAGACATAGGCCTCAGGTATTGCAGGCTGAGGAAGGCTGTACCTCACCAGTCTAATGCTCTGCCTGCAGGCCAGGCCACCTTCTACCCTCAGCCCAGGCTGGCCAGACTGCCTCCTGCAGGTACTCAGGGTGGCAAGTGCTGGGGATATGCTGCCTACTGGTGCTCAGACTGTGCTTCACGGTACAGTGGGGCTGAGGGTGCTGCAGTCATGATGCCTGCAGCACTGGGGCTGTCAGTGCTGCAGTCACGCTTCCTGGCCATCTGGAACAGTGGGGCAGAAATTGCAATGAGGGTTGCTCTGGGTTCCTGCAGGGAAGGGAGAGGCTCTTCGATGGAAGGGCATTCACTGATCAGGGGGTAGTGTCCTCTACAGGATAACCCACCTTCCCCACCCCAGCCTGGTGCCCCAGGTATAACCTCATGCCTTCCCTACTCCCTATTCTTTGGGGCCAGTCCCCGGAGTCCCAACTGATCTCTTTCCCTCCCCAGACACCTAGTTTTGCTATATCAGCCTTCCACCTGTCCCTCTGCTACTCCAGCCCCCAGAAGGGCATTGCACTGCTCGCTGATCATAGTCCAACGGCTTCACTCCTGGCTCCAAGCTCAGTACTCACACATTCATACCTTGCATTGCTGTTGAGATCCCAGCCACACACATTCATCTTCCACCAGCACATCTCTGCTACGTAACTCAGTTTGGGGGCATGGGGGAATGTTGTAAAGCAAGAAGGTGGAGACAGCAGCAGTGTCAGATGCTTTGAGTCAGCCCTGTGCAACCCATTTTTATTTTCGGGAAATAAAGTCACCAGAGTTACCTCTAATTTTTTCCATCTATGAATGGAATAAATTTTGCTATGTGCACCAAGATGTGCAGATGTGTGCCACCAATAGAAACACATGCTGTCAGCTGTGAGCACTCTGCTAATCAGCTGGACGTCACCTGAACCTCTCCCGAGTGGCTGCCCAAGCACTCAGCTTACAGGGAACACTTAAGGTCGTCTTATATTCTAGGCAGAATGGGGAGGGAGCTTGGAAGGCAACTGGGGCTTTAGGAGAGGGGAGCTGGACCCTAACTGAGAAATCTGGACCTTTAAAAAAATAACTGACCACCCAAACTGAGACAGTTGTTACCATGTTCTATATAAACAGTGATATTATATCACACAACTAAGTCACTCAATCGTCTCAATATGTAGGCAATATGCTTAATCTTAAAATTTCTGGTCTCATATAAGACAGACATGAGGTGGGCGATATCTTTTATTGGATGAATTTGTCTCTCTCTCTCCCCCTCTCTCTCTCAACAACATTTGAGCTTACACAGAACTCTTTTGAGCTTATACACAGCTTCAGGATAGAGGCTTGTCTCAAACTTAATTTGGTGCAATAAAAGATATATCACACACCTTGTGTCTCTAATAGTCTCGGATCCATATAACTACAAAACTGTTGCATCTTATAAATATGTTAACTGTTTTTTGTTTCAACTAGCCTCATAGCCAAAGTTAAGCTTCTATTAACCCCCATTTAATTGCCTGAAAGAGAGGTCCTGCAAGTCTTCCTGCTAAGGTGGAGTTCTTTCTTCCTTGATACTGCAGGAAAGTCTGAGATGGCATCTTCAGCACAGATTCTGTGACCCTGAGCAATACAAGTAACATCTGCTCCCTGTAAAGCAATAGTAAATTGAGTTATTTTTAGTATATATTTCAGCTAAGACACTTAATTATTACTGTCTATGTTTCTCCTCTTACACAAAATTATTTTTAAGCATAAAAAGCACAATGGTCAGAAACAGCCCATGGGTCTAATTTTTAAAAAAGTCTATCACTCCTGCCTCTTATTGCCTCTCTCTCCGTTGCCTCTGTTGGTTTCCAATTCATGTTGTATAAGACTTTCTACCGATTCTCCCAAGGAAGCACAGCTCCTAAGGGTCTCAAATGGCAAAGCTGTCATTTTTTAAATTAGATTGCTATTTCTGACCCTAATCTAAACTGTTTTTAAGACCCAAGTGAGTATGTGGCAGGGGATTGAGTCTCAACTGAAGATACTTTTGTAAACATGCTCTACCAGGTGTAAAGGGAGCAGTGGGGAAGAAGTGTCTTCACAGTTATAGCTGAATTATGGTGGTTGACGGGTTGTTTAAAAGTTATATAAAGCCAGTGAACAAGTTATGTTCAAAATTATCTATTCGAGTAACAAGGATTACCAATGCCTTGTCATGACATATTCTGAGCAAGACATTGTGGTTGAGAGTGAACAGTGGGAACGCATACAGCAGGTTGCCGTTCCATGGGATGAGAAAAGCATCTTCCAGGGAGCCCGGGCTGTCACTCAGGGAGGAACAGAAGTTCTTGCAATTTCTGTTCCAGCATGTTCCAAAGAAGTCCACCTGGTGAAATTCCCACCACTGGAAAATGCAGCTGGAGATGTTGAGGGGTGGGCACAAAGGACCACTCATGGCAGTGAAAGGACTGGATAAGATGGTCAGCCAACGCACTCTGCACCCCAGGCAGAAAATAGACTTCCAGGTGTATTTTGTGAGCAATGCAGAAGTTCCACCACCAGGGCCAATTGCTGGGCAGAGGGAAGGTTCAGGAGGGTCATTCAGCCTTAGCCTCAAGCTCAAAGAGGGCCTCAAAATTTACATACTTGTGAATTTTTTGACATTTTATAAGTTTTGCAACTTGTTTCTATGGACATTCCTCAATACTTAGTGCAATTACAAAGAAAAAGGCTAGAAACCCATGCCTCTGAGCTCTGGAAGGACCTCCTCTACTACTACTGACTGAAGGAGCAAATACACCTTCTGTAGAAGTTGCTTAGGTGAGTGGTCCCTGAACAGGGATGGGTAAGCAGGGTGGGAGGATTGATGGGTAGAAAATTGGAGGGAATATCCCAGTTCCACCACACGTAAGACCCAGAGATTTAAGATAATCTGGGTCCAAGCATGGTAGAAGTGGGATAACCAGTTCTGAAACACAAGAGAAAGATATGGAATTGACACTAGGGAGTCATCCTCATGCATTACCTTCAAAAGTTCTTTACTGGGGGCCAGGACACCTAGCTGAGCCGTACACCTGGTTACAGGAAGAGTCTTGTAGCCTCCGCCTAATTCTGTGGTTGTCCCTCTCCTGTTGTAGTCTTGCCTCTGATTGGATGGATAATAATGGGGTGGAGACTGTGACTTTAAGATCTTCCTTTGCAGGATCAGTGTATGAAAGCCCTATGTCTTTAATGTCTCCCCAGGGCCCTTCAAGCTGTGGAGCCTGGAACCAGTTTGCTCTGCAGAAAGTCCCAGGCTGTCACAGGACAAGTCCTGAATGATTTGGTGGAACTTCCAGAAGGCGGCCCAGGAACTGTAGCTAGGAACTTCTACGCATTACAGTTCCTTTGGACATCATGCAAGTTGCTGAGTCCACAATATCTAACACAGCCTGGAAGGAGGCCCTGAATATGGCCTTGTCCTCCTCCAGGAGGAACTGCAAACTCCAAGCAGGACTATGCCAGCAGGAGTTCCTTAATTTTTCCTAAGGAGACTCAAGAATTAATCTGGGATGAGAATATTGACCTAAGGGGCAAATTCTTTGGTGATCTCATCTTGCAGGTCCAAAATTTGGTGCTACGCTCTTTAGTGACTTCTGGTGGGTCCTACTATCTATGGCCTGTAAGGAGGTGGGCAAGCCTGCCACCACATCACCTGGGGAGGATGACAATGCTCTCCCCGGCTCTAGGTCTTCTTCACCTTCCAATTCCCAGATGACTTTCATGGCATGCCCTGACTGGGTTATGGTTCTCCCGTATGTGTTGCCAGGCTGGGCACTGCATTGCAGCCTGCCACTGGTGATTCCATGGCATCACTAGGGCTTGAAGCAGTCTATCAGAGTGAGAGCACCTTGAATAGTGCTGGCTCCTCCTAGACACATAGGACTTCAACGCTGGGCTAAACGTTGATTCCAAACTGAAGACCATGGGGGTCATTCCAAATGGTGCAGGGGAGCAGTGCCAGGGGAGATGGTCCTGGGAGAGACAATGCAGTGGAGAATTGTTCCAGGGCGAAAAACGTCAAAGCAAAGAGAACTGCTGCTGAAGCACGGCTGATGTGCCTGTTGACAGTGCTGAGGCCCCCACAGAAGCAAGACCTCTTTGCTGCAAAGGGATTACCCTTAAAGATAGAGAGCACTCGGCCATCATTACAATGAGATCCCTGGCCACTTCAAATGCGTCAGGGGTGGATGTTATATCCAAACACCCCATCTGGCCTTCCCACACCGGGGAGTCCACAGGCACTGGACTCAATAGCTGCTCTCCAAGCACTGTCCTGACATGGGATACACTCCCTTGGCCTTAGTGCTAGGTGATCTTACCCTCTGTGGATGTTTGTCTCTTGTGCAGCACCAGAGAATACGAATAGTGCTGAGAGGTTACTAATCCACAGTGCTGGAGCCGTGTAATTTTGGAGGCTGAGTCCTTTGGCAATGCTGAGCTACCCCACACTAGAGATGGGGGAAGGAGAGAGGAATAGGACTACTTCCCACTAAATAAAGGGGAAACTACTCAACTACACTCATGACAACTATTTACAAGATAATAAGCTAAGACCTAGGGAAAACACTTCCTTAAGGCAAGAGAAGGAAAGTGACAAAGACCCTCACTGGCGGTAAGAAGGAACTGAGCAAGGAGAGGGTTGGCAGTAGATTAAAATACAGCACTAACAGCACCAGTCCAGATGGCTTCAAAGCCAAATGATGGGTATTGCTAGGGGAAAAAAAAATCTGATGACTATGCACACAGCTACTAAGAATCAACATGAGCAATCACTCAAAGAAGAATTTAAAATATTTGCTACTGCTGTTTCTGCAGAGATCAGAAACTGTTTAAAATGTGGATGGACTTTTACATTAAAACCCCTGAAACCAGAATAAATTGCAGACAAAGACCATCATAGACCTTTAAATATTAAATTACTGGATTTATAAACACCCACTACCTTCATACTAGCTATTGAGACACCCACTCCAACACAGACATCTGAAAAGAATCTTCCTGTCCACTTTTCTAGTAAAGGTCCAAGTACTACCAGGTCACAGAGAGGGGAACAAAATAGAGGAAAAATACACGTATATGCACTTTTCACACTGCCCCCCCCCACCCCAAAAACAACAACAACACACCAACAACAAAACAAACCACCTGAAATGGTCACAGGTTATATAGAAGCCCTAATGCTATGGCAGATGAAGGGCGCAGGGGAGAAACATCCACTAACAGGAAGTTGCAGAATGGGCACTTAACCTCACATGCCTCCTCCAAAAGTGGTAGAGCCTGGATTCCCCAGCTTTTGGTTTTCAAGAGCTATTTTCCCCAGCCAGGTAGTGAGTAGTACTAAATCCAGCTTGTTAAGTAGCATTGAGGCTAAACAATTGGCTGGCTACATGTAGAACCCCCAAAAAGCTGGTAAGACTGGCCCTACCCTTGGAATAGAAGCCATCAGTGGCAATACAGAAGGCACACAGATTACGTTTCTCCTTCGTCTTCTCACATCCCAAGTGAGCAATGAACACTGGATACTCAAAGAAGGTGTCTGCCTATGTCTTTTTCAGTAGCTGCATGGAAAGGATTGCAGCTGCCTATCTTTGCCTCAAAGCTCTACTCACTCTCGCTGCAGCTGTCTTTTAGTGCTGAGGGTGTCCTTCTCTATTCTTGTCACTAAGCAGACCCTTTCCAGCTAGGATGGAGGTATCCACACATTTCTGTTTTAATAGTTATCTAGATTTAATTTTTTTTTGTTTGAAGGGGGTGATATGTGGGTGGTCCATTTATACGTCAAACCCCCAAATCCAGCCAAGGGATATTTTAAATAAGCCTAGAGACCCATTACTTTTAAAACATTGACTCATTGACAGAAACTGACACACTTAGTAGGCATCATCCCACTGGACATCCTGGGTATTTAAAAGTTTTAAATATTTGTTCCAGTTAATTAAAAATCTTAAAAGAAAGCACAAGCTTTTTACCAAGTCTTCTTGTCCATTGTTACTTGCACCACCATGTGACGGTAGATATTAAGAATGCGTTTACACATATCAGTGTGCTCATCCAAAAGAGTTTTTATTTCATTTGCAGGCTCGAGAAGAAATATATTTGAAGAGTTTATTATAAAAACCTATAAACAAAAGAAGTGGCAATTAAAATTATTAACCTGAGAAGCTGGCTAACTTTTCAGATCTAATTAAACAACCAAAAAGATAGTTGCAGAAAAGAAAAGTAGTGATACAAGTTTTCACAGGAACATCACTTGCTTAGCCTGCTTTAATAAGTAAGCAATTCAAAAATAAAATTGGTTCAAGTTTCAGTTTAGCAGAAAAAAGAACTATTCACATTTTCAGTAAAACACCTGTGCAAATTTTTTCTTATATTACATGTGGAACTATTAAAGGCTGTGTAAAAACTAGAGGACATACAACACCATAAAAACTTACTGCTATCCTCTAACACAGCATTTCCCAAAGTGTGGTCCACAGAGCACTACTGGTGTGCAGGGAGGGAGGGTGGGGAAACCACAGTCCCTGCCCCAGAGCAGCAGCAGCAGCTGCTGTCGCTCCTCCCTCAGAGCTCTGGAGAAGGGGCAGCCGCAGGCGAGTATTCAAATTATCATGCGTGATCCTATTCATTTGGTACATTTCCTATTTTACCGCCTGCTGCACACATGCTTTTGTGCAGCTGAGCCTGTCACTGGTTTTCCTGCCACATGACACTGCAGTCTCGGCTTGTTTCTGCGTGATGCGACGATGTGTACATCTTTTCAGGTTAACTGCTTAAGTTTTCTTCATTTATTTTCAATTAAATACCCTCATTTCCATCTTGAGTATGGATAAATGGCTGAAGAATGTGACTGGAAATACAACTAGCAAACCTTCAACTGATGTGCAGCCTAATGTAAGTGAGAATAAAATGATAAAAACTCCTTAGACCCACAAGTATTCTGGCAAGTATTTGAAATTTGGTTTTGTAAGTGTTGGTAGTGATGATCACTTGCCATTATGTATAATCTGCCACTCAGAACTATCCAATGAGTGCATGAAACCATCGAAACTGAAATGCCATTTGGAATGCAAACATCCAGAATACGCAAGTAAGCCCATGGATTTTTTCATAAATAAGAAAAATTAATTATCTTCTACTAAAAAAAAGCATGAAAAGTGTACTTCCTATGTGCTCTTCAAATAAAACATTGTGTTGGCTTCATATGAAGTTTCAAAACTAACAGCTGAGATAGGTTATCCACATATTGTTGGCAAAAAGTTAATACTTCCTGCATTGCATATTATTCCATCCTGTATTTATTGATGAAAAAAAAGAAATCAGTTGGGTTCTCTGTCTTTATCCAAAAATACAGTAAAATGTAGAATTGACGATATGGCAAAATATATTGAGGAAACTCCCGTACATTGAATACTGAATACTCACAGACTAGTCAGTTTTTTTGCATGACAAAAGGATGAAAGCACCGATATAGCAGATACTACCAATTTGATGTGTTTTGTTAGATATAATTATGAAAGCTACATTCAAGAAGATCTCTTATTTTGTAAGCCACTTCCAACAGTAACAGCTGACTAAATTTCTAAGCTAATCGATTTTATTATTCAAAGCAATATTGAGACTGGAAAAAATGTGTTGGACTGAGCAGTGATGGGGCTCGAGCAATGGCAGGGCCTTGCACCAGGCTTGACCCGCAGATTCAAGCTGTAGCACCAGACTGTGCATGGGTGCACTGTAGTAATCACAGAGAGGCACTAGCTGTGAAGACTATGCCATCACTTTTGAGATCCACCCTTCAAGAATGTGTGAGCTTAATAAATTATATAAAATCTCATCCTTTGAATTCCAGAATCTTTACTGCTTTGTGCAAGGAATTAGGAAGTGAAAATGAGTGTCTCTTATTACACTAAACGAAGGGTCCTGTGGCACCTTATAGACTAAGACAAAAGTTTTGAGCATGAGCTTTCGTGAGCACAGACTCACTTCATCAGATGCTGGTCTTGGAAATCTGCAGGGCCAGGTATAAATAAGCCAGAGCAAGGCTGGGGATAACAAGGTTAGCTCAGTCAGGAAGGATGAGGCTCACTACCAGCAGTTGATCTGGAGGTGTGAACACCAAGGGAGGGGAAGCTACTCTTGTATTTAGTCAGCCATTCACAGTCTTTGTTTAATCCTGAGCTGAGGGTGACGAAGTGAGTCTTTGCTCACAAAAGCTCATGCTCAAAACTTTTCGGTTAGTCTATAAGGTGCCACAGGACCCTTCGTTGCTGTTACAGATGCAGACTAACACAGCTACCCCTCTGATTCTAATTACATTGTGAGGTTCGATGGCTATTGAAAGGAAGCATTTTGAAATGACTCTTTGAAATGAAGGATCAAGTTTTATTGTTCAGAGAGCAACACCCTCCATCATCAAAAGATGTTATATTTAAAATTTAAGGATAGGTTTCATGAATTTGATTGGTTAACAATGGTGGCTTACTTATATTACATTTTGTCTTGTAAATGAGTTAAGTCTGAATTTACAAGGCACTAAAATTAATATTTTCAATGTTCATGAAAAAGTTGAAGCAATAATTAAAAACTTCATTTAGGGGCACAATGAGTTAACAAGAGAAACTTTAAATGTTTTTGTACTTTAACTGAATTACAAGAAAAATATGCTGAAACTAATATCTCAGATGACATTTCTGCAGCAATCAAAGAACCTCTCTTGGGGCTAACATCAAGCTTTAATGAATATTCTCCTCCAAGTGTAGATTAAGAACCTGTTTACTGTTGACACTGAAAATGAAGAAATATTACAAAATTGACTGCATCGAAAGTGGATTCATTACATTGAACTTTATTGTGACTCTGCCTTAAAAGAGAACTTTGATAAGTACTCAATTGCTTTCTCAGACAAATGTGAATATTCATTTCTACAACTCAATCAAAAAAAAAATCAGTCAAATTCTTAATGCCTTTCGTCATGACATATAAGCATGAAACTAGTTTCTTGTCTCTGGCTTTCTTAAAAAATAAATACAGAAATAGATTGAATGTCAACCAGATTTGAGGATAAAATTTCTTCTTTTGCTCCTGACAAAGTTGCTATGTGATGGAAAACAGTATCACCTTTCCTATTAGTTCTCTTTTTAGTTATTTAAAAGCTATAATGTGCACACGTGATATATGACTTGTATTCAACTCATTAAAATTATAAATCTTTACAACTGTTAAAATTCTACTAGTTAAACTGTAATTAAGGTAATAACAATAACTTAGCCATTTAATATCACCTAATAAATAAATTATTTTGTTAGTCATTAAAGTGCTACTTGACTGCTTTTTTGTTTAGGCATTTAAGTATTTTATATCAAGATTTAGATATTATTATTGGGAATAAAGTCAACAGTAAAAATTTATTCATTTTTCATTCTTTTTTTAAATTGTGTTTATACTTTTGGGCCACGAAAAAAGATACTGAAAAAACCCAGGTTCCAACTATATAAAGTTTGGGAAACTCTGTTCTATTACATCAACAAGAAGTCACAACCATGGTCATGTCTGTGGCTGATAGTGATAGTGGAATTACCATATTTTCGGCCTGGGTGAATGCTTTATTCCAGAGCATGTAGCACAGCTTGCTTAGAATAGGAGATATGGAATATCTACCAGAGTGGCTGCCCTCACATTTAGCAGCATTCTGGGAGTTTTATATAGCTATGCGAAGATTGCAACACCTCAGTCCACACTGCCACAATGAACTCTAAGTATCAGAGTTAGCAATGTACATCTCTCTTTGATTCTGTAAAGGACTGGATATGACAAGTCTTGCTTAGCATTCAAAAATTGAAGCAAAAACAAAAAAAAAAACAAAAACCCAGCAATGGGGACACCAAGAAAGTTAACAGAGTGCAACCACAGGGATTCTTGCCTATTTGCTTCCTGGGTAAAGAAATTATATCTGCATTATGCAAAATGCGAGATTTTTGCCTTAAATGCTACCTCCAAAAGAGCTGAATAGGGGTTCAATATTTTAGACTCACAGAACTGGAAGTATCAGAGAGGTGGCCGTGTTACTCTATATCTTTGAGAATAACAAGAAATCCTGTGGCACCTTATAGACTAACTGATATTTCAAAGCATAAGCTTCAGTGGGCAAAGACCTGATTCATCAGATGCAAGGAACTCTGAGAGGTCAAGTCCAGTGCCCTGCACTCAAGCACCAGCTAGACAGTCTCTGACAGATGTTTGTCTAACCTGCTCTTAAAAATCTCCATTTATGGAGATTTCACAACCTCCCTAAGCAATTTATTTCAGAGTTTAACCATCCTGACAGTTAGGAAGTTTTTCCTTATATGCAGCCTAATCCTCCCTGGGTGCAATTTAAGCTCATTTCTCCTCATCCTATCATCAGTGGTTCTGGAGAACAATTTTTCTCCATCCCCTTTGTAACAGATTTTTATGCATTTGAAAGCTACTAATACTTCCCCCCTCAGTCTTCTCTTTTCTCTACCAAACAAACCCTGTTCTTTCAATCTTCCCTCATAGGTCATGTTTTCCTTTTACTGCTCTTCTTTGGACCTTCTCCAATTTGTTCATGTCTTTCTTGAAATGTGGTGCTCAGAACTGTCACGCTGTTGATTCATATTCACCTTCTGGTCCACTATGATCCTGTTCTGCAGTACTCTTTCCTAGACAGTCATTTCCCATTTTGTATGCCTGAAACTGAATACTCCTCCATGAGACGAAAGTGGAGACGGATGTCTTTTGAAGTGCTATATCATCGTCAGGGCACATCCACGTGCCCTTTTGGGATGCTGTAGTTTATAAAACACTATGACAAAACAAGGAGCCAACACCCTCCCCCGGCGACCCCCTGCCAGACAGACACAATAATGTGGAGACGAAGTTAATATGTCAGCAGTCCCCCAAGTCCTACATACAGGAGACCATACCAGGAAAGGTGACTTGATGCAAAATGTTCTCAGTGAATACAGCAGCAAATGGGAGAGAAGAGAAAATAACTAAAGTTTTCCAGCCATAGGCTACAAACTGATCTGTGTAATATCTGACTTTGAATTCCTACCTCTTGGACATGGATAATGCTCAAACTGATTAAGTATGGCTTTTTTTTTTTTTTTTTTTTTTAAAAAAACAGCAACTATAATTTCTGACTAATTGAACTATTTCAAATTAAAAAAACCAAACACATTTCAGGTATCAGTGTTTATATTTCTCATTCTTTATGAAACCATGAAACATGGTATATTGAAAAAGGCAGCTTTTAATAATCAGACTCCATTTTTGGATCAGAAAATATGGTTAAGTGACTGTACATTTGAATAGCATCTGAATTACTGCTCTACAGAAAACAAAAGCCTGCTCCAGTGCTCATTTAAGTCAATGGGAGCTCTTCCACTGATTTCAATAGTATTGACCAGGTCGCCAGGGCCCAGCATTTGTAAGGAGCATAGGGTAGGATAACAGGTCAGACAAGAACAATACAGAAATTAAAGGAACCACTACTAGAAAAAAAGTTTCCAGAGTGAAGTTCCTGGAACAGGGACTATACTAATACTCCACAATATGAGCAATTGGAGCTGGTGTGGACCCAGGGCTCCTACTCCCTACTACACCACACGCAGGAAGGCAGCAGGAAATTGCTGGCAGGCAAGAGAACTAGTTTTTTCAGGAAAAGCCTCGGCTGTTTGGGGAGGGGAAGCAGTGCACACATCTACTGAGACCTTGGACCTGGTGGGCAACTGTGGAATCCCCAGGTACCAGCCAAGCTGTCCCCTCCCCTTGCCCAGACCTCCACGAGTACCCTGCCCAGGGTCCCACCAGCACCCTGTCCCCTGCCTCCTATCCAGACATATACACTTGGCTTGCTCCTGTGCGCGATTTTCCACCCAGATTCTGCACCCTATCCCCATCCCACTCATGGCAGCCCTGTCCCACACACTGAATCCCTAATTTCTGGCCCCACCTCAGCATGTAGAGGGGTCCACAAATTCCACGAACCCTAAAACCCTGGAAGAATTAATCTGGCCTTCACCCTTGCATTTTAGTTTTACCTACCATCCCACACCAGGCTGGGCTGCTAGGGGAGAGAGGTGTCTCAGTTGGGGCCACATTAGTGGGGGTTAGAGAGTTTTGGTTTTTTTTTTTCCTTCGCATCTCACTTGTGTGGTCCCCAACTTATTTTTCTGTGGCTCAGTGATCCTGGACCCAGAACAGGTTCCTTGCCCCTCCCGTAAATAAAGACAATGCTGAAACATTTGCATTGGACATATTTTATGTAAAAATGAAGCCTAGCCAACAAGGCTCCAATCGGGGCTAAGCACCCATCTGGCCACAGCATCGTAACATCGCTGCATTCCCACACACACCTAAATCCTGAGTCTATCATAACCCCCTGTCCGGAGCTTCTCACATCCCCAGTTTTCTGCCACAACACTAGTGCACACACTGCAAATCTGTCCTGAGCCCGCCCTACTCCCAACTCCCCTGACCTGAGCCCCTCATACGCCCCAATCTGAAGTCCTGCACTCTTATTCCACAAGCCTGTGGTTTCCTCAGCAACCCAACACTCCGCCTGGCCCCAATACTCTCTAGCCTGAATCCCCCTCCCTGAGCCAGCAGCCCCTTCTCCACCTCTTCCTGCACCCAAAGCCTCCCAGAGCCTGCACCTTTCACCCCTTCCCACACTCAAATCCCTCATTCCCACCTCAGAGCCTGTACCTCCTGTCTCAACCCAGTGAGAGCGAGTGAGGGCTGGGGACAGCAACGGATGGAGAGGAGAGGAATGGAGAAGACAGGGCCTCAAAAAAGAGCTAGGGTCTTGGGGCTTGACCTGACATTTAAAAAGTGATCTTGGGTTTAAAAATGATTGGAGACCACTACCATAAAAAATTTTTTTCAAAGCACAAAATGCAATTTTTTTTTTGGCCTTTCAACATGTAGGTGTACAAATTGAATTTTTTGTTAAAAGCGGGGGTTGAACGATAGCAAAGAAGAGGTGGGGGGGCATGAGGATTTCTCAAAAATCAAAGTTTGGGAACCACTGGTTTACTTCAATTTTTTCTCTAACACCCTACAGAACCAGGTACACACTTTCTGATATAGTAATGAAGATATTGAATAAAATTTTTTTTCATTTTATGAAAAGGCAATCTTGTTTACTGTATGTTAGTTATGTCAAAATGGAATAAGAATGCAGGAAGTCTATAAGAACACAGTAAACTATCACAGCTTTATTATCCACCCCCTTACTTAAATCCACATTCTTTTAGCAAAACTGAGATGTTATGGAATAGCAGGAGAATCATTCTGTAATCATGTTCTGTTTTATTCTATTAACATTTTATTTACATGATTTTAAAAAGCTCCTGACACCTGAGAGAATAAAATTGGAGGGTGGGGTAGGGAGAGAAATGCATTCTGTACCTGTAATACTGATTGAACTCCAGCTCGTACATTTTGCTCAGAAGTATCTATTTCAGATATTTGATGGGAAGCAGCTTGATAACATCCATTTCTTGACCAACTTGAATTTCGAACATGACCAGTGTTTGTCATTTTTTCCTTAAGCACAAAAATATGGAGTTTCTTAAACTCAGGGTAAAAACAAAAACAAAAAAATCCCCACAACAACAAACAGGTTGCAATTAGGGTTTGATTTTATTCTAAAGAAAGGAGAAAAGAAGAGCTGAAAACTATTAAAACAGCAGCGTGCCTCACTGAATAGAAGGTGTATATTCAGGCATCTTAAAAAGGATACAATTTTAAAAGGGTCACAGAAAAAAATACTCAAAATAACGGGGAAAAAAAAAAGCTACTTTGTCTCATTCTGCTTGGAATTATTTTTTCTATAGTGTAAAGGATACAGTGCACAAACGTCTTAAGTTAGTTTACAGTTAGCAATGACCCATATGCAATTCTGTAAATTTTGCATAATTTTACCATGACAAAATTGTGTATGAGCAGTCTTGGTAAAAATGAACAAAATCAGAATATGCCAAAACTGAAGAAGGAATCCATGGTAAAAATCACATCCACTAACAGGCCATACTGGACACTGCAGTAGGTTCCTAATGCAGCCTTACATCACCAGTGCCTTGCTCATTCTTGTACAGAAATTATTGTGGAGTTTTGCAGTTGACTTAAAATGTGGGCATTTGGCTTTCACCCTGCAGCCAAGGCATGCACCTACATATATATATTACCATCAAAAATTCTTACAGCTACTCTGAAGGGAATTGGAAAAAATAACCACATCATTTAAAGATGTTTATGTGTGACTATTAGAGAAAGTTATAATTTTGGTGGGAGGCACCTTCACTGTGCTGTTACTCTATTACTCATAACTAAGGGGACAGATTTGCCACCTCCATACTTTCTTTCACTCCTTTAATCCAACACCTGTACCAACCACATGGAAACAAAGTACATACAGTCCAAGAATTGTGACAATTAACAATGGTCTTTCTAAATTTGAAGAATTCAATATTTTTTACCTCATTTCTTTCTTTTCCCTTCTCTCCCAAATTATGTTCTGCAACATCTTCATCAGTATCTATATTTACAGATGTCAAAATTTCTTCAGGTTCCTTCATAAATAAAGGCTTATCTTGTTGTTGGATCCATTCCTGATAAACTTTTACCACTTTTCTCATAGCAGCTGCTTCACAAATTGGCAACAGAAATGCCTTGTCAGGGGAAAGAACAAAGTTATAACATTTGGAGACACAACAGAACTGAACAATCACGTAATACTCACAATAGTGGCAAAATAACTTACACCGTAAAGTTTTTAGGACTCCCTATATTGTTCATTCTGTCTATTTGTGGGCAAAACTGGGGATTTTTATTGGGGGAAAGAAAAAGTGAGAAATGTCCAACTCACTTCACTCAACTCCACAGAAGACACCACCCCAGGAATCAGTCACTACAGACAGATAAATGGCTGCAGACACTCTGCAGGTATTTAAACTAATTTAGATTTACATCAGTATTAGTTCATTAGCTTTCTTCATCTGCAATCTGGAACACCCTGAACCTCAGGGGAGAGGATAGGGGACGAAGAAGGTTGTTGTGGAAAAGTGACACATGGTTAAAAAAAACCTGTGCTACTAGGCAGCTGGATTAAGTTAGCAGGAAAGGAAGTGGCAGTCAGCAGAACTCCACCAGACCTGTTTCTGCACAGCTCTTTAGGGGCCCTGATGATTTTGAACACCTAATTCATTAAAAGAATGAAAAAAAAAAAACCCCCCGAAACTACCTAAATGGAAATTTCTGCTGCCTCTAGTTCCATACATGGAAGGAGAAAGAAGGAGGGGCAATACAATTCTTAATTATGTAAGTCCTTTGAATTTGTATTGATAACAAAAGAGCCTTGTTTTACTTCTGCTATGGATGAGTAATACAAATGAGAGGGCACAGAAAAGGCACTTTTTAGAACTACAGTTATGAATGTATGTTCAGAAAGCCAGTTTGCTTGCCACATGCTGCCCTCTACAGGGAACATCATGCATCTGTGGGGCTAATACAAAAGTTCTCTCAGACCAGCAGTCTATCTAAAAGTGAAGGACTGCATGTCTGCTTAACTCAATTCAAAGACAGACTACATTAATGCAATATAATTGCTAGGAATTTTACTTTCTTTTAAATTCACAGCTTTACCAGCTTTTGTGCTAATTGTATTTAAAAGGATAAAATAAATGGAAGAAGTGCATTCTCCAGGAGCTACTGGTATAGATTTTGTAATGGCATACCACTATACCAAAGTAATGCATGATTCTTGATATAGACTCTTTCTGAACCTCAGGACTGAACACTTCAAAATAAGTATCAGAATTGTACCTACATATTCTGAGTCATCCAAAAAAAATCAGCTGAAGTGTAGGCTAGACAACTGCAATCTTATGCTTTAGCTTTGTAACTTAGAATGCCCTACAGCAGGGGTTAGCAACCAAAATAGCAAGAAGAGCCATTTTTTCCAATTTGGTTAAAATCTCAATAATTCAAGAGCTACAATGCATGTGAATATGAGATGGTCCTTAATAAATAACATCAAACCATATTTTTGGTAAGTCCTATTTTAAGAACACACACACACGCGCTGAAATGCGATGCATGTTTACTGCAGGAGGTTCACAAACTTTTTACATATTCTATCTCCCCACACTTGATGTCTGTTTGTACCAATGTCTTCCTGCCTTTCACCCCAAACGCAGTCTCTCACTGGAGGATGCTGGGGGAAGTCACCCAATGTTTCGAGATCACATATTGTTTGCTATTTAGATATGAGTTCATTTGTTGGCTTTTAGACATTCACACTTGAGGTTTGGTTGTTTTTTTTTTTTAAAGACAAAAAAAAACAACCAAAACACTTTGCAATTATAGTGTGGGGACCCACAAAGAAGTCCTTAAAACAACAGCAGGTTGCAGATCCCTGCCCTACAGTTCTCAAAGTGCAGAAAATAGGGTACAGATGAGTGAACATTGCTACACCAGCTGGGCTGCTATTACTAACAAATTCACATTTTATAATTTAGGCTGTATGTATTTCTCTAGAAACAGATTAGGCCATGTCTTTTAGAAAGGTCTCTAATCTCATTCTAAAGATTCGGGGATGATAATTCCACCATCTCCTTGGTAAAGATCCACTGATGATTAATTACCCTCAGGCTGTGTCTACGCTACCCCCCTCCTTCAAAGGGAGGATGGTAATCAGGGTGTTTGGGAGTTCATTAATGAAGTGCTGTGATGCATATGCAGCACTTCATTAAGCAGATTTTGCTCCCCCCACCCCCCCCCGCCAGCAACTTCAAAGTTTTAAACTTTGAAGTACCAGCTAGTGTCTAGCCACAGCTCACCCATTGGTACTTTGAAGTGCTTGGGCAACTTCGAAGTCCCTTACTCCTCACTTCATTAATAAACTCCCAACACCCTACTTGCCATCCTCCCTTCAAAAGGAGGGAGGTAGTGTAGACAAGCCCTCACAGCAAAGATACTGAGTCTTATTTCAAGGTTTATTTGACATACCTTCAACTTCCAGCCACAGGAACTTACGGCTTTGTAAGAAAAACTGAGACGTCCCCGCCCTATTAGATATTTTCCATGTGTAAATATGCATTTACACTGATCAAGTCACTTCTCAACCTTCTTTTTGATAAGGTGAACAGATGGAGCTCTTTAAGCTTCACATCATATTATTGCATTCCAGCCCTTGAAACATTTTTGTTACATTTCTTTGAACTCGCTTCAGCATTTCAAAATGATTCTTTAACTGTGGACACCAGATCTCGACAAAGCCCTCTTGCAGTTGTTTTACCAATGCTGTGTACAGAGACAATAACAATTCTCTACATAAATTTAACATTCCCCTTTTACACACCCAAGGATCACATTAGACCCTTCTGCAACAGCAGTGCACTGAGAGCTCACTGAGGATGTCATCTATAACAATCTTAAAGTCCTTTTCTTAGTTACTGGTTCCAAAGACAGTGTTCCATCCTGCACATATAGCCTACTTTCTTTGCTCCCAGATGTATTAACCTCATGTTCAGCAGTATTAAGACATTTTATAGGACAGTGACCATTTAATTAGGAGATTCAGATCACTCTGTAGCAGTAACATGTTCTCATTATTTACTGCCCAATGACACTGCCTGCCATCTGCTGACTTCACCAGCAGATGTTTTATATAATCATCTAGAAAACTGGTTATTGAGTTATTGGGATGAAAAATCAATCCTTAGGGGACCTGGCTTGTAATGGCCCAGTTACTGTTGAGTCCCCATTAACAATTACTTTCTGAGATTTGTCAATGAACCAATTTTTAATCCATTCAACAAGTGCCCTGTTTATTTGACAAGACCTACCCTTCCATGAAATGATGCTGACATAAAAAGCTTATATAAAAAGCAAATATATATTTGTTGACAGAATTCTGAATTAACTACTCCCTTTTCTACTTGAAATTGACATCTGGCTAACCAGCCTATAGTTCCCTTGGTCATCCCTTTCACTCTTTTTTAAGATTACAATGGCTGCCTTTCAATTTCCCCATTTTTCCAAGATGTTTTAAAAAATCAGCACTGTAGGTCAGAGACACCCTAAGCTAGAGCTCTTCAGCTAGTTCTGGTAATACTCTGGGACATAAGTTATGATCAGCCAAAATTAAACAGATGGATAACGTGCAGCCTCCTTTGTTGCACATTGCACACTCTATTCCACACAAAACATCTGACCCAAATGATAGATCTTCCAGTTCTGTTCCAGCTACAAGACAGAATTATTGATTTTACAGAATCATCTTTGCTTGCCTTTTCTGCATTACCATTTACAGTTTTACCACCACTGGGCTTACACCCAACCCAGGGTTCTTTTCAAAACCTGAAAATATGTGTTTTACAAATATAGTACTTTAATTTGTCTTTGTTACAATGAAAACAGGAAACTAGCAAAATAACTAACTAGAAAGTCAGTTTACCACAGTAAAAACTTTGTTTTGACAGTTAATAACCTTCCCTTGCACTACCTGCCCACATATAAAAGTTTTCTACCACCTGAACAAATAAAGTTTTATCTTGTATCTTACTGTGTTTCTAACCCTCACATCCTATTAATTTTGAATTATAAAGGTTCTTAGTCACAAGCAACTAGTAAAAGGGTCCCTGAACTATTTTATCCATTTTTATTGTTTGACAGATACTCTTTCAAGTTAGCTGCATAAAGTCATATTTATGCTTGTACAATTTCAGCATCATACCATTCTTCTGTGTTACTTCACAAATGCTCAGTGCACATTTGCACAACAGTATGCAGCTGTACAAACTAAGGATTGTGCAAGAATGCAAGCCTTTAAAGTACGATGAAACTTTACATTTACCATTTATTCTGTAAGAAAGGATGAATGTAAAATTTCATTTTCATTTCATTCACTCCTTTCCCACTCTCATTTATCTTTCTCTGATACTTGACATTTTTTCCAGATTCATAATTACACATGGAACAGTTAAGCAACCCAGATGGACAATTTTTGGCTCCCAGTACAGTTAGTTGAGATAACTTCGCTAAAATTGTCCATATTACATTAAGTCAAAGTTACATGCCACTCAAGTGACGAGAAAACAAAACAAGAACGAGGGGCAGATTTTTCATATTAGTGGTTTTATATTAGCTTTTGCTTTCTACACATAAAGAAGAGAGCAAAAGTAGAAAACAGCATATATTGCTGAACAAAAAGCAATATGTTTACTATTCACCTTAATTTAAAATAAACAGTATAAATGAAAACACAAATTTTTACTCTTATGTACATTCTACTTAATGCAGAACCTGTCTGGAAACAAAAGCTTTAAATCTGATCAGGGTTTGAAATGAAACGAAAACATTCTTACACACTTGAAGGTTTCTTTACCTGTCGAAATATCTCTGTAAGAAAGTTAACATTACTTCTTTTAGAAGAAAAGACTTTGCGGACTATTTCAATATCAGTTAGATGCTCTTCATCAATACTACAGAGGCTGGAAGAACTTGGTTCTCTCTCCGTTAGGGTACTTGTATTAGAATGAGATTGTTCTGGCTCTGCATTTCTATCTGCTCTATCAGCATTGTCATTTTTACTGTCTTCTCTAGAAGCCATGCTAGCAGCTGCTCTCTGAAACACAAGATCAAGGAAATGAGCATGAAAGAGAGAATTTTGTCTTCAAATTATGTAAGTCATTCTTAAAACTGCACAGAGAATTCTGCAGACAAATGTGAGAAGCAGAGTATCTCAAAGCACTACATATCCACCAGAAGTGGGAAAAGGACCCAAAAAGTTACTTGAGTTAAAAAAAAAAAAATACAGCTGCTTGGGGGAGGGGGATGTACTTAAGTGCATGTCACCAGTGTCCCTCTGGAAACCTACTTGAAGGAAAGTATATATATACACACAGGTCACATCTTGATTGAACTCAAGTATCCAGAAGTGAATGCAGCTGCACTTTTATTCAAGTACTTTTCCCACCCTTCTAGCCACTAGGTTTTGTAGAAGAGTCAGTGGCAGTCTGAAGCCAGTTAAAGGGATGTCCGGTCAGAACAATGACCTATATTAAGAATTCTAATTGTGTTTCCTTCACCTCAGTTTGCGTAACCCATAATGACACTTTAGGGGTGTATTTAAAAGTATCATCACAAAAAGCCCAGTCATATAAAACCCCAGCAAACAGAGCCACTGAAGTCAAAAACAGAATTTGGATTGGGCTTTAAGGCAAACTGATATCACCCTATGCAGAAAAACTACTGCAGATTAGTTTAATGATTCACAAAAAAATAGATTACAGATCAAAACACTTCTTTAAGAAAAGGAAGTATATTACTTCTATTATTTTGATTAAAAAAAAAAGCCAAGATTGAAATACTTGGCAATTCTTTCCATATTGGATTCAGGTCTGGAAATTTCATTTAAAGAGAACCCATCTTTCTTCAGTTAGCTAAAATATGCAGAGAAAAACAGACTGGTAGAATTTCAGCACTGACATCACAACAGAAGAATACTAAGAAATCTTTCAAAACAGAAAAAACTATTTCAAATGTGTTTGGTGATACCTGAATATTCTTTGGCACAATTTCACCACCTTCCATCCCAGGAATATGAGGTCCTGTACGAGGTTTTGGCTCAAGCCAGAAAGATACCAGCCATCGAATGACAATAACACGAGCCTTAAGGAAAGGTTCCTTTGTGCAATATACTGCTTCATTGGTTTCAGCATCTTTCTTTACTATTACATAGTGTGGCTTTGGTCTCATTTGCGGTATCTCTGTAATGAAAAGCAAGTATTTTAAAATAAGCCTTATCTAACCCAACTGAAATCCCAAGGTTTCTGACATTTTTAAAACTCCCAAAGCAGCACAACCATTGATTCCTTAAGGGGATAGGGCAGATTGCTTCTCAATAGCAGTGAAAGTCTAGAGCATCCCCAAGAGTGGAAATTGTATTTGTGCCCTAGGATGCTGCAGTCTTTTTCTGCTGAATGGACTGCTGCATTTACCACTTATTTATACTCTAGTCTGTGGCATAACAAACAACTCTTAATAAAGCTTAACTTACAATGTTCCTTCTTAATAGATGATTCCCTAA
This sequence comes from Carettochelys insculpta, assembly GCF_033958435.1. Lineage (NCBI taxonomy): Eukaryota > Metazoa > Chordata > Testudines > Carettochelyidae > Carettochelys > Carettochelys insculpta. The sequence goes on along the minus strand of NC_134142.1, from coordinate 46,807,403 downwards.
GTGCCTTCAAAATTATGCACTGTATTGAGGAATGATATAGTCTGCCACACTTTTTTTCTTTTTAAAACAATCTCTAACTCATTGTGCAGAACAAAAAAGGAAATGAAGCCACCTTCCTGTTGAAACCACATGAGGAATTTTAAGTGGCAGAATATAATTACCCAAACTGGATTTTGGCCCAAACAAGCACAACATTTTCATTTAGGATGGGAAGAAATTGTTAGTTTTATTAAGAAATGAAACATTGTTTATTATTGATCAAATAGATTACTGAGCAACTATTCATAGATAAGTAATTTACCTATTGCACAGAGGGCCACTTCATATCACTTAAGCCCTGTGGTTGAATCTTCAGGGGTTGTATGGGGGAGAACACAGGTGACACAGACACAAAGTGATGTTAAGTGGGACCATAGTTATCTTTTCTGGTTTATGTGGGTCTAACATGGAAGGTCATGAAGTGAAAGGTCTGTGTGCATACTAAAACAACGTTGATTTTTGAATTCAAGATTCCTGCACTTCTGGCATGGAGGGTTCTGAGCTTCCATTCTAGTCCATAGTCTTTAATACGAGTTTTGAGGAAGAGGTAATGGCCCTCACTGGCCTCTGTGGAGACAAGCAACTGGGAGAAAAGATTGTGGCATGAATTTCATCTCCCCAACCCCACTTCCCTTGTAGGCATTGTTTAAATTAGGATGTAAACATGTACTGTCAAATTGAGTTAGCTAGCTCAATCTAACCAACACCTTTTAAAAGTTCTAGTCAAGACCAGGCAAGTTATATTTTACCATATGGAAAATCTGTCAGTTTAAAGATTAGGTGGTGCCATGACCTTAGCATGTGCTACATTGATCATGTTAACATAGAATTTGCCTAGTCTTCACAAAACTTTTAGAAGACATCTTTGGAGTTCGACTGATCTGGCTCTGGGTCTATAGAGTGGATGTCACCCAATGAGCAACAGTCCTCATTTCTTCTGGTTCTCAGAAGAAAATTTTTTTTCTCCTTTGTGATTTATCCATGATACAAGGAGCACTGTTTGATTATTTTTGGAAAATGTGATTCGTAGAGCACTGCGTGTATTCAAATGACTTTTATGGCTTAGACAGAACAGCAGACTACCTCCTAAGACAGAAGCCTGGCACTACAAAAGGCTCACCTAGAAACTCAAAAGAAACATTTTGGAGTAGAGGAACCTAAAAGAAACCTGAAAAGATCTAATTTTCTGAAAAAACTATGGATGAGTTCTTAAGTGCATGGAAAGAGGTATTGCTTAATGTTCCTTCTGCTCCTTTGCTTCCCATCCCTTCCTTTATATTCTGTTCTTCAAGTTCTTCCATTCCTTTGTTCCCTAAGTTTAGGAAGGTGGGATGAAACCTAAAATTGATATTTACATATGTAAAATCATTGAACAATACTTACCAAGTACAGGGTTATACAAGCTGGTCTCCTTACAGATGTTTGGAAAAATATAAGGCAAATAATATTTCTTAAAATATGAAAACAGGAATGAAAATCCCTTTTCTTGGTTTTCCTTGTTCTTCCATTCCAAACTTTTCACCTTAAAGAAAAATATTAAACTTTGAGGTTGAAAACAGTAAATATTTATTTCACTATTCACCAAGTATATAGCACATGTTCCAGAAGTTTGCTGTAGGTTTTTTAAAAATCATCCAAACCCTGGCCCAATTTAAGTTTTAATTACATCAGAAGTATTTTTCAGATTTGCTGAATGGATCAAAGATGCAGTAAGAGGAGATCCTATAGCTAATTACAGAGATTTTTATATTAGGATTGGATTTTATGCTTTTTAATAATTACAATGTTATATTTTCAAAATGGTGCAAGGGACTGGCTAGCTGAAAGATTCATAATAAATAAGACTATGCAAAACGTTTCCTGTAAGGTCTAGATTCAGAAGCAAATATAACCATGTAAGTAATCTTCAAGCATATGCAGAGTCCCACTGAAGTTAGAGACTACATAGACTTTTAAGAGTTCCAAAGCCTGGAGCTGGCCCCTCCAGAAATGGGTTTAATACGTAGTAAGTCATCCTCCCTTGTTTCAAAGCTGGCTTAGAAAATGTATTTTTACGTCTATGCTTTCCAGAAAGACATCTTTTTGCGCAATAATGTATCCATATCTGTTACAAAGAGGGTTTCATAGTAACAGAGAAGGAGCGGTGTTAGTCTATATATATCTCAAAACAAAAAAGCAGTCTTAAGTGCTATTTGACTGCTTTTTTGTTTTGAAAGAGGGTTTCAGTTTGCCCACAGCTTGAGAGCAGAACCAGACTCACCAATCATTGACAGCAGGAGTATGCTTTGTTTTCTGAAGTTTCTTCCCATTCAGTTAATTTAGAGAGGCAGGATAATTTAATAGTTTTTCCTTAAATTATAGACTGAATAAATATGCTTTGAGGAAAAACAAATCAATTTCTCCTGCTAAAAAATATGGTGCATTCAGCCTCCTGACAACATACCCAAATCCCTGAATGTCAGTTTACATCTCTGCTCTGCATAATCCACTTGTCTCCAGAATGGGCTGGATCTGTGGAACTTATTACTCAAAAAAAGAAATTTTCAGGTAAGCACTGAGAAGTGTTCTTATGTTCTTCATGCTAAGGTCCACAGACCCATGACTACTGTATTTTCAGAGCAGTGACCATGCAGGTATTATGCTTCAAATTGGACATCCAAACAAGGTATACAGTAGCTCCTCTACACAGAGAAGGGCACTAAGACATGGGGAACTCTTCTGCAAAAAGAAAGGAGGTGCCACTGGCTAGGAATGGATGACCAATATGCAGAATTTGTTCAACTAATGGCATTCTGAAGATCTCATTTCAGGACCATTCTGCTCTGCAATTATGAGTGCTCCGAAGGACTGGGTTTAGGTGCTTAATTGAAAGAAAAACAGTTCTTGAATATACTCATGGAATGGAAGCCATGACACAATTATGAAGACAACCTACCTGAATTCAAAGTATAATAATGGGACTTTTTTTTTTTTTTTTTTTTTTAAAACCGACAACTCCCTATCTCACATAAAAAACTCTGATTAGAGACTGTAGCCCCTGGGAATCCTAATCTAAGGGACAGGAAAGAAATCTGGAGCACTACTGGAAGAAGCCAAAAGAGGATCCGAGAATATACGGAATGTCCTTGGAGAGCAGGAATATGGTGAATGCTCAAATGAAGCATTTAACACTGGACTGCACAAAACTTCCTTTTCTTTAAAAAGTGAAAATGTTATACCCAAGCTTAGCAGAATTCCAATTTTGTATTGGGAAGAAGGGACTTTCAAAGTCTGGGGGTCCTTTCGAAAGGCCCCTGTCTACACAATCAGTGTGCATTTCAAAAGCAGCACTTTTGAAATGTGCGCAGCTGCTGTTATGCTAATCAAGTGCTGCATATTCATAGTAGTGTCTCACCAGCATCTGCTGAAGTGGATCATTAGCATACCCCTTTCTAAAGGCAGGGGATAGGGTAGCCACGGCCTACATGACTTTTTGGCTTGAATCAAAAGATTGTTTAGGACCCAAATCAGTATGTATTCTCTAGTCTCGTTGCAAAACCCTTACAAATAAATAAATAAAAAATTCCAGAAAGAGATAAATGAACTTCCTTCTTCTCTAAGGCCAATAACATTGCTACTATAATCCCCGAGACATTCTAGAATCACGTATCAGTTCAAATGATGATAAAAACTGGGAAAAGAGAAACACCGTCTGCAAAACACAAGAACTGTCTAAGGATGATAAAATGAGAATGCCTGAAGAGAAATCTCCTTTAGATTTATTTAGATGATTCAGCTGAAGCTTCGCTCTGTTTGTTCTTACTTCTCAGAGGACAGAAGTAGAAGGGGGTGAGGGATTTTAATGCTCTAATCTGAAGAAAGATTATGGATGATTTCATTCAAATAGTGGCCTTTCCATGGGCTATTGTGACTGGGAGTGGGAAAGAACTGGTTCTGAAGTTCCTGTCCAACGGGAGACTCGGGCTGTGCAATATTTAGTGACCTCATTTGACCAAAGCTATACAGGCAGATCTAGTGTTCTCAAATGGAGCAAGCCTAGCACTGCATAGGGTCTTACTTAAAATAGAGCTGGGTGGGAGGCCTACAGATATGCCTAAATATAGATGAATAGGGCTCCACAAAATTCACAGTTCATTTTGGTCAGTTTCATGGTCAGAGGTTTCTTAAAAAAAAAAAGAAAACCCACACATTTTATGATTTCAGCAATTTAAATCTGAAATTTCACAGAACTGTAATTGTCCAGACACTGACCAAAAAAAGAGTTGAGGAGAAGGGGTTGAAAGGTTCTTGTAGGAAGGTTTGTGATAGGGTTACCCTGACTTCTGCATTCTTGATGGTGGCAGCACTGCCTTCAGAGAGCAGCTAGAGAGACGTGGACATGGCTGGAAGCCCAGTTCAGAAGGCAGAGGCACTGGCAGTAGCAGCAGCACAGAATTAAGGATGGCACGGTATGGTATTTACCATCCTTATTTCTGCACTGCTACTGGTATCAACTCAGCCTTCAGAAGTGGGCACCAGGCCAACAGCTGCCACTCGGTCACCCAGCTCTGAAGGCAACACAAGTAGTAAGGGTTGTCAATATCAAGACTCTTTAAATAACTTCCTTTGTGATTGCCCTGCAATTTCCTTTTGGGCCAGACTCCCAGTCTGAGAAATAGTGGTCTCCCGGTGAAATCTGTGTAGTATAAGGTAAAAGCACACAAGACAAAATTTCACAATGTGAGACCAGATTTCAGAGTCCATTATGGATTTTTCATGGCTACGAATTTGGTAGGGTCCTACCGTTCAGCAACAGAGATATGTTACTGACCCTGCACTTGTTCTGATTTGCCTATCTTACCTCAAAGACCCATACATATCTACATACTACAGATTTGAATCCCATCTCCTTCTCACCCTATTTTTATCCAGGGAGAAGCTCTTGGCCCATAGTTATGAGTACTAAAAAGAGGACATTACTTGGCAATATTATCCACGCATATTACCATAGCTTAAAAAAAAAGTATACAGGGACACTTAGGGCATTAGAGGACAGTTCTTATTTACTTTTGTTGGACTAACAAGAGTTAGTCCAAAAATTTCAATGCCACTGGGAGGGGACTGAAATTAGGCCACGGCTACCTTTGAAAGGCCTGTATAGTGAAGAACCCACTCCTTCATGAAAAAAGCTGTCCATCTAGAAATCCCAAGTCACTGATCACCAGGGAAATACCACATTAAAATGGCTATTATTACTGCATATTAAATACAATTTGGAACCTGCTGGCCTTGTGAAATTGCCTACTGACTCCTTCCAGGCCTGTGATGCTGCCCACTTCGTGCCCTAGCCATCTGCGCACAGAAAGAAGTAGAGAGAGTGGTGAGGCAGGGAAGCTGGGAACAATAACCTGGACATTAGGAAATGGTAACCCACAATGGCACCTGGAAATGATAGACAAATACCTCCATATTCTTTTAGGTATGGCAGAAAAATCACTACCCCAGTATTACATTCTCCCAATCTACCCAAGAAGGAATACATAGCTATAGTTTACCCTGGGCAGTTGTGGACCTTTTAAGCTTAGTTTCACAGTGAACTCTTGCCTTGCAATTTACTCTGCTATTTAGATATATTTGATTCTCAACTGATTTGAACTGTTGGCCTTCTTACTCAAGAGAAAGAATCCACTTGGGAGGTTCAGGGAGGTCAGCACACCTATATCAGCATAGTTTATAGCCAATGAAGCCCAAGGGATGCAACTGGGAAACAGAAATATTACTGAACTAAATTGTTAGTCTAAACATTTGAAGTAAAAGTTTGAAATTCTTCCTCAGAAAACTTTGCAGCAGATGAAGCTGGGCCGAGCCCAGTAGTACATGAGGCCAGGGGAGAAAAACTGGAGGGAACGTCCAGAGGCATAGCAATTCCCTCCTATCAGTGACTCAAGTCTGTTTCTGCTCCCAAGCTATAAGCAGGCTGAAATACACTATAATTGATCTGTGGAGCTTAGCACAAAATACGAAACAGACACTAAGAGTATGTTTTCTATAAGGTACAATCATGAAAGGTGATACACAGGAATGATTATTTTTGTGTCTTTAAAGAGCTATTAGTCCATTATAATAGACAACAAAAAACAGTTTGTTCTGTCTTCAACATAGAGACCATACCTGAATTACTAAGTATTTCAAGAGTGCTTCTAGAAAGTAGCTTGTAAGATCTTCTTGACCTTTATCTCCGGATTGTGGAGGGACAAGTGGAGTAATTTCCTCTGCAGTCACTTGTGCTGTCCAGAAATAAAAAAAAAAGTTAAATTAAGAAAAAGAAATAATTATTAAACAATCAATTTGTAACCACCTAGAAGGTAATAGAATGATATATCAAACACCCAATACTGATTTGTTAAAAACAGACCATGAAAAAATAATCTGATTTCCTCACTAGCCAGGTGGATAGGATGGAAACAGCTGATGTTATTTACCTCAATTTCAGTAAATTCTTTGATGCAGTCCCTAATGACATTTTCATAAACCTACTAGGAAAATGCAGTCTATATGACACAGTCTATAAGGCTGGTGTGAAAATAGTTGAAACAAACATATCCAAAGCATAGTTACTAATAATTCAAAGTTAAAATGAGAGGTCTTACATAGTGAAGTACTATGAGAGTGTGCTGAATCTGGTACTAAAAATTTTCATTGATGATGCGGATAACGTGGTGAAGAATATGCTAATTAAATTGTCAATGACACCAGCCTAGGGTGCCTTGCAAGCCTTAGGAGGATAGGATTAGAGTTAAATACACCCTTGACAAATTGAGGAATTGGTCCGAAATCAACAAGATTAAATTCAGAAAAAAACAAGTTCAAAGTACTGAACTGAAGGTGGGCAGGGGAAAATCAAATCTAACAAATACTTAGTCAGCTATTCTCCATTTTGTGATAGTACTGCAGAAAAGGATCTGAGACTTCTAGGGATCACAAACAATGTGGCAAAAAGTGATGCAAATAATCACTAATGTAATTCTGGGGTGCAGTAACAGAAGTGTGGTATGTAATACACAAGAGATAATTGATCTGCTCTGTTTGGCCCTGGTGAGGTCTCAGGTAGAGTAGCATGTAGAGTTTTGGGTACATGCATTAGGAACGATGAGGACAGAAAGAACACAGAAGAGAGCTACAAAAATGACAAAAAGTTTAGAAAAAAAATCTCACTTATGCTGATGAATTAAGCATGTTTAGTTTTAAGGAAAAGGTGATGGCGGGAGGAGAGGATGGTGGTCATCTGTTATTAGTCTTCAAATATATTTAAGTCTATTATAAGAAAAATGGTAATCAATTCTTCTCCATGTCCAATGAAGGTAGGACAAAAAGTAATGGACTTAACCTATAGCAAGGGAGATTTAGGTTGGATATTGGCAAAAACTAACAGTTACTTACCTCTCACAACTTGTTCTTTGAAATGTGCTGCTCACATCCATTCCAACTAGCTGTGTGCACACGGATGTGGGAAACTTTGTCTCCTATCAGCATCCACTGGGTCAGCCAGGGTATTCCCTCCAGTGGTGCTGATATAATATGTAATCTTTCTGACCTTCCGACCCTTTGGTTCCTTTTTAGTAGCTACTCTGACAGAGGTGAAGGAGAGTGGATATTGGAATGGACATGAACAATACATCTTGAAGAACAACAGTTACAAGAACTTGGTAATGTCAGTTTCACTTAGGTGACTCGCATGCTACTTTTAGAAGGCAGGGGTCAGAATTAGTGCATTACAGATTGCAGGACCACCCTTCCCACAGCAGCATCATTTCATGTCTGCTGCTCAGTGCCATAATGCACCCTAAACAGGTAATGGATCAAGGACTAGGTAGCTAACCTGCATATGTCCTGAATGGGGACTTGGGCTAAGAAAGCCATGGAGGAGGCAGTGGAATGGGAAGTAATTGCTTGTACAGAGATATCAGCTAACTCATTGCATTTGCAAATGCAATCTGAAATCCACAAAAAAAATACATTGAGAAGAAACAGGAAGGCCCTTCATGTGGTCTGCAACTGCCACAAAGAGTTGGGATGACTTCCTGAAGGGCTTTGTATGCTTGATGTAAAATGTGAGCCTTCTACAAGCATCCAGCAAGTACAGAAGCTGCTGCCTTGAATTAGCATGCAACTTCAGTTAGAAGGCTGGGAGAAAAATGTCCTGACCTAGGTGGAACTGAGAGACCACCTTGAGAAAGAAGGCTAAGTGAGGCCCGAGCTGCACCTCACCCTTCTGAAAGGCAATATAAGACAGCACAGACATGGGTGCACTTAGCTCCAAAATCCTTCTAGCGGATGTGATTACCACAAGAAAGGCCACCCTGCAGGAGAGGTAGAGGAATGAGCAAGTAGCCCAACATTCAAAGGGAGGGTACATTAGCCTAGAAGGATCAAATTCCATTCCCATGGAGGGAGAAGTTGCCTCGCCCAGGGGAATTTCCTTTCCAAATCTTTTTGGAAGTGTATGACCAAGGGATTTACAAAAACTGACTGAGCACTTTCCCTAGGGTGAAATGCTGAAATGGTTGCTGAGTGAACCCTGACAGATGAAAGGCTAACCCTTGCTCACTAAGATGAGGCAGGTAGTCCAAGATGAATAGGACAGATGCCCAAGCAGGGGCCATGCAGCATTCAGCACACCAGGATGAGAATCTTTTCCACTTAGTGAGGTACGTAGCTCTAGTGAGTGAATTCCTATTGCCTAAGAGAATGTGCTGAATCTAGTTAAAGTACAGAAGCTCCACAGCATTCAGCAATGGAATTCTCCCTTTATACCCCTTTTGCACATGGTGGGAATTCTTTGTGTTCAGTTCAAACATTTCTCACCTTGACTGGAAAAGTACTAGTTCCAAAATGGGGTCCACATCAGGAGGCCTGGCCACATGTCTTTGCAAGATCAACCACAGTATAGGCTTACAGGAAAACAATACCAATCTCAACTTACCTCAAAAATAAAAAGTATAGCACACAAAGAAGATATACAGATTCAGCAGATTACAACCTTTAAAATGACATGTTACATGACCTGTTTTGCATAAAGCATCTTTGTGTTATGCATGTTCATAATCCAATTTTCATGAAAAATGGGGGGAGGCCACTAGACCACTACAGATATATCTCCCCAAAATAATTTAGGTTTGACAAATCAATTTCTAACAAACACCTACTGACTGTGTCTACACTTACAAAAAAACTTCAAAACGGCTAAGCTAACAACCAATTCAGGAATACTAATAAGGCACTGAAATGAATATTCAGTGCCTCATTAGCATGCCGCCAGCCATGGCACTTCAAAAGCACTACGGTTCACTTGCTCATGGCTCATCTACACAAGGGTCCGTTTGAAAAATGCCATGGCCAGCAGCATGCTAATGAAGCACTAAATATTCATTTTAGTGCCTCATTAGTATTCTTCGATTTGGCTATTACCATGGCCATTTAGAAGTTTTTCTAAGTGTAGACACAGTCAAAATTCCTGGCCAACTCTAGTTCTGATAACCAATACAAGAGAAGATGATAGCATGAATCAATTTCTTTTTAAAAGGTGAAGTTGGAGATAGTGATACAACTGTAGGTATTAATGTGGCTCCAAGTGATCTGCAGAACTTATTTCCCCAAGAAATCATTAAGACTAGCAGTCAAGTAGGAATCAAACGCTTATCTATATGAATAACTAAAGCATCTAGTTGCATTAGGTCATAAAAGAGTTAAGTCATAAATGGATATAAACTCTCATGTTCCAGAGGCCCCAGTTAGAGATTCCAATTTATCCTACTGGCAGCTCATTCTACAGTTATCCACCCTGGTGGTCCATGAACCTTTTACTCAAACATCAGGTACCAGCTACTGTCAGGATACTGCTCAAGTTGGAACACTGCTCTCCTGTGTTAAAGTTTAGCACGATGCACATTCCCAAGAGATGTGGAAAGAGAAGTAAGGGTAGGGTCAAGGATGAAACAGGGATTCTAGAAGCCCTGGGCTCAGCTGCAAACAGTGTAACAGACAGCATGAGTAACAAATCAGGTCAGACTACTTACTTTAGTTATTTGTACAGTAATTGTGCAATGGAAAAGTTAGATAAATAGAAACGTAAAGAACTGCACAATGTTACTAAATTACTTACTTTCTTGAACGTTAAGTGGAGGGTTAATGAGATTATCTAGCGTTCGAGGGCCATACTCTGATTGTGGTGATGAAAATCCAGGAATTAAACAAGAAAACATACATAGCTGTTCTTTACTACAGTTATTCTGCAGTGCTTGCAACCACAAGAGGAAGAGACGTACACCTTCTCGACGAATCTTAAATGGAGAAAAAGGGAGTTTTATTTCTATCAGATGCTTTTCTTTTATAATTGTATTACACTCCGTGTAGACTTGCAAATAGTTTGTCTTATATATGCATATGAATAAGCAAAAGAAGACAGTCTGTAGACTACAAAAGTGGGCAAAAATAGCATTTCCCCCTTTCCATAGAGAACTGTACCACAAACAGTATGCCAACAACATTCTTTTTGCTTCAAAAGTAATAAAAAAGTGTTGCAAATACATTTCTTAAATGTTGTTGAATCTTTCTGCTTATAACTATGATTGAAAAAGACTGAAGTCTCATATTATATAAACCAAAAATGATTCCTCTCCCCTTTATAAAATAAAAAGTAGGACTTCTTTCCTCTTGGAAGAATTGGAGCTTTAATTTTTGTTTTCAACACTTATGCACCTATTTAGTTTCACAGAACCTCTCAAAGTACAAAAGCAAGTGCATAGAAGTTGGGAGGTTCAGGGCCTATCATGAATGTAATCAATCTTGTAAGTCAGTGTTACAGTTTTTGTTCCAGTGTTTATTCTAAGAAATGTGATACAGGAACATCCAAAATGAAAAAAAAAAAAAAAAAAAAAAAAAAAAAAAATGATATATGTATTTATTTCCCTTACCTTTAAGGAATTTCCAGTGTGAAGAAGTTTCTTTAAAATCAAGCCTGAAAAGGAAACATATGCTTAAGATGTTCCCTAATCTTTATTTAATTTCAGATGTCAGAGTTCTCGGTCAGACTTGATAATCTTTTACACAAGCCCTTGGCAACCTCTAATTTATCTTGGTGAACTTGGTATCCTCCGACAATCATCTTAATGCCAGAGGGGTTAAAAAGATCACCTTCTGCAAGCTCTGCTCCTTTGATCATAACCAATACCAAAAAAAGTGCTTAACCTTTGGAGGGTGCTAAAGGAAGCACAAGTGGACACAGACTCCTAATTCATCAATGTTGTTGCTATTCAAATGCCTAGTTTAGGTTTACATTGAATAGCTTGATTTACTATAAAAAAGAAAAAGAATTGGAACACATTACTTGGCTGGAAAAGGACTTCTTGGATCATCGACTTTAAATTGTGGCATAGAGCAGGATTTGCCATCTACACTATCTTTGTGTTTTCTCTAATATTGTTCACAGTAACGGTGCCTACCACAATCAGTGTCCAAACACTACAATCCCAAAGTTATTGTGTGTGTGTGGGGGGAAAAGCATATTAAAGCAAGGTCTTCTATGAAAGAGTGTAATGTTCTGACCTCAAATGGACATTAGAAGGTATGTATAAAAGATTGTGGTTTTGAATTTATAGATAAATAAAACCATGCACATAATCTGTACTACGGCTTTCAGCTCTACTTCACAACAATGGGAGGTAACCAGACTGGGAAAGTAGACTTCACCAAACAGACAAGACTACGCTCCAAGCACCCAACACTATACATGGCCCCTGCCATGCCGCCGCCCCCCCTCCCCCCAAAAAAAAAGATAACTAATGAACCACTGACGTTAATAGGAAAACACTAAAAGATACCCCAGCTACATAGTCGAGAGGAAAACTTTCCCCACCTCCACCTTGACTAACCATAAGTCACCACAGTATGACAGAAAGAAAAAAGAACCTGTAAACCCTTTTAAAAAAGGAAAGAGGTCTGCAGTGAAATCAATCCAGAACCTAAGGGACAGTCTTAAAGGTAGAAGACTGAATTCTGGATCCCCACTGCAGCTCTGGGTACACTGGGAAACTGTTTAGAGCATGGGTGTCCAACCTTTTGGCTTGCCTGGGCTGCATTGAGTGAAGATAGTCTTGGGCCGTGTACAAAATATATAATATAGTTAATGTATATAAATCACATAATAATATTAAAAGTTTACGATCTTGTGGGGCCGCATTACTAGTTGTCCAGGGCTGCAGGTTGGACACGCCTGGTTTAGAGGCAATAGGTAACTTTAATTTGAAAGCAGAAAGCTTGTGGTTCCATCTTTATGTTTATCTCCTGCTTTACTAGCACGTTTGCTTCCCCTTAAAAGTTTAATCTTTAAATGGATGATTTTTCTGCCCAATAAAACATTTTTATTTTTAACCCAAGTGTGTAAACTATGTGGACTGTGCATGTCAAAGCAAGAGGCTGTCTGGGGGGCACGTTTCATGCATTTCAAGATGACGAACCACATGGGAAAAATTAAAACTGTCTGGTAATTAAGAACTCAGGGATAAACGAATCTGAGGAAATATGGGAGTGGAAGGGGTGTTGGTGGAAGCCAAGGGGACACTTCACACTTGTGTGCTGGCTACAGGGATCAGGGCTCTGAGCTACAGCAGTAAGGCACCTAAAGTTGCAAGGCAGGCAGCGAAAGGACCCCTTGCTGGTCTGAATGATTTCCATATGTTACTGCACTCTAGGGGGGGGAAAAAAATTCCATAGTGTCAGTTACCTTACTGTTACAAAGCTTAAGGATATCTAGCCTAAGTTTATTTTTTAAAAGTAGCAGAAGTTTCAAGAACTTGCTCCTTATTATGCCACTTTGAGTAAAGCCTGTCCCCTCCCTTATATTATCGCTCAAATAGCTTATTAACATTAAAGAAACAAATTAGATATTATACGGAATCTTGCTTGAACTTTTCTTTTTTTAACCTTTATCACAGATCAGACTTTTTTTAAAATACAAACTCACCAATACTATGAAACTGCCACCTCTGGTGAATCCTTTCTGGAAGAAGTTGTAAAATTTTCTACAAAAGCAAAAGCCAACAATCCACACTACACAGTTATTATCTAAAAAATAAATGCTAGAATTGCCATTTATTAAGGGAAAAAAAAAAGGAAGTTGTCTTAATTAATAATGCTGTCTTTTTGTGGCATCCATCCACCCATTACCAGGAAGAAGATAATGTTAGGTTTTTAAAACGTTTGCTTATCTGCATCCAAGATGTTAAGTTAAATATGTATAGGCAGCATTTCTTTGTAATTATATAAATGAACAGCTACTTCTGCAGTCCCACCCCATGTATCTGACTACTTCCAGTATATATTACAAGTTATAAATGGCTCAATTCACCATTAAAATTACATTGTTTGTGGCAATATAAAAGGTAGGTGAGGTAGTATCTTTTATTGGATCAACTTCGACTGGTAAGAGACAAGCCTTTGAGCCATACACAGCTCTTCAGGCTTGGGAAAGGTGTAGCATAGCTGTTCCATGGTGGAACAGATTACTTAGCATAAGTAGCTAGTACAGTCTAAAGGGATCAATCAAGGTAGAGTGGCTCATTAACATCTGTGCAGTCATAGGTCAAAAAGACAGGATTAGGGGGTTACAGCCTGTTGTAATACAAGCCATATATCCAGTGTACCTGTTCAGCGCATGATTTTTCGTGTCTAGCACAGTTATCAAGTTAAGCGCCAAAGCTTGTCCTTTGAAAGTTTTGTGCAGGTTTCCTTTGAGCTTGAGGACTGATAGGGTAGATATAGAGTGACTGCTTTGTGAAAAGTGTTTATCACAGATGATACTCAGAAATACCCTTTTCCCATCATTTTTCTGTGTTAATTCAAGAGCATAACAATAGTCTGGTTTCACTCATATAATTGTTACTGAATACTTCAGCTTTGTCTACACTTCCAAGATTTAATGTGAAAGTGGGGTCACGATACCAGCCCTGGGAGACAGCTCTCCCACAGCTTTAGGGAAAATCCAGTTTGGGTCAATCTTCCGGAGTTTGATTTCATGTGTCTTCATCTCTCTGGGGTTAACAGTTGACCCTGTACTTCTTGCTATTGTGAGGAATAAGGGAGGTCAACAGGAGAAATGCTCCCATCAACCTCTTAGTGAAAACATTCAAGCAGATTTCCAAAATCTCAATTCTAGCTATGCAATTGCTGTAGCTAGAATTGCATATTTGGAATCAACTTTCAGGTCTAATGTAGACCTGTTCTTAGGTAAATCACCTGCAAAAGGGAAGCAGCTAACAAAACTGGGAATACTGCACTCAGTGCTGAAAGCCGGTTGACACTGGCACCTTACAATAATGTAACTTGCCATTGTAGGTAAGCCTTTAGTGGCCTGAATGAGAGAGACACTTCATTGAGAAAATGTTTGCAGGCAAATTGTCACATACAGGTTATAACAGCAGTCCAGATATTAACACATCTGGGGGCAGATGTCTGAGATGGGAAGAGCACGGATATACCCACTGCATTGGTTAACGGGGTGCTGGAGACCCATACATAGTAAAGGCTCACACTGCCACAACAAACATAGTGCCTCTTAGGTGGCTGATGAGTAATATACCCAGATTCTGGTGGTGGGGGTTGGGGTGGGATAACACAGGTGGTTTATTGAGAAACCCATAGTGAATGTAAGGGGGAAAACATATAGTGCCCTGTATTTGGATGAGTGAGAGGCTGCAGTAGCTTAGTGAATACATGTTACTGGGGGCTCTTCCCTAAACAGAAGTACTGGTTTTGGTTATTTCAAACCATATGATTAGGATAACTGTGCACCCTACAATGTGCCCTATTCCACTGGGTTTGAGGGAGATTGAATACAGGATTGCTCTGGGGAGGAGACCCAGGTTTCCCCCAGATCTGGCCCTTCTCAGTGTACCATGGATCCCGGTGCCAGCAGGGGAGCGAGGGTAGCGATGCCCCTGGCTGGGAGCTAATGGGATGGGGTGTGTGGAGTGACCTCAGTCTACAAGAGAGGGTGAGTGGGGGGAGCTCGGCCCTTTGGGGAAGATAGTAAGCAGGGAGTCCCGAGAGCACCCAGTACTACATGTTGTGAAAGACGTATGTAGGATGGATGGCTAGACAGCCATTAATAAACCATTCTGCCGTTAATGGTCCCTCATAATACAAGCTAACTACTTACTCTGAACAATCAGTTCCACCTTGCATTTTCTCGTGATGCTGGGAGAACCTTTCCCAGAACTGAAGAAGAGCTATGTATGGCTGAAAAGCTTCACCTTCTCTCACCAACAGAAGTTGGTCCTATAAAAGAAATTATCTCACCACTATGTGCCTCTAATATCCTGGAATTTACACAGTTACAATTCTACTGCATACCTTATTTTGGAGCAGTTAATATTTAACCTGTGTCATTGTATCCAAGGAAGTCCACAAATTATATTCACTGATGCTCCCCCCACAATATTACATGATTTGCTCACTCCAGGTTTGCTCCACTTCTAACTTACCCTACGTTTCCATTGTGCTAAAACCTAATAAGTATGCTAGAAAATTATCTAAGTAAAAAACAATACTGGAAGAATCAAAAAAACTTACCTCAAAAATAAAAAGTATAGCATCTAACTCTTCCCTCTGAGACTTGTGACCTAAATTTAATTTTAAAAAGAATCCTTAAATTATGTAGTTCTCATTAAGAAAAGGCATTTAAAGGTCCACGACTAAAAATATAAATACAAAAATTTATACTTCTGCAGCACAGAAAGCTGATTTCTCATATGTCTTCCACTGCAAGAAATTAGATTGGTTTAAAGTAGTACCCTGCATTTTGAAGTAATATTTAATGTTCATCCATAGACTCAACCTACAACCACGGAACTAAAGACGAGTGAAACCACAAAAAATATAAAATGCCAAGTATTTTCCAGTGATAATGAAAAAAAATCTAGGTGTAAGTGGAATATATTTAGGTTTCAGAGCAAACTTTTAGACTTTCCTTTTTGATTGCATTAAAATGTGAAACTGCACTATTAGATAAAAAGATTTTTAGTTCTGGTTTAAATATTTTTCCTCTCACAAATATTAAGCAAGTGGAGCTATAATCATTTAACAAGAGAAAAATCACAGGACTTTTTAAACAAAGATTATGTTCTTTCACCAGCACTGCCCTCCAGATCAAGCTATACCACACACGATGAAACATGCAGGAAATAAAAACATATTTCTTTAAATCTATAAAATCCCTACCAGCCTTAAAGTTTGAAGATCCTCAAATTTCCAGGATTAGAAAGGCTATCAGGAGAACTTCCCTCTCCCCATGTTCCCATCCAAATGTCAATTGCTTCTCCCTTTGGCTAAGTCTACACTAGCACACTACATTGAAGTAGCCTATTTCGAAGTAAGAACATCAAAATAGGCTTCTTCGATGCGTATCATCTACACATCCTCCAGGGCTGGTGCCATCGACGTTCAACGTCGAAGTAGCGACAGGGAACGTTGAAAGGAGTGGCCCTGGAAGGAAATGTGGAGCATCCACACACACAAGCAGTCCCCGTCGAAATAAGGGGCCAGCAAAGCCTGCAGACAGGGTCACAGGCTGGACTAGCCCTTCTGGGGCAATAGCAAGCTGCTCCCTTAAAGGGCCCCTCCCAGACACACTTGGCTCTGCGGACCTTGTGCTGTGCAGACCAACAACCAGTTGCAAACCCCATGCACACAGCATGGGCCCTCAGCTGCAGCAGCCAGAAGCCCTGGGCTAAGGGCTGCTGCACACAGTGACTATAGATCCCTGCAAGGGCTGGACAGAGTGTCTCTTAACCCCCTCAACTGACGGCTGTCATGGAGGACCCCACTATTTTGATGTAGCAGGATGCAGATCGTCTACACACGCCCGAACGTCGAAGTAGGGCGCTTCTCCCATCTTCAGACAGGAATAGCGATTTCGACATCTGCTGCCTAACGTCGATTTCAACGTTGAAACAGCGCACGGCACGTGTAAATGCGATGCGTGCTATTTTGACGTTGTGCCAGCTACTTCGAAGTAGCTAGCTAGTGTAGATGCACCCTTTGTATCTTGCTAAGGCTACATCTACACTAGGCAAAGTAAGTCAACTGCAGACATGAAGTTCTAATTACAGCAATTGCATAGCTAGAATCGATGAATCTGCATTAGGTTTCCTTGGCTGTCCTTACTGAAGAAGGTTGATAGGAGAGTTTCTCCTGTTGACCTCCCTTACTCCTCATGTATCGCGAGTACAGGAGTCAACTGCAACCCCCAAGAAGTTGATTTCGTATGTGGTGCCTACCACACCCCCCAACCAAGTTGATTTTCCAGGCTAGTGTAGACATAGCCTAAGAGTGATCTAACTGGTGAACATGCATTAGATGTCTGACCCAAACAGTTGGCATAAATGTTAATGAAAACATCTGCACAGCAGAACATTTTAAAATTTGACAGAAATTTGAAATTCTTACCTTTTTGTTTGAGGCCCACTTCAATAGTCACAAAGTTTTCAAAGAACACATAATATATATGTGAAAATTGTAGATCAAAAAACTGTTTAAGATCAATGGACTCAGCATTCTCTGAAAGAAAAAAAGGTTATTTTTCTCTCTTATTTATCCAGCCTTAATGGCTCATCATCATGTTTAATAATACCAGAGAAAAAAAGATATTTGAATGACTAATATATTCAGTACAGAAATCAAAGCACATTTACAATCCCAGCTCTTTAAATTCAAGCTGATGTGACCTGACTGCTTAGTGTTTACTTATGACTAAGCAAGACAAACAAGGACAATTCATCTTGCATGCAAAATAATAATAAAATAATTAATAATAATAAATGTAAGACCTCAAAGGTATCATTCCAATTTTATATTAAGCATCCATTCACGTTGTCATTTTAGTATCTAGAAGACATTCAGGTATTTCCATCCAACCCCCCACAAAAAGATTACTTGAATGAATCATTTTAGGAAAAAAAAAAAAGGAAGGCATTTAACAAAATGTAGACACATACTTCACAATACATATCATTACATTACATGGGCCAAACAGGTCAGTATAAAACCATCATATTGTTAAACAGCTACCCTACCTTAAATAAAGGCCTATTTTAATTATCTGTCTCACCATAATCTTTAAATTCTGGTCCTCCTCACACAACTGTCATTTTGTTTAAATCTAATCATATCATAATTATCAGCAAGCTTAAGCAGCTATACAAATACTGAAACTAAAAGATATGTTGCACGCTGCACTTCAAAGTTGCACCCGTGGAACCCCCACATTCACCACTGTCCTAGAATTACTATATGTTTTGTGCAAAGTGTGCCTTGTGAAGTGGTACATTCACCCCTCGCTATATTAGCACAATTGGTTCCCAAATTGCTTCTCGTAGGCAAAAACTCGTAAGAGCAACACTAAATTCCCACTAAAATACATGTAAGAGTCCCCAATTTGTTCCAAGTGCTTGTAACTTGACAAACCAGTTGAGTTTAATTTCTGATGTATTTGAATAGTTTGGCCGCAGAATAGGATGTAGCATAGGTATGTAGAGCAGTGATTCCCAACCTATGGGTCGGGACCCAAACATGGGTTCCACTAGATTTGTTAAAGGTTGCCAGCTGAGCAGTTCCCAGCTGCATGTGGCTGTTAAAAAAAGCCATTTGCAGTTTCTTAACACTGCTGCCGCAGGCAGATATCTATCAATAGTGATAGCTGCTGGAGATGGCAGCTGTCTCTATCACTAGGGATAGCAATTACCTTATGCCTAAGAGCTGAAACCTTAACACTTGAGTTAATTGCCGGAACCAGGAGGGCTGGGGGAGCCATCCAGACTAGCAGCCCTGGTGAAGAGGCTGTGGGAGGAGGAGTGTCTATGTTTAGGGCTGTAGAGGGATGCAGGGAGGGTCGAAGACTGAGGACAGTTTGGGGCTGCTGGGGATGTATAAAGCTGGGGTCAGGTAGACGCCTGGGGCTAGTTTGGGGCTACTGGGAGGCTCTAAGGCTGGGGGTGGTTTGGGGCTGCTGGGGGGGCAGTTAAGCCTGGAGGTAGTTTGGGACCTTGGGGTGGGGGGTTTAAAACCTGGCTGCGGGCAAGGTCTGGATGGCGGGCAGGTTCCTGCAACCCCTGCATAAAACTTGAATTTTCCTGCAACAGCAGGGGAGCCAGGAAACACCAGGGCTGGTCAGTTTCACATTCCTGCCATTGCAGGGGAGGGAACCAGGCTAAGAGCCTTCTCCCTCTCTTCCCCCAGTCCCAGGGCTGTCAGACAGCTGCATGTCTGAGGGAAGGGAGGGAGAAAGCTCCAGCTGCAGGTCTCCCTGCCCCGGGCCAGGGACCCCAAGGCTGAAGTGGAGCAAGCCGCAGTGTTGTGTGTCTCCCAGCCTCCCTGCCAGGGACTCCAAGGCCGTGTCTACACGTGCCCCAAACTTCGAAATGGCCATGCAAATGGCCATTTTGAAGTTTACTAATGAAGCGCTGAAATGCATATTCAGCGCTTCATTAGCATGCAGGCGGCAGCAGCGCTTCGAAATTGACGCGCCTTGCCGCCGCGCGGCGCGTCCACACGGGGCTCGTTTTCGAAAGGGGGCCCCGCCTATTTTGAAGTCCCCTTATTCCCATGAGCTCATCATGAGCTTGCTGGAAAAAAATATAAAAGAATGGAAGTGACTCCTCCCCACAACTCAACACCTGTAAAACTGCCTGGAGAACCAAGACTGAATGGGGAAGTTGGGCCCAGGATGAAGGAGTGTTCCAGACTGTGTATGGAAGATGTGTAATCTGCATGTATCACCTACAAGGCTAGACAGGATTTGACTCAAGCACCGTCTTGTTTATAGAACTCAGATGTGAATTTACTTTTGTCTCTTAAGTAATAAACTTTGGTCTGTATGCTTACTATGGTAAACTCTTTCATAGCCAGCATTCTATCATCTGGAACTCACAAATAACTGGCATTTTAACCCTAAGCAAAATGACTGTCTCCCATTATCAGCAATAGGGCTGATACAAAATTGCCCTCAGGGAACATGGTGGCCCCTTAATGATCACATGAGGACCAGGAAGCAAGGGTGGTAAATGTGGTTTTTGTCAGGTAAAATCACAGTAGTAATCACCCCGGGGTGGTGGTGGGGGAA
This sequence comes from Carettochelys insculpta, assembly GCF_033958435.1. Classification (NCBI taxonomy): domain Eukaryota; kingdom Metazoa; phylum Chordata; order Testudines; family Carettochelyidae; genus Carettochelys; species Carettochelys insculpta. The sequence continues at coordinate 46,787,212 of NC_134142.1, read as the reverse complement.
AAGGTAGTCCTAGTTTAAGGCATTTTCTGCTTTTAAAATGGTTACGTTAATGCACACCACATTATACTTATGTTTAGTTACATATTCAAAGTAGTCACATAAGACAGCAGATTAAACAAATTAATATGTGTAATTATAATACTGAACATTGAAGTGTCTGTACATATTTTGGTTCAGTATTTTCCTCAAGGAAAATATGCATATGACTCATAATTCAGTTTTCAATATTAGAGAAACAAAGTAAAAACCTTATACTACATGAAAATGCAGAGTTGTGAGCTTCAACCATTAAGCCAGTGATGGAGCACCTAGGGCTCTTGAGGCTGAGCCGGTGGGGGGAGGATTTGTTGGGAGTGAGGTACAGGTTTCCAGCCAGCAGAAAATAGGATTAAATTTGTGAGACACGCAAGTGGGTGGGGTAGGTAGCTAGTCACCTAGCTACAGGCAGTACAATTCAAACTGCTGATCAGAGCTGCTGATTGGGAATTTTGGGCCACTTCCTGGAGGCCAGAATCAGCTACAAAATGTCTTGATGTGTCTACATTGCATGTCTGTTGACAGAGGGAGGAAAAAAGTCCCTAATGGAGCTAGAAGATTTTTCTGTGGATGAAAATGGATGTTTTTGCAACAAAAGAGATAGTGCAGTATGAACACTCATGCAGTTTTGTCCACAAAAGGTACTTTGGCCTCAACAAAACCTGCCAAAGCAGACAAAACCCGCCAAAGCAGACAAAACCCTTGGACAGGGACACACAAAGTGGGAGGTGGGCCCCCTTGGCTGGGACATGAAATTTTATAAGAGGGGTGCAACACAATCGGCTGCTAAGTGTCAGGTTCATCCACCTAATTAAAAATGTTGAAATGTTATTGTTTTTATGTATGTGTATTCACATTTATATACCAATTAATAACATTTTTACATTCTACATACTTATTTACTTACTTATGCCAAAAGAGTTTTTTCATATGAACATAACTGAAATTTCCGTTGGTTTGGGTTACATAAGATGGGGGTGGTAGGTGTGTGGCTGCTAATTGCAGGGATGAAAAATGGGCCCAATCTAAAAAGTTTCCTCACCCCTGCCCTAGAATGCTTCTTCATGTTATTACACCATCAGCATGTCTCAACACTAAACAGAGAGTTTAACCACCTTTAGAGTAAAAAGGCCGTTAGTTCAGTCTCGTGAAAGCTGAATTGTTGTATTCATCGCCAAGACAGCATAACAAAGTTGAAAGTTGTGGTGGGGATTTCTGTGACATGTGCACATATACATTACAAGCTGCACCAAGACTACCAGTTTATTTTATGGCGCCTGAACAGCTATTGGATTTTAATTGCCAGATGTGACTTTCTGCAGGACTTTGATAACTGATGCCCTCCTTGTCTATATTTTTTGAAGTTTTAAGTGGATAAAGATGGGATGGGTGAGGAAAGTTGAAAAGGGTGCAGTAAGAAAAGGTTATATGGCAGTAGGAAAGAAGCTGAAACCTTCTATTTTCATTTCTAGCACTTCAGCGTTTGGATTTTTTTAAAAAAAGTTATTAAAGGCTGAATCTCTCTCGTCCAGCACCCTCCAGACCTGACTGGTGCCGAAAGAGAGAATTTGCCAGACCATAGGAGGTCAATATTGTCTAGCAGCATTACCAGCACTTTCACTGCTTACTGGGTTCTTAGAAGACATTTAGGGGTAAATTACAGCTAAATAACAGTACAGAGCACTAACAGCCAGGACTGGTGGCTGTAAACAAACTTTATGGAACCACGTGAAACTTGGCCACATCCAAGGTAAGTGGTCATCCAGCTAACTAAAATCATGCCAGATGAGAGAGCACCAGATTAGAGAGGTTCAACCTGTGTGTGTTTCTTAATGAAGACAATCTAAAATTGGGCATGGATATTATTGGGACTATAATGAAACACACCTTTAATCTTAACAAAAATTAGTTTACAAATCCATCTCTTTATTCTTGATCTGCTTACGACATATTTCCAACACAACCCAATTTAGTCCTTGTTTTCTTGGTAACCCATAGGCTAATGGAAATAAAGTCCCCAAAATAGATCTGGCATCATGGTCTTCAATCAGAAAAGTTTATGAATGGGAAGGTAAGTGAGGGGAAAGGGAAGAATGTGCTTCTATATTAAGAGCTTGCACTTCTACCATAGCAAAGTTAACTTTCCCAATATCATTAAAAAAACAGAGTGCACAATAGGAAAATATGGTTCACTTAACATCTTGCTTAGAATAAAACCTAAGAAGGCAGTATTTAAGCTGATAATTCTGGAAATATATTTTTCAAATAGCTGAATCTCAAATTTCAAATACTTTAATACTCCACTTTAAACAAACACATTAGAACCGAAAAATCGGCAGAGAACTTGTAATATCTAGTCACCAGTATGCACTGTGTATGCTATATGCAAATTTTCCTTAATGCTTCCCCCATTTTCTTCAACCTAGTCTTTATGTTCTTCTGGATATATTAGAAAGATTTTAAAATTAGTTTGCCTTTTCAAAATTGTTAAAGAGATCATCATACTCTAAGTTCATTTGATGACAAAATGGGTATTTTATTTTGGTTAACTTGAGAGAAACAGAGAAATACAATGAAAAATTACAATTGCCACGCAAACCATTAAAGAAGTCTACAATTTTATAAGTAAATACCATTGGATAATCACATCTCTTTAAAAAATAATGGACTACAAAAATAACACACCTTTGAATTACAAAGGATTAATGTACATTTAAAAATACAGCCTAATGTACACTGCATTCTTCACACAGAGAACATAGAACACAATTTATAGATAGAGTCCCCTACAATTTCGCATAAGACATTTTATCTACAAAAATGAGCCACAGATATCCGCACTGACATCCATGGATGTGGATACAAACCAGGTATCTGCAGATTTGCAGAGCTCTATTTATAGAGATGCCAAAGACAGACAGCAGTTATGCACCAATGGCACCTGTTGTTTGGTAAAACAACTTTACATAATCACACAAATGGGTAAGAAATGCCTCAGATCTACTTGTTTACCAAAGATTTTATAGTGGCCAGAGACAAGTTAATATAATATTGCCACTTTTAAGTTTACTTCAAACTGTAAACTAAGACTACAGTTTAAACAGAGACCATTTTGTTGTGCCGTTCATGCATTTCCAAAGTTAAGGCTTGCATCCCCAAATCAAAAAAATTATCCATAAGAGGTAGATTGAAAGACCCAACCGTATCATCCAGCAGAGTTAAATACAGTTTAGCTTATTGAACTTCCCACCCCATTGTAGTTATATGCAATTGGGATTTAGCAAACCAGTCGGCCTTTTTATAATGAAGGCTCTGTCTGTGCTTTGAAGGTTTATTATTTGTATTTTATTTAGCTATTTAATGAATTATTTTTATAGTTTTTAGACTGGCAGCCCTGAACGAAGATCTCTATTAATTCACAGAATCATTGCTGCAGACTCAGTAACAGTGGAAGCTTCTTTTATTCCATTTTTTAAGGTTCTCAACTGGGGTCTTGAAACTTATTTTAATGAAAACTTAGGTTATGAGGGGGTGGGAAAGAAAGGGAGACAAGGTGGGTGAGATGATCCCTTTTACTGGACCAACCTCTAGCACCACATCTACACTTTCACTTTACCGCACTGCAACTTTATTGCTCAAGGATATGAAAAAACACCCCTGAGCACAGCAAGTTACAGTGCTGGTAAAGTGCCAGAGCAAATGAGCTCCCAGCACTGGAAACTACAGCCCATTAGATGATTACATGAGGTATTGAGCTCCCTTTAAATGGTTAGTACAGGGTACTCTCTCCCAGTACAGTGCTGTGGCCATGCTTTCACTTTAAAGCACTGCTGCGGTAGCACTTTAAGTGCAGACTTAGCCAATATGAAACAAGCTTTTGAACTTACTTTTGAGCTCTTTTTCAGGTTCCAGAACAGGTGAGGAAACTTTAAGTTCCCACTATATTAATTTGCAAGTATTCTTAAGTGACAAATTTAGCCCACGCAAACCCAAGTCTGCCCGAAGAAGCCAAAACTACTCTTTTTCCCAGCCCGTACTCTTGACCTGATCCCAAACTGTTTTCCAGCACCAACTCACCATTCAGTGTAATTGTCAGGACTCACTTTGGCGTTCCCCTTCTTACTCCAAGATAAGCACCTAACCTAATCCAGGCTCATAAATGGAGGCCAAAACTTAACCTAGTCCAGATTCCATAACTGAAAGGTAATTCCTTTACATGAGCCCGAGAATAACAGCAACAACATATACTATGATTAAGAACAGCAGCTAACACTACTTAAAAGAAAAAATGCATACTGATGATATTGCAGAAAATTATGAAAGATTAAAGCACCGTTAAACACTTCATGAGCTATAATTCCTTAAGAAAAAAATCCAGAATGCTTCTTTGCACTAGTTCACCCCCATCACCTTCTCTAGGCAAATCACTTAACTTTTTCAGTTATAGCTTGCAAGACTGAGCTATAAAGTACCATTTTACAGAATAAAGTGGATGGATATATTTGTTCTTTTGAAATTTTATAAACAGACATTTCTTTAATTAAAATATCTTCTGATTTGACCTATATAAGCCAAGCCACACCTATAAGCACCTCAGAAATACTGAACAAGAGACCGGTCAAACTGGATGTCGAACACATATTCCATCCAGCTGGAAGTACAGACTGATTTCTTCTCTAGAGATAGCTATAGATAACTCAAATCAACAAACAGGACTGCTACGAGTGAAAATTCTTGAGTTCTTGAACAATTCAAATTTTACAAACTGTAGTTGTGGAGTATTTTTATAAACATAATATAAGAAACAACTTGGTTTGCGTTAGCAGCTATTAAATTGGTCTTGTTTTATTCCACAGTAAAAATGTAATGAGGAAAGAATAGTTTTATTTTGGCTGAATAATTTTGCATTCATTTATTTAAAACTATCAGGACCAGAACATACAAAAATTTCGTTTAAAGACTTTTATCAGTAAAAGACTCAATTTACAACAACATACTTTTGAATAATTGCATACAGCAAAGAGAATACACAGACATTTGAGGAAGTACAATAAAAAATTTGTTATCCAGCACCTCACCAATCAGAATCCTCTACAAACCAGCATTTCTAAACTTCGCGAGGGTCCAGTTGGTGTGACACCAGCAGGCTCCCAACCTAAACTGCAAGGCTCCCCAAAAATAGCAAATTTCCGTACTGCTCTTAGGTGGAGGAACAGATCTGGGGGCTCCATTTACTGCCCCCAGAGACTCCATGCACTGCCCCCTGCCCCACCCCAAGTGCTGGCTCCACAGCTCCCATCAGCTGGTAACCATGACTACTGAAAACTATGGGGGTGGTACCTGCCAGTGGAGGCTACCTGCAGAGCCACGTGGACACACATCTGCCTATGAGCAGCAAGACCATGTTGCCACTTGTGGGGAGTTACCAAAGTTGAGCACCTCCTGGAAAACTAAGTCATTGCCTTTGCAGTATACATCAGCTGACCACAGATAACCACCTTAGCTCTGTAAAATCACAGCAGAATACATGGATACCATTAAGAATACATATTCTGCACAAGTTCCTGATCACTACAAAAAAAAATTGCCACAGGAACATTGGAACTGCCATACTGGACCAAATTAGTGGCCCATCTAGAACAGAATCCTGTTTCCAAAATTGGCCAATACCAGCTGCTTCAGAGAAGGAAACCACTGCAGTACAGTAAACCCCCAAGATATGAACAACCAAGTTGCATACTTCTGGGGTTAACATGACTGCTGCCACTGACAAGAGTAGGGAAACTGACCAGAGCACCTGCCCTGGTCAATTTCCCGGCTCCCCAAGTGGAGGGAGCAGGGAACCAGGCTGCTGCCTGGTCTCTGGTTCCCCACCACTCCCTGGAGCCAGAAAAATGACCAGGGCGATCAGTTTCCTGGCTCTCCTAAGTTGCATGGGAAATTTGACTTGAGGGGGTTGTGTTCTTGCAACCCCACCTAAGTCAGAGGTCTACTGTAACTAAGTATAGGTCAAACTTTCATAACAGAAAATTGAAATTCAGCACTACAAGAAGCTGGTATGACCCAATGCTTAAGAATTTCCTATTCCCTCCAACTTTTTAAAAAAAAATATTTACAGTTGTAACTCTAGATATTGTTATCCACAGAAATGTTTACTTTGTTTTTGGATCCTGCCAAGGTCTTGGCCCCCACAAAATTCTTGCCATAATGCTATCCACACTTTCCCTATGTGAATTTTTTCTTTTATCAGTTTCAAATTTGCCACTTTTCAATTTCAATGTATTTCCCCTTGTTCTCGTACAATGAGAACGTTAACATTTTTACCACCTGTGCCATTTAATATGCTGTGTATTTATATGTCTTTTCTGAAGACAACAGGAGCACCTGGGCTATGTTTTGGGTTGCAAGAAGCTCACAGAGCTTCTTTCCCTCCATGGCAGGTGCCACAGCTGTAGGCCACTTCAAGTGGTATGTGGGGGCACAACAAGAAGGGAGCCTGCCCAAAGTTCCCTCTGGGCTTCTGGCTAGGAGCCACCCAGGATAAATGCCTCCTAGCCGGAGGCTGCACCTGTTATCCCACCCCCTCCCCACAACCCAATTCCCTGCCCCAGGTCACAACCCGAACACTTGCACCTCCAGCACAGGTCACAACCCCACCTGCCCCAGGTGAGAACCCAAACACTTGCACCTCCAGCACAGGTCACAACCCACGCCTGCCTCAGGTCACAACCCAAACCCTCTGTACCCCCTCCTGCACCCCTGCTCCAGGTCACAAACTAAATCTCTGCACCCCCACTCCAGGTCACAACCCTCTTCAAGACCCTCATGCACCCCCTTGTACACCTCTCCCCCATGTCAGAATCCACTCCTGCACCCAAACTCCCTACCAGACCCTTCCTGCACACCAGTCCTCTCTCCTGAGCTCCTTTCTGCACCCGGCCTCCACCTCAGACCCCGCACCCCCTCCACAAATGTCAGAGGAGTGTAGCCCTTGACAACTTTCCTAATTCTTAGAGTGGCTGCTCCAACTATTGCCCACCTTCGAGCTACAGTAAAGGAGTTTTAGGTTAATGAAGGGAGGTAAACACCTATCTTCTCTGATGGGTGTGAAACAGCAGGGGGTATCTCTTTTTGCTATAACTTACTGATATACAAGAGCTGAGGAAGAAGTGATCTGACAGGTACAGAAGTCAGTCTTCAAAAAGAGGGGAACCTAAGCAGATCAGACACTGGAGAAATCTTTTCCCAGAGACTACACTGGAGTAGTTGGGATGGCCCACAAGGAACATATGGCAGAGTTTCCACAATTAGCCTGTGATGGAGTGGAAACAGAAGTAGACAGTGATCACAGCAAAAAGGAAGATGTAGCACTCACTGCTCAGAATAAGGGACAACTCCTCATGTACAAGTTAAATGCAGACGATTACCCTTATCTACTGCAAGCAGCCATAGCTCTAATATTGGCACCAGCATTTTTTAATTTGTTCCTGCAGACCAATCATTAAAAGAGAGAAGAGAGAAAAATGGTGAGAGGTATCTTGTAAACAAGCATCAGCTCTCCTTGCATAGTGCGAGTGCACCCTGGTTGGAAGGGAAAGGGTAATATTTATAGAATATAAAATTACTGACAATCAGCAGTCTATTTCTCTTGTTGTCAAGTGTGTATGAGGGAAGTGCCAAGAGGGTCACCCAAAGTCATTTTGCCAAATCAGTCATGTAGAAGAGCACATGCACAAGAAAACACAATTTTGTATCTAGAACATGGCAAAAAAAAAAGAAGAGATCTGAGACAGATTCACATCCAGAAAATATGCCTTTTTCTACATAGACTTATAGTTCATTGTATGTGTGTGTCTACATATAGCCCTAATGCGGACAGTTGAGTGCAAGTAAGCAAGTCTCAAAAATGCAAAATGGTGGATCATTTGCATATTCAGGTCGCTAATATGCATACTCATAAGGCTAGTTTGCACTTTCATGGCAGAAATCAAGCAATTTAGACATGAGCCTGCTCGCAAAATCCCCCTTTATCAGCAGCCCCTTATGCCTCAAAAAAATCAGGCATAAGGGGCTACCATCAAATGGGGCTTTTGCTGGCAAAACTGCTATTCCATGTGATTTCTGCCTCAAAATGCAAATTAGCTCCATGAATATGCACATCAGCCTCACAACTATGCAATTAAGCCACCATTTTCAAGAGTGCTTATTTGCATTAAACTGTCGGTACTACGGCTCAGTGTAGACACCGCCTAAGACTGTGGCAGAAGGAATGGGCAGAAGCTGTGTTTCCATGGCTGCGCTGCAGGGAGTCCACAGGAAAACATGATCAAACAGATTGAATCTGCTTTATAGTCATGCAAAAAAACCTCAGATTAAATAAGGATTGTTACCTTGAATCATGATGAGATTCCTTATAGAGCTGCAGCCCTTGTTTCTTATCAACCCCATCTGACTTCCAAAAGGGCAGAAGTAAATAGTGGAAATGGAGACCAAATAATACAGACTAAAGGTAACCAAATAGTCCAACTTACTAATTTTATTTTGGGCTTTTATAAGGCAGGTTCCTACAACAAACCTCACACACACACACACCCCCGCCTCCAAAACCACAACCGATTCTGGATAAATGGTAAGAACAGTTCAATGATTTCAAAGATGTGGGGAGACAGCTTCTCTTACCTTTGGGCTGGATTGGAACAGCTATTACAAAGAGGTAGTACCCTCCTGTGAGATGGTGTAATTATAACTCTGTACACAATCCTAAGGGGCAGTGGGCGCTACCACATGTTAAACAGCCATACCCTATGATGGCATTTAGAGGAACAAGAATTGACAACAACCTTTTCCCTTGGCAATTTTGAACTGTCAGGACGAGAAATGTATAAACCTACAAAATAAGAACAGCTCAGAACATCGATTCCTACCCAAAAAACTAAGAAATGCAGATGCATCAAGGTCACTTTTTCACCCAACTCTAATCATGTGCACAGAAAAGGACAGATGCTACAAATGTGCCTAGTGTATTTCAGGGCAGAAAAACAGGACACTGCTAACTATATGCAGTGAACGCAATAACTTTTTCTGTTCTCCAAGTATACTTGAACAAACTTGGGATTTTGTATTTGTTATTTTAACCTACTAACCTCTACCAAATTACCATCAGGACAATTACCTCATGTATTTATTACTTATCATTCACTATGTGCACTGAACTATTGCTTAGTGGTGATTCCCCTTTCCAACTGAACACTTTCCAAACCCTAGAGAGCTTTCAAGGAAGCCATATGAACACATCCACCATAAACACATCTGAATACATTTGAACAAGTTTAACACAACTTGCTAATATAGATTTGATCTCCCTGGTCCAGCACCTTTGGGACATCAGTGGTCCCGGACCAGTGATTTTGCTGAACGAGGGGAGGTCAGTGCTGCCTAGTTGGCTTGTCATGCCCACTCCTGAGCTCCCCTCCCTGGCCTCCTAGCCCCTGTAGCTTCTTGGCGCCAGGCCAACACTTCATGTCCAGGCTCCAGGCTGCCAGCTCTCCCTCCGCCCCAGCCACTGCTCCTGGACTGTAGCTTCCCAGCTGCAGTCAGCTGCCTTGATGCTGGCCTGGCTGGGGCTGCCTTGATTAAGGCTCCTGGCTGCTGGTCTCCCAGCTTGCCCTTCCTCCCATCCAGCCAGGCTCTCTGGTGCTGCAACATCTGGGGTCCCATAAAGTCCTCGATTTGTACAACTTGTACAAACATTTATATAAATGGATAAGAGGGGTTACAAATGTCATTAAACTATTTTTGTTGAACAGACGAATGGTTTTTGTTCAAGAAAGATATAAAACAACTTTGTAGTATACACAGATTTAAGATATATTTTGTTCGATGGACAAATTAAACACACTGGCTTCTCCTTTTTTGTCTACTGCTTCCAATAAATTTCTACTTCCAAAGCAACTCAACATTACTGTTGCCTTTCATATTACTGGCTTACTAAGGAGTGGAGGAGTAGAGGTGATAAGAACTTAACTCTTCACTCCACCTCAAAAATTGCCTCAGTGAATGGTAGAATGATGCCGAAGGAACACAGGAATAAAATCCCAGGCACCCCTGCACAGTCCTGTCATGAAGCACTCGCTTGGAAAGCGAGCTACATAGAATCATTTCACGTTAATATCAGATCCGTGTACCCTATCGTGACAATAAACAGGTTTGGTCTGAGGTTCCAAACATGCCCTCCTACCTTTCAGTGAAGAGCCACCCGACCATACAGGCCACACGGCCCATCCTTCTTCTCCTCTCTGCCTCTCAGCCGTGCGGGAGGCGGGGCAGACACAAACCTCTACGTTTTGCGTCTTTAAACCAAGAGCCTAGGACAAGAAGTCCCCCATGAGGGGAACCCACAAGCCTAGGTCCCCAAGCAGAAGTCACACTGTAACGCCTCCCGGACTGGAGTGACCCCCTCACCCTGCACCCCGAGGTCGGGACCCCTCTCGCTTCCCCACGACAACCCCAAGCCAGGACACCTCCTTCCCCCCCGACACACACACACCCCGCCTGGGCCCGTCTCACTCCCCAGCCCTGGGCACTTTCCCCTCGGCCTCCCTCGTTCCGACCCTGGGCCTCACCGATGAGGACGCGCAGGTGCTTGAGGCGGGTGAGCGGGTCCTTGCGGGTGTCCAGCACCTTCTGCGTGGATTTCCGCACGTCCCCGTGCGGCTTCTTGGAGAACATCCCGCCGGACGCCCCGGCCCGGCTCTCAGAGCCTCCCGCTCTCAAAGGCGGACAGCGGCCTCCCGGATCCGCCCGCACCAGGCCTCCTGCATAGCAAACAGCGGCTGCACCAGCTCGTCCGGTGCGTGCGACACGACGCGCGGCGGAGCGGCGGGGAGCCCGCGCCCCGGTAGCGGGGGGGAGGGGAAGGCCTGGGCTCCCCCGTCTTTCCACACCTCTCTAATCCCGTCGTTTCACGACAGCCGTCAGGCACCCCTGGTGTTCCCGTAGCAACTGCGCCGTGACGTCACAACACGGCTGTGGCTCCAAGCGGCGGAAGGTTCAATTCTGCCCAGGATGCGGGCAAAAGGGGAGGGGTTTGGGGAAGCGCGTGGCCCGTGGGGAGAAGACAGCACAGGACGGGTCTGGGTCAGTAGCTGGAGCGGGAGAGGTGGGCCGATTGTGATGACAGCAGGCAGTGGAGTCGATCCCCAGTTCTAGGATAACCCTGACTAATCCTCTCTGGTCTGGTCTGGCCTGGCTGTGGTCTGAAGAAGTGGGTCTGTCCCACGAAAGCTCACCTAATAAACTATTTTGTTAGTCTTTAAAGTGCTACTTGACTACTTTTTTGTCCTGACTAACAAGGTCAGGAAATAACGTTTCTGTTTGTTTGCTCACACTTAGCTGAGGTATAACCTCCTATTGACCAATAGCAAAATCTGACCAATTCAGAAATCATGTAACCTGCCAACATGGAGTCTAACTTAAAAATCACGAATTATAACGTAACATTCTCAGACCCGTTTTTTGTCTGACTTCTGGTGCATTAGGGATTCGCGTTTTCAAGCATTTCTCTGCAAGTCCATGTAAAGCTATGTTCACTGTAATTACTAATTTGAAGTGGACAAGGCTATGCTGCCCAGCTGGCACTATTGTTACCTGGGGCTGGCCTAGGGTGGCAGGGGCTGCTTTGCCTGGGCTCTGGCATTACTCCCTGGGTCCAGCATAGGTTGGCGAGGGCCCATTCTGGCCAGACAGGAGCAGTTCCATAGTTCTCTCAGGTTGTTGGGGGCATGCTTTTTACTGCCCTCCCTATGGTCATTTTGGAATATAATTGTTCCTGGTACCAGATCCCTCCCTTTCTGTCTGATGAGAAACAATCACATTCCATACACATCCCCTTGTCCTGGTACAAACAAGGTGATCTTACTTTAAGTTAAGATGAGAAGAAGCTGCACACCAAATTTGATGATCCTAGCTTCTACTATTTAGGAGCAGATCTTGGACAAATGAACTCATAGCTGCATGGACAGATATACAGACAACTCTCTCAAATATCTAGTAGATAAAGTCTGTGAGGAGTCTAGGTCGTATACACACTGCATTGGCAGCTGCTGTTCAGCAGGGCTAATCTCAGCTCACCACTCTAGATATTGTGACCTAATGCATGGCATTACAGTGCCGCTCAGACTCGGTCCATTCTGCCTGGATCGATTTATACAGACACACCAAAACCTGAGTGCCAATGCAACCTTGTCTGCTAATTCACAATATTCAGAGAGAGGGAACCAAACCAAGCTCTGCAGTACATGCCTCTGTGCTGTGGTATGAGTACAGGGTGGTCTCTGCGAGCCTCAGGGCTCTTCCCCCACTCCTTTACCAAGAAGTTTATTAAAAATTTATGTGCCAAAATCATAGCCTTAAGTATGAATGTAAAAAGAACACTTTTAAATATGAAATCTGAAGTTCTCAGGCAGTAATACTATCCCAGAAGTGGGCACTTTAAGAAATATAATATAATATAATATAATATAATCATGGTAAAATTGCAAGAATTGCAACATTATGTTGTTGATGTAATAAAAAACCCACATATTTCATCACAACACAATAACTTTAAATGTAGATTCTTTAAGATTAGATGTATATTATACTTCAGAATAATTTACTTAGTCATTTTAGGTAACTCAGTCATTTCTTGTAGGAATAAGAAAGGCATCCACTTTCCGCTGTACAAAATGGTCAGAAGTGGTAGAACTGCCCCTCCTGTAACTTTTAATCCAGTGGCTAGTTAGTACAATGATTGTCTGGGATTTAAGAGACCCAGAGATGATTGCCTGGCATATGGGAGACCCAGATTCTTCCTCTGCTAGAGGGGAGGAAAAGAATTTGAATAAGAGTCTCCAACCTCTAGTCACTGAAGCATGGGCTGATTAGGTACAGGGCTCCCTTACTGTCTTCTTTTGAAGCTGTTCCACACTGGATAAATAATGAAAGAGTGACTGGAGCAAGGGAACTGGTTTCTGGTGTGCCTGCCTCCCAGGCAGTTGACCTTAAAACGAGACCATAGAATCATTCCTTATCTCTCTGGCCCTGTAACTGTTTCACTGCAGATAGTATTTAGTCATTGAACCAGAGTCAGACAATGTATGAGAATGACCCTGTGATCCAATTGTTAGGGCACTCTGGTGAGATATCCTGGGTTTACTCCCCTTGCTGCAATACCTCTTTCATTATAGCTGTATCTACACTTGCATTCCTCTTTCGAAAGAGGCATGCAAATGAAGGAAATTGAAAATAATTGTGAAGCACTGATTTACGTATCTGGTGCCGTGTTTGCATATTCTCCTTTCAAAAGAGCTTTCTTTGAAAGTAAAAAAGGAGTGTAGATGCAGCTCTTTTGAAAGTAAACCCCATTTTCGAAAGAACCCTCCTTCCTGAAACAAAATAGGAAGAAGGGTTCTTTCAAGGACGGGTTTTACTTTTGAAAGAACCCTGTCTACACCGTTTTTTTTCTTTTGAAAGAAGCTCTCATGAAAGGAGAATATGCACATATGGTGTCAGATATGTAAATCAGTGCCTTATTTGCATTTTCAATTTCCTTCATTTGCATGCCTCTTTCAAAAGAGAAATGCAAGTGTAGACACGGCTTATTTGTCCACCGTGGAACAACGTATACAGGAAAAGACTGAGGGAGCCTCCATATTAGAGTATCCAATAGTTCAGTCCTCAGTTCAAATCCTGTTTCAGTGGCCATCTACTGAAACAGGCCCCAGAATGCACCTTAGGCAGCCAAATGTCTATCTTCCCCCAGTTTGTGAATTGTTTTGGGGCTTATATGGAAGATAGGCATTCAGATACCTAGAGTTGCGAAGCAGTGTACACATCCCAGCATGTAAACTTAGGTACTCGGAAACTTTTACAACAGAAAGTTAGATGCTGATTTAATTTAGGCACCTACAGCAGCCATAAGCAAGTTGTGGGGGTTGTAATGGTGCCGTATGTGTGGACTTAAGTTCCTAACTTTGTAGTTTAGGTACCTAAATTCCACCCTGAATTGCACCTCTGCTTAACTCTGAACAGGAAAATACTCTTAGTGACTTTAGTGGCTCCCAATTTGCTCCGACAACTTTGACAGAAAAAGGTTAGATTCTATTACATTTCAGGTATATACTGCCACGTCCAAATGGGCAGAGTTAAGGTTTTGTGCAATAGCGTGCTGCAAGTCATTACTTATTTCTGCATCTTTACTTCACAGAATTATTACAAAACTCCAATAACTTTTAAATTATTAAATATCTAAATTAGTTATCATTATTGTAGACCAGATGAACTCAGGGGCAGATCAGTGATATAGCTTGTATGAGGATCAGGGCCATAGTTTTTCCCAAGCTTTTTGCAAAAAAGCATTATAATAACTTGAAAGTATTAAAAGCAGATTAATTTTGGAAAAGATTTATCTCAGGAACAGTGAGACCATATGACTCCAAATTTATAACACTAATTTTGCCTTCAGATGGCATAGCAATGTTCAGGCAAATCAGAATTCACATGTGGATTTTAGAGCACTTCAAAGAATCAGCCCTAAATGATAAGTTCCACTCAGTCTTAATGGTGTGGCTAAGCCTCTTCCATAATTGGATCTGATACTGCTCTATCTGAAGTCAATGGCAAAAAACCCTCCTATTAGCATCAATGGGACCAGAACTGGACACCAACAAAAATACAGAATGTCTACTACACCTCTTAATAATCTCAATATGTGACTTCAGAAACCACAGTATACATGTGTGTATATAACTATAAATAGTAAGGAACAGGTAGCTGATAAGTATGGTTCCTGGGGTGACACAGCATTACAGAGTTGTCACAAAACTGTAACAGGGCCAAAGAAATGACACATAGCTTGTCCTTCACTGATCTTTTCAATATCAGTGGTTTGCATATATTGTATCTATCTGACCTAGATTAGAAACACTATTATGTTTTCACATGTATTTCAAGCTGTGATTCTTGTAACACTCTACAATAATCATCATCATCTCCTTGTGAATTGCATGAGTCATGAATGAATTCACAAGTAATCAAACTATATATTATAGTGATCAGGTGACAGCCATCACCATAAAAATATGGCCCTATTCAATAGTAATAGCTCCAAACTGTAATACTTTCTTATTATAGTAAGAGGTACTTGTTTTTGTTTTCTCCACAGGGATATCATTGGTGAACTCGTAGACAATGTGAAAGATAGCAAACGAAAGGGATAAATATATAGTACCTATCTGTACTAAAGGGGAATAAAGACAATTCAGGTAATTATAGATCAGTCAGCTTAGCTTCAGTACCTGGAAATACAATGGAACAAACAGCCAATCAATCAGCTTGAAAGTATGGTGATAAGTAACAATCAAGATGGTTTTGTCGATAACTAATCGGGTCAAACCTACCTTTCTTTTAAAAAGACTGGCGAATGTGGGTGGGAAGCAGTAGATGTGCTATGTCTCTACTTTAGTAAGGCTGTTAATAGTCTTTTTGAAAACTAAGTAAAGAAAGAATGCCTTGATGAACCCGCTATAAGGTTGGAACACAAGTTTTTGGAAAAGTTTAATGGGAGATTAATTATTAATGGTTCACAATCAAGCTGGAAGGAGATCATGATCGGATTCCTCAAAAGGTGAATTCCATCCCTGTTTAGCAGTCCTTCATGAAATAACATCCCGTGATCGAGGAAGCCAAAGTGCTCCTGGCGATACCATCCTTGCAGCCAGGCATTCACCTCCAGGATGCACCTGTCTCTGCCTGGGCCCCTACCTTTGACAGGAAAGCTTGAAGAGAACACCACCTGCACCCAACTCTTTCACCTGTACTCCTAGAGCCCTGTAGTCAAGTTTGATCTGCTCAAGGTTACACCTTGCAGTATCATTCGTGTCCACATGGATGAGTAACATGCGGTAGTAGTCAGTGAGCCAGATAATCCTCGACAGTGCCTCCATAACATCTCAGATACAGGCTCATGGCAGGCAGTATAACTCCCGGGATGACATGTCAGGGTGACAGATGGGTGTCTCTGTCCCCACAGAAGAGAGTCTCTGACCGCCACTACCCTACGTTTCTTCCTTATAGTGGTGGCAGCAGACCTCCCAGCCTTGGGGATACAAGGCTTCTCTGCTTCTGCTGTAGGAGTGATTCCTTATCTCCTGTATCTCCCATATCCAGAACAGCATAATGATTTCCCAGTACCATGCTGGGAGGGTTGGGAGCAGAAGTGGAGCACTGCCTGCTGCCAGAAATGATCAGCTGCCAGAGTCCCCCCAATCCATGTCATCCTGCACTAATGGTATGTCAGTATTCTTTTGTGGTAGGACAGCTATCTTAACCTCAGTTGTCTCCACAAATACTGTCCAGGAATCGCTTATGGATATGGATACTTCTTAGCCTAGCCACCTCCTCCTGTAGCTCTCCCACCTGCTTCCCGAGAGCTGCCATCAGAAGACAACTTCCACAAGGGATGGTCCCCCCAGCCTGGACTTCAGTAAGTGGGAATTGCAAACCACAGTCCCTGCAAAACCACACCAGGGTCTGGCTGGAGGCATCCCCGGTCAGGAGGTCTGTCTGATTACAGGTGCAGGTGGAGGAGACAAGAGCAAAGTGAGCAGAGGTGTTGCAGGTCTTCCTACCCTCTGTCACATTCCCTCTATCAAACTCCATCTTAAAACTCCCCTGTCTGCAGCTCCCTGTCCGTTTCGCTCCCCTGGTCTTGGTCTTTACAACATCCTCTGGCAACGAGTTCCACAAGTTAACTCTGAGTTGTGTGAGGAAATACTTCCTTTGGGTTGTTTTTAACTTGCTGCCTATTAATTTCATTTGCTGACTCTTCGTTCTTGTGTTATTAGAAGGAATCAATATCATTTCCTTATTTAATTTCTTCCAAAAAAAATCAATAACATGCAATTCACTAAGGACAATTGCAAAATACTACATTTAGAAGGGAATAATCAACTGCACAAATACCATACCAGAAATGACTACCCTGAAGGGAGTACTGCAGAAAAAGATCTGGGGGTTATAGAGGAGAAAGGTGATAGGTGTAGAAAACATGAACTCCAAAAAAAAGGTTGAAAAAAGTGGGCTCAGTTAGCTTGGAGAAGAGACTACAGGGGGATGGGGGTGGGTCATGGTAATAGTTTTCAAGTACATAAAAGGCTATTATGAAGAGGAGACTCAAGCACTGACACACAATCATTAGGGATTGAGACAGTTGTTTGCTCATCAGTGATGGTGCCCTTACCAATGCATTTGTGGGAGGGATGATTATAATAAATTGTTCTCCTTAACCACCAAAGTCAGGACAAAAGTAATGAGCTTAAACTGCAGCAAGGTAAATTTAGATGAAACATTTGGAAAAGCTTTCTAACTGCAAGGGTAGTTAATCAGTGGAACTAATTACATAGGGAAGTTCTGGAACCTCTGTTATTGGAGGAAGAGGCACTGACTTTCTAATGTGCCAGAAAGTGCTCCCCTGTCTCCATCCCAGGCCCTGCCTCCACTCCACTCTTTCCCCCAAGGTCTTGCCCTGCACAGTCTCTTCCCACCAGAGTCCCTGTAAGCTGTGCTCTTGAGCAGCCACCAAGGAGAGGTTCAGGCACTGCCCAGCTAATTAGCAAAGCACCTACAGCCACCCACAGAGGGCAGCATGTGTTTCTATTGGTAGTGCATGTTCACACGTCTTGCTGCACATAAAAAATTTATTCCACCCATTGATGAAACAAATTAGAGGGAACATTCCTTTACACCCTTGCCCCACCTCTTCTTGCCCTGTTCCCATGAGCACATCCAGCCCTTTTCACTCCAGAGTCTCCTGCATGCAGCTGAACAGCAGATCACCAGCACACAGGAGGCTTTGAGGGCAGGGGAGGAGCTGGTCAGCAGGGCCATCAGCGAGAGAGATATGCTATTGGAAGGAGGTGACCAGGGAGCTGCTGGTGAGTGTTGAGCACTCACCATTTTTTAATTCTGTGGGGGCTCCAGCCCTGGAGCATCCATGAAATTGGTGACTATAATTGGAGAGTTTTAAGAACAGGTTTGACCAGTGGCTCTCAACCAACTTACCATTGTGGGCTGCATATGCAGTTCTCTATATGTCATGTGGGCCATCTCCACAAAATACATTTACTACCTGTACATCTACAAAAAAAAAAGTTTAATCTTATGTGACAGCAATACAATTCAAAGTGATATAGCACCTTTCATTTCAACACTGACACACATCTAACAAGAGTATTTTAAATTAGCAAAATAAATCAAAATATAAATGGTTAAAATGAATTAATGAACTGTCAGGATGGCACGGCATGGTGCATTCCATTTTGTTGCTGAGTGCAGAGCTCGCCCAGACTAAGCATCTGGAGAGCATGGCTGTGGAGCCTGCCTGCAGAGATAGGACTGTGCCAAGTGCTGGGCACCCATGTCTCCCCTCCAGGGACTAACCACTCCTCCCCAGACTTTCTCCCAAGTCAGGAAATACTCCCCCTGCTCCCGCATCACTCACTTCCCAGGAACTGTTCCCCCAGCATCAAAACCCTGCTGCGCCAGCACTTAGCCAGCACGCATCCTTGCCCTGGAGAGATAGAGTATCCTGTGCAGGGCAGAACAGCTTCCCAAAGAATGCCCCCCACAGCATTCAGTTCCCCACCCAAGGATTTTTCCCCAGCAATTGCCCACTCAGTGCACAGCTTCCCCTCACCCTATATTGCCCTTCTGCAATCAACCTCTCCATTTGGCGACTGTGTCCCAGTATCTAGCTCTCCATCCAGGGACTGCTTCAACTACCAGTCACCTAGAGTCTCTCCCTGTGACAATTGTCGCTAAAAGAGTAGAGCACTCCACATTAGGATAAATAGGTGAAGGTGAGTTACAATTATTAACTAATAATTTAGGAACCTTGAAGGCTTGTACAAGACTGATTGAGTAGGAGAGCCCATGAAACCATTGGGCCTGACTATCCCCAGAGATGCAACTCTTCCTCCATTGAAAAGTCATGCATGCATTTGTAGAAGGAAATACATATCTTTTATTTGTATAAGACTAAATAGCAAACATTATAGTTAGAACGTGGAGAAGAGAAAGCTAGCTCGTACTTACCCCACCTTGCTTATCATCTACCTAGTTTTAATCTTCTGAAACCCTTTAAAAGCATAAAGGTTCAGTCATATGCATCCCTCCATTTCCCCTTTGTGCTCTGCTTCCTTGCTACCTGATGCTGCTTCCATTCCAGGGATTTTATCAGTTCTGAACAACCTACCTGAATACCTCCATTATTGAATCTTTTCTGAGCTGAACCCCAGATTTGAAGAGGCAGAGATTTAATCTATGGTATGTGGCTCAACCTAGGGTGAACCATAAATGTTTGTGGTCTGTCAGGACCAAGGTACAAACATATTAGCTAATCAGATATAAATGGTAAGGAATAATTCCAGATAAAAGGGAAAGTAATAAATAATAATAATAACAATAATAATAATAATAAACCCTTATAAGTATTTTGGACATTTGGGGTTTGGATAAATGGAAGTTACACTGAAGTTCCGTATTCAGATGCAGAATTCTGATATCTAGGATGTATTCTATGACCCAGTGACGCTTAGGAGGGAGATTCCATGATAGTCGTTGCAGTCACTTCTGTCTCCTTTGTTCTTATACAACGTTACAATGTTAGCGTTGTGCATATCCTGTGGAACCTCTCCCTCTCTCCAGCACAGTAGCTCATGCAGGGGTTCCAGGAGGGTGTCCGCGGCACACTTGATTACCTCTGGTGGTATACCATCCTGGCCAGGGGCCTTTCCAGCTGCAATGCTGTCGATGGCTCTCTTCAGTTCATCCACAGTTGGTTCCTGATCCAGTTCATCCATTACTGGTAGGAGCTCGACGGCATCAAGGGCTGCGTCAACCACAACGTTCTCACGTGAGTACAGCTCAGAGTAGTGCTCAACCCAGCGCTCCATCTGTTTGGCTTTGTCAGCGATGACTTCACCAGATTTGGATTTCAGAGGTGCCATCTTGTTCTGGGTGGGTCCTAATGCCTTCTTCATACCCTCGTACATTCCTCTGAGATTACCAAAGCCAGCACAGGTCTGGATGCTGCTGCATAGCTGGAGCCAGTGGTTGTTGGCACAACACCTGGCTGTCTGCTGTACTGTTCTTCTGACCGCTCAAAGTGCTTGCTGGGTACTCTGGCTCGGTGAGTGTTTGTACTCCAGGAGTGCAGCGCGCTTCTTTTCAATGACTGGAATCATCTCATCAGAGTTAGCTTCAAACCAGTCATTTGTGTTTCTAGCTCTTCTTCGAAACATCGACAAGGCCGTGTTGTAAACTCTATCCCTCAGATGTTGCCATTTGGATGTCACATTGGCGCCCCCAGGGCCACTGCGCAGATTTTCCTGGAGGGTCTCTCTGAACTTTTCAGCTTTCTCCGAGTTTGCCGTCTTTCTGGTGTCAATGCAGGGCCTTCCAGCAGGTTTAGAGTGGTACAGCTTCTTGGGTCTCAGCTTGAGCTTGGAGCAAACTAGCGAGTGATCTGTATCACAGTCAGCACTATGATAGCTGTGTGTCAGAAGGACGTTTTTGAGGTTATTACGCCTAGTGATGACCACGTCTAGTTGATGCCAGTGCTTCGAGCGTGGGTGTCTCCACGACACTCTGTGCTGTGGTTTTGTTTGGAAGAATGTGTTTGTGATGCACAGATTGTAGTATGTGCACAGTTCAAGGAGACGCTGTCCATTGTCATTCATTTTTCCCACACCAAAATGTCCTAAGCAGGAAGGCCATGAGGCCCAATCAGCTCCAACTCTTGCACTGAAGTCACCCAAGATGTACAGTTGTTCATGAGCAGGTATTTGCGCTACAGCAGCACTAAGCACGTCGTAGAACTTGTCTTTTACTTCTGGTGTGACGTACAGGGTTGGAGCATAACCGCTGATCAGGTGGACGGGACCGGCGCCAGTTTGAAGCGTGATCCGAAGAAGTCTTTCTGATCCGCCCATGACTAATTCCAGCTCGCTCACATCATCCTTGGCAGACTCCAGAAGATTGCTGAGAGGGTGTACCCCGAATCGCAGTGCGGATTCTGCGCAGAGAGGTCTACTGTTGACATGGTCTTCTCTCTAAGGCAGCTGCAGGACAAGTGCAGGGAGCAGAGGAAACCACTCTACATAGCCTTCATCGACCTGACCAAGGCCTTTGACTTGGTCAGCAGGGATGGTCTGTTCAAACTGCTCCACAAGATAGGATGTCCTCCACGGTTACTCAAGATGATCCAGTCGTTCCATGAAGACATGAGAGGAACCATCCAATATGACAGCGCATTATCGGATGCTTTCAGAATCAGGAGCGGCGTCAAACAAGTATGCGTGCTTGCTCCAACATTGTTCGGGATCTTCTTCGCACTCCTCCTGAAGCATGCCTTTGGATCTTCAACAGAGGGCATCTTGCTGCACACAAGATCTGATGGGAAACTGTTTAATCTTGCAAGGCTGAAAGCTAAGTCTAAGGTGCGGGAAGTCCTCATCAGAGACATGCTGTTCGCAGACGATGCTGCTGTAGTGTCTCACACAGAAGAGCAGCTTCAAAAACTGCTGGATCAGTTCTCCAAAGCGTGCAAGGACTTTGGGCTTACCATCAGCCTAAAGAAGACAAACATACTCGGTCAGGATGTTGCTGAATCCCCATCAATCAGCATTGACAACTATATGTTAGAGGTCGTCCACGAGTTCGTTTACCTCGGGTCCACCATCACTGACACCCTGTCGTTGGACACCGAGCTAAATAGGAGGATCGGAAAAGCAGCCACAAGTCTGTCCAGACTCAGCAAGAGAGTGTGGAATAACAACAAGCTGTACACTCACACCAAAATGCAAGTCTACAGAGCCTGCATCCTCAGCACCCTCCTTTATGGCAGCGAGACTTGGACCCTGTATGCCCGCCAGGAAAAGAGGCTGAACGTCTTCCACTTGCGCTGCCTCAGGCGCATCCTTGGAATATCATGGAAGGACAGAGTGACCAACACCGCTGTCCTCGAGCAAGCTGGAATCCCAACCACGCACACCCTCCTCAGGCAGCGTCGGCTCCGCTGGCTTGGCCACGTCCACAGGATGAATGATGGAAGGATTCCAAAAAGACATCCTGTATGGTGAGCTAGCCTCTGGCAAAAGACCTCCCGGACGCCCCCAGTTGTGCTACAAAGATGTCTGCAAGAGAGACCTCAGAGAGGTAGACATCGAGCTGGACAACGGGAAAGAACTAGCAGATGACTTCAGCAGATGGAGGCAGGGGTTACACAAGGGCCTTCAGAAGGGCGAGATGAGGATCAGACAGCTAGCAGAGGAGAAGCGAGCGCACAGAAAGCACACTAAGGACTTGCCAGACACCCACCACATCTGCAAGAGATGCAGCAAGGACTGTCACTCTCGTGTGGGTCTTCATAGCCACAGTAGACACTGTAAATGAAGTCCTCAACTGAAACTATAAAGGGCGTGATCCATAGTCCATACAGACTGAAGGATGCCTACTACTACTACTACTACTATTCTATGACCCAAGTGTCAGCCAGGCAACCAGATAGTCCCTCCCTCCTCTGTCTCATCTCATGCTGGTTTCACCAAAGGTTGACAGAAAGAGATGCCACCAGCCCAGATCTGGCATGTTCCTAGTTCTAAATCATAAACTGCAGCAATCAAATCAGCATTCTTAACGCCCTGGGAAAGGTGAATAGCAACAGAGAGGTAGTCCTGTTCTGTATTTCAACAAAACAAACCAGCAGTCACGTATCACCTTAAAGACTAACCAAATAATTGATTAGGTGAGGAGCTTTCTTCGGATCTGGAGACGTATCTCCAGAGGGAAAGGTGGGAATTCCCTAGCCCCCTGTACTCACAAGCCTGGCACCTCCCCTATCTTACCCGTGGCCATAAAGCTCCAGCGAGTCCCCTTCTGGCGAACTACAATTACCGAAATGCTTCGCGCTAAGGCCAACCACACCAGCCGATTTAGCAGGAGACCGCGCCCACTCAACCCAGTATCCACCAATAAGCGCCGAGAAGCCCCATGCGGCAGGGGTGTGGGTTACGTTGTGCAGCGTGCGGGAATGGCGCGGTGTAGCTGAGGGGCGGGCTGGGGGAGGAGCAGCCGGCGGCGGCGGTGAAGGAGGGCAGGGCGGTCCCGTGGCTCGGCGGCATCTCCGGGGAAGATGCCGGTCCATTCCCGGGAGAAGAAGGAGAACAACCACGATGAGATGGAGGTGGATTACGGCGAGAATGAGGGCAGCTCCTCGGAGGAGGAGGAGACCGAGAGCTCGTCGGTGTCGGAGGAGGGAGACAGCTCAGGTACCAGGGGCGGGGGCTGCTTACAGAAGAGGGGGCGGGCGGCCGCTCCCTCGGCTACACTGCACGCGGGGACTGTTAACGCCTTCGGCTGCTGTGCGCCCCCCCCCCTCACCTCCATCCGGCAGCCTCTGACCCCGCCCCCTCCGCCCGGCAGCATTACCCCCCTCCTGTCCCGCCCCCTCCGCCCGGCAGCATTACCCCACCTCCCCGGACCGCCCCGTTCTCTGTAGGGCAGCTTCTGAGTCCCCTTCTGGGGATGGGGGTTGTGCATACAGCTCACCCCCTTCCCCGCCTGGCAACTTGTGACACACACTCCTTTACTGGGGGGCGCGGCCTGCCTGCCCCTTCTGCGTGGTAGCTTGAACACACATTCCTCCACCCTTGTATGGCAGTTTATGCCCCCTCCTTCTAGATAGGGGAGTGGCCCAGCCCCTCCTCCCCTGCCTGGCACCTCCTGAACGACCTCTTTCCAGGGGATGTGCTCCTTCCTTGTTAATGGCAATTTTTTGCTTTACCACCTGGGGCTGCAACGTCCTGCAGTCTAGGGCACCAGGCTCCCTCTTCATGTCAGTTTCTTCTTCCCCTGTTACCTGATGTGGGGATACAGCCCCCTTTCCTTATCTGGCAGTTTCCCTTTCTGACCTATAGGGGTATACGCACTTTCTTTTACAGTAAACTGTTCAATATCTGGCAGTCCTGGCACCTGGAGGTTGCTAGGTATTCAAATATTCTGGATAGTGGAGAGGTATACATAGAAATGCATAACACTAAAGAAAAACAGGTTTAGGTATTCAAAAACAAAAATGTGTGCAGAGTGTTTGGTTTGCCAGCAACAGTTATATTGCACACTGTAAAATTATTCTGTATTTGCTGTGTTATTTGTACAGTAAAATTCCTTTAATCCAGCTTCTGATTATTTGAAAATCCTGATGGCCTGGCATCTGGGAAAAATAGTCCTATTTACAGAGATAATCTGGCGAAATATGATGGTCCGCCCTACAGCAGTCCCCTGAGATACGTGAGGGTTGCATTCCACGCAACCCTCGCGCACCTTGAAATTCATTTAAGTTTGGGGACTTGGGTGGTGGGTTGGGGCTGTGGGAGGAGGTGGAGGGGTTAAGCCTGAAGTAGGTTAGGGCTGCAGGGAGGCCAGGGGTCGGGGTGGAGTTGAGCTGGGGTGTGTGGGGGTGGTGAAGAAGTTTCAGAAGCGTGGGGTGGTGAAGAAGCTGAGAACACTTGGGGGTAGCGAAGCTGGGGATGTGCAGCGTGGTGAGCCGCAATCGGTGGAGGGGGGTTTGAACTAGGGCGTGGGGGTGATGGTGACATCAAATTGTCCAGAAAATTTGGTGGCCTGGCACCTGTCTGCTTCTGGGCATGCTGGATTAAAGGAATTTTATTGTATTAACTTTCACTGTAATTATAACTAAACTAACTAAACATAATTAAAATTTACGTACGGATAAAATGCTGATTATTTGAGAGTTCCAGATGCCAGAATGCCGGGTTTGAAAGCGTTTATTATATATCTAAAGAGGAAGGAGAGAGGCTGTTCTCAGTACTGGCAGATGGCAGAACAAGAAGCAATGGTCTGAAGTTACAGAGGGAGAGGTGTAGGGTGGACATTGGGGGGAGAAAACTATTTCACAGAAGGGTGATGAAGCAGCGGAATGCTTTACCTAGAGAGGTGGTGAAATCTCCATCCCTACAGGTTTTTAAATCCTGGCTTGACAAAGTTCTGGACAGAGTGACTTAGTTACGTTTGATCTTGTTTTAGGCAGGAGGCTAGACTAGATTACTTCCTAAGGTCCCGTCCAGCCCTGGGATTCTATACAGCTTTCATCCTGCTCCCTTTTTTGCGTGGCAGCTTACACTCATTTGTCTTTTCTTAACAGATCTCATCTGTCTTTCCAGGTCACAATCTGCTTTTTCTCCCATACCCTGCATAGTAAGCTTCTCCTCAATCTCCTAGACCCCTGCCTTTGGCATGGGAGGCATCGTCCAAGTTCCGTCTCATGGTGAAAAGGTGTACTTGTTTTTTCCTTCCCCAAGTACAACATTGTAGCATGTTCTCCCTTCCCTGAAGGTGTGGGTGGGGGAGATATGGCTGCCAACACTCATATGTCCAATAAGGCTCTTTGAAATTATGAATGTTTAAAGATATCCCAGAGAATTTCTTATCAAAAGTTCCATTGAAAAGACTTGCCAAGAAATAAACGTAAATTTTAAAATGCCAGGTATCATTTACAATAAATTACAGTACTTGTTTGTACTGTTCCCGTATATGAGACAAACAAGGTGAGTAAGGTAACGTGTCTTTTATTGGACCAACATCTGTTGGTGACAAGTACCATCTTTAATCTGTAATACAGATTTTCTTCTGTTCAGGAGAAAGACAGTGGCGTGTCTGAGCTAAATACAAGTTGGGACAGACAAACATAGGGGTAAATATATACCTTCCCTCAACAAAAGTTGATCCAGTAAAAGAAATTATATTAGTGTTAACATATCTGGCTGTTGAAGCTCTTATATTGCTAATATGGATGAGTTCCTGCTGGGGTTTGTAGCTATTTTCTTTTTTTTAAATCAAATCTATACTAAGTAATCAAAGCTTTTGTTTTGTCCATATAGCAAATAAAATGTTTTAATTAAAAAAATCAATATATATAGATTGGACTACTTTTTAAGTGACTTTGGGTTATTAACACAGTAGAAATCGGCCAAATCTGGAGATTCACTGCCTTAATATACAGTTCATTGTATTAGTGTGGTTATGACACATCAACCTCAATTTTTGTAGGAAAACTATCCATTCTAAACCTAATCTGACAGTTTTCAGGCTGAGGTGACAATTTGTGAGCAAACTTGTGTTACTCTATAGTAAGATATGTACATTGAAGTCAAACATTTTTAATCGCCAAATTTGCGGGCTCAGGAGCACATGGCAAAGGGAAAAACATGTAAAAATCACCAGCTTTTTCAGACATGCCTCTGACGAACTGGGTCTTTGCCCACAAAATCTTATCTCCACAAATCTTTATCAGTTGCCACAGACTTCTCATTGTTTTTTGCATCTTTTTCAGAGTAGTCCAGATATGGCTGGATTTCTGTCTATTTGGGATGGGGGTGGGGTGCCATGTTATCACAGTTACTGTTAATTACTCAGTCCTCAGGTATTGCCACTTTAAATTAGTCTAACTATGTACATGTGAGTAACTTTTTTTTCCTTAGTAAATCCATTTAGTGTTTACACAATTACTTCAAGCAATAAAGTAAGCAATCCTGTCTTAGACCTGGTTTGTTTTCTCTCAGCTCATCTGCATGGCTGTGTGCACAATACCTTTTTTAAAGCCAGGCTACATGAAGTAATACATTTTGACCAAGCTTGATGCTTTTCAAAGATGTCTAGCCACCCACAACTCCCAGTTGGCATTCTAGGCTCCCAGTTACTTTAAAAATCATGACCTATGTGTGATGCTGTGTTTCGTTTTATAACTCTGCAAAGACCACTGTTTTGCTAGACACTGCGTGAACACATTTTCAGTAACATGGCACGTTTCAATGAGACAAACAGTTCCATGGTATGGTGACTTTTTTCAGCTGAAATGATTGCTCATAAATGTTGCATTTACTCACATTTACTGTGGTTATGGTCTTACTAGAGGTTTGCAACATAATAGTGCATACAACAAGCTAAACAAGGATCAAATGCATTTGTGTTTCCAATATACCATAATTGCCAGGTAGCACAGACATTTTGAAAATCTGCTGAACTGAACAATTTCTAACTGTTTATAATCCACTATTTGTTCCACAAGCAGCATTCAGTTCAGGTGTATGAATTTCACCTTTTCACTTTATGAATTTCATATTTGTACATATTTTAAAAGTATAATTTTTAATTAAATGAACTGATAATTAATTGAAATTCAGTGCATCAGAGCAAAGTGCTAAGTAGAGTAAATACCATAAACGCTTTCATATCTGGCATTCAGCCTTTGAGAACTCTCAAATAACTGGCGTTTTAGCCATAAGAAAATTTTAGTTACATTTTCCATAAGTACAGTATATTACAAGTAAATACAGAATATGTTTACAGTATACAATACTACAGTTGTTGGTAAATAAAGTACTCTGCCTAGGTTTTTTTTAACATCTAATCTTGTTTTTCTTTAGTGTTATGCATTGCTAGGTATATCTATCTATTCTCTATTTGCATATCTGGCAATTTCCTGGTGTGGGGGCTGCCAGATATGGACAAGTTTACTGTAGCAACTTACTAGAATAATAACAATAATGGGCCTGATGATTTTCAAAAAGGTGGGCAAGTGTGGAGGGAGGTGACTGGAGAGAAAAGGCTCTGCTCCCCTCCAGCCTGTTAGAGCTGTGATGTGGCATTTAAACCATGTCCCAGCTCCAACAGGCTCAGGTCCTCCCTTCCCAACCCTTGCCACAGTAGAAAGTATGGACAGGCTCCCCACCATCCCTTTTGGGCTTGGAAGCAGCATTTTAGCTGCCTCCCAGAATGAATAGGCTCCTGCAGTGTCAGCATTTCCCCTTTTGGCGATTCTGCAAAGAGCCACCATGGAGGAAATTGACCAACATTGTTCCAGCTGGGACTCAGGCAGCATTGCTGCTTGAGCTCCAGCTGGCACCTGGTCATCAATTTCCCTCCATGGTGGCTCCCTAAAGAGCCGTGGTGAGGGGAAATTGATGAAATTTCATGGCACACTTGGACAGTTCTCACAGTACACCAGTGTGTCACAGAACACTGGTTGAAAACCACTGACATAGCATTATGGGGTCCTGGCCCATTATGGGCTCCTAAGGGTGGTTGAAATGCAAATAAATTGTTCCTCTCCTCCCTTGTATCATGAAATCAGGCACAAAAATGCTATCACCGAGATTCTTTTCCTCCTTCACCTCCCAAAAAAAAGGTGTATGGCCCTCTCGGTTATAGTGAACTTGCCGAAGATTCCATCCAGCCGAAAAGCCTACTGAGTACAGGACACAAACCAGCACTATAAACACCAGGATGTGCCAAGTATTAATTATGCAAACATTGAAGCTCTGTCTTCCATGTCATCACTCATGCACATTGCCATGTTTAACAAAAATACAAGGAGACAAAAATTCGGTGGTACTTGTGTAAATCGGTCTGATGCAGACACGTTTTCAGAATTTCCTGGGGCAAACTTATGCTGCAGTTAAGGGCACGCAAGATCTTAGTATGCTTGCACCTAACAGCTCTTTGGGACCGTAACTGGTTTTGTAAATCCAAACTGTCTCTCTGTATTTTTGTAATTAATTGTTGCTGTGGTTCATGGAGAAGAGAACTAGTATCTGAAGTGGCCTTTTGGGGATGTTAAGAATAGTGAGCCTAAAAGAACCCATCCTCAAAAACAGTTTTTCCTAGCCGTAATCATGGAAGTACTAACAACAATTGGGACTGTCATGTGTCTTTGTTCCTTCCTAGCTAGTAATTGCTGAGAATGCTTGGGACCATTCCCAAAAGAGGTAGCATGACTGTCAAATAGGGAGTTCTCCTTCCTTGTCAAGAAACAGACAATAACCTGACTGGTGCTAAAGATGCTGCTGCTACTAAATACTAAAGACCTTGCCAATTACCATCTAATATAATGTCCTGAAGCAAAGCATATCTGTCGTAAACAAAAGTTGGAACCCCAAAAAGATATCAAACCTACCTTATTTTCCAGGCAAGTCAGTCAAGAAGCTAGTCAAAAAAGCTCCAGTGTCACTACTGTTCAGCTGGTTACTCTACAGTTTAGGGACTAGGTACTGTACAGAGTTGTGTTAGTAGATGACCTGCATGTGTACAGCATGAGGATGGATATAATTCTTAATAGATCTGTACCATTCAGTGCTAATGAAATTCTCGTCTCCTCTCTATAATGCTGTATGGGTGAACAAAAACTTCCTTTAAATAGCTCAGGTTCTGTTGAATATTTTTAGTTTGTCTACAGAATCCATCAGATGTGCTTCTAAATTCTAGTACTGTGACATTCGAATATGAAAGCTTTGACGCTTAAAGACAAGAAAAGAATTGAAACTGTCATATTGCTTTAAAGATGACCAGTAAAGGGGAGAGGGATTGTACCCTTCTTGTTCATGATGCATAAAGAAGGCCTGAAAGGATAAGAAATAAAGTGTGTGAGGGAGAGATGGGGTGTTGAGATATACATATTGTTTAAACTGGAAGTCTGGATCTAGTCTTACCTGGAAGACTGTAGATATCTACACTTGCTCTTGATTAACAGAAGTATTGTAATTCACACCCCCTACCCCACGAACAAAGTTTTGCTGTGGCTAATAAGTGTGAACACTCTCCTGCCAACAAAGTGAAAATCCCTCGTAGGGAGTAGAAGTATTTTCTCAGCAAAAGTGCTAACAATGAATGTTCACGCAAGCTGCCTTTTAGTGACAAAGCGGAAAAGTTGCACAGTGTAGATATCCCTTGTGGCTAACAGGGAACTGGTGACACAGATGCTACAAGAGACACACAGGCCATGGTGTGGGTCGATCTTCCAGGGTTCGATTTCGCGTGTCTGGTAGGACGCATGAAATCAACTTCTCAGGGATTGCAGTCGACGCCTGTATGCCTCACAAGATGCAAGGAGTAAGGGAGATTAATGGGAGAAATTCGCCTGTCGACCAACCTTCAGTAAGGATGGCCAAGTTAGCCAAGCACAGATACATCAGTTCTAGTACCTAGCTACTATCTGCAGTCAACTTACTTTGCCTGGTGTAGACATAGCCTAAGACAGGGTGTTGAGGGCAAGGGATTTTTAGTATCGCCATTTAAAATTTTGCTGTTTGTTAATGCTTGCTGAACTCTGGTGCAGCCAGCTAATTCATGAATACAACAGATCTGCTTTCTTCCAACTTTCCTGTCTGTCATTTGTGAGAGCTCACAGTATATATCTCTCTTGAGACACTTTCCCTTCTCTTCCCAGATGATTAGATGAGATTCCTAAAAGAAAGTGGCAGGGTGTGCGAGAGGAGGAAAAAACAAATAGAAACTGTTTTGGGAAAATACTTTTCGTGTTCACTTGTGCATTTTAGTAAAGACAAATTCTACCCTTGGCGAAAGAACTCATAAGATTTACATTTAATATTTGAGTTCTTATCCAATACCATTGAGGATATCATCCATTTCTAGGGTATTTTATATTTATGTGTGTCTGAATTGAGAGAAACTAAACCTCTGTAGTAATAGGAGGTATGATGGAAGATCTTTAGGAAAAGTCTGGAAATTGAGCTTTGCCAAAATCCTACTTTTTTTTTTTTTAGTTTACTTTGATTTCTGTATACAAGCACATTAACGAAATTATCCAGAAATATCAATACAATAAGTGGCAATGGTGATGACTCTGTTTTTATTGCATTGCTTTAAAATATTTATTTAAATAGTCACTAAGATAAATGAGTTACCTATACGCAAGCACTTTGGCTGCAAAACCAAGAAAGCAATTAGCGAAAATAACAATTCTTTGGTTTTTAAAGACGACTTTGAATAGATTAGCCTCCAGTAAAAAAAAACAAAGTACCAGCCTATGGATAACAAATATAACTCCTCAGATGATGCACTCATTTTCAGTGGATTATTAATGCTTCTACTAACTCTTGAACCGTTCCTTTCTTGTGATGTGTTTTACAAAAGTGTTCTACTTGTTTAATAATTGAAAGTGCATTTATAGAAGTTGAACATTATGAAGTTCAGCAATAACTTTCAAATTCTCTGTTTTGGAGAGGATAAATTGATCACTATCTCTAATTCTAGAACAAACCCAAGTAGGTTGATTACTTTTGAATGTCAGTAAATTTTAAAGTAGCTTTTGAAATTTGGAATTGTCAGTATCTCTATATCTTAAATTTGCAGACCATGC
Source organism: Carettochelys insculpta (assembly GCF_033958435.1). Lineage (NCBI taxonomy): Eukaryota > Metazoa > Chordata > Testudines > Carettochelyidae > Carettochelys > Carettochelys insculpta. Next base: position 46,755,906 of record NC_134142.1, on the reverse strand, counting down.
AACTTGCGGCTGGCTCAGTTTTTGTTATAAATTGCTTATGATTCACTCAGTCTTAAGTTGTACATTTGACTTCATTTTCAACAAATTTATTCTTAGATTTTATTCTCCAAAAACTATTTTTTTCCAAATTTTTCAGAAATGGATGATGAGGACTGTGAAAGAAGAAGAATGGAATGCTTAGATGAAATGTCCAATCTTGAAAAACAATTTACAGACCTCAAAGATCAGTAAGTAATCAAACCTTTTTTAAAAGACGTTTCTCTTCTGGGAGGCTCATACGTTTAGAAGTGCTTTAAATGACCACAAACAGGCAGTCTTTTCTTTACTACGTTGCAGAAATTTCTCTCATTTGGAAGAGGATTCTACCATTCCAGCAGCTGTTAACTCTTTAAAGAGTATAGTGTTAAATAGGTGTCCTGAGATGGAATAATTGTGGGTTAGCCAAGTCTCTACTTTGTTCTCTCAATAGAATTTTTAAGGTGAAAATAAATGTAGTTTTAGAGTGAAAAAGGATCTCAGATGCAGTTGCTCAGTAGAGGTGCCAGTGTGAGTTTCCTGTGCCAAAATGCTGAGGGATTATGCGGAGGCAGAATCAGGATCCTTTTTGCTTGCCTATATCATTGGTACCAGTAGATATACAATAAAAGGCACCTCCCTCACCCTCCAGCACTAATTTAAAATGTGTCTAGAAGTCTTGCAAGAGCAGATATCTCTGTACATGTTGCACAATTCACCAAAGTGACCGTGATTCTTGGGATCACCACTAACCTGGCTAGCAGTATTTCTAAATATTAAATCTTCTGTTATTACAGTTTGTCTGCTCTTCATAGCCGTATCCATGTCGCTTGGAATGACTACTGAATTACATACAGAATGGACAGGTGTTCCCATCTAAAAGACTTTGGCCCTTATCTTCTATTTTTTGCTCCTTAAATATGTAGTTTGCCATTGAGCTGTTAGTCTGTACAAAGATTTTGTTTAGAGATTATAGGTCAGAGCTGCCACTACCTGATGACCATGACTCGGAATAGCTATTCCAAGGTCAGTACTGGGATCTTCAGCTGGAGTCTTCCCAGCCCTTACTCTGATCTAGTTTTGTGGGAATCAGGGAATGTGGAAGTGGGGTGCTTACTTTGAAGCTTTCCCCATCTACACTGTCAATCTGCAATTCGAAGTCTGCACTTTGAAATTTGCACAGCTGCCATTATGCTAATGAGGTGCTGAATATGCACAATGCCTCATTAGCCTGCTTTGAATTGCCTCATTACCATGCCACCTCCGATGGGAGGTGGCATGTGTAGGATCAGCCTCAGATATATGCACATAGCACTTCTAGGACACAGGAATCCATTCATGATTTTAAAAAGGTGATTTTTTAGGACCAAAATAAAGCAAACGTACTTGGTGAAACATTACTTGGTTACTACAGAGCTGCTGAAAAAAAGATTAAAACGCAGAGAATTACATTCTAAAGGAGTAGCTCTCTGTGCCGAGGTTGGCCCAATGCAGGTTTAGTAGGGGTTGGGGGGGGCACATCATGGGGTTGGGCTGAGCCCCACACTGGCCTGGGGAGAGGCCGTGTGCTGGCCTGGGGGAGGGTCGACGTTGGGGGGCTGGGCCAGGGCCCCACACTGGCCAGAGTGGAGGGGCTGGGACAGTGTAGGTGGGGTCCATTGGGTTGGGGGAGCTGAGCCATGCCACATGATGGTTGGGGAAGGGGGGGCTTCATTGTTGGGTTGGGCTGGGCCCCCGAGCCGGTTGCAGGAGGGGCTCCATTGTGGGGTTCAGATAGGCCCCCATGCTGGTTGGGGGAGGGGCTGAGGCTGACATTGCTTTCTTTAAAAGTGATTTTTGTCTTTGAACTTGGTGGCAACAGACTTTAATTTCTAGGCTTTGATAGATCTGTCATGGGATTATAAAATTTCAAGATTGTAGCAATGAATCTGTAAAGAACTCTTATATGAAACTGTTGTTTCAGTTTGTGTCGGCTCTTAAGCAATACACTTCGTTTTTTATTTTAAGACTTTACAAAGAAAGGTTAAGCCAAGTGGATGCAAAACTACAGGAGGTCATAGCTGGAAAGGCACAAGAATACTTGGAACCATTGGCAGCTTTACAAGAAAACATGCAAATCCGAACAAAGGTGGCAGGTAGGAGTGTGACATGGTTGTTGCTGTTCAGCAGGATAGGTCTACTATACAACTCTAAAGTCAATGGACTCATTCTAAAACATGTGACGACTATAAATTTGAAATAACCCAGAAGAGAAAGCTAACAGATGCTTACTTACCAGAAGCCAACATTGCAATATACTGTCTTTTGAAGATACTATCTGATTGTAAACCCTAGCCAGTTGGAAGTCAGTTACAGTTTTGGCCTTCACTATATCTCATGCTCATTCAATCTTTGGCCAATTGTCTAAGATTACCTACAAGATTTGGTGGTTGTGGGGCCTTGATGATCTCTTAGATGTTCTAAGTTAACAGACAATAATATTCAAGAATTGCTGACATTGTCTGTATAAATTTTGCTGTTTTCTCCTGCCTTATTCTTTACTGCATTATTGTTACTCTCCCATTTATCACTGTTAAGCATAATTCTACAGTAGCACTTAACCTCAGCAAGGTAGATCCAATTATGCTAGGCACTGTGTGCACCTACATGTTACCATTTTATTTATTGCTCTTCCTGCATGGGAAGGAGACCTCAGGCAGAGGTGGCAAAGCTGTAATTTTAAGTCTATCTTGTGTTGCATTGGCAGATGGTTGTGAGAGAAATTTTTTTTTGTACTTGTATTGCTAGCGAGAGAAATGTTTAGCCTGCATAAATACCGAAGTAAACAAAACTGAACAGGTATTTCTGCAGCCTCTTGAATTCAGTCAGTTATTTTTCCATACAAGTTTTTAAACTCTGTGCTGTCTGAACACTGTCAATGTGTAAAACAGTATTTTTGCACACATTTTTGCATGCATTACCTTAGGACTAGCAATAGTGATCTTAGCAGATAATTCTGAAACCAGTTACTTCTCTTTTTATAAGCAATAACACTATAATTTATCTGCTTAACAGGTATCTATAGAGAGCTGTGTTTAGAGTCTGTAAAGAACAAATATGAATGTGAAATTCAAGCTTCTCGCCAACACTGTGAGGTATTGTCAACTTATTTAAACTGGTAACTAATGAAGTCTGTCCTTAACTTTGTATAACAGTTCCCAAGATTGGGTACGCTTTAAGTTTGTGTTATTGCTGTAACTTTAATATTTTGATGTAACTTTATCATTTTAAAAAAATACATCCTTACCTTATGGAAATGAGACTTTCACAAGATGTCCACTTGCTTAACACAAATAAGATTAATGCTACTTTCAGTGAAGATTTCCAGTCATTTTGGGGTTCTGTTTAATTTTCAAGACAGTCAAAATAATTTAGTGGTTTTCTACCATTTTTATATTTTTAAAAGCAGCTTTTGGTCTTAAGTTAATGTCTGTTTTTCTAGTATCGCCTTGTCCAGGTGGGGGAAAAGTACCAAAATCTTTAAACCCAGAGGCAGAAATTCTGCTTGTCAGAACAAGAGTTTCTCTTTTCTGTTTGAGTGTATGCTACAGGTTCAACTTCTCTAATCAAGAACTCTTTCGTCTGGCAACATCCGTAATCCAGCATGATTTTAGTTAGCTGGACAACTGCTTATGTGTGTGGCCAAGTTTCCTGTGGTCCCATAAAGGTTGTTTACAGCCACCAGTCCTGGCTCTCAGTGTTTTGTGGTGTGATTTAGCTGCAATTTACCCCAAATGTCTTCTCAGAGCCCAGTAAGCAGTGGAAGTGTTGGTAATGTGCTAGACAAAATTGACCTCCTATGGTCTGTACTGGTCAGGTCGTGATGATGCTGGACAAGAGAGGTACAACCTGTACTTCAAACATCTGGACTAATATGAAGACTCATATTTTGATATTACCTCTTTACCTGGACATACAGCAAGCTCACAACATTCATGAGTTTAACATTTGCAAATTCAGTTATTCCCAGGCGGCTCACCTGGCAGAACAAGAAGGTGCCTTTAGCCATGGCACCAAGTGAGGTGGCAGGACCACAAAGAGCAAACAAAAGCTGGCTCTTTGCAGTGCTGGCGGCTGCCACTTCTCCAGTGCCAGGGAGCTCTGGTGGCCACTGCTTCCCCAGGGCTGCAGGCGGAGTAGTGCAGGGCATGGGGCCGCAGTACTGGTGCTGGAAGTTGGGCAGGAAGGCTGCCCAGCTCTAATAGCTGCAGTGCCCACATGCCCCACATCACAGCGGTATCTGCTGGCCCCAACCCGGACTATATGGGAGGGGCAGCTGACTCTGCCTCTGCCTCCGCCTCCAGCTAGGGGCACTGTGTAGCCACTGACCAGCTCCCCATGGCCCTACTGCTGCCCAGAGCTGCCGGGGAGCCTGCTGAGTTCCTCTTCCCTTGCCAGAGTAAAATGGGGTAGAATGATATTTATGAAATGATATTCACGAAATTCAGCATTTGGGAGGATTCTCAACACTGAACCATTGCAAATGTTGCGGCCCTACGGTAATTGGTCACAAACAGATCTAGTTCCTCTCTGAATAAGACAGGAGTTTGCTGTGTTTGCGTTCTATGTGCTTGGTCTGGATAGTGACTGACCGCTACTCCTAGCTCTCTCTGAAGCATATTCCTAAGGTGCAGAGTTCATGTTGAGACCATCCTTGGGCACTGAGAGCCTGTACTTTGGTTGCCAGCACCCCAGACCAGTGACATAGACTTCCTGAACTTCTAGTTTTTAGACCAAGGGTGAGCAAACTGAGGGATGGGCCCCCTTAGGAGGGTGTAAAATTTCATAAGGGGATGCAGCACGATTAGCTGCTGGGTCTCAGACTCATCCATCTTATGCTGAAATACATTACTGCTTTCATGTATGTATATTCACATTTATATACTGAAAGTTTTTTACATTCTCCGTTTTTATTTTCTTATACATGTTGAAAGGGTGTGTGTTCATATGAACATAACTGAAACTTCCATCAGTTTTGATTACATTAGACAGGTGACAAAAAGTTGCCTTACCCTGTGCTAGACATGTTACAGAGAAAACTTTCATATCTGGCAGCCCCTGGATGAGGGGAGGTTGCCAGATATTCTGGATCATAGAGAGGGATACCTAGCAATGCATATCATTAAGGAAAAACAATATTAGATATTAAGAAACAAAAATGTGTGCAGACTATTTTACTTACCAACAGTAGTATTGTACACTGTAAACTTACCTGCATTTGCTCTATTTGTATTTACTTTCACTGTTCTGTATGTAGTGAAAATGTAATTCTTTATGGTTAAAACGCTGGTTATTTGAGAGTGCTGGGTGATAGAATGCCAGATATGAAAGAGTTTATTGTATTAAAGCAGAAGTGAACTCTAGTGAATTTTTAGTTGTAGCTCTGGAGACTGATTTGTTTTGGTGCCATATAATTTCTCAGTTCCTGAACCACCTCAAGTGTCCTTGTATAGAAAGGAAAACACAACTCATGAATGTTTCCTCATTATTAATGTCTCTTAGAAGGACTGAGATAGAGTATTGCAATTAAAATCTTCCCAAGATATACGTGCATTTGTCATCCTTTCGGAAGCACGCCATCAAATTAAAGGGGCAATAAAGATATTTTCCCAAAACTCATATAATGTAAAATGACTTGCACAGTTCTGGGATTTCAGGTACTGTTTTAAGTGTCTTGTAACTTCTGATTGCTATATCTAAGCAGTTTATATCTTTATACTGAATATGTACTATTCTGTAAATAAAATCCAAGGTATGATCATTCTTAACTTAAAGCCAGTAAACTTGGATGGTGGGAAAATAGGAATCTTGAGGAATAGGAAAGCAGATGAAGTATTTGTTGGATTGTGTTTGGAATCCAGGGTTGTATATGCATCTGCTTCTGTTTGTTGATGAAGGAAGAGGCTGATACAATACCTATAACTAAAGATAAGCCCATAATATATTTGGACTTGGAAGGTGGTAAATTTTTATGTCACCTTGTAAAAGTGCTAATTAAATTACAATGCTTTAAACTATTATATGGCTGTCTCATTGTAGATTTAAGATTGCTGCACTTCAGGTTTTGTGTGTTTTTAAATCTAGGTTACATTCTTCTGGTTGCAAGATTGTTCTGTTGTAGAAGTCATTTTTTCATGTGTACACAAAGTACAGAGGAAAATAGTTAATACAATTCTGTATCAGAATCTGTTACCAGTTAGTAGTAGCATTAATAAAGGTTAGACCTGACTGAAAAATGGAGTTCTGATTTAAAAAAAAACAAAAACAAAACACCTGGTTATTTCCAAAATTTTTGAAAACTTCCAAAACTGGGAAGCTTAACCAGATCTAAATAGGCATTTAAATCTGCATGCCACTGCAGAGTACATTCTGAATGTGACGTTCATGAAGAATTTAGTTGGCGATCAGATACATGATCAATATAGTCTGAAATCTTATCCAGTCTGGTATTTCCTGTATCACTGGGTATTACTTTATAGGACTGAAAGAGGAGGCAGGTCTTCACCAATGCGTACAATCCATGTCTTTGACCTACACCCAACCCCCTTTCAATTTAGTAAGGACTACCATTCGTTCATGTTCATTATCATTATCCTGACCAAATCAGTAGACCTTTTCTGGTACACTTTGTTCTATCTTTGCTTTAGATCTACTTCATATCTTGATAAGAGCATGAGTGATGGGTTGACCATCTTCACTATTATACATTGTGATTGTTTCATCAGTCACAAGGGGAGATAATGTTCAACTAGAGAACATTCTATTCGAGATCAAGCTGTTTGCTTTACATATTCTTCCTATCGTGGTCCCACTCAGGTCATTAGCACATGCACTCTTCTTTGATATCTCTATACTTTTTATCCACAGGAAATATTGGGAATAAGTATAAGCTTTAATGACCTGGGAGGAACCTCACATTGAAAAGGGATTGAGAATCAGATGCACAATGTGGCTTATGCTTCATGGCTATGGTAGAATGCACAAGAAGCCACCTTTATCATGTTGCACCTGTATTTTTAAACCAGTTGGTGTCAAGTGCATTTAGTTGATAACCATGCATGAGTACATACATTTTTAATAATTTCTTGCTTTTGTTTCAGAGTGAGAAGCTCTTGCTGTATGATACTGTACAAAGTGAACTAGAAGAGAAGATCAGAAGATTAGAAGAAGACAGGCATAGCATTGACATTACCTCAGGTAACTAAAAATCTTTCAAATCCTATTTACGTAATGTCATGGGTCAGGGCTGTTGTACCAGTACTGTCCCTCTATGAACTATTAAGAATACCTACTCTAGGCTCATCGGCCATCATCTCTCTCTGTCCCCCGACTTGATTTTTTTTCGTCCCATTAAATAAAGGGAAGAAGGATTCTTTCAAAGATGGGGTTTACTTTCGAAAGACCAGCGTCTGCACCGGTTTTCTTGCTTCAAAAGAAGCTCTTTTGAAATAAGAATATGCAAATGAGGTGCCATATATGCAGCTATGCACCTCATTTGCATTTTGGATTTCCATCATTTGCTTATCTCTTTCAGAAGAGGAATGCAAGTGTAGACGCACCCTATATCTCCATCAAACCAGACTGTCTAAGCAAGTCTGTGTCTGTCTGCTTTCTGTACAAAGACTGAATAATTCCTAGAAGTCACAGTTCACCACAGTCCTTAAGATAAATGTGATTGTTTATTGAGGTGAAAACATTTTCTCTGTAATGTTACAGAAAAGAACTTATACACATACCCGTAAACTTAGCAGAGATCTCACTGTCTCCAGCCAGGGCTATGGTAGAAGTCGTCCTTCATACCTTACAACATTATTTTTCTGTGGTTACAATTTCATAACAACCTTAGCTCAGAACTAGCACACCCATGAATTTCCTTTTATATAGATTGGACCTTAAGATCTTCAGGTGCTGGGAAGAAATAATCTGTAGACAGCGGTCCCTTTTTCAGGTTGTAATTTCAACAGGCTGGATTTCTGCAAAATTGCAGGTGGGAAAATGTACTAATCTCTAGAGATTCCCCTGAAAAAACGCTTGTTCATGTTTCTCCCAAAAGTTCGTTCTTGTTTGGCACATTGCTTGCCATAATCTTTTAAAGTTCATAGCATGCTGGGGTTCAATGCCGCCTTCTCCCACTCTACTCTCCCAATGAAGTTACATGCAGTCCTGACCTATAATAATATGTAATCTTTGCCTTTAATATAGTGGATTAAAAGACAGTTAAACTTAATTCAATATGGCATTTCAAGGACATTGTGGAAAATTGTTGCATCTGTCACTTGATACCAAATGCAGGGTCAGTTATGTGCAAGTACTGCATCTTAGAGCCTTTCATCACCCTGTGGAATGTTGTTAACTGTGTTTTAGATTTTATTCTGAGATTTAGTGAAATTAGTGGATACAATCTAGTGTTGGAGCAGATGTCACTATAACTTGTTTGCTGTTGTGAGAATGTTAATTTTATGTCTGCCAACATGAAGGCCTACAAAATATAGGCACATTAAAATATGTTAATTGCCATTCTTCTCACAAACAGTATATATCAGAAAATGTGATTTATAACATTGTCAGGTTTTTTTAAATTGTAAAAGAGTTAAATATCCAAATTCTTGAGTAGTAAATGTGTCCATCTAATTGTAGCATTCTTATTATTCTTTTCAGAGTTATGGAATGATGAACTACAGTCCAGGAAAAAAAGGAAGGATCCATTTAGCCCAGATAAAAAGAAACCTGTTGTCATATCAGATATCCTTTTTCTGTTTTACTTGTATGAGCAATACTTTATTTTTATAGCTTCCTTACCACATGTTCTCTTGTTACAGTGTGTGCTTAAGCAATCATATTTTTCTAATATTTAGAAAGTCTGAACAGGCTTGCAGATTTACAACTGTGAGCTTTTGTTCAGAGAGACTTTATACAGTTAGCTGGATGACCACATTTCATGGGCATGGCCAACTTTCCTGTAGTCCCATAAAATTTGTGTCCAGACACCAGTCCTGGCTATCAGTGTTGTGTGCTGTTATTCAGCTGTAATTTACCCCAAATGTCTTCTAAGAGCTCAGTAAGAAGTAGAAGTGTTGGTAATGCTGCTAGACAATATTGACCTCTCATAGTCTAGCAAATTCTCTCATTCTACACTGGTCCTGAGGGTGCTGCATTAGAAAGGTTCAACCTATATATAGTTGCTATATCTCTGTATTTAACAGGTTCCTGCCATATCCAAGTGAGCATGATTACAAAATCCATGACTACAAGTGATTTTTATTAAATACAGTGGAACCTCTGAATACACAGTCCAAGCATAAATATCAAATGTTAATATTTCAAAAGAATTGGACGGGTGTGCAGGAGGCAGTGGTAGGTTGTTTGGCTTTTTTTGCAGGTGACTGTACCTTGTCTGAGTAATCAAATGTGCAAGTATTTGTCCTTTGCCTATTTTGTTGGATATGTAATTGCTATATTAGTTTTTCCGTAAGTTTCTTATCTGCTGGAAGCTGCTTGGCTGCTAATAGCCTCTTATTAGAAAAACAAAGCTCAATTCTAGGGGGAATGCTTTCAAATATAATACATCCTTATTGCTATTCTTGCAGATTTTGTTCTGATTGTGGTGGCAGAAATCCTAGCTAATGTCACCTTTTATGATCTTGAAAATCCAGATTGAGATCACTGCTTTCAAAATACTAGTTGCAAATGTGACTGGTTTTTATTCCATCTAATTTTCCATTTCCAAAACCAGAAGGGATTGAATTCCTGAACATGTCAGAGAGGTTTCTGTTGTGACTTTGGTTCAGTACACTGGTCTATGGCATTGGCTCCAAGCAGCAAAAACAGAGGAAGGAAGTTGTTTCATAGTAGCAGTCATAACAGTTGGAGTAACATAGGCTGAAAAGGAAGGAAGAGCCTATTCTAATCATGCTAAAGAAACAAAAATTGAAATGAATGGAAAGGACACAAGGGAAGGTTTTTGGGAAAATGAGCGAAAAGTAAGTGAAAAGGCGCTGAGAATACTCTGCATTTAAATAAAATTTGGAAACTAATCCTACTGGTCATTGACCATGATCTCTTGAAATATAAGGCATTTAATCCACTTTTTAGTATTTAAAAAACTCAGCCTAAAATTGTTCTGGGAAGATGGTAAAGTATTTGATATATGTAGGTAGTAGTATCATGGTTGGTGCCTGGAGAAGCACAGGATTCTCACACCAAGGTGTTTTAAGTCTTTAAAAGGCATATAGTTCCATGCACTTGGTCTGCAAGATGGTGTGACAATGGATACATCATCAAGAAATGTAGGATCCTTTTTCTGATAGTGTTAAGCTGCTGAAGTCCAATATTGATGTGCTTCAGAAGTTTAAGAAATGAATTAATTTGAATGAAAATGACAGCTTCCCAGGACACAAGGACAAGCGAGGAGTTAAAAGGCTGAGGAGTGGCACGATAAAAGGCTTAGCGAATGGATCATGAAATGAGTGATTGTGGAGGATGGCTTTGGACGTGTAGGTAACAGGAAGATAACATGAATGTAGATGGAATTGTAGTTGGCATTTTGAAGGTGAAGTTTGTACACTTGAATTTGTGAATAGTAGAGAAGTAATTTAAAGAATGACAGGATCGGTAGTAATATTTTTTTTTGGGGCGGGGGTGAAAGATGATAGCCTGAGAAGCAGGAAAACTAGAGGAAACAACTAAAGTACCTGAGGTGAAATGACCAGCATCTGGACTTTTCTTTAGAGATAGAAGGTTGCCTTTTTTGTGGCATTGTCACAGCATTGGAACCTTCAGAATACAAGCTCTTCAGAGGCAAAGATTTGTATTTGTACAGTGCCATATGCATGTCTAGTACCAATGAAATAAAACTACAGGATTTGGCAGTAGGGGGGAGAGAAGGCGTAATATGACACTCAGTAAAACAAAACAGTCATGTAGCACTTTAAAGACTAATAAAATAATTTATTAGGTGATGAGTTTTTGTGGGACAGACCCACTTCTTCAGATCTGGAAATAGTGCTGGAAATGAACTGGCATGATGAATATAAAACAGAGAGAAAACAAAAAAAAAAAAAAAAAAAAGAAAGCTGACATATCAGCTGGGAGGGAGGCAAAGTGTGCCCCCCACTCTGATTTGTCAGTTTTCATTTCTTTGATTGTTTGTAACTATGACACTTAGGCTAAATTTAGATGATGGAATGCTCAACTGTGGAGTAAAAACAGGGTAAAACTTGAACAAAAAAATACCACTCTCGAGGTAACCTTTACTTTCTGCATAGTGTAACTTGTTGACCTTTTCTTGTACTATGTTCTGTAGCTTGTGCAATTTAACTCCGTATCTTGAGTTTTCTTTACTTTGTTTATGGACTATGGTCTAATTGTTAAGGCTTAAGAACCCTCTGTTTTATCACTTTTTGATTGCATATTTTAAATTCCAGAACTCAAGGTTGCTAAGGTTCACAGGCTTTAGGTAAATGGGGAGTAACAACAAGATCTAGAAGTTGTGAATTCATAATTTTGTCACAGTTTGCAGCTGATGTCCAGTGCACGTGAGCAGCTCAAGGTGACCAGCTTTCAAAAGTAAATACTAAACTCAGGAGATGGTTGATGGACCCTCTTAGCCTGGAGGGGGAGGAGGTCTAAAGTATTTGCAGAATGAGCTATCCTTCAGACAAAGGGCAGGATGAGAGAATTCAGAGGTGGGCTGAATTCTAGGATTTATGCCATAGAGGATCAGCCCTAAATGTTTTTAGCGTGGAAGCCATTAAACATCACACTTGACTCCAAACACATGATACTAGAGGAGTTTAAGGACCCCACCCCCGTTAAAATTAAGTGAAATTGAAGTTGTGGCTTTCTTTTTAAAATTCTGTCACTATTTTGTTCTTTCTAATTGGAATACAGTAAACCCTCAAGTTACACGGAGGTTGCGTTCTGGCATCCCCTGTGTAATTTGAATTTTTGCATAGGTCGAGGGGAGACTGGAATCAGGTGGCAGCCTGGTTCCTGTCTCCCCACTGCTTGCTGCTTATGGGACCTGGGAAACTGGCCACATGGCTGGTCAGTTTCCTGGGTCCCGCAAGCAGTGGGGAGCTGAGAACCAGTCAGTAGCCTGACTCTTGACTCCCCTTCACTTGCAGAGAGGGGAAACTGAGCAGGGCAGCAGCCTTGGTCAGTTTTCTGGCTCCCAGGAGTGGAGGGGAGCCAGGAAACTGACCAAGGCTACTATGCTCAGTTTACTGGCTCTGCAAGTGAAGGGAGCCAGGCTGCCACATGGGTCCCAGTTTCCCTGCTCCTGTCAAGGGTGGCAGCTTGACTTGCAGCTGCTACCCCTGACAGGAGCAGTTTGCTGCCCCGACAGGAGCAGTAGTTGCATGCGCGTATTTCAAGGGGTTACTGTAGACCATATCAAGAGTACTGCTTTATTGGAATTGTTTTCTTAGAAAGATGGTCTGTCCTAATCCCATCCTAACTGAGTAACATTCATTACTATCCACTATGATTAACATAAATTCAGCTTAGTGAAGGTGATTTTTGGCTCATGCCAGATATTTAAGTGATGATTATTCACTTGTTCGGGTGTAACTCCTGCCATCTGGTCATCTAATACATGAATAGCTAAAAGGAGCTTAGGTTTATAAACTATCAAGAATTTATGCTCAAGATGTGTGCTGGAGGTGTCTAGCTGAATAGCTTAAAATTACAAGGTACACAGTAATTGTTCCTTATTTTTAGCATGAGAGAATTTAATGCCAAAAATAAGGGTTAAGTCTGAGAAATTAAGCAGTCATTTCAGAAAATTAAGTCAGATTAAAATTGTGTCAAGATTAAAAGAGCCATGTTAGGTTGTTCTCATGCTTATTACTTAAAGCATGGTTAAATTTTTCTGACATACTGGCTACATCTACACCAGCCCAAATCTTCCAAATGGCCATGCAAATTGCCATTTCGAAGATGACTAATGGGGCACTGAAATGCATATTCAGTACCTTATTAGTGTGCTGCTGGCCATGGCTCTTCAAAATTGCTGCTTTTCGCTGCCGCACAGCTCATCCAGACGGGTAGTTTTCGAAAGGACCCCACCAACTTCGAAATCCCCTTATTCCTATCAGCAGATAGGAATAAGGGGATTTCGAAGTTCCCGGGGTCCTTTTGAAAAATACTCCTGTCTGGACGAGCTGCGTGGCAGCGAAAAGCAGCAATTTGGAAGAGCTGTGGCCGGCAGCACACTAAGGTACTGAATATGCATTTCAGCGCCTCATTAGTAATCTTCGAAATGTTCATTCCAAAGATTTGGGCTAGTGTGGATGTGGCCACTATGTCGTGTATTAGAATTTCTTACAATCTTTCAGTACATTAGAATATGTAGTGTGTGAACTTGATTTGATTGCTAAATCTCAGTGAAGACTACAAAATTAACGTTTTATAAAATCTTTATTAGTAATGAAAGGTTAATGTCAACAACTTGGACTTCCAGTTTCTCAGACTGCTTCAAAGCTAATGTGTCTTTTAAAGTTAGGGCTATTTAACTCTTAAATGTTCACAATTTATCAACAGTTTCAACTTTATAGAGCTTTCTGAGATAGGGAAAATAAGACAGCTGAAAACTATTGTAAAGTAACGTGTGTAATTTTTTGTTTTGCATATATTGTAGTAACTAACAACTTGTGATACAGAGTTGATATTTTAAGGTAAAGCTTTCAGACTTTTTAAACTCAGTATTTTCTCTCTTTCAGATACGACTTCTCAACCATAACATTATTTCCATAAAACACTATGGTCGTGTCTACACTTGGCCAAAACTTAGAAATGGCCATGCTAATGGCCAAATTGGAGAATACTAATCATAGAATACTAGGAGTGGAAGTGACCTCGAGAGGCCATCAAGTCCAGCCCCCTGCCCTAATGGCAGGACCAAGTACTGTCTAAACCATCCCTGATGATCTATCTAACCTGTTCTTAAATATCTCCAGCGATGGAGATTCCACAGCCTCCTTTTCGCAACTTATTCCACTGTTTGACCACCCTGACAGTTAAGAACTTTTTCCTAATAACCAACCTAGACCTCCCTTGCTGCAGTTTAAGTCCATTGCCTCTTGTTCTATCCTCAGAGGCCAAAAGAACAAGTTTTCTCCCTCCTCATGACACCCTTTTAGATACCTGAAAACCGCTCATGTCGCCCCTCAATCTTCTCTTTTTTTCCAAACTAAACAAGCCCACTCCTTTCAGCCTTTCTTCATAGGTCACATTCTCTAGACCTTTAATCATTCTTGTTTCTCTTTTCTGGATCCTCTCTAATTTCTCCACATCTTTCTTGAACTGCAGTGCCCAGAACTGGATACAATACTCCAGCTGAGGCCTAACCAGTGCAGAGTAGAGCGGGAGGATGACGACTTGTCTCCTGTTCACAACACACCTGTTAATGCATCTCAGAATCATGTTTGCTTTTTTTGCAACAGCATCACACTGTTGACTCATTTAGCTTGTGGTCCATTATAACCCCTAGGTCCCTTTCTGCTGTAGTCATTCCTAGACAGTCTCTCCCCTTTCTGTATGTGTGAAACTGATTGTTCCTTCCCAAGTGGAGCACTTTGCATTTGTCCTTATTAAACTTCATCCTGTTTAACTCAGACCATTTCTCCAATTTATCTAGATCATTTTGAATTATGACCCTATCCTCCAAAGCAGTTGCAACCCCTCCCAGCTTGGTATCATCTGCAAACACAATAAGCGTACTATCTATGCCAGTATCTAAATCATTGATGAAGATATTGAACAGAACTGGTCCTAAAACAGACCCCTGCGGAACCCCACTTGTTATGCTTTTCCAGCAGGAGTGAGAACCATTTAGAACTACTCTCTGGCTACGGTTATATAGCCAGGTATGCACCCACCTTATAGTAGCCTCATCTAAATTGTATTTGCCTAGATTTTTGATAAGAATATTATGTGAGACCATATCAAATGCTTTATTAAAGTCTAGGTATACCACATCTACCCCTTCTCCCCTATCCACAAGGCTCATTATCCTATCAAAGAAAGCTATCAGATTGGTTTGACATGATTTGTTCTTTACAAATCCATGCTGGCTGTTCCTTATCACCTTACCACCTTCCAAGTGCTTGCAAATGATTTATTTAATTACCTGCTCCATTATCTTTCCTGGCACAGAAGTTAAGCTGACTGGCCTGTAGTTTCCTGGGTTATTCTGATTCCCCTTTTTATAGATGGACACAATATTTGCCCTTTTCCAGTCGTCTGGAGTCTCTCCTGTCTCCCGTGATTTTCCAAAGATGATAGATAAAGGCTCAGATATCTCCTCTTTCAGCTCCTTGAGTATTCTAGGATGCATTTCATCAGGCCCTGGTGACTTGCAGACATGTAATTTTCCTAAGTGATTTTTAACTTGTTCTTTTTTTATTTCAACTTCTAACTCTACCCCTTTCCCACTAACATTCACTATGTTAGGCGTTCCTTCATCAGACTTCTCAGTGAAGACCGAAACAAATAAGTCATTAAGCAAGTCTGCCATTTCCAAGTTCCCTGTTACTGTTTCTCCCTCCTTACTGAGCAATGGCCCTACCCTGTCCCTGGTCTTCCTCTTGTTTCTAATGTATTTATAAAAAGCCTTCGTGTTTCCCTTTATGCCTGTAGCTAATTTGAGCTCATTTTGTGCCTTAGCCTTTCTAATCTTGCTCCTGCATTCTTGTGTTTGCCTATATTCATCCTTTGTAATTTGTCCTTGTTTCCATTTTTTTATATGATTCCTTTTTTATTTTGAGATCATGCAAGATCTCATGGTTAAGCCAAGGCGGTCTTTTGCCATATTTTTTTATCTTTCCTACACAGCGAGATAGCTTGCTTTTGGGCCCTTAATAATATCCCTTTGAAAAACCGCCAACTCTCCTCAGCTGTTTTTCCCCTCAGTTTCGCTTTCCATAGGACCTTACCTACCCAGCTCTCTGAGTTGACCAAAGTCTGCCCTCCTGAAATCCATTATCTCTATTTTGCTATTTTCCCTTCTACCCTCTCTTAGAATTATGGGCTCTCTGATTTCATGATCACTTTCACCCAAGCTGCCTTCCACTTCCAAGTTCTCTACCAATTCCTCCCTATTTGTTAAAATCAAATCTAGAAAGCTTGGTTGTGGAGTTTCTCATGGCTCCGCCCTTGGTGGCTGGCCTAGCCTGCGTGCCAGCTTAGCTCCCACTTAAAAGCTGGAAGAGCAGAGGTGCCACGTCCAATGGCACGCTGGCAGTAACAGGCACGCATGAGACTGTTGGGTGGGATGAGTATTCAGCACCTCATTAGCATGCTGCCAGCCACGGCACTAGGAGAGTGTTGAATTCGCTTCACACGGTTCATCTACACGGGGGCGGGGGGTGGTCCTTTTTGAAAGGACCCTGCAAACATCAGAATCCCCTTATTCCTATCAGCTGTAAAGGATCCCCGTGTAGACGAGCCATGTGAGTGAAACGCAGCACTTTTGAAGTGCTGCAGCTGGCAGCGTGCTAATGAGGTGCTGAATATTCATTTCAGCACCTCATTAGTATGCTCCGATTTGGCCATTGGCATGGCCATTTCGAAGTTTTGGCCAAGTGTAGATGAAGCCTGTATGATTTAGAGTCACTAAGAAACTGCATTGGGGATATTAATTTAAGTGCTTGCTTTCAGTATTGTAGAAAACAAAAGCTGCCAGGATTGATTTTTATTCTGTTTGGACTATAAGGAATATCTTGGTGTCTATCAAGTATGGAATGGATATGTAATGTTTTGTTATAGTCGTATATCCCTTTAGTGTCTGCAGTAACAATCTTAATGTAATTGTAAATATGATAGCTTCTGGGAAACTTAAGTGGCACTTGTATGCGGTGTGGCTCTCAAGACCTGATTTTTTTTTTTCAGTGCTCCTTCACTTCACTTGGAATGGAGCAATTGCAGAATAGTCATTAAGTCACTTCAAATTATGAAGACTATAGACCTTTTATGCCAATTTCACTGGTAAAGGTGATTGATTCCCTTAACTTTTGAACGCCCCTATATTGTTTATATGTTACAGGACCTTGATATACTTGAAGACTGGACAACAATAAGAAAGGTATGATTGAAGGATGGATGTCAATAGCATTTTTTTTATTTCCCTACTCATACAGTTTACAGATATGTAGGCAAACTTCCATTAAAATAGTCAAGAATGTAAATATTGCTAAATAGTACTTGTGCAATGAAGTCTGATAGTTTATAGCATGGGAGGAGTGATGTGAGTTGTAAACTTAGTTGTGATACCAAGTTTTCTGACTTTTTGTCTGTGTCTTTAAGGGTACATCTGCATTCTGCAGAAGGTGGGGGTGGCAGGGAGGGGATGGAGAACCTTCCTGAATTGAGTCTCATATCCTGGTTCAGCTGACTTGGACTCTCTATAGCAGGCTAAAAGTAGGAGCGTAGACATTCCTTCTTGGGCTGGTGCCTGAGTTCTGAATTCAACCGCTCCTTCATGGGTTCCAGAGCCCATGTTCCAGCCTGATTGGTAACATTTAGACTTGTGTATAGCCTCAAACTGTAGGCCCAAGTCGGTTGACTTTTTGGTTCTGGGACTTGCTGCTGCAGGGTGGGTGTTGCTTGTTGTTGTCGTGTAAGCATACCTTTAGCCTGGACCTAAATCCTGTTGTGCTGTGGTACTGCAGCAGCTGTGTTTAAAATTTTGAGAACATTTTATGACTCGAAGATTACTAATGAGGCACTGAATTGAATATTCAGCACCTCATTAGCATTAAGATGCTTCCAGCCACGGTGCTGTGAAAGCACTGCTTTCGAACGCGCGCAGCTTAGCGCGCCTACATGGGGGTCGTTTTTGAAAGGACCCCACGCATTTTGAAATCCCCTTATTCCTCTCTGCTGAGAGGAATAAGGGGATTTCAAAATGTGCAGGGTCCTTCCGAAAAGGACCCTGTGTAGCTGTGCCGAGCTGCGCGCATTCAAAAGCGGCGCTTTTGAAGCGCCATGGCCAGAAGAGTCCTAATGCTATTGAGGCGCTGAATATTCAATTCAGTGCCTCATTAGTAGTCTTCGAAATGGACATTTGCATGGCCCTTTCAAAGTTTTGGCCAAGTGTGGCCACGGCCAAGGTGTGTGTGTGTGTGGGTAGGAGATCAACATTGCAAGAAGATGGGCTAAGCAGAAATTCCTATTGCGCTCCAGAAGTACAAGGGAACACTGGCAAATCCTTCACAACTGAGGCTAAAACATGCAAAGTTGGAAACTGCTTTGCTGAACCTGTAGCAGGACTAATGCCAAACAAATGTCAGACTATAGACACAATTTCACCCAGTAGCTCTTAAGTATGTCCAAGAATAAGTAAAGCTGATTACTCATTCAACCATAAAATATACTTGGATACAATGGTAAGCAAGGCAGAGGGTTGTTTCCACAGCTTTTTTTTTTGGGGGGGGGGGACGGGGGGAAGGAAACAAACAAGAAGTCCTGTGGCATCTTGTAGACTGACAGATGTATTGGAGCATAAGCTTTTGTAAGCAAAGACCCGCTTTGTAAGATGCATCAGTCTGTGTGCAGTTTTTTGAATGAGGTTTTCATTTTCTACAATCTTTTATTTAGCAGCTGTTGGCTTTAAGCTGAATTAAAAATATTTCATACTATTTTGGGTTTGGTTGGCAACCTGCAGAGAGTAATATAACACCAACTGTCTAGTATTGTATACAATACTGTCTAGTAAAAAATTGCTCCTGGTTTGTTTAAAATCAAAACCCATTAAAGCAGATAATGAATCTATTTCTCTGCATGCTTTTGTTCAGTTAATCAGTGATGTGCACTATTATAAAATGCTCTGCATTTTCATGCTTGTTCTAAAAATATGTAAAGGCGAATATAGCAAAGAACTGTGCTGCAGTAAAATTTCTCAAGGCATTTTTTAATCTTCAACACGTGAACTTTCTTAACTTTTTTGGTTTTTCCTTTTTTAATACTTCCAGGCAATGGCTACGCTGGGACCACACAGAGTAAAGCCAGAACGTAAGTCATAATACATTCCATTTTCATAGAACAAAACTCTAAGTACAACAGCAATAGATTTCCTCTAGACAGGAGAGAGATTTGTCAGACAACAAGGATTTTAAGTGTGTCTTTACTTCAGAAATTAAAAATAGACATTGTAGAGCTCTGGTCAGCTGATTCAGACATCTGCTATGGGGCTGTTAACAGCAGTGTAGCAATTCCTGCTCAGTGAAGCCTAGTCTGTGAGGCCCAGCAAGTGGGGTGTATCTCCATATCCAGGCTCCAGTCCAAATGTGAATAGTCACACGTTTTTTTTTTTTTAAGTCCTGCCACATAAGCCCTGCTCGGTTGATTTGTGCTTGCTCTGAGACTCACTACTGTGTAGTTTTTGTTTGCTGCACTGTAGGCATACCCTAAGCTGCTTCCTATCTCTCTTGGGCCTTGGTTGATTCACCAGTGCATTCTATGCATTGTAGTAGGGTTGCTATCTCCATTGACAGTCTGACTTTCTTACATGTGTCTGTATGGAGTAGTTAGATCCATTATAGTCTCAGTATCTTCTAAATGGTGAAATGTTTTAAAATGAAGTTTAATGCTTAAGTGGTGGAAGAATACTAATAGGAGTAGACCCTTATGCCAATGCATTGAATTGGCTTGGTGCATATCAGTGCAACATATTAATGCTTTTTCTCTGGCTTTTATCTCCCCCTGCTGTTCTGTGTTTGGCAGCTAATTGAAGTCAAGCAGAGCTTCAGGTAGTGTTTTGAGAGCTTATCCATTTCAGTATGCTCTGCTGAGTCAATGAAGAGCAGGACTTGGAACAGAGGAAGAGTGCAATGTTTAGATACCAAGAGGATCATCTCCTTAGATGTCGAAGTTAGGTAGAAAGGGAGATGAGAAGCTGAAGTGGCTGGAAGACAGGAGAAGAGAAAGCAAATAACTATGGCTGTTTTTAGCGATACATGTTTATTTGGGTATTGTGGTTAATTATATAGTACTCAGAATGTGGATTGGGAACCTAAAATGGAGACACCAACATTGCCATTAGACTTTCTGGGGCCTAGCATTGATATTAAAGCCCAGGCCCCACTACCTGGGGCCAAAGCCTAAGCCACCAAGGGTTTGAGCCCTAATGGCAGGACTCAGGTTACAGGTTGCCTGCCTAGGAATGAAGCTGTCAGACTTTGGCTTTGCCTCCTCCATCCCCACCCAGAGTGGCAGGGCTCAAGCAAACACCTGCATCGGTTTCTACTTTTTCTGGGGTCATGGAGTAATTTTTGGTGTGAGAAAGGGGTGATTGGTATTAAGAAGTTTAAGAACCCCTGACAAAGTGTGCTGCCATAATTGTCTTGGGGAGGAGAGGAGTTAAAGACTGTGGGGTGGGGAGAAAGAGGAAGAAATTTAATCAGTGGTCGGTACTTAAAGATTTGCCACAAATACCACAGTTACCATGGCGTTTACAAACTGCACGTTATTGGCATAGTAGTGCTGCAGATATTGTGACTTAATGTTAGTTTTACTTGAAAATGGAAATTGAGCTTTTGATGGTTCTCATTGCAACAGGAGATGAAAGAAAGAGAGAGCATCTCTTCTCTTAACTTAGATTTTAGGGATTGTTGCCCAAGGTAGTAGTGCCCTTTTTATAACTAAACATTTAGCGTATGTGAAAATAGATTTAGAAACCTGACTTTAATATCTGCACAGTCAGTTGTAAATATGTCTATTGATCATTTTAGCACCTGTCAAATTAGAAAAGCATCTGCACAGTGCTAGGTCTGAAGAAGGAAGACTCTATTATGATGGAGAGTGGTATGGACGTGGACAGACAATATTTATTGATAAGAAAGACGAGTGCCCTACAAGGTAAAGTCTATTCCTGCTCACAATTGCATACTGTGAATGGAAAGCCCATCCTTACAATTTTTCAGTCAGCTGTTGTCATGTCAAGTTATTTCAGTATTTTCTATGTTCGAAGATAACTAATAGCTGTCTTATGGATACCTGTTTTTTGTTTTCCTTCAGCATAAGTACCAAATGACGTAAGTGTCGGGGCTTAGATATCTTAAAATTTGACATCTGATGGCTGTTTGAAATAATAGCCTAAAACGTGATCGTAAACAACTCTATCTTAAACCATGAAATAACCACACTTAAAATATTGCATTTCCTTAGACTGTCTGTCTGTATTTTTCTATGGCTGCAAATCCACATATAAAGAGGGGACATCAGCTTATCTGACTTGGTTATGAAAATGAAATCTGAGCCCATGTGCTAAATTTGTGTAGTACTTTTAATTAAAAAGCCAATGCAAATGTTAAATATTTGCCGCTATTGTTACCCAAGTGAATCTCTCACGCAAGTTGCTCCACCCCAGGAGAAAGGCACTTCAATAGATACTCTTTTTAGTTACCACTATTTGACAGTAGCAAGACAGGATTTGGTACTGTCATCAGGATAATGAACTAGATTGACCATTGGTCTGATCTGGTATGACAGTTTCTATGTAAGAAGACAGATGTGATAGGCCTGGAACTATAGGTAAAGCCCTGGCTCCATTGAAGTTAATGAGCATTAAATGAGGCCAGGATTTTACCATATATATTAAAGCCCTGAAACTTTCTCCTCAGTGGGTAAGTCTACACTACAGCAATCTGTCAACAGACGTTACTGTTGGAAGGTATCTTCTGACAAAACTTCTGTTGACAGATCACAGCCACACATGAAAGTGGATCACTCTGTTGACTGCCCAGCCACTCCCTCGACAGAACGGCCAACTGGAAGTACAGCAGATAGGGCTGCCTGGTGACCCAGAAGCCTTGTCTGTGAGAGGGCCCCCCACAGCATCCACATGGCTTTTTTTTTTTTTTGTCGACAGAATCTGTCGAGAAAGGCGTTCTGCCTCGTTGGGGAGAGGCAGAAGTCTGTTGACAAAAGTGCAAAGTTCTGTTGGCAGTATGTTGACAGAATTAATTTTTAGTGTGGACACTGCATGGATTTTTGTCAACAAAATGCCTGTTTTGTGGACAAAACCCTCTAATATAGACTTAGTGTGTTTGTATCAAGGGAACTAGGTTTGACTCACTTTTAGACGGAATCTTACTCGAATATTTCCAGACTTGCTTTATACCTATGGTAAAACGTGTGGCTGCTTTCAAATGTGTGGCATTCTACAAAGATGGTGTTCTACTTATAACATGAACCTCTTAAATATTCTCATATAAGAAACTTTGTTGGATTAAAGTAGAGATTGTGTTGAATCTGTAGGACCTACTAAATTTCAGTGAATTTTAAGCAATAAGTTGAAAGAGTAGATAAATGCGAACCTCTGCCCAGTATGAATGTATTCAGAGAAATACCCACCCACATTCAAGGTTCAGCAACCATCAGCTTCAGTGAAAAGACACAAGCAAATTGTAGGGCAGAGTTTGATCCAGTATATGCAAAGCCATACAGGTCTCTGTGTAAAACTACTCTTTTCTAATGGAGGAATACAGGTTGCACCTCCCTGGTCTGGCATAGTCAGGACCTGACCAGTCCTGAACAAGAGAATATGCTGGACCAGTGGAAGTCCCCTGCCATGGGCCCCCAAGCCTGCAGAAGGCATCCTGCCATGTGTCCCACCAGGCCTTGGGCTGCTTGCCCAGCTGCTGCAGTGGAGCAGCCAGACTCTGCTGGGCTGCCAGGGAATGCCAGTTCTGGGCAGCCACGGGGGCTCTGGCCCCTTGGTACTATCAAGGGATGCTACCCACAGAACTGCTGACTCCAGCCTGGGGCTGCAGGGAAATGACAGCTCCTGTTCAGAGCTGAAGCAGGAAAGAATTTGAATGCAATTATAGACTGATTTAGCATATACACTAACAGGCATGAAACAAATCTCTGGAAATCATCTGCCATTTCCCATTTTGCATTGAATTCAGTTTGAAGATCTCTGTTAAACTTTTGGACAGGATGACACAGGTAAATGTAGTCAGACACTTATGAAAGCTGTTGCAATTACAATGTAATTTGGAAAATATCTTTGAGAACCATGGAAGGTGGCTAAGGTCCAGAAGGAGTGGAGAAGCGTCTTTATAACAGGAACAAAGAAGCCCGGGTGAAAAATTTGTAGACCAGTCAGCTGAATTTGAATATCTGGAAAGATACTGGAATGAATTATTAGAGAATCCTGTCTTTAAACACCTAGAAAGTAATAGATGACTAGTAATAGCTAACAGGGATTTTTCAAGAACAAAAACCATCCTAAATCCTCCTTTGACTAAATGATGAGGGACAGGACAGCGAACACTTACCTGGATTTAAATGGTGCTTTTGAGGCAGTCCCACATGACAGTATCATACTCAAACTAGGAACATGTGCTCTAGATAGAATTACTGTAAAGTGGATGCATGACTTATCGAGAAAACCATACTCAATTATTTGCTTTAAAGTTTGGAGGACATATGAAGTGGCAGGAGGTCTGTCTTGGGTCCAGTACTGGTCAATATTTTAATTCATGAATCTCTCCCTCCACCACCCCCCCAAAAAAACAAACCACTTCAGAAATGGTTTGGTTGGATTGAATTGGTAAGGCCTTCTCAATGGGTACTATAGTAAACTTGTATTTTTGTTACAGACACTCTAAAAGGGAAGATGAATGTTTTGTTTAAGCAGATTAAATGTTGAGATTGATTAGATTTTGTATTACTTGCAAGAGTTGCTGGGATGAAAAGTATTAATGGAAGTATAGGGTTCCTAGATATGTCCATGTATCAGCTACAGAATTCTGTTTTAAAAACATCAACATAAGCAGAAAGAGTACCTGTCTGGGCCTTATGCTACTTAATGCAAATCATTTGTATTCCAAAAGAGCAGTCTACTTGTGGGGTTGATCCCGTGGTTTACAAAATGATTTGTTTTCCATTTTTTCTCTTTTCAGTGCCATAATTACAACAATTAACCATGATGAAGTGTGGTTTAAGAGGCCTGATGGAAGTAAATCCAAACTGTATATTTCACAGTTACAGAAAGGAAAGTATTCAATAAAACATAACCACAACTGACCTTTACTAATCAGATGTGTTACGAGCGGTGTTACCATGCTTGATGTGCCAATGAGGTGAAAGTTGTATTTAATAATGTTTTGTATTTTCATTAAATTTATGGCAGTATCTGATGTATTTGTAGTACTGTACGTAAACATCATATGGATGTCCTTGAATAGCTGAAGGCTCTTAATCATGTTGACCAAGACATTTTACCTCTAAACTGGGTCCAGTGCCTAAAATATGAAGTAGACTTTTACAGATAGTGGTTGAACTTCTGATTTAAAAAAATTATGTAAAATGCAAAACATTTGCTTTCATTATTGGTAATTAGATTGTGTTGTAATTGTGCAATTATTTTTACCAGCAGTTTACTTCATATATCCAGTGAATTACCATGTTTGTCTTGTGAGTGTAAGTTAATCTGCACAAATGTTGCTTCTGAATAATCTAATAACTTAAGTATTTTTATTCAAAGTTAACAGAATTTTTTAAACTTGAGACCCTGAACAGCTCTGACTTTTATAAAGTTTCACATGCTTGTTGTAGCAAAACAAAACCACCATTTAAGAAATGTTTGAGGAGCACTTTGTTACCCCATAATAAATTAACAATGTTGGTGATGTTCTTTACCAGGTTACGCAAGAATGTCACTAGCAAAGCCAATGTAAAATTAGTGCATCTGTTACCAGGAGTGTATGTTGCCCAGAAAACTCATGAGTGGCTGGCAATACTACCATGTAAATGGTAAATAACTGAAAGTATTATGTTGCATGCTGTGCTTGTCTTATCTATAGTCTTATGAAAGAAATATTCTAAAAATTCTTTGTCAGATGCCAAAGGTACCCTTAGGAATGGTATGTCTAGAACAAATTAACAATGGCCTGTTCACTGTATGCTGTCTTTCCAGATTTCCTGTATTTTACTCTCTTCCTAAAGAATTTTCATGCAGTTTGGAAAGTTAAGTTTGTATGAAAGTTACCTTTCAAGTCATCAGAGGCGGCGTCTGAAATCCTTAATGTTGTGGTACATGTTTGGAGTTTGGAATGTAAAGCATAACACGTGGGTTTGGAGAAAAATAAGCTTTTCCTGGGCCGTGTCTACACTAGCCCCAAACTTCAAAATGGCCACACAAATGGCCATTTCGAAGTTTACTAATGAAGTGCTGAAATGCATATTCAGCACTTCGTTAGCATGCGGGCGGCCGCGGCGCTTCGAAATTGACGCGGCTCGTCCTGACGGGGCTCCTTTTCGAAAGGACCCCGCCTACTTCGAAGTCCCATTATTTCATGAGGAGATGGGAATAACGGGACTTCGAAGTAGGTGGGGTCCTTTCGAAAAGGAGCCCCGTCGGGACGAGCCGCGCGGTGCCGAGCCGCGTCAATTTCGAAGTGCCGCGGCCGCCCGCATGCTAACAAAGCGCTGAATATGCATTTCAGCACTTCATTAGTAAACTTCAAAATGGCCATTTGTGTGGCCATTTTGAAGTTTGGGGCTAATGTAGACGTAGCCCTGGAGGTTGTGTGCACTTCATTGTCCGTTATGAGGAGGTTTTTGTTTTTGTTTTTTCTGTTTTGAGCAAGGAAAACATGAATTTGTTTGATCATGCCAGAAGAGTATTTGCATTGTCCTATATAATGCTTAACGGCTTTATTTCTGAAATGTCATTGCTGGTGCAGGGTGAAAACTACTTGACTGTTGCCAGAAGTCTAAAATATTGGACCATTACAGTGATAGAAAATCTTTACTCAGGATAAACTGCATGTCACATTTAACATTAGCCAACTGTACATAAATAACAATTTGAAATGTTGGCTTTTGACAGGACTTTCTGTATGTATACAGCTTGATAAAAAATTTGTAATAAAGTATTTGTATTTTTAATGCAGTATATAAATAAATGATATGTGGGAGTAGACACTTTTGTACAGTTCTTAGTTTTTTCTTAAAAGTTGCAGATATCTAATTCTAAAGAGAGCTAAAAGCATTGTACTATTTTATGTTTCCTAGAAATGATTCTGTTCCATGGAATCTAAAACGGTGAATACAGATATTTGTCTGGAAAATCCATTTTTACACCTATTATCTAAATTAACTAAAATGTAGACACCCACATTCCAGCATATCTGTGGACTTATGTAACCAGAGATGTAATCAGTCTCTTTCTGGCTTCTTCATCCCATGTCTTTATGTTCCATGAAAGCTTAAATCCATACAAAAGTATCTCATACATGTATACTAAATGAGGTTTGTTTAGAAAATTGTAGAATACATACTTATTCATCTGAATGTTAACATTTATTTTTCAATCTCTGAAGACAAAGAAGAAGTTGCACAAGTTACTCACAAATGCTGTCTGTGTACATGTGCAACTTCTATTTATTCAAGGTTGGGGAAGTGAATTTTTGGGGGGCATTACTGTAATATGGACACCATGCATTGCTCAAGCATTTTTAACAGCTGACCATTCTAAAATCAATACCCACTTTTTTGCCTGCAGGAGAGGGGTAAGAGTGTAAAGCAAACTTAAGTACTGTAGGTAAAAATTGTTCAGTCTAGAATAACAAGAAGTCCTGTCGCACCTTATTGACTAACAGATATTTTGGAGCATAAGCTTTCATGGGCAAAGCAGGTCTTTGCCCACGAAAGATTATGCTCCAAAATATGTTAGTCTGTAAGGTGTCACAGGATTCTTGTTGTTTTTGAAGATGCAGACTAACATGGCTACCTCTTTGATACTCGGTCTAGAATAGGTATGTAGGGGAATCTTGGTTTTGTATTGGGCATACATGCTGAGAGTATAGACTTTGTACATAAACTCAGCATTTGCTGCTTTGTCTCCATGCTATTTCTTGCTACTGATAGCAAGGCAGTATAGCAACACTCTTCAGATCAGCTCTATGCTAACAAAGGTTGGGGGGACAGTCAACTAATCCTTCAACACTGTTCGGACACTATGTAGGGAAGTAGAAACTTGCTTAGCATTTGCAACTAAACTTTGTTCAACCCCAGTTGAGATACCACATACTTTAAGGGCAGCAGTTGTGCTATAGAGCAAGCATGAGCCCTGGGTACAAAGTAATGCCTGTCTGCAACTGGTATGAGTGGGAGAAAAATGGGGTTAGGAGCTGAGGGGAAATTGGAAGAAAGGGTTTAAAAAGCACATTGAA
The DNA here is from genome assembly GCF_033958435.1 of Carettochelys insculpta. Classification (NCBI taxonomy): domain Eukaryota; kingdom Metazoa; phylum Chordata; order Testudines; family Carettochelyidae; genus Carettochelys; species Carettochelys insculpta. The sequence continues at coordinate 46,728,667 of NC_134142.1, read as the reverse complement.
TGACTTATTGCAGTGGTGGACAACCTGCGGCCCATGGACCCCTGTCTGCTCCCCTCCCCTATGAACGTCTTGCACATTGGGGCACTAAAGCCCGCACTTTCTACTCCTCCCCTTTCTTACCAGCACTTCTGGAATGCCAGATGGGAGGGCTGCAGATGGAACCCAGAGGTTGCTGTCGCCCACTGAGGTGAAGGAGGGTCACTTATGTGGCCCCCTTCCTATTTTTGGTGGCCATCACTGACTTATTGAGTAAATTGGACAAGTCAAAAGGTAAGCAAAGGATATGGCTGTGCTGCAGCTGGGAGGTAAGACTCCTGGCGCAGGCAGAGAGACTTGCCCTAGCTCTGCTCAAGCTAGCACATTTAAAAAATAACAATGTAAATGTTCTGGCATGCGTGGTTGCTCAGACTAGCTACCTGTACTGAAATCTAGGGCACTGGGTGGCCTTGGGAGTGCATGACTAGCCCAGCATCGATGCTGCACTGTCCATACTGATGTTTCCAGTGCACTATGTCAAGCAGTGATAGCATGAAGCTCTCTAGCTATGCTGGCAATCACACCTCCCAGCTGCAGCCCAGATTCACATTTACTTTAGATTTGTGTTTAAGGCAGTTAGCTCGATATTACCACATGACTGTCCTTCACTTTTTATTTGCTTGGCAAGTCAGAAGCTACATCAGATTCTGAAATCTTTTGCATTAGACACAGGTTAACTACTTTTTAACTTGAAATTTTTAGAATTGGCATTCCAAGGCTAGAGGTTTTCCCATTAATTTCAGTGTGGAATTATTTTCTAACCTATCAATGTTTTTTTTTTTTTTTTTTTTTTTCTTTTGCGGTGGTATGTACCAATACTCTATATTGGCACATCTGCTAAAATAAATCAATATTCCCCATGGCTGGGGCTGCCGGTGGGGCTTCGTGCCCCAGCCGCAGAGTTATGGGATGCCCCTGCCTCCTGGCCAGGTTTCCCATGGCTGGGGCTCTGCAATCCAGTTGGTTCCCAGCTACAGGGTCTCTCCTGCCCCCCTGTGTCGGGTTCCTATGGCTGGGACTGCTGGCTGCACCCAGTCTGGGAGTGCACACTGGCACCACCTTTTTTTTTTTTTTTCCAAAACAAAAAAGAAGAAGAAAACCGATCAATTATTTTACTCTCGTATTGGCAGAAGAAAAGGCACATGGAGTAAACATAGATAACAGTTGTCAGAGAAGCTGAAACTTAGAGTTGGTTTTGTTTTTTGATCGTGCTCATGATTTATTAGTGATCAGGAAAAAGAAGGGAGTTGTACTGTAACAAAACTTGTAGATTCAGTTATTTAATCAAATGCAGAGAACAGCCACAGCATTACAGGGACTTGACTAAGCTGCTTAAAAGGCAGGGATCTACTATACACCACCAAATCAGGAAGAGATGGGTGAAGCATTTTTAGAATAAATAACAAACACCCAGAAACACAAGAGCTGGTGGTAGTGGGGGATGTCTGTTGGAGAATAATATAATAAAACATCCAGTAAGTACTTTAATTTATTGGAGACAGCTTTCCATTTTAGAAAATGGAGGAAGTAACCTGGAGGAGAATCATTTTAGTTTTGACTGACCGGCTGGGAGGAATAAGTTGCCAACATAGAAGTTAAAGGCAATTTGGGAGAAATTGATCACAAAATGATAGGCTTTAAGGTTTTAAGGAAAAGGAGAGAGAGTAGTGTAGTAATGACATTGACTTCAAAAAAGCAGACCAACAGACTCTGAAAATGGGTACGTAAGGGTTGGAAAATCTAAGGGGAGAAAATCAAAGAGGAAAAAGGAGTACAGGAAAGATGTCAATTAGTTTCTCAATGAGACAGCATTAAAGGCATAATTACCAACTATTCCAATGTGCAGGACATTTCATTTACATTGACCATCTGCTGGCACAGCCCCCAGATGCTCCCAGTGGTCTTGGTTTGCTGTTTCCATTTAATAGGAACTGCAAGAAATGGTGGTCAGCATGTTAGGTGTATTAAAGTTGGCCAGGGTGATGAAATTTATCTTGGGATACTTCAAGAATGTTATATGAATTAACTTTGGACCAATTAGATGTTCTTTGAGAACTTGAGGGGAAAATATCTTGAGGATTACAGATTTATAGGGAATATTCAACATGAATATGTTAAGAACAAATCATGCCAAATCAACACAATGTCCTTCACCAGGGTTACTGTCTTAGTAGATGAGGAGAAGCTCTAGTCATGATATCTTGAGGTTAGTGAGGCTTTTGATGCAGTCCCACATGACATTGTTATAAGCACCCTAGGGAAATGGCACCTTATAATATAATAAGACATGTGCACAAGTGATTGAAAGACTGTTTTTGAAGGGATATTTGTGATGCTGGCAGAACAGGTGCCGGCTCTTGCCAAGGCTTTAGATAAGATTGAGCCAATTCATTGCTGGAAACCATCCTGTTTTACCTGTGTTTATATGGTTAAGATGGGTGTTGAGATGTTATGAAACGTTTGTAAATTGCTGCTTGCATTAATCTCAGTTATGTCTTTAGCACATGCAATTGGGTAATTTTTTTTTTGGCTTTATAACTTTAAAAAGTGTTTGCTCTGAAACAGTAAACCCAGTCAGGAGGGATTGTCTTCTAGCCATCAAGACCTGTCAAAACGAAATGGGCCATTGTGGGCTATTGCAATACAAAGACTTAATTTGCCCCTTTATACCCAAGAAGAGGCTCCATGCAAAAGGGCTCATTGTGTCAGCTTGAATACTAGAAGAAGGACGTTACAATAGCTGATTTCATCTCTTTTGATATTTGGACTCTCTGGGCCAAAGCTATAAACCGGAAGCAGAGACCTCCAGGATCAACCTCACTTAGCCCTGAAAGACATTGAGACTGGCAGATTACTACAAGTGTTGCCTTTTTAAAATGATGAAACTAACTCATTTATGTATGTTTGCCTGCTCTAAGCCTTGTAATTGATTTTTTTTTAACCCTACTTAATAAATCTTTAGCAACTTTAATACACAATTGGCTGCAAGCATTGTCTTTAAGACTTTAGATACAAATAGACCTTGGGCAAATGTCTGGTCTCTTGGGACTGGAAGCAAATGGAATATTTTGTGATCTTTGGCGTATAGTAACCAATTATCACTAAGTTCAGCTTACCTAGGTGTGGCAAGGTAGACTAAACTGCCCATGTGGATGGCCTGTGACTCCCTGGTAAGACTTATTTTGCTTCAGGAGTTCATATTTGTTTCTGTGTTGATCAAAGGGAATGTTGGGGGTGGGGGGGATATTAACAGGGGGCCACATGCACCCACCCGAGTGCTGCCCCCCACACTCACCATCAGTGCTGCACCACTTCCAATGTGTGCATGGCCCAAAAGCAGTGCAAGTTTACAAGGCTGCAGGTGATAGAGGGGACTGTCCCCCACACACCAGAAGTGGCATGGCACTTCCAAGGGAAGAGGCGTGTGGGGGTGCAGCAGGGGTGAGGGAGGGTGAGATATGGGTGGAGCGGGGGTGGGAGGGGGTGGGATATGGGTAGGTTATTTCAGAATAACAGGCTGCTTATTTTGAAATTGGTACTCCTTTGTCCATCAGGAGAAATATCTATTTTGAAATAGCAGTAGTGTGCACAGGTCATTCCTGTTTTTGAAGAAATTGGCCTCCAAAGGTCTCTCACAGCTGCAGCCCTGACTGCTCTGGCCACACCAGGCAATTCTACTGCTCCTCTCCCCAGTTTTGCTACAAAAGACCTGCAAAGGTGGGATACCACAATCTGAGGCTGGCATGATGGACTCCAGTGCTGCCTCTGATTCCCCAATGGCTGCCAGCACTCCTGCAGCTCCTGCAGCAGGCACTACCCAGGGTTGCAGGAGAGTCCTTGGTCCTTCCCATGGGGCTTCTGGAGGACCCTCTCCCATTCCGGCCTCTTTTGTAGGACACCGTACTATGACAAGCTGCCACCAAGAAGTCTGCAGTTACGGAGCCACACAGCAGTGACTCTCATGGCCCAGGGTCATGTCTGTGCTGAGGCAGCATTCACTCCCAATGGAGTGCAGTGATGCAGAGTCAACCAATCTCATGCATGGGAGCCTTCTGGTGGGAGGATAAGGAGGGTAAACCCATTAGTCAAGTGTTGGCAAGTGTCTGGACTGGTGTGGGGCCTGGGGGGTAGGGAACCAGCCCTCTAGGATCTCTACACCAAGAAGCAAGGCAGCCGTCTACGGACGGGTTGCCTCCAGAGTGGCCGAAAAGGAGCATGGCTGGACCTTTGATCAGTGCTGGCTCTCAATCAAGGAGCTGCAACAGGCCCATCCTGAGTCCCGAGCAAAGCAGATGCTTTGGCATGGGGGCCCCCACACACACCCCTGCCACTGTAACCACACACCACCAGCTATGTGCCATACTGGGAAGGGACCCAGTCGCTGCCTCCACCATAGTCATCAAATCCAGCTAGGACGTGCTTGGCATCAGTCTGCAGGAGAGCAGGGTGGTAGATGACCATATGATGAATGAGGAGGAGGAGGTGGCCAGCCAGATGACTGCCACCAGCCAGGAGCTGCTCCTGACCCTGGAGTTGGTTCCTGCTCCCAGGATGTCTCCTGGGCTTCCTCACCCCAAGGACACAGAGAGGGCATCTCAGGTGAGTTCTGTAACTTTCCTTAGCCACATGTGGGGACAGGCAATGGTTTGCAGAAGTCTGTGCTCTCCCCTCCTGTCCCGTTCAGCATGAGTCACGTGACAGCTCATCCATCTGTCTGCACATGGAGCACCAATCTGGAGCACTTTGATGCCTGCCACTGTCATGTGGGGATCCCTCAGTCCTTCCCAGGGGGTTACAAAACCATACAGCAGTGACACTCATGGCCCAGGGTCATGTCTGTGCTGAGGCAACTTCAGTGATGCAGAGGCAACCAATCTCATGCATGGGAGCCTTCTGGTGGGAGGATGAGGAAGGAAACCCATTAGTATCTTCTCCCTCTGGCAAGTGGTGTCTGCTGCTCCCATATGTCTCCCCTAACCCTCTCCCCCACCAGCAGACAGGGATGGAAGGTCTCACCTTGTGGTATGCTGCAAGAGACAGGTCCATAGCTTGCAGGACCCAGACAGAGGAACAGATGCTGAGCCACCATAACCTCTCTCCTGCCATGAGCACCTGACCAGGCCAGCACCCTCCCATGCCTGTCCCCAGGGTGGGATGTCTCTGCCCCTACTGGCAAGTGCCCATTGTTCAGGAAAGAGATGGCCTTGCCTGAAGCACATTGCCATTGTCAGAACAGAGGCCTGCAATGTTGGCTCAGGGATCAGGGCTGGGTGTCAGACATCCCATCACCTGTGTTGTGTAAGCTTTCTCCCCACTTGGGCCAGCTGCAACCTTAGTGCATCCCCCACTTCCAGCTGTGCAGGATCTGCAGATGGAAGTGCACCTGGGACAACCTGATGTAGTAACTGACAGCCTTCCTGTAGTCCCTTTTCCAGGGGCTTGAGGAGGAGTGCTGGGAGCAAGCCACTTACTAAGAGCAGAGGAGCAATGCCTGGTCCAAGCTGATGCACCAGCAAGTTGCCATGTGCCCATCACCTCAGTGATGGAGTACCTGGTGACTTGCATAGAGTGGCCACCCCCCATTTTTCTCTATCTTTTCCCTTGAGGTCCCAGAATATGGGGAGGCAGGACCCACAGGGCAGATAATATCTCCTAACATCCCAGAAAGAGGCAGCAGCTCCATCCCTGAGTCCCCCTCCCCTGTTCCAGATTCTCTTCCCATTCCCACCCCTGTTGTCCCCCGATAGAGACCTTTTGTTCAACTTCTGCTGGTTGGTTTACTCTGCAAAGGAGAGGGGAAGGGGGGGCATGGAGAGAGAAGGGGTGGGAGATGACAGGCACACACAGGGAATGCAGTGGTCCTTTGTAGAATGGTTACAGGGGAGAGTCTCAGAATTGGCTTTATATAAAACCCTCCATCAAGGCCTCCCTGAGGAGCATGGTGCATTGATGTGCTCTCCCTATGCCACTGGTGTCCAGTGCTTGTAGTTCCTGGTTAGACATTCAGCCCATCCTCACAGGAATGCCTCCACCTTGCTCTCTCGGATGTCATGGAGCACGTAACAGGCCACCGCCATGAAGGGGATGTTGCAGTTGCTGAGGTCCAGCGGGGGTGAGCGAACTCCTGAACCCCCACTTCAAATGGCCAAATGCACATTCCACCACCATGGAGCACTTGCTCCGACTGGCATTGAAGTACTCCTGGATGGAGTTCAGGGTGCCTGTTTAGGGCTTTATGAGCCAGGGAAGCAAGGGGTAGGCTGCATTGCCCATGGTGATGATGGGCATGTCTACGTCCATGACTCTGATGGTGCAGTCAAGGGAAAAAGGTGCTGAAGTGCATCCCTTGGTAGAAGCTGGAGTTGCGGAAGATGCAGGCGTTGTGTGGCTTTCCCAACCATCCAGCACGGATGCTGGTGAAGCATCCCTTGGGACGCATGCACACCTTCCTATTGATGTAGTCCATGGTGTGGTTGTCAGAGGCCAGGATGGGTATGTGTGTTCCATCTGTGTCCCCTCCACCCCATGCAGTTGGGGAAGCTCATGGCGATGAAGCTGTCCATGATGGTGTCCACATTCCCGGAGCAGTGATCCTCCACAGCAACATTTGGTTGCCTTGGCTACCTGCAGGAGTATAATCCTGACTGTATTTCCCCACACTAAACTGGTTCCCAACTCAGCAGTAGCTGTCCAGCATAGCAAGCTTCTGCAGGGTAAGGGCCCAATGCTTCTGCAAGGGGATGGTGGAGCTCATGCAGCTGTCCTGTCACCTGAGGGCAGGGATGAGCCACTCACAGAACTCCTGGAAGGAGGCCTTTTGCATCTGGCAGTTGTGTAGCTGCTGCTGATTGTCCTATCCCTGCAGGAAGATGCAGTCCCACCAGCCTGAGCTTGTCTCATGCTGCCAGAAGCAGCGTTCCACAGCGTCCAGAGGATTGGGCGGGGCATGCTCAGCAGTAGGAGCACCAGGAGGGGGTGAGCAGGGCCTGCAGACCATGCTGGGGCGTGTCCTCCTGGAGCAATAGGCAGGCAGCTTGGTGTTACTGAACCATGAGATGCAGCATATGGCCCACGAGTGCAACAGCGCTTTGCAGCAGCTCTGGCTCCATGTCATGATTTCTGTGTCTTCCACAAGGGCAACCAGAGAACAGGAAGGCACATACCCATTGTGTCCCTTTCGTGTCCTGTTGGGAGGAGAGTGGCTTGTGAAACACGGTCATAGACGAGCTCCTGGAAGCATGGGTTGCAGTTTGCCTGACCCAGCATCCACAGAAAGTGTCTGCTTTCCTGGTGCCTTCCCCAGACTGCTTCTGGGGGGCTAAGTCCAAGGCAGGCTCCCTGCAGTGTGGATGTGCTATTTTGGAATAGTTCTGTCTTATTTCAATTCTTCCCCATAGTATGCATATGCTATTTCGATTTAGTTATTTCAGGAGTTAATTCAATTTTACTTATCCCAGAATAGTTTCCTAGGGTAGACATGGCCAACTGAACAAGGAGGTTAAAAGAAAACATTGAAGAGCTGCTCGTTCATCAACCATCCTGTACCCTGAATGAGGCGGGAGTCCTGTGGGAAAAGTAATGAAAGATCAGGTATCAAATACTATATCATTATGTTCAAGTGGGCCCAGGACATCTTAATTCTGAAGTTTTCTAACTTTGAAGTATTTGATTTAGCAACCTCCTTAAAATTGGCTGTGAGAGAGAGAAAGAGTATAAAATCAAGGATACACCATCTTAGGTAGTTTAGTGAAGGTTGTTCTATTCCTATTCTGCTCTTAAACATCTTTATTGTTTTGTAAAATTTGTTCTTTATTGAGTTTGAGATCTATTTTAAAATACATCTAAGACTCAAGCAGTATTGTGGAATAATGTCATAGCAGAAGTTAGACTTTAAATTACAGACATGTCACAAGAACTATCTTTTTGAGCCACGATCTGGATATATTTAAGAGCCTTATGTGTTTCTACATTTTTTTTTGAAGAGAAGTTAAAACACAGAAAGCGCTCAATATTTAGCCTTAACATTTGGCTACGTCTAGGGAATTTTGTATTCTTGCCAACAGAGCAGTACTATGGGAAAATCTTCAGACAATATTATTGCCTTTATTTTTTCAATGGCTCGGTGGCAAATGACAGAAAAAAGGAAGATACAGTAAGAGAACAATTTTATTAAATAAATATGGATTTTCTCATCATACTGTGGGGAAATTAATCAGGTTACATACTTTTTCTGAAACAAAGCTACTCTAGTTGTTCATTTAGAACTTCCCCTTTTAAGGAAAGTAAATCCCAAAGAGTATGTGACACTTGGGAAAGTTAAATCTGCCCCAAGCAAATAACTTGTCCAGAAGAAACATGAAAACGATGCCAGATATACATTTTGAATAAAGCCTGAAGGTGGCAGTAAATTCATGCAGGAGTTAGTAATAGTTTTAGAATTTTCTATTTCAGTATAATATTAGTTATATTGTTCAGGTTCTTGTAGTTGCAATAGAACTACTACTGGATTTAATCCTATTGCATACTAATTAAGGGATATTCAGAAAGAACAGATAGCGTCTAGAGTTCTAAAGAAGGATTATTTTTTACTACGGTACGCTGAAAGCAAAATCACTATGTAAAGACTCAGGAACTGAAACTGATTATATGCTTTCTAGTTGCTATAGAAACAAAGTATGTAATTAAACAAAAGGAAACATATAACAACCATTACCCTGACGAAAGTACTTGGGGTTGGTACAATGAATTAGTGTTTTATATGGAAACACTAAACTAACCACTGAGCAGGGGTGTTTTTTTAAAAAAGGAAAAAGAAATAAAAATCATCCCCAGAATTTTTTTTGCTGTCAATTGACAAAATGTTTTGTTTCCTCAAGCAGATTTGTAAGAAGGAGCATCAAGAATAATACAAAATGGGAAGTGATAACACTGTAAAAACTCATTTCAGTCTTGCCAATTAATGACACTAAATATAATACTTTTGTCATAAGATGGGAAAAATCAAAAGTGAATTTAAACAATTGGGGCAAAAATTAAAGAAAAATGTTCCCCTATTAACATAGTCTTTAATAACATTAATTTCAAAATAATAGTTTTAGTCTAAGCCAATTACTTATTCAACACAAGTGCAATATTATTTACAGTTTCAAATACATGCTCTGCATTTTGAAGTTGATTTTCGTAACTGCAATTGTGTGAAGTGTTTCTTCAAAGAGAGGACATTGTTATAATGTAAAGGTCATATATAACAATTTCTTCTGTTACAAAAACATTTTTAATGTACAGATTAATCTTTCCAGTCAAATTAGTTCAACTATAAACCAAATTATTATGAGATAATCTGATAACAGAAATAAGGTATAGTGCATGAGAAATATTGTACACCACAACCACAAACTACAAGTACTGAAGTTTTAACAAATATTTCGAAATAACTATTAGTAACAACTTCCAGAAGAGGGCACTTTGAGTTTTCTTATGTTGTCAATGCTACTCATTTTCCAAGTTTCACTTCAGTTCCCAGAACTTTCTATTTTCTTGTTTTATTCTTAAACATGTCAATAAAAATTCAATTTTTATTAAAAAGCAACAAGTACAGTATCTGTCCACCCCTTGTGGATGTGAGGTGACGAGGGTAGCTTAACATACCTTTACTGAAAAAGGATTATTATGGTTGTATTATTCCAATTCTGTTCCAACCATCTCAGAACTTTTTCATCAGCTTGAAACTGGCTGTGATCAAGTTTGCCACAGAGATTTTCAGGAAAGGATCAGGGCAGACTTCCACCAACGGCTTTCCAGTCAAGAGTATTTTGCAGGGTAGTGGGTGCTAAATGATGCTCTCTACTCTGCTAGTAGTAAGGTGCACAGTGTTTATGTACAGGGAAATGAAAGGTTGCTCAGTGTAAGATTCGTTTGGCAGTTAAGGTGAAAGAATATGCATCTCTCACATAGTATCAATTATTAGTCCAAGGAAAACAAGTACTTTACCATGTCTCTCCATCTCCTTTCCAAGGTCCTGTGCAAAATGGGCCCTTTCCCCCTCCCCATTGGTATAGTCCCTGCAGTGGGAGAGGATTACTCTGTAAATGGAACAGAGTAATGGATCCCTCCCAACCCCCCCGGCTCAGTGCAGCCCAGCTGGTGGTCCAAACTAGCTGCCAACAGGCAGGTAACTTTTGAAGGAAAACAGGGTGAGTAGGTGGAGCAGTGCAACGCTGGTACTGAGGGTGTGTGTGTCTTGCCTCACTTTCACTCGCCCACTTTCAGCCTGAAAATCAGCAGTGCCAATGGCTGCCACAGGCCCAGGGGCAAGGGCTCAACTCCATGCACCAGAAGCACAATGAGCTCTTGGTACTGCCTAGACTGTGGTGCTGGTGGCCCACCCCCAGCCCCCCACTCTCAGCCATGTGCAGCTGGGATAGCGCTGCTGTGGCATTTCAAAGGGGCCTGCAGCTGCCGCCACTGCCAAAGTAGCTGCGGTGATGGCTGGAGCTCTGGCCTGGGGGAAGGGGAGGTGGAAAACTGCCCCCTCCATCTCTCCCTGCCATCAGCAGGCCGACTGAGAATAAAAGTAGGTGACAAAATTTGACACCTTGAAGTGAAGTGAAGCAAAGCCATTTTAGACCTTCCTGCCTACCAGTTACTCCTCCCTCTTAGCCCTGGTGTGAGCAGCAACTAGTGTTTTCCTATTTTCGTACTAATTGATCAAGTGCATTGTACCTTACATCAGGCATCCAGCGGCATCTAGACAAGCGTCTCTAAAGAAAAATTAACTAGAAAAACTTGCTGAGCCCCACTAAGCTCATGTGAGTTCTCCACACCCATTTAGCCCATCCACGAGAGCACAGTACTGTCTGGAAAGATGCAAGCTTGGCTACTCTTTTCTGACTGGCACAGGTTACCATGGGTGACCTGGAAATGTCACTAGCACTGCCAGGAGATCCAGTCTACCCTGTGCTCTCCTGGCTCATGATGCTGCCTATGTTGACAATGCCAAAGAAAGATTCTTCAGCAGCAGGTAACAGTGGGTTGGGACACCAAAGTGACTCGTGACCCCATTTGAATGGAGTCGCTAGGGCTGGCTTACACTTGCTGGGGCCTGGGGCTCAAGGTCAAGCCCCACTGCTTGGGCCTGAAGCCAAAGCCTGAGGGCTTCAGCCCTGAGTTGGAGGGCTCAGACTACAGACTCTGCTTGGGGCAGAAGCCCTGAAGCTTCAGCTTTGCCCTCCTGCCCATAGTTGGCCCTGGGGTGAGGGGGCCTGGCTCTATGAAGCCAGAAGGGGTGGAGCTAAGGGCAGAAGGGGCAGGGCCAAGTACAGGCAGACCTTAACACTGCTCAGACCGCGGTGCTGGGCCCCGCCACCTTCTCATAGCTATTTCAGCAGGGGCAGTGGCCTGAGATCCAGACCCCTTTGAAATGCCAGGCCTCTATGCATATGGCCCCCTTGCCCTCCCTATTGGCTGGCCTTGGTATTCCCCACCTGGGGCAGTGGGGCTTGGGCAGCCTCAGGCTTTGGTCTCTCCCGCAGCTCCTTTTCTGGGATGAAGTAATGCTTATCGTCAGAAGGGGGTGGCGATGCGATGAAGTTTGAGAATCCCCAAGGTACAGGCTCAGTTGGTGCAGAATGGCTGTGCATTAGATAAGATATCATGGAGATAAACACTGCAAGGATCATAGCTGCATGGTGTGTATTTCATATGTGGGCAAAAGGGGAACAGCTGTCACCAGTAAGGAGGGCTAAGAAGCAGTAGCTGTCTGTTGACTTTGTACAGTCAGAGAGTGGGGCTACTTCACCATGGGGAGCCGTGCTTTAGAGGAGCTCTGAAACATTTTATTTTCTCAGTCAGCTGCAGTAGTGTTCGGTCTTGGGATAATTTCTGTCTTGTATAACTTACATGATGCACATTTTAGATTTGGCTGCATTCATAAGCAGCATTTGATTTCTTGATGGCTACCGTGCATTCTGTTGCATTTGTTGTGAACTAAATGGATACGTTAATTCTCTAAATGTAGAACTTTGAGTTCAAAAATTCAGTGCACAAAATCCAAGTGCCAACAAATGTACAAGTTTTAATGTCCTACAAACTTCCAGTGTAATTTAACAGGCTGAAACTTTTAAAATTCCCATTGAAAAGGAAGCAAATATTTATGTCCATTGGCGTACACAAAAAGGTAGTTCTGTCATTGGTTGGTATGTGTATAGCTTCTATTTGTGGTTTTCACAAGTTAGAGTGTGAAGCTGTGATTTCCTTTGCTGTCCCCTGGCATGGAGCAGTTGGGAGTAAGGATGTGGTTGGTGATTCCGCAAGGTGCAGTGGGGAGTGCAGAGAGCAGTGACCATGGAGTTTCCAAAGAGTGCAAAGGCTGAGGAGTCCAGGATGTTTGAATCTGGAAGCAATGAGGGTTCATATGATTTGAGTTTGCTGCCTGTGAAGACCTGTAGGTCTACAAGCATTGTAAACTTGGCTCAGTTCATAGGCTCACATTCCGTGGGTAATCCAAGGCTGGAGCATCCATGTTAAAAATTAGTGGATGTTTATAACCCAGTAGCAACCAGTTCCCTACTCCCTCCCCGTGCCTCTCACCCACTGCAATCAGCTGTGTAAAGGTGTGAAAGAAGCTCTGGGAGGAAGTGGGAGGAACAGGGACAAGGCACACTTGGGGGAGGGGGAGGTAAGAGGCAGGATGTAAATGGGGAAGGGGTTGGCTGGGGGTCTGGGCCTGGGACATAACAGGGTTGAGCACCCAGACCTAGAGGATGCTGTTGCCTGTATGGCTCTGTGGGACTCATTTATACACTCAGTTTTTCTAAACCCATGCTTGAGCATCCAGACTGCATTGTAAACCTGGGTCTCCCAACCATGTCACATGTACATATGTAATCATGTAGCTATACTAGCCTTCTGATTTGGTGCTGTGGTTTGACCAGTGCCAATGCTGCAAAATGGCAGTGCTTGGACTTGAGGCTGAGGGAGACTCAGGCTTAGGACCCTCCCATAGCTCAGGGTTCCTCAAACTTTTTACCTCATGCTCCCCCTTACTCCATCCATGCCTCTTACTCCTCCCCCATCCCAAGCTGGGGCTGGAGCAGGGACTTGTCTCCAGAAAGTGAGGAGATGGGCAGAGGCAGGGGGGCCAAGGCTGCATCCACAGCTGGGGATGGAGTCTTGGCCAGTTGCCAACACTGGTAGCCCAGCCCCTGGGTGCAGGACTGGCAGCTGGGGCCAAGTCCAGGAGTGGAGCTGAGTGGTGCTTTTTCCCTACCCTTTGTGGGGTCTGGCCCAGGCCCCAGCTGAGCCCTCTCAATATTCCTCCATGTTCCCATAAGAAGGGTGTGTCCCACAGCAGGGAGATCTCTGCCATAGATGGTTTTATGACTTGGGTCCCAAGTGCCACTGACCCAAGTTAGACATATTTGTGTGTGGATGGTATGGGGGTTGGGTTCAACCCAGCGTCTGAACCAGTAAGCCGAGCACTTGGGCGGCCGCCCAGGAGAGACTCAAATGCCCCCCAGTTGCTTTTCAGAGTCCTCGCAGCACAAGTTTCTAGTGGTGGTGCGCATCCACGCATGCCTGGGTGCACATAAAGTTTATTTCACACATGGAAAAAAATTAGAGGGAACATTGGTCTGAATCCCAGTTTACGATGCAGGGTCAACGTTTCACACTCCTTAACCTGCTGGAACTCCCAGGCCCTCTGCATGTCCTCTCTTTTTAGCCAGGTTGTCTCTTGATTAATGGATTGATGCAGAGCAGCACTAACTTGTAGAATCTCACAGAACATGCCCTCCCTGGTCCTTTTCCTTTTCGTCATCAGAGTGACATGTTCTGTGGAGGCGGAGAAGGCTCTCCTCAACACCAACCTGTTAGAAGCTGCTGAGGCTTGGAGCGTGGTTGGGAGTGGTGAGGAAGTGGGTCTTGAAAGTGTGAAATCAAGTCAAAATTTTTTTGTTTTTATTTGTAACCACTGGGACCATTGACGTGAAAGCATCTAATTGTGCTAATCTAAGGCTGGCCAGAAAATTCAATCAAAACTACTTGTCAGCCAGAAATTAGGTTTTTCTACTACAACATTTTTGGAAAAAAAAATCCACTTTTCATATAGAAAAACTGACTTTTCGTCAGAAAACTTAACTTGTGAAATCTAAAATATATCTATTTGGAAATGCCAAATCTTGTTTTTCCTCTTTTCAGCTGAAATTTTTTACATTTTAAATTTTTCACCAAAAAATTAAAATTTTCCACACAAAATTGCAATAATTTTTTGTTTTCAACAAAATATTTCCACAGGAAAATAAAAATTCTAAGTAGATTATAATATTTGATATATGAAATATAGTTGTTGGGTAAAGCAGATTAGTACTTGCCTAAAACCACAGTCAAAATTAAAACTGTATTACTAAAATGAAGATATAAAATCTATGTCAATTAGCCTTCAGTTGCCTTTAGAACACAGTAAACAATAACACAAACTCTAAACACCAGTCACATGTGTTAGCTAGTGCAGTAAAATGATCCTCCTGTCTTCAAAAGCAAACAAAACATATCTTACCACATACCTTTAACATCTGAGGTTATATTTTTGTTGAACACTTTGTGCATATTTGTGATTTTAAACTAACCACCCAAATGTGTGACTATCTTATTTGATTTTTAAACTGGTACATGTCTGTTCGATCTGAAAGCCATTCAAAAATTATCACAAAGGGGCTTTAATTTTAAACACCATTATAAAAAAAAGGCTTAAGGAAGCCATTTAAGTGAATGGTAGCTCCTGGTGATCAGTATTTAATTACAGGATAACTATGTCAGATTGTTCTTAACTTTCTGAACTATATTTCCTAGTGAGTGGTTAAATGATTAAAATCTTGTCAGATATGCTTAAAGTGTGGAGAAGATGTCTCAGCTGCCGTAAGCCTCTGCAATGGGGGGCAGAAGAAGAGAAAATTTACTCTCCCACATTTTCAGTAGAAGGAACAGCCTATGATGGGAGCAGGAGGAACCTATAGAAATGGAGCTTGTCAAATGTTGGCTAGAAAGAAACTGGCCTTTTCTTATGTTAAAGAAGCTCAGCAACCACCACCTGAGACGTTGTCAGAGACTAGAGGTTTCAACCATGTCTGTGTGGGCTGTTGAGTGAGAGAACCTTACCCTTGGTGCCACAAGTGCAGCCAATACAATTAGGGCTAATGCTTCCCCAACCAGAGGCTACACCTGCTGATTTAGCAAGCTCAGGTGACAAACAGCAGCCTGGTAATTGGACACTACCAGTATAAAGCTTCTTGTTCCTAGCTTGTATTTTTGTCTCAGTTATGGGTTCTCAATGTTTTTCTTTCTGAGCTCCTTACCCACTTTCCCCAAAACAAAAACAACCTATGCTCTGAGGCAAGTTGGGGACTTGAGGGTTCAGCTTCAGGATGGTGGGGATTTTCTACCTAGGGTCTCGCTAGTTTCATGCTAGCTCTGTTTTTCACATCTTCTGAAACTGGCTTGTAGTTCCTCAGGGGGCTATAGAGCTGGTTAAGAACTGTTGATCTAAGCAACTATTTGCAAAGGCTGTTGCTGATGGGACTCCTGAAGCAAAATTCCTGCCTCCTTGTTTGGGTCTTGCTCTTTGCATAGACTCCAGTGTTGATTTTTGGTGAGACTTTTTATTCTAACCCTGGCTCTGTTCATGACTTCCAGTGTGGTTTTTGGATTCTGTGCTGGCATCCTGGGGTGCAATCTGGAACTGTGGGATTTTGGCGTGCCTTTAATTCTCAAGCCTGGGCTGTCTCTCTCAAAGCTGTGCCGGTGACAAGCAGCAAACCCCTCCAGGTACTGTAATGCCTCAGCCATCAACAGGTGGAGCCCTGCAGCTAAAGGGGATGAAAGCTCTTAAGACCATGCATGAATTATACAGAGAGGCACTAGCCTATCACCCCAGACTTGAATCCCAGGAATGTAGTGTCTTACATGGCTCAAGACCCCCTTCAACAGTGTAAGTTCATTAGTTAGTTTACCACTTCAACAAAAGATAGCGAATGTGGAACAGCCCTTGTTAATGTGAGCTGAGAATTCCCAAGAAGTTTGACCAAAACAACACTGTTTAAGGTAAAATTCAAAGCAGCTTTATTAACTACAGAAAAACATTTTAAAGTGATTATAAGTATCAGGCATAGAAATCAAAGTTGGTCAAATAAAGATATGCAGTCAAAATTCTACAAGCTAAGCAAGATCTGGATCAAGCTGTTTCCTGCCTTAATAGGTATTTCAGGTAGCTTATTTCTTAATATGCAGACTCAGTTCCCTTTCAGCCTGTGACCAGTCTTTTCAGTTCAAAGTCGTTGTCTTCTAAATGGGCTTCTAGGCATTGAGATTTAAAAACAGAAAGGCCAAGTGATGATGTTTCTGTCCCTCTTATGTTTTCTTCCAGCTGTTAGATCCTTGCTGTAGTGTGTGTGTGTGTGTGTGTGTGTGTGTGTGCCTTCTCAGAGGAGGCTTTGGGATAGCAGATTCTGTTTAAAGTGTCAGCAAGATGTATTTGGTTAAATTCATCTATCAGTTGCTCTTTTGTTGCCACTGAAAAGCTACCTGTGTGTTTTCTCTACTTCAAAACATATTTTAGTAACAAACCTATAGCAATACTTCATAATTTCACATACAATGGTAGTATTTACCATTCCATGGATTATTAAGAGAAATAAAGCCTTTTAAGATTATACCTCACAAGGTATGCATTGCACAAAATACATCATAATCATATGATTTGGGGGGGAGACATAGGGTTCCAGGATGCTATTTGGACGTACATAGTGTCACAGGCTCTGACTTTTTGACCTTTGTGACTTCTGGCTATGACCATAGGTCAGAGTGTCACATTATTGACCCTGACAGAACAAAGATGTTAAATAACATGGGAGAAAATAAGGAGGGAGGGAGAGAGGCATTCCATGGGAGAAAACAGGAATCTGAGGGGTGAAAGAGAAATTGCATAGCTTTTCCATTGGCCTCTGTGAATTCCTAGGCCCTTTGCTAGGATGTTCAGTAATCAGGGACTCCACAGCCAGATTTTGTCCACACTTGTTTTGTCTACTCATTTGGGTGTTACTGTACCTTTGCATTAATGCCACATAACACACACTAATTTCTAGTCCCTGCCAGTCTGAATGGGTAATCTTACCACTAATGTACACCATGCACAGTGCTGACATTCAGTAGTTTTCCTCTTGGATGTGATTTCATTTACCCCGTGTAACATTTCGCCTTGCTAACAGGTAACAAAAAGAATTTTTTGTTACAAGTTACAAGTTCAATGTTATCATGAGAACTCTCCTGTATTTTCTCACAATAATGGAAAAGTGTCACCAATCGCCTACCCTCTTCACTGATTAATGCCATTTTTTGTGCTATGATCTTACAGTATATAACACACATCTATGAAATATCAAACCTGGATACTGGCAATTCCTAATTTTCTTTTGCAAGCCCTCGATGTTTGAATACTAAAGGGAACCAATAAGTTATGGAATGTGAATTCAGTAAAAGCCATTTGCTGCTGCCAAGGTCCTATTTCTGTACCTTTTTTCTTTATCTTTTCACCATTGTCATCTATTCCTTGACCTCTGGTACTTTCTCTAAAATCTAGTACTGTCCACTATTTTTTTTTTTTTTTCAAACTACCCCTGACACTCTTGTGTACTACCAGACCATCTCTAACCTTCCCCTCCGCAAATTGCTTATACAGGTTGCCTTCTCCCATCTCTTTATTTCTCACACAATCGTGCACAGCAGTGACTGCTTTCTATAGAAAATTTCAGTTGCTGTAGCTATTGGCCAATAATGTATCCATGTGTCTTCTATGTATGTAATAAATTCCCCTTTTCTGATGATGATCACTTTTTCCCAACCCCTCTTTTATCTCTTTATCTCTCTTTTGATATTGTACCATGTTCCATCCTTCAGGATCACTACCATATCTGTGAAAGAATCTGTAGCGTCGTCCTGCCACTTTCCACTCATAAATATCTAAGGCTCTGTGTAATTTGTGATTCTGTGGCTCCTGTGATATTAAGCTTCCACCACAATTTTTTATTCAGGGAGGCTGACCGTCCACTGTCTGGGACTGAGAGTGGGAGCCCTGCCACAGCTGGGGTTCCTGCAGTCACCCCTGAGTGGCTGGTGGCTAGGTCTCCCACTGTCAGCCCAGTGCATTAATGATTGTAATATTGGTGAAGCAAACTATGTGGTTAAGAAGACAAATTAGCAGGCATAACATAATACTCAAGTGTTCATATTGTTCCAGCAAATTTTCCTTAAACAAATAGGTTTTCTTCAGCTTAAATTACAATAATTAGTAAAGGGCCCATGTTATTCTTCTGTGATGTTCCATGGCTTGTCTGCAACTCAGCTGCAATTATTTAACCCTCTTACTATTCAAGGATCAGTATTAGTGGTATAGTGTGGTGTGGGTAGCTATGCCTTTGCACTAGTACAATGGAGTCTTTAAACAATGAAAATCATCAAGGTAGATATGGTAGTTGGCGTTGGTCCTGCTTTGGCTAGGGGGTTGGACTAGATGACCTACTGAGGTTTTTCCAACCCTAATGTTCTATGATTCTATCATTTTAATTAGTATAAAAGGCTGAAATAAATGGACCAGGAGAAAATAATAAAGAATAGAGGGCTGACATTTTTCTTTTCTTTCTTACCCCATTTACCCTGATAAAACTCAAATGTATGTATCATTTTGCACCTTTAATGCATGCTTCCTGGTTCCTGACTTCTCCTGCTCCCATGAAGGAGCCCAAGATGACTCCTAGTAGGCTATGTCTACACTAGTCCCTACCTTTTGGACAGGGCATGGTAATGAGTGAGTTAGGAAGATGGTAATGAGGTGCTGCCATGAATATGCAGCTCATTAGCATAATGGCACTGCGTGTGATTTGAAAGTGCCGCTTTCAAATCGTGCACTGCCCATGTAGATAGGAGCCTTTTGAAAGCCCCCCTGGCCTTCAAAGACCCTTCTTCCTTAAACCAAATAGGAAGAAGGGGCTTCCGAAGTTCTGGGGGGTCCTTCAAAAGGCCACCGTCTACACGGGAGGCACGTGATTTGAAAGCAGCGCTTTCCAGATTGTGTTCAACTGCTTATGCTAATGAGGCGCATCTTCCTAACTCACTCATTACCATGCCCCTTCAGAAAGGAAGGGGCTAGTGTAGATGTAGGTGCAGGCTGTGATAGAAGAGTTAGTGTTGGTTTCATTTTGGGACTTCCTGGGGCTCCCTACCTCCTGAATATGATGACATTTTTGCAGCAAATCTCCCCTATGCATTCATCTTGATTACAACTTTTCTTGGTGCCCCTCCAAATGCCAGCTTCCTGGGCCACAGCATGGTCCAAATGGTCCCCATTTGCAAGCTTTACGTTCTTCTCATCGCCAGAATGGCTGCCTGCCATCCCTCAACACCTATGCTGTTTCTGCCAATTTGTCTTATTTTCAACTGGTTTTTACAGGTTTTCGAATTTGTGAGGTATGTTTCTGGTGACTGTAATGCAGACTTCCTCATTTGTGTTTTGCTGTATCAGCATATGGTCTGGTATGGTACATGAGTTCTTTCCTCTCAACTGCAGACATACTCTGACACTAGAAGGAAATCTTGGATATACTTATGTACCAATCTTTTTTTTTTTTTTTCAAAGTGCACATAGAAAGTTTCTGAGATGTTAATTTTTGGAAATCAACTGAGTCATGAGTTTTAAATGATTGACTTTCTTTAGCTTTTAACGTGTTTTGTAATGACAGGCTATATCTTTTATAGGCCACATTCAAGCATTTTTCTGTTGGCTGTCTATGGCAAGAAGGTGGTCAGAAAGGGGGCATGGGCAGATGCAAGACCCTCCAGGAATGCTCCTGTTCCAGAATATTCCTACAGTAGGTGCAGAGTCAACTCTAGCACCTGTGGTGGAGCCATGGGCACAAGAGACGTTTTGAAACAGGCTGGGGAGCAGAGGTGGGCAGGCAAGCCAGAAGCGGCGGGGAAAGCATTGGGGTCAGGAGGATCCCAGCTGCTGAAATGAGCTCCAGAGAGGCTGTTGAAAGAGGGCGAAGCTAGGCTACACCTGAGGGGCTGCACCAACTCTTGCAACCCCAAAATAGGAAAGGCACTAGCTCCCGGGGAACCATTTTAGAGTTTGTTGTTTGTGAGGTAACTTTAGCTATGATTCCAGAAATAACTTAAGTACTTCATGACTGTAGGTTTTTCCCCCTCAGATAATAATTTAGGAATTGGCTGATAGGAGCACTATAGCTAATTCCTATGTAAAGACACAAAAAAGTATATACAAACTACAATTAGAACCATATTTTAAATGTTTATGTACATTTACAACAATCAAGAGATAGTAAAGCAAACTATTCCCAATCCCAGACCCTGAGGTGGAGTCAGAACTGTTCAATCGTTGTGTCATTAAATCATTGAGACTCTGGTGCAGCTTAGTCAGATGCAGGGAGGAGCACATTACAATCCCCATGGCCAGGATAAAGCCTTATCTGAGGAATGGGTGCTGCAAGGGCGCCTATTGCTCTAGTGGGTAAGATTTTGAATTTCGGAATGATGGGTCCTGAGATTCCACCTCAAACAAGTCTGAGCAAAGACCCTGGAAGTTTTAGGCAAAAGCAATAGGTGCACAGAAATTGCTTATGCTTATGTCATAAGCAAGATGTGAACTGCTGGTTCTGAGGGTAAACTTTGTCAATCTAGGCAAGTGTGTAAATAACAGACTGGTGTGTTTGAGCATCATGTACCTGTCATGGTTCCCCTGGCTGTCATGGGCCCTACACTGTCAACAGATAGCAGAGATTCTCTGCTCGCTCAAACACCTTTAACAGTACAAGCTCATTGTGATTTAGTGCAGGTCCACTTCCCCTGTCATGCTTAACTCTCAGGAGGCAGGGAAGAGAGTTGTGCCCACCACCTCTAAATAGTGGCCCTAAAAGTTGCCACCCCTCTTTCCTGACTCTGTGTGTGTCAATGCAGGAATAAATCTGTCTTGGAGGAAACAGTGCGCACAAAAATATAAGAATAGGGATTATCATTTTCTACCTTTAAAAAAGTACATTGTTTCATTCATCTGAGGGGCGACCTCAGTCATTTTGATGGAAAGGTTGGAAAATATTTCCAGTGTCCACTCCCCCTCCCAAAAAAAGCCAAATGATCAAGCAGTCCAGCACCCCATGAAAGTGACTATGCTGCTTGCGTGCCCATAGAATCAGCCCTCTGCATTGAAAATGTTGTCTCATAAGTAACTAAGCCTAGACAACCATTGGTAAAATATTAACAGAGAAGGAGCCATGCTAGTCTATATACTATCAAAACAAAAAAGCAGTCAAGTAGCACTTTAAAGACTAACAAAATAGTTTTTTAGGTGAGCTTTCGTGGGACAGACCCACTTCTTCAGACCACAGCCAGACCAGAACAGACTCAATATTTAAGGCACAGACAACCAAAAACAGTAATCGAGGAGGACAAATCAGAAAAAATTGATTAAGGTGAGCAAATCAGAGAGTAGAGGGGTAGAAGCGGGGGAGAGGTCAAGAATTAGATGAAGCCAAGTATGCAAACGAGCCCCTATAGTGACTCTCAAAACTCCCATCCCGGTTCAAAACACATGTTAATGTGCCGAATTTGAATATAAAAGACAGTTCGGATGTCTCCCTTTCAAGATTTTCAAAATTTTCACACCACTCTTGGAAGGGAGACAGCCGAACTGTCTTTTATATTCAAATTTGGCACATTAACACATGGTTTGAATCGGGATGGGAATTTTCTGAGTCACTATAAGGGCTCATTTGCATACTTGGCTTAATCTAATTCTTGACCTCCCTCCCACCCCTCTACTCTCTGATTTGCTCACCTTGGTCATTTTTTTCTGATTTGTCCTCCTTGATTACTGTTTTTGGTTCTCTGTGCCTTAAATATTGAGTCTGTTCTGTTATGGCTATGGTCTGAAGAAGTGGGTCTGTCCCATGAAAGCTCACCTAAAAATTATTTTGTTAGTCTTTAAAGTGCTACTTGATTGCTTTTTTGTTTTGATTTGTAAAATATGATATTTTAATCTGTGATCCAGATGCTGAAAGATACGGCCCAGCACATATACATACAAACCTTTTCCTTTTTAATCAGGTCTTGACAGTGGCAATTAAGACTGTAATAAACCCTTTATGCTTCATTGTCTGAATCTACTTGACTGTAAAATGAAGCAGGGAGAATAGAAATGACATAACTTGGCTTGATTATTTTGTGTCCCTGTTCAAGGTTAGTTAGAACAAATATTAATTTAACAATTAAGCAAACATTGACACAGTCTCTTATTGAATCTATGTTTGGGATCAGATGCCTGGTGAGAATTACAATACTAAACTTGCTGATCACAATGTGGACTCCAGGTGTACAAAAGAGAAAAGAAGTTTCTCACAATCACTGTTTACTAAAAACAAGACAGCTTTTAGAGGAATTGTACCTTTTCAATTTTCACTAGGAGGAAACTTAAAGTGAAAGTTAAGAAAAGTGGCAAAACTGAAAATATCAAAACTGAATTTTCCTTTAATTTTTTAAATTCAAATATATATATATATATATATATATATAAACATCAAGTATGTGTATGCATATATTCAGCTGCCAAAATGGGTAGCTGTGAATAAGGCATGATATTTCTCCGCTTGAAGTCAACTGTAGAACAGCCTAACAGCAGCCAAATCATGAAATGTGTAACATGGTATTAATCCAGCTTAGATCATAGCAGAGAAGATGGTTGGTCCAGGAGTTAGAACCTCTCTGAGTATCTTCTCCCTATGTACAGAGTGGGGTGACAGTACTTCTCTACCTCATAGGTATTTTGTTAGGATAAATATATTAAACTAGGAGGTACCAAAGTGGTAATAGGAGTCATATAAGTAATCAAGGCTAAAGCTGAAGTATATACCACTGGTGGTGGTATGCACAGCATGTGTAGCTACATGTCACAGTGAACATGTCACTGCTGTGTCACACTGTAGTCTGTTTCAGTGAAAGTAAACTGCAGTGATGCTGTGGTGCAGAAGGGAGCTTCAGCAGCTCCACACAGCTGGAGATTTTCTTCACTTCAGGGAATGGGTCCAGCAACAGGGACTTGGCTGAGCCTTTTTTGCTACCAGTCTTCCCCTGTCCTGGGAAAAAACCAGAAAAGTTCCGTCCATGGGATGTTCATGGAGCCTTACCTTGTTTGCATCTTTGCAGGTAGAATCTTTCCATGCCTGCAGAGAGGAGAGGCAGCAGGACAGTACACTGCTAAAAATAGCAGCATGGATGGGAAGGCATGGCTTGGGAAACACAGAGAGCGCAGGGTATGTTCTCACTCAGGGCTTGTCTCTAGTACACACTGGATGGATACTGCTGGCTGTTTATCATGTGTGCTTCAACACAATAAATTGAACTATGAGCCCTCCCCGATCGCCTCAGGTACTCTACCAGGATAAGAAAAGTAGTTGAAGTCAATGGGAGAGCAGCTGCCACTGACCTTACCGCTTGGTGAGTATCTTGACTTCAGCTATGCT
The DNA here is from genome assembly GCF_033958435.1 of Carettochelys insculpta. NCBI lineage: Eukaryota > Metazoa > Chordata > Testudines > Carettochelyidae > Carettochelys > Carettochelys insculpta. The sequence continues at coordinate 46,705,055 of NC_134142.1, read as the reverse complement.
ATTGCATAGCTGAACTTGCACAGGGTTGATCGATGGAGTTTAGTGTAGACAAGGCCTTACATAACAGCACCCTTCAGGTGTGTGTCTTCATTGCTACAGCTGTGTGCCTCATTGGCTGCCCTGTTGTTTAACCTGTGCTGGAAGGAGTGGGAGAGTTATGCATGCACATGGTTTGCACACCATCAGAGCAGTGGAGTGTAGATGCACCCTAACATTCATAGCTGGTACAATATGATTATATGCAACATATTTTCAACATAACTACAGTAGTCCCTCGCGTTCCATGGACTCAACTTACATGTTTTCATATTAACATCAGTCAGGCCTGGGGGGGGGGAAAACTTACTTTCTTGTACCCCCATCTTTCCGCTTACCCCCGTGTTGCTGGCTGGCTCAGGGGCTGCTTAGGAGGCAGTTCCTGCCTTGCAGCTGCCCAGAGCTGCAACACCAGGGGTGCAGAGGGGCAGGCCCAGTTGGAGCTGCCTGGGGTCAAGCAACCCTGTGGCTGGAGCTGCCTCCACTCAAGCAGCCCCGGCCTGCATTGCCAGCTTCAGCAGTGGAAGGCGCTCTGCCCCACCCCAACCCAGCCTCTGGCTTCCTGCAGCGGGGCTGGAGCCACCAGCTGGAGCAGGGTCTTCAGTTGCTGGCTTCCCCCAGCCAGGGGAATTCCAGGGATCTCCCCAGCCCTCCCCTCGTCCAATTTACGTGAAATTTGATTTATGCAGAGGTTGCCCAGGATACAACCTCTGCATAAACTGAGGGTTTATTTTATGATGGCATATTCCTAGGCTATAGTTCAGTTAAAAGCAAAGTAATCCAACGTTTAAATTAAGTTGAGAAACAATGTGATGAAACGCTATCCAGATCAGAGACCAAACCCTGCTCTCCTGATTCACACACCTATAGGGAATACTTGCATGAATAAACATGTCATAGTAAATATTTACTAATCAGATATATTATAGTGTGTACTATCTGACCAGCAAAAATTGAAAAAAAAAATTCCCTTCTTTCAACAGTTTCATTTCTTGCACAGGTAGCTGGAAGGGCAAGGCATCGATGTGAAGAAAATGAGACGCTCTGATGAAAAGTGCTCTTTAAGTGCACAGTATTCTTAATTCTTTGTCTTTTTTTTTTTTAAAACCAGATGCTCCATTTCTACAGCACAGCCTTGTAGTTTGCTTATTTGATACCTTCATGAAGTATCCTTTTCCTCCAAAAATATCTGTTTATGGTTTTTTAATTTTCCTATGAAATATCTTTTCTTTTCTTAAATTCAGATGTGAATTTAAATGCTCCTGTAATTCGGCAATAAAGTGAGGAATTTCTGACACCCCATAGGTGAACCACTTTTAAGTCAGGTTTCATCAGAACTGTGGGTGAAAATGAAAATCTCTGATATGACCTAGAGACAGCTGTTTCTCTTTTTTCTTTATTTGTTTCAGTCCTGTCAGCTCCAGTGAGGTATAAAGAGCTTGTTATTGTTTGGATTAATATAGACCAAAGATGACTGATTAGTTAGGCAGGGTGTAAGATGTAGGTATTTTCTTTGTGTGGGGTAGGTGAAAGATTTTATTATAGAGAACACACCAAATATCTGAAGAAGTGGGTCTTACCCACAAAAGCTCATGACCTAATAAATAAATTTGTCAGTCTTTAAGGTGATACAGGACTACTTGTAATTTTTGAAGCTACAGACTAACATGGCCACCCTCTGAGACAAGACACCAGATTGTGCATTTATATATTTCTTGTGTGAACAATGCCTCGATAGTAAATCGTATCTCATGGAATCTGGCATCAGACTATCCCCATCTCTCTGATTTTTCACTTGGTGCCTGCCCTCCCATATAATTAATAAGATAATTAGTTATGACTGCATTTGATGATAATTATTTGGTGACACTTCCTGGGTGGAAGGATCATCTGTGGTTAAAGAAGAGGACTAGATGACACTGGAGCTGCTTTCTATTCCTAGCTGTGCCATGTGCTTTCTTAGTGACTTTGATAAACTTGCTTAACCTCCTGAGGTCTCACTTTTCCCTTATTCACAGGAGGAATTATAAGGAAAAATTCATTGTTTGTAAAGTGCATTGAGGGCCTTGAATGATAAGTGTCATAAATTAGAGAAGTCCTTTCTTTCTCTATTCTTCCATTTTATTTAAGGGACTTTCTCTAGATCCTTTTTGGGAAGTAAATGCTGCTTAACGGAAAAGGATGCAAATGGAGATAATGTTGACCTTTGTTAGCTGATCCGGGCTGCTCATACTGTGGGCACAAAGATCCAACATTTTGTGGTGGCTCAATAGCCTACTAAATTAATTTGTAGCATGCCTTTTAATGTGGGCAGATAGCACCATTTGTTAGTTAAAATGTAAGGCAAGAAATTTTACTGCTGGAACAAAATAGTGCATTCTGCACAACAGCATTTGGAAGCAAATAAGTTCAGAAGCAAAATGAAAATTCTTTCCAATATTATTTGGTTTACAATGGATTCCTTCAGGATTTGTGCGTTAGTCTGAATCCTCTGACAACGCTTGTGGGCCCAAGATGCTCCTCATGATTGGAGGGTGAGAGCAGAGAGCAGTGAACCTTCCTGGGTAGATTCAAATAATACTAAATCAGAGCCCAGCCATTTGGGTTGGCAGTGCCTCCGTCTGTGTTTGTGCAGTCTCATTAGTGGTGAGTTTCCCCCGCTGGGCTATCTAGAGAACCTTGTGAAGTACATAAATCACTGTTCTCTTCATGTTGGAATTCTATCCTGGGGCTTCACCTGAAGACTCAGAAGCCACAGGTTCACCAATGCTTATAAGAGGAAGGGGAGTTATTTCTAATTCTGAGTCCAACAACATTTCATATCTGAAGTGTTAGTTTCCCTAAGAAATATGTATATATTTTACTTTGGTTTAGTCTGTACTGATTAAAAATGTAAAAAAGGCCATTCTAATTTTGATCTGCTTTAATGTTCTCACTAACTTACTTGTTTATGTGCCAGGATAGCAGTACAGTCTTCACTATAGCTACATATTAGATGGTGGTGGTCCATAATTACTACTTCTGTGGAGGATTTAGCCACCCCAATGTGACTTTGAAAGAGGATCAGGGACCAGTTTTTTGCTCCTTCTTGTGTTTTGTATGAAGATGTGACAGAATACTTTGGTGTCCACTCTCGTAATCATCTTTGTATCAATAAGCCCTATAAGGTATCATTTGAAAACTCATAATTTGCTGATCATTACTGTCCTGTGGCAAAGTTGCATGTAAAATTATAAGATTCCACTCTATGGTGTTACTAAAACATGTTCCAAATTTGGGGAGTACCCAAAGCAGTTCCTCAGTGACAAGGGCAAGCTGATTCATCAGCCATGTGTAACCAAAACCAATAGGTTATTACCAACTAAATGACAATGATTTGGCAGAAAGGGGAGCAGATGGAAAAACATCTACATTTTACCAAAAGAAACAGGATGGGGTTCCCATCCACAGAGACTTCCTGTTGCCATATTCACAAATGAAGATGCTTCTCAAAGGGAGAGAGGTTATAAATTTACGCCTCCAGGAACTCTGCCCCCCTTTCTTGCTCTCTGTGTCCATCAGTTCACAGCACCAGAAAGAACAAAGGAAGTTACAATCACAAAGAAGAGGTCCTAAGAAGTTTGTTCAATAAGAGTGTTGAGAGCATGGGATGAGAAAAACTTAGAATTTAACAAAGTTTAAGGTAGACAGTTATGTTCTATCTTTATTTTGGTATCCATTTCTGACTTTTATACCTCATTACTTGTACTCACTTAAACGTCATCTTCCTGAAGTTAACAAACTTATATTTTTTTAATCTAAAATAGTGTGTTTTTAAACTGAAATGTTTGGGAAATTCATTTCTATTAACAAAATGACAGACTTTGTATAATCTTGTATTATCCAGGAGAGGGCTGGGCAGTACAATACACATTTCTGGGGAAAAATCTGGGATTGGGAGAGTGCTGGGTCATCCTGCAGTGTATAAAAAGGCTGCTGAAAGATCAAACTGGGAGTGACTTATATGGAGGTTGTTTGTGAGCAGTCCTGACGAGAGCCTACAAGAAGAAAACAGTGTAAAGGGCACCCCAGGTTAGAGGCAAAAAGAGACATCTCTGTGTGTCTGAGAGAGAGAGAGAGAGAGAGAGAGAGAGAGAGAGAGAGAGAGAGAGAGAGGGGGGGGGGGTGTGCTTGTGCATGAGAGAGAGAGAGAGAAGGAACATTCATAAAGAATTCCAGGCGCACTTTCCTTTTTGTCTAGATTGTACATTGGGTATGTCACAGAAGAGTGTCTCTGTTCTAGCTACACCTTTGACTCCTGCCAAGGTCTATGAATATAACTCTTCTAGGTGAAGAGCCTGAGCCTTCACTTCTCTGGGGAAGAATCCTATGATTCTCCTACTCTTTAGATTGGTTACAGCATCTAGTTTGAGTCACGAATGCTTCACAGAGCCAATTGCCCTGTAAAACATCCCTGTGTGAGCTGGACCTGTAGGTAAATACAATGATATCAAAGTCTTTTCAAAACAAAGTATTGTTTCATCTTAAGTGGGGGAATTGCACCACAAAAATAAAAGGGGTTTCAGCACAAAAGTCTACACATCTGTGTTTCTGTTATAACCCAGTCTCATGAACTGGGGTTCAGTCTTCTCCCGACAGGTGTCTCTCTCTCTCCTGAGATTTCAGGAGCTGTTCATTTATCAGGCTACAGAGGTGCTGGAACTAGGGGTGCAGGAGGTGCTGCCGCACCCCTTGGCTTGCAGTGGTTTCCATTGTAAGGTTTCCAGCTGGGTTCGAGAGCTCTCAGTAGTCCCACGATAAAAATTGTTCCAGCACCCCATCATGTCTACGTTTGCACTTGATCAACAAAACTTTTGTAGTTCATCAGTGCTTAAACACCTCACCCTATGAACAACAAAGGTTTGCAGTGGTAAGTGAAAGTGTGAACACAGCTCTGTTGACAGTAGCAGTCTGCTGTTGATAAAGCAAAACCCCTTCATGGAGGTGAAGTATTTTGTCAACAAAAGTGCCAACACACAGCATCCACACATGGTGACTTTTAGTGACAGGACAGTGTCCTGTCACTAAAACTGAGTGATTGGGCAGCAAAATGGCAAATGAAATTTAATGTGGGTAAGTGAAAGGTAATGCATGTTGGAAAAAATAACCCAAATTACACGTACAACATGATGGGATCAAATTTAGCTACGACAGATCAGGAAAGGGATCTTGGAGTTATAGTGGATAGTTCTCTGAAGACATCCACGCAGTGTGCAGCGGCAGTTAGTAAAGCAAATAGGATGTTAGGAATTATTAAAAAAGGGATAGATAATAAGACAAAAGATATCATACTTCCCCTATATAAAACTATGGTACGCCCACATCTTGAGTACTGCGTGCAGATGTGGTCTCCTCACCTCAAAAAAGGTATATTGGCATTAGAAAAGGTTCAGAAAAGGGCGACTAAGATGATTAGGGGTTTGGAACGGGTCCCATATGGGGAGAGACTGGGACTTTTCAGTCTGGAAAAGAGGAGATTGAGGGGCGATATGATAGAGGTATATAAAATCGTGAATGGTGTGGAGAAAGTGAAGATAGAAAAATTATTTACCTTTTCCCATAATACGAGAACTAGGGGACACCAAATGAAATTGATGGGTAGTCGGTTCAAAACTAATAAAAGGAAATTTTTCTTCACACAGCGCACAGTCAACCTGTGGAACTCCTTGCCGGAGGAGGCTGTGAAGGCCAGGACTCTATTAGGGTTTAAAAAAGAGCTCGATAAATTTTTGCAGGTTAGGTCCATAAATGGCTATTAGCCAGGAGTAAAGTATGGTGCCCTGGCCTTCAGTACAAGGGCAGGAGATGGATGGCAGGAGATAAATCACTGGATCATTGTCTTCTGTTCTCCTTCTCTGGGGCACCTGGCATTGGCCACTGTCGGCAGACGGGATACGGGGCTGGATGGACCTTTGGTCTGACCCAGTATGGCCATTCTTGTGTTCTTATGTCAACACAGCCTTGTTACTGAAAGCAGCATAGTGTAGTCATAGTCTAAGTACCAAGTCACAGAGAGGTAGCCGTGTCAGTCTGTATTTTCAGAAAACAAAAAAGCAGACCTGTAGCACTTTAAAGACTAGCAAAATGATTTATTAGGTGATGTGCTTTTGTGGGACAGACCCATGTCTTCAGATCTGGAAATTCTGATCAAAGTAAACTGGCACAACAAGAATTTAACAGAAAGACAGGAAAAAGAATGAAAACTGACAAATCAGCTGCATAGGACAGAAGAAGATGGTGGGGGGGAAGGGTGGGAAGAAAATTACTGCAAGTGCCTATTACGTTAGATGAGTTGCCTGAGGTTACTATGAGTGTCAAAGATGGGGAAACTGTCCTTGTAATGTGTAAGGTAATTGCTATCTTGATTGAGATCCAGGCGTAAAGTGTCAAACTTGAGAATAAACTCCAGTTCAGATGTCACCCTTTGCAATCTGGTGTTAAAGTCCCTTTGTTTTAGGATGCAAGTTTTTAGGTCTTGGATGCTGTGGCCCTCTCCTTTGAAATGCTCACTGATAGGTTTATGTGTATTCAGATTCCTGGCATCTGATTTGTGTCCATTCATTCCTTGGTGAAGTGATTGTCCAGTCTGTCCAATATACGTAGCAGAGGGGCATTGCTGGAGCACAATGGCATATATAACTGTGGGAGCACGAGCACCTGGTGGCCGGGCCTCACTCGCAAAGCAGAATGACCATACACTCCATCTTGGAACGCTACCATACAACGGCAGGAAGGTCTGAAGCCAGGCCAGGAGAAAGAAATCAGAAAGTTGACAAGTAGTTGGAGAGTCACCAAAGAGAACATCCTGACAAGCAGATAGTAAGTCCCCAAAGAGAACAGCTGGGGCAAGTAGCTGGAAGCCCTCCAAAGAGAACATCTTGGTTGTGCAACATCAGAGGGTCCTGGGGGGAGGTTCAGAAAATGATCAAGGACAGAGGAAATCTTGTAGCATGTTCTGACAGGCCAGGAAGATAGAAAGCCCAAATTAGGTAACAAATGCTTTAACTGGCCAGGTATTGAACCCCCAAGTAAGAAACAATATAAAAGGATATTTAGCAGGGACAAGGGTGTGGGCTCCTGGACACTAGGCGGAGGCTAGCAACTTCCAGTCCAGACAGCAGACCCCGGCCTGATCACCCGGACGTCACCACCACGAAAGGTCCCAACCAAGCTGTATCTCTGAGTTGAAGGGCCGCTGTAACGTAGTTGTTGGTGAGATGTGGGAGCATTGGATGTTATTGGTAAGTCACACGTAATTATATACAGCTATATGTAACCTAGTGTTTAGCCTATGCCAAATATATATATTAATATTATATATATATAAGACAAGTGTTAAGTAATTGTAGTTACGCATAAATGAATCAGTCATTATTGGTAAATACCACTAGCTGGACTAGCTGGGGCTGTATAGAGAATTATTGGGACTTAGAACAGCCACAGGGCATTGTGGTGTTCACAATCGGAGTGTTATTGTTCCTGGTGCTCATAATACTGTGGAAACCCAGGTTTTAAAGTAGATACACTGAATCACATATTGCTGCTACACTATATAAGGCTACTATAGAGGTGGGGTGGTTGGTCCCAGGCCACCCAACTCCACCCGCTGTATCAAACCCCACGGGACCCAGAGTAGGTCAGCACATCGTCAATGGCATTAGTGGAGATACAGGAATATAAGCCCCTGATTGTGTAACTGATGTGGTTAGGTCCACTGATGGTGCCTCCAGATTAAATATGTGGACAGAATTGGCAACCGGCTACTGACAGAGAGCAAAAAACTTGAAGATCTCTACCAGGCATTAATAAAACTTACCCACCAGGAAGAAGTAAAAAAACAGATTGACAGGGCCATATGAATACCCAGAACCAGCTACTTCTAGATAGGCCCAAGAAAGTTAATAACAGAGCACCACTTGTCATCACCTATAGCCCTCAACTCAAACCCCTCTAGCACATTATTGACAATCTACAACCTATACTAGAACATGATGCTACGTTCTAAGGCCCTGGGTGAGAGGTCTGCGCTGTCCTACAGAGAACCACCTAGCCTCAGGAGAATTCTCACGAACAACCACACACCTTACTACAGAAATACTCATCCTGGAACTTTTCCCTTCAACAAATCCCCTTGTCAACTCTGTCCATGTATTTACTCTGGAGATACCATCACTGGACTTAACCATGTCAGTTTGAGCACAAAGATCTGTCTATTCCAGGGGTCTGCGACCTTTGAGAGATGAAGAGCCATTTTTTCCTTTTTGTCTTTGACCAAAATATTTTGAGAGCTGCCTCACACACAAATGTACACATACACAAAGATAGTAGGTATACAGCAGATGACAAAATCGGACTCAAATAATATAGGTAAGATAATAAACTGTCTGTTTTGTTTTTTCCCTTGGTTATTCTTTAAACAATACAGCTTGACTGTACACTTTCTTGTCACCAATGCATTACATAATGAACGATCATATTTAATGAATTTCTTATTATCTTTGACAGATTTCAGAGGTAGCTGGGTTAGTCTATTTCAGCAAAAACAAGGAATCTTTTCATTAAATTATGTTTTAAATTGATTTGACTAATGTTAGAATTTAATAACGCACTATTTTAGATAAAATCAGTGCCTTTTTTTGTGCTGGTACTTGCCTGTACCAAGTACCAGCACCTTGGCAGTCCAGCTGCAGGATTGGTTGGTGGGGAATAGGCAGGGAGTCGGCTGAGAACTGGCTGGTTTTTTTTTTTTTTTGGCCAAAAATACTGAATTTAACTAATAATAAATTAATACATGAATATTGTTATTACTCACCAATACTTTTAATTTGACTTCTGCTGTTGGACATCTTTAGAGATTTTCTCAATGTCCTGTGAATATGCCATGATTTTCATTTCAAGGGGGATTGAAGACTGACATCTTGAAGATGTCTCCTCCATTTGTTTTTTTGATTAAATTCATGTTTGGAAACCCTTTTTCACAGAAGTATATTGAACTGAAGATTGAGAGAAACCCAGATGCATATTTCTTTACTGTGCATATCCAGTAGAATATTCCAAATGTCAAATATTATCTGGTCTGGCTGTTTAAAGTCATCCACTTTAGATCAGTTGTACTGTAGTTGCAGGGTGGATTTTTGCCCTCCCAGATTTTCAAGTTCTGTGGCAAGATCTTTCATTTTTGAATTCACTAAATCCTTGTCTTGCAAGTCTGCTGATTAAAGTTCAAATTGTGGTTGATCGATTACCACAAATGCCAAAAAATTCAATGTAGAAGTGGCAGCTTCAAGCAGTTTTAACAGAAATGACAAAGTGGCCTTTCCCTTCTGAACTGGTGAAATCAGTTAGCTTGCATTTTGATGACAATTTCTGCAAGGAACCTAATTCAATGTCACAGTCATTAGTTTTTATTACTTCAGTATTGGGAAATGCATTAACATGCACATCTCAATGTCCTTTATCAAAAACAAAAACACCAATCAACCAACCCCAAAACAAACAAAAAATCTTTTGTTTCAAAGAAAACTCCTTCCAAAAGCAAAATTGCAGTATTGCCTTTTCCCCAGAGCTTCTGAATCAACACATTTATATAATAAGTTAAATCCGCCATGAAATAGAATTTCTGCAGCCCGTGAGGATTCATTAGTTCCTTGTATTTAAAGTTCTTTTTTGGAGGAACACCCTAACTTCCTCAAGACATGATGAAACCCTCACCAGGACTGCACATCTGGAAAGTTAATTTGGATGGGTGCCTGCAAATACCAAAGGTGGATATGGGTCCACCCCGAATGTGGCTCTTCTGGCAGGAGCAGTGTCTTTTTTCACTACTTCTTATGTAAGATGTAGTTAAATAATTGCTATCTTTGGGCTTAATCCTGAAGTCAATGGGACTAATCATTATTTGGGTGTGAAAGTGTTTGCAGGATCAGGCTGTGGTTTCTAGACAAGAGATTAAAGAATTCAGAGGTATAGGTTATTTGTATGTGGAGAAAGAGAGACCTTGTCCAGTTTTCACTGGTTTCAGATGTCTCTGTCCCTGATCATATTCTCTGTAAACTGGCAGGCACCTGTGTTGGATTAGAGCTTTGACAGAAGTGACTTTTGAGGCTTCTCAATAAGTAATTTCCTTTTAAAAAGTGCTATTTTTATAGTACTCTAGAACATGCTGTCATAAAGTTTTAGAAATCAAAATATGGAAATTGAATTTTCCAGATGTATCCTGTGATTTAACATATAGGAACAATACATAGCCATCCATTTGCACACTAAAGTGTTTGTATCACAAAAATCAGGCAGGCTGGCACCAAACGAACAGATTAGTGTCATGGGGCTACCATATTCTTATGGAAATATGTTTATGAATTGCATAACTGGAAAATGTTTTTTCAGAATCTTTCATGTAAGGTAACATTTGAAAAGTTGTAATCTGATGAATGTGTCTGTGTGCATGTATTATTCCTGTATTTGAAGTTAGAAATATAAGTATAAACCTGTTTTACTAATATAGGCATGCAATTAAGTGAGGGCCATTAAGGGTATTTCAGAAAACTGATGGCTCATGGATAAGGACAATGATCCATAAATATATTTGCTTTTCCTATGAATCTGCCCATAGGATGGGGCCAAGAGTCCCCACGTGGACATATGTTTATGCTGGGACCTATCTCGCTCCTTGTACTTTTCCAATGAAGATGGGAAAAAGTTGAAACTGAACAGGAAGATTTCCTGCTGTGGGAAACCAAAAAAGAGGGGCAGCTGCAAGACATCAGGGCACCCTGGCATACATAGCCAATGTATGGGGGGATGCCCGGGGGCCAGGTGCCACCCCCACAATTCCTCCCCCCACACTCACCACGAGTACCATGCCACTCCTAATGAGTCTCCTGGGGGAAGTGGAAGAGGATGGGAGGGGTGCAAGTGGAGGCCAAGGTGGGGCAGAGTTTGAAGAGGGGTGGGGACAGGGCACTTGGCCAGTGGGGGGGCCTCCCCCTCCCACTGGAAGCCCCCCCAGTGGTTGCCTCTTCCAGCTTACCACCCAAGGTGACTGCTGGAAATATGTATGACTGAACAGAGGGAAGGATAATGCCCAGGCTGGAAGGCTGTCCAGTCTGTGAAAGAAGCTTATGAGAATAACTGAGGGTGAGATATTCCAGGTAATCCGTTTCATAGTGCATTCAACTTAGCTGGCCTGTTTTATTTTGTTTTGTAACTTTTTGTTCTGTGTGCTAGTACTAGTACTGCTAGTACGCATAACAACTTAAATCCTACTTTTTATACTTTTGTTTGTTTAGAAACCCAGGTAAATTATTATTACCTGGGGGTGGGGCAAACACCTGTGCACCTCTCTCTTTACATAAGAGTGTGGACAATGAGTTTGATGTGTATAGGACCCTATATAGGATAGGGTGGATTTATCTGGGGTTCAGGTCCCATTGGCAGTGTTCCCTGTAAGTTGAGCACTTGGGCGGCCACTCAGGAGGAATTCAGGTGCTGCCCAGCTGATTAGCAGAGCATCTGCAGCCACCCACAATGGGTAACATTGTTTCTATGGGTGGTGCTCATCCCCCACATGCTTTGGAGCATATAACAATACTTATTCTAGTCGTGGATGGAAAAATAATTAGAGACGACACTGCTCCTTAGGCTGTTTACCTGGGTGCAATGGCAAGACCTTTTGACTGAGACTCCCAGAGCTGATCTAATTTCAGCATCTGCATTACTCTGAATAGGGCTGTGACCCCATATCTGTGTCAGTGCTGGAGGGCCTGGCTCATCAAGACAGAATAAAGGAGGTGCCCAGGAAGGCAGGAAAGTTGGCTTGGTGGTATTATAGCACATACGCTGACAGTTACCAGAGGATCTCTGTGCCCAAACCTGTCACGATTAGTTTGTACAAATACATGTTTTGCGAAGACTAATAGTTATGTGTTCAAAATGTGTGCAAGTAAATTAGAGGATGGGTTGAGCCCTGTTGACAGTTTGGCCTCTAAAATCTTAGAGGCTTTGTGGAACCTCAGACTTGTCTAATTTCTGCAATCTCTAGGGGAAAAAAGAAAAAGCTGAGAAGAGATAAATGACCATACCCAGTGCCGTGTAGCAAGCTGGACTGAAATGCTGTGGCAAATTCTCTTAGTTTGTGTGGCAGGTCGCCAGTTCTGCAATAACTCCACTTAATTCAGTAACTGCCTCTGCTGGTGAATTTAAATATGAAAATAAACACTACAACAAATTATTTAATACCTCTATGGGTATTTTGCTACTAAATCCAGGCATAAGCAACAGTGGTGGTTCACAGGGGGATCACTCCCCACCCAGAAACCCTCCCACAATCAGTCAAAGCCATGCTGCTTCTGGTGCCTGAGGGCGTGGTCCTGCCCCTCTTCCAGAGTGGTGCAGCTGCTTAGCAGACTAAGCTTCCTAGCTCATGCCATTCTCAGACCATGCCACTGCAGGAGGAGGGGTGAGTCTGCCCTGCACTTACTGGAAGTTGTGATTCTATGGGAATGGGTGGTTAGGGATAGAGAGACAGCAGAGCAGGGACAGGGCAGGGGCAGGAAGGAGGCAGGGAAAGAGTACTAGACCGGCATGCCCCCCACCACCCCCACACTGGTCACCTCTGAATCCAGGATTTTTACTATGTTTCGACAATTCAGTTTTCAGCACGGGGCAGGTTTTTGTATTGACGATGAATAAGAGCATTGAAAGGTGAGGAAGAGAGAGGCTAGAGCAACATGGATATTTTAGTACCCCAGAAGGTGTTGGAGTTGGTTTGGGCATGCAGGAGTATATTAGCTAGGTATTCCTGTTGAAAGGTTAGCAGTGAAATAAGTGATGTCGCCATTTTTCGACGGGGGCAGTGCACTCTCTGAGGCTTTGCTTCAGGGTGTCTGAAAACTGTGGGAAACAACTGAACATCCCAGTACTCTGGGATTTTAAGGTCTGTGCAATCATACACAATTAATATTTCTTAGACATTAAAGCAGGAGCACAGTTGCCGTAAGATTTACTTGGTCTGGCTTTGGTGCCTCATTTCCACTTCCTTCTCCATTAATAGAACTTCACAGTGCAGTGTTCTTAATGCCCCCTTCTGGGAAGTCTGATTTATTTATATAGAGCTCAAAAGAACATGAACATGATCAAGCCCTCCTAGCTGGTGTGTGCTGTTGGTGCAACATTGTTTGTTCTGTACCTGATGAAGTGTTTCACCAGCAATCCTTACTCCAGGCTTCTTCTCAGACTTGGAAAGCTCACAGAGGACTTGTACCTCTTTCTCACTGAAGGCAAGCTACCTTTTACGCTGCACAGCAGGCCTGGTTCTAAGTCACATGATCCCATCACATGACTCCATTACTTACCTCTGATACATTCCCTTCAGCTGGGGAGGCAGGCCGTGTGTTACAGGTGAGGTTGAGCCCCAACCCTCTGAAAGAGCCAACTCACCCCATTACTATGATTATGTAGCAAAGGCTAGATTCTGTGACACATTTTGCAGTTGTAGAAAATGAAACCCTGAATATGGTCCCTCCCTCCCACAACTTTACTTGTGTTCCATTGAAATCAAAGAGAATTTGTCTGCCATCTGATACTAAAGTAGTAAAGATGCTGTGATTATTTATCATGGTTGGTAACTCTTATCTACTGTTAACATTTTTAATGACTGAGTTATAATTGATGTGGGAAATGATTTTAAAGCTAATTTTAAAATAATCTTTGAGCATGCAAAAAGTTTCTAGATAGGTTGTAAAGTAAGCAAAGTGTTGCATTGTTATTGTCCACGGTTATGTACTGACCGCTGTACTCAATTAATAAGACTCCCCAACCCATTAACAGCACTGATAAGTATTTTCTAGCTTTTGACTGATAACATCTGAAAATGCTGAACATGTGATTGTCTGATGACAGTCTCTTTTTAAAGACACTTTCAGATGAAGGACATTTGTGTGTATCACAGGAACAAACACCTTAATATTCATGAGACTTCAGTCTGCTGTAATTTCAAGAAATTTTCACTGAGTTCAAGGACTTACAGGAGCCTGTGAAATCATGGGCCACTGAACGGCCAATAGCACTCATCTTTATCTTTGTTGTAAACAGCATGACGTGTTTCGAGATGTCTGATTTTAAAATAGTAACAGAGAGGGAGCCGTGCTAGTCTATATGCTATCAAAACAAAAAAGCAGTCAAGGAGCACTTTAAAGACTAACAAAATAATTTATTAGGTGAGCTTTCATGGGACAGACGCACTTCTTCAGACCATAGCCATACCAGAAGAGACTCAATATTTAAGGCACAGAGAACTAAAAACAGTAATCAAATCAGAAAAAAAATGATCAAGGTGAGCAAATCAGAGAGTAGAGGGGTAGAAGGGGCAGGGGGCAGTCAAGAATTCTTGGCTATGATCTGAAGAAGTGGGTCTGTCCCACGAAAGCTCACTTAATAAATTATTTTGTTAACATTTAATGCATGTGTGTGTGAGCACAATCTGAAGGACTCCGGAGGAGCAGGGAGTGGCTGTGCAGGCATCAACTACTTCTGTTTCAGAAAATCAAGCATTTTCTGTATTAAATCTGGAGAGACAATTGTTCTTGGCTGTTGCATCTCTAAAAGTATCTGCAGATAATACTCTCTATATGACTACTTAACTCATTCCAGAAACTCTGTTCCAGCACTTTTAAACTGAAATTGCAATCTAGTTAAAACTAAGTATCACTTTGAAAAATAGAATATAAAAGTAAAAAGATTGATAAAACTGTCCAGAGATCAAATAGTTGTCTAGTGAGTTTTTTTAAAAAGAGAAATGCAAGAAAGAAGTGAATATAGATTTTTATTTTTTGTGAGAAATTACTTTTGTATTGAAGTGGATACCATTTAACAAGAAATACTCCATTTTTTTGTAAGAGTAATTTTAAACATTTTGATGGTTGTTAGCAAAGTTCACTTCAACTTTTTTAAAGAGAAGAAACAGATGACTATTTCTGTACTCCAAACTGGAGGAAATAAAAGATAAATTTAAAAAAAAAGAAAAAAGCTTTAATCTTTACACTAGTCATTCAATACATGTCTTTTTGTAATTTTTCACTACACAGTTTATGATTTCCTTTATTTCTGTTTTGTTAAAAGAAGTGACTAACTTTCTTCATAGTCAATTTCGATAATCATATAAACATATTGTATCTGATTTTTACAAGACCTTATCAGAGGCATAATTTTAACACTCCCTTTTATACGGCATATCTTTAGGAAATTAGAAGCTATAATGTCAGATTGCTGCTAAGAACGATCTTTTAAGCAATGTGAATGAGTTACTTCCAAAAATGCTCTCAACTGCCACCTTAATGCTTTCATTGTCAGATGTTCGAACAATGAATATCACAGAATCATAGAATCCTGGGGCTGGAAAGGATCTTAGGAGGTCATTGAGTCTAGCCCCCTGCCTAAAGTAGGATCAACCTAAATAAGTCATCCCAGCCAGGACCATGTCATCCCAGGACTTAAAAACCTCTAGGGATTCAGATTCCACCACTTCTCTTGGTAATGCATTCCACTGCTTCACCGCTCTTCTGGTGAAATAGTTTTTCCTAATATCTAGCCTACACCTCTGTTGCTACTGAGAACAGCCTCTCTCCAGCCTCATTAGAGCCACCCCTTCAGATACTAACTGAAGAATGGTATCAAATCGCCCCTCACTACTCTTTTCTGCAAACTAAATAATCACAGATTCTTCAATCTCTCCTCATAGGTTATGTGCTCAAGTCCCCAAATCATTTTTGTTGCACTCTGCTGAATCCGCTTCAATGAATCCACATCCTTTCTATACGTGGGGGCCCAGAACTGGACACAATACTCCAGATGTGGCCTCACCAGTGCCGAGGGGAATAATAACTTCTCTAGATCAGCTGGAAATGCTTCTCCTAATGCACCCCAATATGCAGTTAGCCTTCTTGGCTATAAGGGCACGCTGTTGGCTCATACTCAGCCTCTCATTCTCTGTAATCCCCAGGTCCTTTTCTGCTGCACTACTACTTAGCCAGTTGGTCCCCAGCCTGTGACAATGCTTAGGATTCTTCCATCCTATGTGCAGGACTCTGCACTCGTCCTTGTTGAATCTCATCAGATGTCTTTTGGCCCAATCCTCCAATTTATCTAGGTCACTCTGGACCCTATCCCTACCCACCAACATAACTACCTGTCCCCCTAGCTTAGTGTCATCTACAAATTTGCTGAGGGTGCAATCCAGCCCCTCATCCAGGAAATTACTAAAGATGCTGAACAATATTGGGCCGAGAACTGATCCTTGGGGCACTCCACTTGAAACTGAATGCCATTGATCAATAGAGCCATTGATCAATACCCGTTGGGTCCGACCATCTAGCCAGCATTCTATTCATCTGACGATCCATGTATTTAATCCATACTTCATTAACTTATAGGTAAGAATGTTGTGGGAGACTGTATCAAAAGCTTTGCTAAAGTCAAGGTATGCCACATCCATTGACTTTCGCATGTCCACAGAGCCAGTTCCCTCATCATAGAAGCTGATCAGATTGGTCAGGCATGACTTGTCCTTGGTGACTCCATGTTGACTACTCTTGATCACTTTCTCCTTTTCCAAGTGCTTCAAAATGGATCCATGAGGATCCCCTTCATGATTTTTCAGTGGATTGAGGTAAGGCTGACTGGTCTATAGTTCCCTGGATTGTCATCGTTTGCTTTTTTAAAAATGGGCACTTCATTTGCCTTTTTCCAGTCATCTGGGACCTCTCCTGATATCCATGAGTTTTCAAAGATAATAGCCAAAGGCTTTGCAATGATCTCTGCCAATTCCCTCAGCAACCTTGGGTGCATTAAATCTGGACCCATGGATTTGTGTGTGTCTAGCTTTTCTAAATAGCTGTTAACCTGTTCTTTATTCCTGCTACTTGTGTTATCCATTATATGAATGGAACATTACAACAAGGAGAAATAAATATGTTCATCCAAGAGCCCGATTCCCAACTCACATATATGGACTAAAGACTGTAATTTACATCCATGTAATAATTCATTGGGTATATTATAACAACTATGGTCCAGTCACATCAGGTTTTCATTATCATAACTCCGGTGATTTCAGCTTACTACTGCTGTATTTCATCATGGTGAGATCTTTCAGTCTTTATATAAACTGTACATAAGGCCCTGGGTGACATGCCTGTTCTCTCCTACAGACAACCTCCCAACCTCATGAGGATCCTTACTAACAGCCACAGTCTATACCCCAGGAACACCAGTCCTGGAACCTTTCCCTGCAACAAAGCCCGCTGCCAGCTTTGTCCACATATCTTCTCTGGAAATACCATCACTGGACCTAACCAGGTTACTCACAGAATCACGGGCACTTTCTCATGCTCCTCTACTAACATCATATATGCCATCATGTGCCAACAATGCCCAGATGCTTTGTATATTGGACAGACTTCTAACTCCTTTAGACAAAGAGTCAACGGGCACAAAACAGACATCCAAACACTCCAGATCCACAAACCAGTTAGTCAGCATTTTAATGGAATGGGGCATTCTGTCAATGACCTCAAGGTATGTGTGTTACTGAAAAGAAATTATCGCTCCTTTGTAGAAAGGGAAGTGGACGAACTGACATTTATATTCAAATTCGGAACATTAACACATGGTTTAAATCGTGATGTGAACTTTCTGAGTCACTGTAGGGGCTCGTCTGCATACTTAACTCAATCTAATTCTTGATCTTCCCCCCCACCCCTCCACTCTCTGATTTGCTCACCTTGATTATCTTTTTCTGATTTGTCCTCCTTGCTTACTGTTTTCAGTTGTCTGTGTCTTAAATATTGAGTCTGTTCTGGTCTGGCTATGGTCTGAAGAAGTGGGTCTGTCCCACGAAAGCTCACCTAATAAACTATTTTGCTAGTCTTTAAAGTGCTACTTGACTGCTTTTTGTTTTGATATGAACAAACAGTTGACAATATTGCCTTAAAACATTCAACAGCAGTACAATAATTACTGATATTTAAATTGCTAGACACTTTCATTTTTTATAATAGCACTACATCTGATCTGGCTTTCTTTGTGTAACAGAGACAATAAGGGATGGCTGATAAGTAATTAAATTAAATTGCCCGTCCTACTATGTATTCAATAGCCCAGCAGGGAAGAGACCCATTTGTTTTGGCATGTAATACTAATTCTCATCTTATACAAGGAGGTACTCATGCCTTCACTTTCATGAGGAAAAGTGGAGAGAAAGCTTTTAATTTAAAACCCAGATATATGTTTCTATTTCCTGCAGCAGAACATGTTTTCTTTTTGGGCGGGATATTGCATGTAATGCCAAATGAATAGTGCAAAAAAGAATTATGATTGGCTGTAGAGGAGAAAATTGCTTTGAATTACATTTGCCTTTTTCTCCTAACTGAAGGCTGGGAATTGTGCATAAAGACCATACTGTGTACAAGCTGTGCATTTATTACAGTGGTAACAACAATACAACTTACTGTGTTCCTATTCCTGCAATATGTTATGAAACTTTTTTGCTACCAGTAATATGTTATCCCTTAAATACTGTATGTGAGATTTTTGAAATATTAAAAATAGTAATATGTGGGTTATAAAATTGCATTGTGGTGGTAAATGTTGTGGTAATGGGTCATAGGGGCTGCGTCTACACGTGCACGCTACTTCGAAGTAGCGGCAGTAACTTCGAAATAGCGCCCGTCACGTCTACACGTGTTGGGCGCTATTTCGAAGTTGAAATCGACGTTAGGCGGCGAGACGTCGAAGTCGCTAACCCCATGAGGGGATGGGAATAGCGCCCTACTTCGACGTTCAACATCGAAGTAGGGACGTGTAGACGATCCGCGTCCCGCAACATCGAAATAGCGGGGTCCTCCATGGCGGCCATCAGCTGGGGGGTTGAGAGATACTCTCTCTCCAGCCCTTGCGGGGCTCTGTGGTCACCGTGGGCAGCAGCCCTTAGCCCAGGGCTTCTGGCTGCTGCTGCTGCAGCTGGGGGTCCGTGCTGCATACACAGGGTCTGCAACTAGTTGTTGGCTCTGTGTATCTTGCACTGTTTAATGAAAGTGTGTCTGGGAGGGGCCCTTTAAGGGAGCGACTTGCTGTTGAGTCCGCCCCGTGACCCTGTCTGCAGCTGTGCCTGGCTCCCTTATTTCGATGTGTGCTACTTTGGCGTGTAGACGTTCCCTCGCTGTGCCTATTTCGATGTTGGGCTGAGCAACGTCGAAGTTGAACATCGACGTTGCCAGCCCTGGAGGACGTGTAGACGTTATTCATCGAAATAGCCTATTTCGATGTCGCAACATCGAAATAAGCTATTTCGAAGTTGGGTGCACGTGTAGACGTAGCCAGGGTGTGCAAGGACCATACCCATTGTTCTTTCTTTCCTGCTTGAAAAAAGTGTTTGTGTGCTTTTAATATTCACACAAGGGGAATGTGGTCTTATGTCTATTTAAAAGTACTCTTCAAAAGGCAGCCTTCAGACAAAAAAAAGCCATATTTTGGAATAGTTAAGCATCCGTTATAGGTTGAGCAGGCATGCTGGAACAATTTTTGTAGTTGGGGTGCTGAGAGCCTTTGAATCAAACTGTAAACTTTGTATAGAAAAGAAATCACTGAAGTTAGGTGGTGCTGCAGCATCTCCAGTTCCAGTACTTGTGTGGTTGCGTTCATTTTTATGAGATTTCCTGAAAGACCACCTATTTTACCCTACCGTGCTTTTTTGGCCTAGAATGGAATGGGGTTCCTTGCCAGGTGAAAATCTCTGACATGATGGAAGTACAGTAATCTATAAACAATTGAAAGAAAAATGTTTTGTTCCTATAGAAAAACCTTCAAAAATATTTGAAGTGAGCCGTGCTAGTCTATATACTATCAAAACAAAAAAGCAGTCAAGTAGCACTTTAAAGACTAACAAAATAATTTATTAGGTGAGCTTTCGTGGGACAGACCCACTTCTCCAGACCATAGCCATACCAGAACAGACTCAATATTTAAGGCATAGAGAACCCAAAACAGTGATCAAAGTTGACAAATAAAAAAAAAATGATCAAGGTGAGCAAATCAGAGAGCAGAGGGGCGTCGGGTTGCAGGGAGGGGAGGTCAAGAATTAGATTAAGCCAAGTATGCCGAAGAGCCCCTATAATGTCCCAGAAAATTTGCATCCCGGTTTGCATACTTGGCTTAATCTAATTCTTGACTCTTCCCCCGCTGCCGCTCTGCTCTCTGATTTGCTCACCTTGATAATTTTTTTCTGATTTGTCAACTTTGATTACTGTTTTGGGTTCTCTATGCCTTAAATATTAAGTATGTTCTGGTCTGGCTATGGTCTGAAGAAGTGGGTCTGTCCCACAAAAGCTCACCTAATAAATTATTTTGTTAGACTTTAAAGTGCTACTTGACTGCTTTTTTTCTTCAAAAATATGTATGTATAAAATTCATTTTCAAAATTTCTGGTGCACATTAGCCTTAATTTTGGCATCCAAGTTGCATAGAAAATGAGGATATGTTAATTGTAGTTGAATAAATTAACATATTTTTGTTACTTGGGGAAGAATTAAACGAATGAATCCAAAATCTTTAGAGAAACAAGGTGCATATTATGTAACACTCTTAGGCTACGTCTACACGTGAAGCCTACATCGAAATAGCTTATTTCGATGTAGTGACATCGAAATAGTCTATTTCGATGAATAACGTCTACACATCCTCCAGGGCCGGCAACATCGATGTTCAACTTCGACGTTGCGCAGCACCACATTGAAATAGGTGCAGCGAGGGAACGTCTACACGCCAAAGTAGCAGACATCGAAATAGGGATGCCAGGCACAGCTGCAGACAGGGTCACAGGGCGGACTAGCGCTTCCGGGGCAACAGCTAGCTGCTCCCTTAAAGGGCCCCTCCCAGACACACTCAGCCTGCACAGCACGCGGTCTGAGGAGCCATAGGCACACAGACCCCAGGCACCGCAGTCCTGGACCCCCAGCAGCAGCAGCAGCAGCAGCCAGAGGTCCACCCAGCCCTCCCAGCAGGAGCAGGGCTTGCCCTGCTCCATGCCATGCGGGAGGCAGCTGAGCACCTCCTTGCTACCCCGGAGGAGGAGCTGCCCCCAGGGCAGCAGGGCTCAACCCCCAACCCTGCAGCACCCCGCCCCCCCCCCCCCGCCTCACATGCCGGCGGCTGTGGAGCTACCCCACCAGCACTGACTGGTGGGAGCGGCTGGTGCTTGGGGAGTGGGACGATGACCGCTGGCTCAGGAACTTCAGGATGAGCCGGCAGACATTTGTGGAGCTGTGCCAGTGGCTCACCCCCGCATTCAGGCACCAGGACACCGCCATGTGGTGTGCCCTCACAGTGGAGAAACGGGTCGGCATCGCTGTCTGGAAGCTGGCCACTCCCGACAGCTACTGATCCATGGGACAGCAGTTTGGTGTCGGCAAGGTCACCATCGGGCCTGTCCTCATGGAGGTAAGAGAACCCACGGGGGGAGGGCAGGGCAGGGGAGGGGGGGCCGGGCAGAGGAGGGGAGGGGAGGCCAGGGGAGGGGAGGGGAGGGGAGGGGAGGGTGGGGGAGGCCAGGGCGGGGGAGGGCAGAGGAGGGCCGGGCAGGGGAGAGGGGCCTGGGCAGGGCAGGGCAGGGCCACGCACACCCTGCTCACCCCTCATTGGTGCTGTCCCATGTGCTTTCTCTGCAGGTTGTGCGTGCCATCAACGTCATGCTCCTGCACAGGCTCGTGAGGCTGGGGGACCCAGATGCCACCGTCGCGGCCTTTGCCACCCTGGGCTTCCCCAACTGCTTCGGGGCTCTGGATGGGACTCACATCCCCATCCGCGCCCCGCATCACAGTGGAGGACGATACCTGAATCGCAAGGGCTACCATTCTGTCGTCCTCCAGGCCTTGGTGGACAGCCGGGGACGTTTCCAGGACATTTATGTGGGCTGGCCTGGCAGCACCCACGACGCCCGGGTTTTCCAGAACTCGGGCCTGTGCCGCCGGCTGGAGGCGGGGACCTACATCCCCCAGCGGGAGATCCCTCTGGGGGACACCACCATGCCCTTCTGTGTCATCGCAGATGCGGCATACCCCCTCCGGCCATGGCTCATGCACCCGTACACGGTCCATCTCTCCACTAGCCAGGAGCGCTTCAACGAGTGCCTGAATCGTGCGCCAGGTGGTGGAGCGCTCATTTGGCCGCCTGAAGGGACGCTGGAGATGTCTCCTGACCCGTCTGGATGCGGGCCCCAACAACATCCCCCTGATTGTGGGTGCCTGCTGCGCCCTGCACAATTTGGTGGAGAGCAAGGGGGAGACCTTTTTCCAGGGCTGGGCTGTGGAGGCCGGCAGGGCCGACGTCCAGCCACCTGCTGCCCCCAGTCGGCAGGTGGACCCCGAAGGGACCCGGGTCCGGGAGGCCCTGCGGGCCCACTTCGATGAAGAGGCCGCGGGGTGAACTCTGCCCAGGCCCCCCACTGCCCGCCCCTTCCTCCACCACACTCCTGCCCCAACGCCCACACCATGGAGCACCCAACCGCACCCCCCTCCCACTTTTCTTGGACAAATGACAGCACGCACTTGTGGCTGAACTTAAACTTCTTTTTCTTTGAGAACTTTTTTTTTTAACTATAAATGTATAAAACAAGAACAAACTATATACAACATGTGGAAACAAAGTCATATGTACAAATAAAACAATCGTCACAAACAAGTGTCCTCATTAATAAAAAGAAAACCAGGGAGGAGAAAGGGGAGAACTATTTACATGGGGGGGACGGGGCAAACGGGGGGCACAAACAAATAAGTTTAAACTATATACAAGGGGGGGGCCACGTCCCGGGCCCCTCGACCCTACAGTCCGGCACTGGGCGTGGGCGGCCGGGAGCCCCGCCGCAGCCGCAGCCCTGTCCGGGGCTGGCTGGGGGCGGGCCGGACCAGAAGATATGTCCGGCAAGTCTCAGCTGGCTCCAGGGGTCTCTTGGCGCTCCGGCCCTCGGCGGTGGGTGGCGGGGCGACGGCAGATGGGACGGCGACGGGCAGAGCAGCTGGTGGTGCGGCTGGTGGAGCAGGCACGGCGGGCGCTGCGGCAGCTGGCACGGCATGGGGGGCCAGGTAGTCCACCAGGCGGTTGAAAGTCTCCATGTAGGCCCCCCGTGCCTCTTGGCACCAGGCCAGCGCCCGCTCCTGCAGCTGCAGGTGCTGCTCTGCGACCTCCAGCTGCCATTGGTGGATGGCCAGCAGCTGGGGGTCCGTCGCCGTTGGCTGGTGGTGGCGCGGGGTCCGCCGTCTAGCCCACCGTGGGGCCGGTTGGTCCTCGGCCGAGGGGCTGGCCTGGAGCGATGGTCCCAGAGGGCTCTCCGGGACCACTGACGCCTCGCCGGCACTCTCTTCCGGTCCTTCTGATGGTGCAGGTGCGGGACACAGGAGAGGATGGGGGGAAGAAGAATGGAGACAGGCGTTAGTGTGGGCCCCGAGCCATGGCCTTTGTCCCCCCAGCCCTGTGCTGCAGGTTCCCCATCCCCGTCCCCGGGAGATGCTGCTGTGATGGATGGGGTTCAGAGGTCCCCCTGCCCTGCACCCCGTCCCCTGGTGGGAGCGACTCTCACTTCACCCCACAGGGTCTGACAGCAGGAGAGGTTTCTTAGGCCACAGATGCCCAGTTTCTCCCAGGAGTGACAGCACCAGCTGTCGGAAGAGACAGTCCTTCCAACCCATCATGGGGAGAAGACCCCAAGGGGGGCCCCTCTGGGATGCAGCTTTCCCCCTCCTCAGGCTGGCTGCCTTCCAGCTCTCCCTTCCCCTAGCCTCTACCTGTGGCCCCCGCCCTCCCCCCCCAATTCCAAGCCAGCTCGGCTCCTCCCTCCTCTTTGTTCAGGGCAGAGGTGTCACCTGCCAGCTGTAGCCCCAGGATCATCCTTTGCCCCTGGGAGCTATTCGGCTCTTGTTGCTCATATGTAGCCTGAGTCTCCCTTTTGCACTCCCCCCACTCCATCACATGCTGCTGCTGCTGCTGTTGCTGCTGCTGCTGCTGCGGGGTGTCCCACCCCCTCCTCCCGGGGGCCCCTCGAGGTTCCGCTCCCCCCCTGCCCCGGGGATGGGGCATGGCACTGTCGTGCGGGGTGGGGGGGGGCAGGGGCTGATGCACTCCTGTGAGGGCCATGGCCCTGCTGTCCTTGGGGCCATGGCCATGTGAGCATGTGGGGGGCCCTGGACACATATCTATTACCCCCCGCCCCTCAAGCCCAGGGGTGTACACCAGAGGGGGGTACCTACCTGTCGGTCCGCTCCCACGGTCTGGAGATCCCCGGGGGGCGGAGGCCTGGCTGCTGCTCCAGGATGGCAGGAGGAGTATCTGCAGCCCGGATTCTGCAGAGGAGGAGCCCCCCTCCTCCTCCTCCTCCTCCTCCTGCCGCAATGTCCCGGGGGTGGCCTCCGGGGGTGGCCCCCAGGGTGCGGGGCTTACCTCCGGGGCGGACTCCGGCTGCAGGGCCTGCTGGGGCTCGTCAGCCGAGGTGTCAAGGGTGGCCGGAGGGGAGGAGGTGTGCCGGGAGCCCAGGATGTCCCTGAGCTCCCTGTAAAAGGGGCAAGTGACGGGGGCGGCCCCCAATCGGCTGGCCGCATCCTGGGCCCGGGAGTAACCCTGCCGCAGCTCCTTCACCTTACTCCTGACGTGATCAGGAGTGCGGGCAGGGTGACCCCGGGCAGCCAGGCCGTCGGCCAGCCGAGCGAATGCATCCACATTCTGCCTCTTGCTCCCCATTACCTGGAGCACCTCCTCCTCGCTCCAGAGCCCCAGCAGGTCCCGCAGCTCGGCCTCCGTCCAGGAGGGGCCCCGCTGCTGCTTGCCAGCCTGGCTGCCCTTCTGGCTGGGCTGGCTGCCCTGGCTCCCCTTGGCGGGGGGTCCCCTGGGGGCGCTGGGGGGGCTGCCGGGCAGCCATCGCAGCTGGGTGGGTGGCTGAGGAACGTGCAGGCTGGCCGCATGTCTGGGCTACCACCTGCATGTTCCCTCAGCTTCCTGCACAGGAAGGGAGGGGGAGGGGACTTTTAAGGGGCCGCTCCATGTGGCCACCATTGAGCTGAGGGGCTGGAGAGAGCGTCTCTCAACCCCTCAGCTGATGGCCGCCATGGAGGACCCGGCAATTTTGACGTTGCGGGACGCGCAATGACTACACGGTCCCTACTTCGACGTTGAACGTCAAAGTAGGGCGCTATTCCTATCCCCTCATGGGGTTAGCGACTTTGACGTCTCGCCGCCTAACGTCGAAGTTAACTTCGAAATAGCGCCCAACGCATGTAGCCGTGACGGGCGCTATTTCGAAGTTAGTGCTGCTACTTCGAAGTAGCGTGCACGTGTAGACACGGCTTTAGTATCCCATTCTGAATTAATATACTTTATTATTTATGAATGACTTCCATCTAATTAGGTATTTAATGTAAAGCAGAATTACTTCCATAGAAAGTAGAAATACAGGGCTTTGACATTTGCAGTTCTCCAACTCTTTCAGTCATTCGTATATAATTGCTTGTATGTCACATGAAAGAAGTTTTCATTATTTTCTAGGATAGTTAGGACAGTTTTATTGGAAACAGCTCCAGACACTAAACAAAAATCCAGTCCCTGTTTCCAAAGACTTTTCTCACGTTGCAGCATGGAAAGTTTGAATTTATTCTGTACCGAGGGGAAAAAAAAGCCCTTCCATAATGAGCTCATTTTTTTTTGTAAGAAAGAACAGATCCTGTTCATTAAGAAAATTGTGCCTGACATATTGTCTTCATTTATACTGCTCGTAGAAATGGAGACCTATACATAATAGGGTAAACTAAACAAGGTTTTGTTTACAAGGCTTTCAAATGCATCTAGTATGAGAACATGTGCAGTCTAAGACAGGCATACTATATCTATATGTATTCATCTACATGTATCTCTCTCTCTCTTTGGGATTCCTCCTGTTGAGTAAGATTTCCCCTTGGATGCCTATAACTGTTGAGCGTGAAGGTGAGAAATTAGGCCAATACTGGCAAGAAACACACTGGCAGTAGCTACTCATGAGAGCTCTATCTCCTTTGGCGCCGACATCAGGGGTGCCAATGCAGGCCCTGTCATGCTCTTTGTGTTGAGATCTCTGGTCTTCATAAAAACAACGCTTGACTTCAAAGTGTTGGGCACCATTCTTGATGATGATCTTGCAGGTAACCTGACCCTCCACCTGTCTTTCCTGGGTATCGGTGTTAACATCGCACGTTACCAAGGGGTTCTTAAGGAAGCTTCTGTAGAGATTCCTCTGTCCACTGCAAGACCTTGCCCCAGTCCTCAGCTGGGCATAGGGAATCTGTTTAGACAGACGTGTTTCAGGCATCTTGAGCTTGAGACCAGAACATTGTAGTTGCCTGTTGGCAATTGCTGCCTTGAGGCTGCAGGAATCAGCCTTTGCGAGGATGGTAACATTGGTCCACCTGTCCTGCCACACAGTGCTCAATATACTCTTCAGGTACCTTTGGTGGAATTTCTCCAGATTTTTAATATGATGTCTGGAGAAAGTCCATGCTTCAGCTTCAGATAACACTGCTGGGATGACTATGGCATTGTAGAGATTGATCTTGGTCTGTGTCTTGATGTAAGGACTGACTACTGATGTGAACTGGTTCTTGGCCAGCCTAAAACATAGCATCACATAAGGCTGTTCTTAAAAGCAAAGCTGATGCTGTGCATGCAGTGCTCTTCTTTGTTTTTGCCTCTCCGAACAAAGGTGTAGCCACCACTGGTTTTGCTAATCTAGCCCTATGAGCTAGCTGGGTCTCCCTCAAAGCAGTGACATCAACACTGAACTTCCTCAGCTCTCAAGCAATGAGGGTTGTTCAGTGCTCAGGCCAATCAGACTTGTTCTCCACCAGTGTCCTGACATTCCAGGGTCTGTCTAAGTGTAAATGTTTCCTCCTCTTAATTTCTGCCCCTGAGAATTGAAAGGTGGTTCACCTCGTCACAGTTACCAGAGAGGTTGGATTGAGAAGGGCCCTTTTTTTAGGGGACCTTTTCTAGCCCCATCCGTATTTGGGGTGGGCAAAGTGGATCCTAACTAGAGCTGCTCAGTCACAGCTACAACTGCCAGGACAGCTCAGTCACAACTACAGGTGCTGGGGTACACTTCTGTCTCAACCAAGTGCACAATGGCCATTTCCTCCATGCTGTTGCCTCCATGCCAGGTTGTGAGTTGAAGCTTCCAACTGCACAAACCTGCCTCTACGATCATTTGCTGATTATCGAATGCCTTGAGTTATGAGAATGAAATGAGATAGAAGTTAAAAAAAGATGGATGTAGAAGTGATTATCCAAGGAAGAGCCTGTGCATGATAGAGTTTTATGTGGAGAAGCTGTTACACATCAATGACCACACAATGTTTGACCAAAGCATGCCTGGGAATGAATAGCATGGAGGTCCAAGACAATTGGGAGGTCATGTCTTGAAGCATAAGTCCCGGAAGCTCATTCACCTGAACAAGGGCAGCAGGTAATGTAGGCAAGAGAAGGTGTTGCCTACTTTCCCAGCCCCCACAGCAAGGCTGGGGCCACAGTGTGGCAGCCTGTCTCTCCAGGTGCTGGGGAGGGTGGGGGTCACAATTTGGGTCCTCCAGATGGCTAG
Source organism: Carettochelys insculpta (assembly GCF_033958435.1). Taxonomy (NCBI): domain Eukaryota; kingdom Metazoa; phylum Chordata; order Testudines; family Carettochelyidae; genus Carettochelys; species Carettochelys insculpta. The sequence goes on along the minus strand of NC_134142.1, from coordinate 46,677,325 downwards.
GAAAGATCTGGCTGGGGTTGAGGATGCTAGATTCCACATGGCGCAGGGCCTTGGGGCAGAATGGGTTGGGTTTTGGGTGGAAGGGAAGGGCTAGGGCTTGGGCTTGTCTTCCCCATCTGGGCCTTCACCCACTGCCCATATGCCTGAAGCCATTGGCTCTCTGGGTTGCAGCTCATCCACCATCCCCGCGAGGGATCTGCTGCTGGCTCCTTTACACTGGGATGGGGAAATACACTCCCCTCAGCAGCCAAAAATCTTTAGCTGGCTACCAGCATGATGTTCAGCTGATCGTCCAAGATCAGGAACCAGGATGCAACCCCCACCATGTACAAGAGGCTATGAGAGGCAATCATACAAGATGAGTGTAGCATGAGGACCAGTGCACTTTGGGCACCTGAAAGAAAGAGGCATGGCCAGCTCACTGCAAGGGTGCTGCCATTCCACCAGCACTCCAAGCACCCTATATGAAATAAATAAATATATAGTATGTGTAAACACAGCGACCATTTGACTGCATTTCAGCTCCCTGCCACATCAGTCTGTCTTTTTCACCAGCAAACTCCTCAAGGTTCTCCCCGACGAAACTTCTACTAGCAAGTAACAATTAGTGAACTCCAGCCCTGAAGCTCCTCACGGATGTTTGGCTGCAACGCACAGCCCCAATCACTGTGTGTTCATAGGACGTATTGAGTTCTTCTAAGGTGAAGGATAAAGATGTCATCTGTCTCTATTTTTTATATTCCCGAAAGGATGTTCTTAAACAATTTTAGCACAGACACACTCTCTAAAATAGATAGATATGTGCAGTCCAAGCTTTTAAAAAATTAATATATTTATCCCCTCAGCACTATGGTAATACGGAATAGCAAAGTATTATAAAAAGAATGTTCTTAGACTCAGGAGAGCACTTTGTCTCTGTAGCTGGTGGAATGAAGACACATTTTGAAAGCAAACCTCAAGTAGGACAGCTTTCCTTTTAGTGGACAAGACAAGACTCTGTTAGAAGTAAGAACTAAATTCGGCAGACATCCTGAAGATAATTTTTACTCTTGTGTATAAATTTACTCATGTCTAAGTGCTTGCAAGATGAGGGTTTTAGTTAATAATAAAAAGTCACTTTTTGTGTGATTCCTCTCCTTAGTATCTGATCAGGAGGCCAGCATTGTTTTTGCTGGGGATTGCAGGGTCTGATGGGTCTGCTTATTTTTCATCAAACAAAGAGTTACTGGTGTGCAGGAATGGAGACTGAAAGCCAGATCAGACCAAGAGGGAATACAGGAAACTGTAAAAACGGCCATCTGAATTATAGAGAGAGAAGGTTTTTTGTGAAGGTAGGGTTTTGTACTCAGTTGTTATGCGTGAAGTTTTCAGTTTGCTTTCATGGAAAGTTATTTTGTTTCTTTGATATATTCTAAAGTCTTAAGGGAGGAATACTTGTTGACTAAAAGACTAATTTTTATTGTTTTAGTAAATGATCCTTTTCATGAGCTTACAATTATTTTTTCTTTCACTTTTGTATAGCACAGCGCTATGAAATCCAAAATAAGTATAGCTATGGAACTACTGCTCTTTGGTTTTATATAGTAAGGGCTACATATTCCCAGAGTCCTCACAGGTTGAGTGTTCAAAATATTTATGCATTTATCAGATCATTTAATCTTGCACATAGCGCAGTAGGTCTGAAAAATATACTTGTCACAAAACATAGTGTATCACTTTTATATGCAATTTCTCTCTCCTTCTCACACCCTTGCTCACATCATTTAATATCGGTTCATTGTTCAAAACCACCTCAAACATATCATCATTTGTACACAAAAGACATTTTAAAGTTGAATTATACAGTTATTATACTGGATGACCTTTGCCATGTTTTGTTTATTGGATGTCACATTTTCATTTTATTGCAGCTCTGTACTACAGTAGTTTCATTTTTCTATGAAGGGCAACTAATGCACAAAACAGTCAAACACAGAGCAGTAATTAGTCTGGGAAAGATCAAAGTGTGCTTTTCTAAATCCAGCCAATTTGCTGTGGGTGTGCAAAACCAATAGTCTTTCTTTTACCATGGTTTCTTATTAATTTCCACTTTCATTTGTTGCAGTGCAGCTGCTTTTCTGTCAACCCAGTATACTACTTCAAAAATCCATTTTGATGTCACAAATGCAATTTCAGTTGGTTTAGGAATAATACCTAGTTTTTTTTTAACCCTGCCTTTCTGAAATGGAAACTCAAAATGAAGAAATTCCTTGCATGACAGCATCTGCACAGTGAAAGAATCCTCCAGCACTGTGACAATATTAGGGCTATTTAGGTCTCTGGGTCACCTTGTTACGCCTTGCCTCCACTCTGAAGGACTCTTTCTTGTTGAAGCTGATGGTGTTAGCACACTCACACCACCAGCCTTTCAACCACTTAAGAGCTCTCCTCTGGGCTTTTTCAGGCCTCTTTTTACCTTGCAGGTTAATAAGAGACACATGCAAGTCCCCTTGAAGCATATTTCTGAGATATCCAGCCCCTGACTCTGGCGATTCAAAGGAAGAATGGGAGCGTTATATCCCAGTTAACCTTAAACCATTGCTCCTATATAATACACAGCTCATAAAATGAAACAAAAGGGGGTTTATTTAAGAAAAAATAGATATTGCACTAGGAACAATGGAGATTGATGGAAACAAATGGCTATAATATGAAACAATATCATCATATGTGAACTAGAACCCATCCTTATTAACAGCTGCATTCCTCAACTAATAAAATAGGTTTCCCCTCAAAGTTCAGTCTGCAGATCTGGCTGGCTTACAGGAACAAGAATCCAATCTTTCATGGAAAACCACCCTGCCCAAAAGTGAATTAATCCAACGTATCTCTTTCAACCCAGTTAGTCTATGGTTACCATACAACTTAAGTTGACTGCTCAATGATGAGACAATGGGGGAGAATAGAAGCTTGAGTTACTTCATTGGCTGACAAGGGCAGGGTGGCAGTGCCCTCTGGCATGAACTGGCCATCACTAATTCAGCTGTGTTTACACTACCATGTTCTTTGAGTAACTTTTGTTGCTCAGGGGCATGAACAATGCCTTCCTGAGTGACATAAGTGACACCAACAGAAGTACCAGTGTGGACAATGCTATGTTGGTGGTATACTACTGCTTGTTGAGAGTGGTTTAATTATGTCAATGAGAGAGCGCTATCCCATCAGCCTAGAGTAGTTCCAAGGGAGACCTTATAGCAGTGCAGCTTCATTGGTATGGCTGTGCCACTGTAAACTAGCTAATGTATACACAATCTCAGTAATGGTATGCCTTGGTGATTACTTTTCACCTTAAGATCTAATTTTATAGTTACATTATTCCTTAGACACTGCCTATATCTATGTTGTGCCATGATTATGAACACTAACAAGTTGCAAGCTTTCGATAGAGACCTTACATGTTATTCTCTATGATGAATAGCCTGTAAGAAATGTGTTTGGCTTACTGAATTTGTCAGGTATGAGATAAGAATTGTTTGCCAAGAAATGGGAACCTTTTCCTAATGGGCCTTTAGGTTCACAAGTAGATCATGAGAGAAGAGTGTCATGTGACCATTAGGTACCAAGAACTGGGAAATGTTGCTTTGTGGACTGCTGTCTTGATTTATAGAATCATGGTATTCTAGGGCTGGAAGGGACCTCAGGAGGTCACCTAGTTCAGCCCCCTGTTCAAAGCAGGGATCAACTCCATCTAAATCATCCCAGCCAGGACTTAAAACCTCTAGGGATGGAGACTCCACCACCTCTCTTGGTAATGCATTCCAGTGCTTCACCACCCTCCTGGTGAAATTGTTTTTCCTAATATCCAACTTACACCTCTCCATCTCTAACTTCAGACCACTGCTCCTTGTTCTGCCATCTGTCACCACTGTGAACAGTCTCTTCATCCTTTTTAGAGCCCCCTTTCAAGAAGTTAAAGCTGCTATCAAATTGCCCCTCAGTCTTCTCTTCTGCAAACTAAATAAGCCCCAATCCCTCAGCCTCTCCTTGTAGGTCATGTGCTCCAGCCCCTTAATCATTTTTATTGCCCTCCGCCAAACCAGCTCCAATGCTTCCCCAACCTTTGTATACTGGGGGATCCAGAACTGGATGCAGTACTCTAGATGTGGCCTCACCAGTGCCGAGTAGAAGGGAATAATAGCTTCTCTAGATCAGCTGGAAATGCTTCTCCTAATGCACCCGAATATGCAGTTAGCCTTCTTGGCTACAAGGGCACGCTGTTGACTCATATCCAGCCTCTCATCCACAGTAATCCCCAGGTCCTTTTCTGCTGTACTGCTACTTAGCCAGTTAGTCCCTGGCCTGTAACAATGCTTGGGTTTTTTCCATCCCAAGTGCAGGGCTCTGCACTCGTCCTTGCTGAACCTCATCAGATTTCTTTTGGCCCAATCCTCCAATTTATCTAGGTCACTCTGGACCCTATCCCTACCCACCAACATACCTACCTGTCTCCCTAGCTTAGTGTCATCTGCAAATTTGCTGAGGGTGCAATCCATCCCCGCATCCAGCTCATTAATAAAGATATTGAACAATACCAGTCCAAGAACTGATCCTTGGGGCACTCCACTTGAAACTGGTTACCAACCAGACATTGAAACATTGACCACAGGTAGTGACCTGTTGGGCCCATCCATCAAGTCAGCTTTCTAGCCACCTTACAGGCCATTTATCCAATCCATATTTCATTAGCTTACGGGCAAGATGTTGTGGGAGACTGTATCAAAAGCTTTGCTAAAGTCAAGGTATACCACATCCATTGACTTTCCCATGTCCACAGAGCCAGTTCCCTCATCATAGAAGCTGATCAGATTGGTCAGGCATGACTTGTCCTTGGTGACTCCATGTTGACTACTCTTGATCACTTTCTCCTTTTTCAAGTGCTTCAAAATGGATCCATGAGGATCCCCTTCATGATTTTTCAGTGGATTGAGGTAAGGCTGACTGGTCTATAGTTCCCTGGATTGTCATCCTTTCCTTTTTTAAAGGTGGGAACTACATTTGCCTTTTTCAAATAATCTTGGATCTCTCCTGATCTCCATTTCAAAGATAATGATCAAAGGCTCTGCAATGACATCTGCTAATTCCCTCAGTACCTTGGATGCATTAAATCCTGACCCATGGACTTGTGTACCTCTAACTTTTCCAAGTATCCCTTAACCTGTTCTTTCCCCACTGAGGGCTGCCGTCTTCTTTCCCATACTGCATTGGCTAGTCCCATAGTTTGGGAACTGATCTTGTCCGTGAAGACTGAGGCAAAAAAACATTGAGTAGTTCAGCTTTACCTACATCATCTGTCAGAAGGTTACCTTCCTCAACCAGTAAAAGCCCCACATCCTCCCTGATCATCTTGCACAGTCAAAAGTAAGGATCATAGCTGAAAAATGAATAAGTCCAGGATAGATATCATGACACAAATCCCAGGGCCTCAAAGATATTTGGTGCCTAGTTCCTTTGAAATCAATAGGCCTTAGGTGTCGAATACCTTAACAGATTTGGGCCAAAGTCATTGAGTTGCAAAAGCAGTACTTATAGGCAGCTGTCAGTAGTGCTAATAGAGACATGCTACTGACAGCATGCTTGCTATTTTGGATAAGATTATCCTGGGTTTTTTTGGGTGGTGTTCAAAGTCTCCCTCCAGTTCTCCACCTTTTCTGAAGTGGCTTACAACAAAAATTTTCTTGATTGCAGTTCCCTGCCTTTGCCTGGAAAGTAGAGGCCATTGCTTTGCACGCTACTGAGCAGTCAGTTGCTACTGAAATTCACTTCCTTCCCTGCTGCTTCCTACAAGCAAGACAAAAGTATCAACAAATTTTAGCTCAGACAACTGGTGGTAGGAGTGAGGTGCGGCAGGAATGAGGGAAACAACATCATAGAAGGGAGGAAAAGATGTGAGAAGCCCAGCACAAATAGGAAAAAAAAGTTCCACAGCTAAGATGAGGAGCAGAAATGCGCGAAATTTGGGCTACGTCTACACGTGAAGCCTACATCGAAGTAGCTTATTTTGATGTAGCACCAGCGAAATAGGCTATTTCGATGACTAACGTCTACACGTCCTCCAGGGCTGGCAATGTTGATGTTCAACTTCGACGTTGCGCAGCACCACATCGAAATAGGCTCTGCGAGGGAACGTCTACACGCCAAAGTAGCACACATCGAAATAAGGGTGCCAGGCACAGCTGCAAACACAGTCACAGGGCAGACTCAACAGCAAGCCGCTCCCTTAAAGGGCCCCTCCCAGACACAGTTGCACTAAACAACACAAGATACACAGAGCCGACAACTGGTTGCAGACCCTGTGCCTGCAGCATGGATCCCCAGCTGCCGCAGCAGCAGCCAGAAGCCCTGGGCTAAGAGCTGCTGCCCACGGTGACCATAGAGCCCTGCAGGGGCTGGAGAGAGAGCGTCTCTCAACCCCTCAGCTGATGGCCGCCATGGCGGACCCCGCTATTTCGAAGTTGCGGGACGCGCAATGACTACACGGTCCCTACTTCGACGTTGAACGTCGAAGTAGGGCGCTATTCCCATCTCCTGATGAGGATAGCAACTTCAACGTCTTGCCGCCTAACGTCGAAGTTAACTTTGAAATAGCGCCCGACGCGTGTAGCCGTGACGGGCGCTATTTCGAAGTTAGTGCCGCTACTTCGAAGTAGCGTGCACGTGTAGACACAGCTTTGGAGTATCAAAAGGATCTGGAGGTAGGAACTCTTGGGTTGAATGTGGGGCAAGAGAAAAGAAGAAATATTCAATAAATACACTAGAGAAGTAAAGGCTAATGATTTCTTCAGTTCCATAAAAGCAGGGAGAGAGGAATGGTGACTCTGCTTCCTTTGCACAAGATCACAGTAGGAAGGGAGGAAGCCTGGGCCTAAATGGTGAAGGGTGAGTTTATGGGCACAGACATGGTATCTCATGGAACTTTTGTATAAATTTCAGGTTAGGATCCCATCTGGAGAATGCTTCTATACACCGTAAACCCACAGGATTCACCTTATTGCCAGTTGCCTGTAATTAGTCCTTAAAATAGATTGAAACAGGAAAAGGTGGGAAGAGAAACATCTCTGTCCTCAACTAGTGGTGTGGAAGTTGTGGGGGATCAGTGCATGCCCAAGCCAGGAGGCAATGTGGTTATGAATTCTCATGGAGTGCATGCACTTGGATCCCAAGAGATCTAATCAGTCATAATTAGTGCTGTAGTTTACTCTGTTTTAGTTAGAACTGCTTAGGCCATTTTTAACCAAAAATGAGCAACCAGTTAATGTTTAAAGCCTTAACTAATGACTCTGCCTGATAAAGGAACCTATCTGAGGAAGTTGTAGTGCAGATATTTCATTGATATGCTGAAGACTCTTGAAATGGTGAAACTTTAAAAGGGAAACGCAATACATTTTCGCAGTAAGGAGTAGGACCTTTTTTCCCCATCCTGCTTTTGATCTGGTGCTCTTTGAAATGAGCACATCTGAGATGCAATAGAAAGCAAGAGAACGGTATGTCAATATAAGTGTGGTACTCAATGGTAGAGCTCATTATAGAACTTGTAAGACACCGAGAACATTTTTATTTAAAAAATGACAAATCTCACACAATGGACATCTTAATCTTCCATTTATTTTTAAAAATAGAACCATGACCTTTACACCGTCTTTAATACTGAACCTGCAAGTGCTTTCTTGCTTGGCAGGCTAGAGAGAAATGAAATTGGGCACTTTTTTCTGAAGGCTGGCACCCATCACTATTTCATAAAATGAACTATCTTCTGGACCAGTTTAGCATTTGGATCCATGCATACATAACAGAAAAGTATCTTGGATGTATTCATCTTCTTATAATCCAAAAGTAGGGTTAATTTAGGATTTCTGATATTATGCCTTCTTTCTAAAATATACTGAAATTCATATCCTGGTGTCTGTATTACATATTTTTGAGCCACAAAAGGGTGTGTAATCTGAACAAAAAGGAATGTGTACCATTCTCAGCACCAAAAAGCATTGGTTTTCTCTATGGAGAAGACACGGAGAACACTTGGGCTGCGCACCTGCAAACACATCTGTTTTAACATGTTAATTGTGACACTCTTATGAGCACAGACAAAGCATGTATTTAGGTGTGTGTGCATAGGATCAAGGTCTGAAAGAACCTCCCCTGCCCACTACACATTCTTACATTGGAAAGGGAAAGAGAACACCTGGACAAGAAAAGTAGAGAGATCAACTTTATAGCCCCTAAACTGATAGAAAATAAACTAAAAAAAAAAACCACCAACTGGAATTGATTGTTTTAAAAGGGTTTTTTATTTTAAAATTTATTTTTTGTTGGTCCTAAAGTCAGTTGAGAAATTTGGTGTCTTTGCATGCACTAAAAAGGGAAAAATTATGCTGCTTAGGCATGTGACCATCAAGTTGTATCACTAGGCTGTACCACTGCATTCTGAAAGTCATAGCTGCAGGGTAGCAGAGTGAAGATGTTGATTGTAGAGGAGGAGTTTTTGGAATGTGGAAAGGAAAAGCTAGTTGTGGGATGGACAATATTTTTTGCTTCTTGGGTCTCTATTTTATTGCTGGTTTATAAAAGCATCAGCGACCTAGCTACTGAATAAAGCCATGCAAATCATCAGGCATTACTTCCCCACTTCACAGTTTAAGTTTCCACAGAGGTCTGCTGAGCCTTTAAAGTCATAGGTGTACAGAATTTAAAAGAGAGACGGAGAGGGGAGGGGGGAGGGATAATGAAAAACAGGTGGCTGTCCACTAACCAAAAGCAGCTTCTGCTCTAAGCAAGTTAGAGAAGAATTTTTAACAGAGCAGTTAGTTTTCCATTGGGGTACTGTGCTCTAGGAGTTCTGAAGGAGCCGTTTGAAAATGTGCAGTAACAGGGATGAAAAAGACAGAAAAGGTTCTTACTACTTAATTCTGGAAAACACACCCAAGTTTGTTCTCATGTGTGTGAAGAAATTAGCATCTTATGATGAAATACAAATTAACTAAATAACCACATATGAATTATTTGATGTGAAGCCTAAAAATGTATTGATTTAGCTGGAGTATGCCAACACAGGGCTCAATATTGTAGCCTTCACACTCAGGAAAAACTGCCATCAACTTCATGGGATAGGTCTCAAGGTGGGGAGGGAATAAAACTAATAGTCTAATAGTCACTCAATGAAACTTAATAATGGTGGGGAAAAATAAACTAAGTGGAAATAATACTTGATTTATTTGGCTATTCCTCACTTTTATAATGCCTTCTTTCACAAACTCCCACACTCAGACATGAGAGGATGAATACATGATGCTGTGATACTGTATAAATCCATATGGAAAAATTCTTGTAGAATTTAATATAGAATTTAATAATATATAGTATTTTTAATTCATCCTATGTATTTCAAAAAATAATTCTGTCTCAGCTCTAGTTTGGTTTAAGGATTCTGTAGAAAAGTTATCACTCTATCTTATAGCATTTTTCATGAAGGATGGTATTATCAACTTGCATCTGAGTTACCTGTGGTATTAATGAATATTGAAACCACAAATTAGTTATATAGTTCAAGACACAGTGATAATACCAGTTTTCATACTATTTCACACGTTTGTTTCCAAACGTTACAAAAATATCTGCCCCCCCTTTTTTTTTAACTCTGTCTGCCAGTCAGGAGAGATGACATAGCACCACAACTGCATAGGGAAAAACTAATAACTTTAGACCCAACTGCATCTAACATTAAGATGGTTTTCCCGTATATAATGTGAGAGACTAATGTAAACATTTTGCTGATACATAATTGAATATTGCTTGCAGTCTGTAATTTCTCCCTGTCTGTTAAAAATTTCCTCTCATGGAGCAACACGTGCGGGATGAGAAAAACACCTGTACAGTAATAAACATTCCAAGACAAAGCTTTTCTTAGGAGGTTAGGCGACATGTGTGTCTTTATCAAATTCCTGCAGTCCCATCTCATTCTATACCAATTTAATACAAATTGCTGCACTGCATCTGCTGTTTCTGACTGCAGGGTACTGAATGTTTTCTCTCCCTTCAGAAGCCTTCCTGGATGCAAAAAGACAGGAAATAGGATTTGAAACCATAGTATCCTACATGGTATTACATAGGCCTACAATACCAAATTTTTTAAGCTTGGGCATCAAGATCACCAATAACATCTAGAACACACCTGCGTCATAGACAGTAATTTGTTGTGCTTCGCATCTGCTGTCCAAGAGGAACAGTTTTTCAGTAGCTTATTCTGTCCTCCAATGCTAGTCCTGGGAAAATGTTTGGAATTTCCACTTGATGGTGTCAGGGGGTAGCCATGTTAGTCTGTAGGTTCACAAATAACAAGCAAACATGGAGCACCTACACAGCAATGTTGTTTCAGAATAACCTATTCCAGAAGATATTTTCCAGAATAGCTTGTTCTGAAATAGCACGTCTACACACAAAATGCATACCAAAATAGCTCTCAGCTATTTTGAAATAGGCTTTATTGCTTGTGGACATTGTATTTCAGATTAGAGCCCTGGAAGCACTATAGTTCATTTTGAAATATTCCCTGTTCCTTGTCTATACAGTCTCTATTTTGAAATAATTAAAACCAAATAGGAAGAAGGGTCTTTCGAAGTTCGGGGGTCCTTTTGAAAGGCCCCTGTATACACGGGTGATGTGCACTCTGAAAGCGGAACTTTTGAATTGCGTGCAACTGCAATTATGCTAATGGGGCACTGCACGTTCATGGGAGCATCTCATTAACATCTTTCAAACTCCCTCATTACCATGCCCCTTCCGAAAGGAGGGGATTAGTGTAGAGGTGGCCAGAATGAGGTTTACAGAATTTGAAATTAGCCATCTGCTATGTCAAAACTATTTCAAATTAGCAGTTTTGTTATGTAGATGCTTGCAAAGTTATTTCGGAATAGCAAATGTTATTCTGAAATAACTTTACTGTGTGGACATGCCCTTAGGCTGCATCTACACTACAACGATCTTTCAAAGTTGATCTTCACACACAAAAAAGCAGATCAAAGAAGTAATCTGCTCTTTTGAAAGAGAGTGTCCACACAGCTCCTGTTCTTTAGAAAGAATGGACCAAGGATCAAAAAATCCAGCAGCGTGAGGACTGTTCATTAGAACAAAGGGCTTCCAGAGCGTGTACACTCACCTTTTTTTTTTTTTTTTTTGAAAAACAAGAATCTTTTGGAAAAAGGCGGTTTTCCTCATGTGGAAGAGGAAGAAGCGCTGCATTCTTTCAAAGGGAATTCGAATGAGAGCATTTGTGTGTAGACGCTCTGCTTGCTCTTTCAGAAGAGGGCCTGATTTTCCAAAAGGACTTTCTAGTGTAAACATGGCCTAAGAGACTAACAAATTTATTAACTCTTGATCTAATAAATGTGTTAGTCTATAAGCTGCTACATGACTGATTGCACTTGACAGTGGGTTTTTAGTGTTTTCTGTCCCAGTCACCTCTGTCCAATAAGAATGGTCTTAAAACGACTTATGTTCTTAAGTCTTCAAGTATGACATAGTGGAATGATTCCATTTTGTTTGGAAGAAGCATTTTATGATGGGTGGCTGTTCTTCTTCTTGCATAATTGCCAACTGAAGGAAGCCTCTATTTCTCCTCTAGTAAAGCAGTGGAAACCTACTGCGGAAAGCTGACCTGTTTTTAGGCATGAGGACAGTCTCCTCTAGTTCTGTGACTGTCTTTAATGTACTTCAAAAACAAATTTAGTCTTTTCACACATTCTTCTTAATTGTTATGACCACTTTTTTCTATTCCCAATTTTCCCGCAAAAATTCGTTAATTAAAAACAAACTGTCGTCATGTGAAATGAGGAGAGGTTGCACTCTTTAAGACAAATCAAGATAGTTTAATGTTCTTTCTGACAATTAGCAAATGGATGTTAACGGTGTGGCAAGTTTTGTGAATACGAAAATTGTTTTTTCTTTGTATTGAGGTGATCTCTTTGAGTTGCTTGAACAAACCAGAGAAAGTAACTTATTTGTAGTTTAAAAAAAACAAGGTTTTTTTTTTTTTGCTTTGCTAGAGATTGCAATTTTGTCTACAGTTTGTGTGAATAGTAAAAAGAACAGGAAACAAAAAGTCTTTAAGAACTTGTTTCAAGGGGGTCTGAGGCAGCACAAGAGAGACACATGACATCTGTACATCAGAACTGGAAAGAGGATAGAATTACCAGTAAATGTTGCCCTGTGATTTCTGTGTTGAAGTGGCTGCATCTGTGCCACCTGTTGATGACATGATTGGAGCATTAGTTCTTGCTCTGCCTTAGCACTATTGATAACTCTGCTTAACATCACCACAGGGGAGGCTTTGTTGGAAGTTGCAGTCACTTTTCCTGAGCAATGGTGTATATTGGCTCCTCCATTCAACCCTTTATTCTGACATTAGCACATTTGAATGGGCCACCAGTGAAGCCATTCAATGAGAACATGCACCAAGGCTTCTGGGTGGCCTAGGGCTGAGCTGAGAACTCTTGTTAATGGACTGTAAGTCTCAGCCTATTGAGGTACATGAACTCAGTGACCAAAGAAAAGTGAGACAAAGATGTCCCTCACAGGAACATGTAGGTCACAACCGGACAAAGGCAGACATTGACCAGTCAAAGCTATTTGATTATTGCACTGGAAAGGGGATACCTATTACTATGGGAGAGCTGTTCTGACTGTTTTTTTTTAAATTGAAATATCCATTCTGTAGCATTTACCTGTGTGTTCAGAAGTGCATCTATTGTGTAAATTAAAGATTTAACTGATCTTGTTCTAAGCATGATTTAAATTCTATTTAAAGATGCCCCATAACACTCTATTATCACAACTATTATGTATGTTTATTCAAATATGAATGTGTAGATATATATATATTTATATATTGCATGTGATGGCTAATCTTATATATTAAATGCAAACTTAAAACTTTTGCACCAGGGTGATGTTCTGATGTGGATGGAAATTTTTATTCAGGCACTGCAAATGGTTGAAATTCAGACTGACAATGCCACAAATTTTGTTGTTGTTATGTGTATTGGTAACAAATATATTCAGCACTAAAAGGACATGATCCAATTTATATGCTGCTAAATTTTGAACTACTGCCGGTTACTAGTACTTGCAGAGCAGATATCTTCCACATTTTACTTTGCTTCTAATTACATCTGTATGAAGCTAACAACTGTTGCTTGCATTTGTGAAAAGTACCCTGTGCTAGAGCCACCACCAGGTAGAGAGGGTCTTTTCATTCTCAAGGTTAGGGAAAGAGGTTTTGGGAGAGGAGTCGGGGAAAAGAGTAATTGCTGTTAGTTCTACCTAAGCTCTTTACAGTAGCTCAGACATGCAGATTTGGATCAACGACCTGAACTCCCCTTGGTTACTTTTGAATAGGGTTACTGTGCAAGACTACCCACCGTCTTTGCTTCTTTTTGTGCTCTTCCTGGAGTTCTTTGCTCAACAGATTAGGCTTTTCCATGAAGATTAATTGGAGATCTGTGAGAAACTTTCTTAAATCCATGTACTTCTTGTGTGTTCGGTTATGAAATTGGCAGTTTGCATGTACAAGTGTGGGTGTACTTTGCATGGACCTCTGCTCGCATCTGTGTTGGTGTTAAGTCTCCTCTGCAATGCAGGACTGGACTGGAAGATCTGCATATCAGAAGTGCATTGGCTATACTCTCCCTGCATCCTGTCCCCCTTGTGCATGCCAGGGAAAAGTTGATCTTGGAGCCCCTTACAATCAACCTATTGAGTGCTGGGGTAAAGACTGTGCTTTACAGACATTGCCTACCTGCAGTATAACCTTCTCCAAAGCCAACGTTGCCTCCCACCCATCACTTACCTTTTTGGAGGAAATTGTGCAGCTGACAGAATAGGGTCAGTTGTCAGTGTATCTATAAAAAACATTTCCTGGTTTGATTGAGGATGTTGCCATGAAAGAGAAATGGAGAAATCAGAGCTGTCTGTTCGGTTTACTATGCCATACGGTGAAATATTCATGCTTTGCAGAGAAGTAAAAACAATATGGACCCAGCCTGTTAGAGCTTTTAGCTGACTTAGGCAGCATGCAGCTGTTGGGAGAGGGAGGCGGAGGCAAAAGCAGCGGGAAGGAGCTAAGAACTATTCCTTAGATTTTGTAAATTCCACAGTTTTGCCAGTTTAAATTCCTAATATTTTGACAGTTCCACAGTGTATTATAGTCTCTCATCTACAATGTAGGAGTTGCAGGTAACCCCAGAGGCACTGCGACCACTGACAAGGGAGAGGGAAGTCTCTGGTGTACAGCCTTAGGTAAGAGACATTTCACCTTTAGTTCATGCAGTACAGCACAGGGCTCTAGCCCTTAAGATGCAGGTGCATTCCCTCCTGCAGGCGAGTCATGTTAGAATGAAGGTTTGATGAAAGCCATACGTTGTGGGGAGTCACTTGTCAGAGAGGGTCAAGTCAAGGTATGTGGTCTGAAGGAAGACAAGGTGGGGAGCGGGAAAGAAGATGAAGGCTACATCTACATAACAGCAATCTGTCGACAGAAGGTACTGTTGGAAGAGATCTTCTGGCAAAACTACTGTTGACAGATTATATCAACGCACAAAAGTGGATTGAAAGAGCAATCTGCTCTGTTGACAGAGAGCAACCAAACTGCTCAACTGCTCTCTCAACAGAATGGCCAACTGGAAGCTCATCATGCAGGGCTGTCTGGTGAATCAATAGCCCTGTCTATCAACCCAAGGCTCCTCAGAATGTCTACATGGCTTTTTTGTCGACAGAAACTTTCAACAAAGGTGTTACTCCTCCTCACAGAGAGGCAGAAAGCTGTCAGCAAAAGTGCTGAGTTTTGTCAACAAAACACATTTTGTGTGTAGATGCTCCACAAATTTTGTTGGTAACCCCCCATTTTTGTCAACAAAACTCTATAGTGTAGAGGTAGCCATAGAAAGTGGTGAGTAGCAGAAAAGGAGGCAAGAAGGGAGAGGTAGCGGGAGCCAGGTTGTGCAGGGATTTGAAAACAATGAGGAGGAGCTTGGTTCTGATTTGAAAAGGAAGGGAAAGCAGGAGAAATTTGAGACTAGGCCAGAAGTGGCCTAGGAGGCAGTCGAGAAAGAGTCAGGGTATCCTTTTGCAACCTCAGGCTAGAAACCTGCCTCCTAATCCTATATTGAAATGACAGAACTATCCTTCCTTTATTAATGCAAGCTTTTGTAGCTCTTCTGCATCATTTGGCACCATTGCAATGAACATTTTACAGTTTCAAACAACTTTAAAACATAGTTGCCAGTGTTTTTCTAGACAGATTTTCCATCCTGGGTAATGTTTTTACTCTTGAACCAGAGAATCCCCAGGCCAGCCAAACTGCACTAAAACTGGCCAACCGCTATCAAGATCTTTGAATTGGTAGGTCTTGGATCTCTTGAGTCCATATTCTTAAAAATAAGAGCATATGTTAGGCAGAATTTATGTGCAATAGATATGAATATATGGTTCTGAATATGCAAACTGTAAACATTTGTATGATATTTAAATGCATCATTTCCTAAGGAAGATTCAGAGATGCAGTAATGCAACACATAACACTCAGAATTTACTAACCGGTATCTCCCTTCTCTTATGGAAGAATATAGATCATGGATTCTGGATATAGACACATTTTCAATTTTAAGAGCAAAGAAAATTATAATGGCCCATAACAGTTATAGTAGCTGGCTGCAAGTGCTGAAACAGAGATATTTAGAGCTTAGATAAGTCACTTTTCAAGATCTTTCTTTCGAATTTTAAAAATTAGGAGCATGTGAAAAAGAAACCATCATGATCTATGGTAGGCACTGGCATTACTCTTCAATTTTATCAATTTTGTAAACATACAATGTCTGATTAATTTCTCTGTTACCCAATCATACAATCTTTTGGCCCATGTAGTTACCCTGTGAATTGTTATAGCAGATAATAAAATGTGTTCTTTTTAAAAAAAAATGGTTCTGAGAATGTCTCCTGTTTCCTATCGGTGTTATTACTGATTTGAAACACATTGAAATATGGAAACAATAGCTTACAAAGAATGATCTCTTTTGCACCTTGGGAGGGGGTTTCTATCACAGTAACATGGGCCACTGAACGTCATTGTACCATTTGCTCAAATCTTGGAACACAGATGAATACAATGCACCTGATACTCAAAGTTGCTGGACTCCCACAAATCAAGTTAAAGCCGGCTGGACTTTCCAGATGTTCCGTATCACTGAAAGTTAGGCTGAATATTGTTATTAATTATTGAACATTGTGGAGCATATTAAGGTGATCAAGATGTCACCTTACCTTACCTTACCCTACCAACCTTACCTCAGTTTCCTTTTGTCATCAGTTGGAATCAGAGAGATGTGGGACAAAGACTACAGAAATATATGTTGGTTGAAAGGTGGGAGCAAGAGAGTAATGAGCCAAATTTCCTTTCTTACTTTGATAGGCTCTGAGGTGTTACCTTTATATGATTAACTATCTATCTATATTGCTAACCAGAGAAGAATGCCTGAAGTGAAGCAGTAAACAGAAGCCTGTTTCTAGCTGGAGACAGTGTGTTTCAGTGTCTGTATGTCTTCAACTGCCTATTTCATTGCTTATGAAATTCAAGTTAAGGGTTGTGATGTGGTCCAAACACTTAGAGCCCAGAAGAGATAAAAGATAAAATGCCGAAGCTTGAGTCAACATGTTCACCACAGTGGGATATCATAACCTTCCTTGGAATATGAGGTTGCTTTATATAAAATTATGAAGGGCAAATTACTTATTAATTATTAGTATATTGTGGAACAGTCAAAAAGAGGATACTTATTGAGATAAGAGGACGTTCATTTTAAACAGACAATAAGGAAATGATTATAACACGGAATATATTAAGCCTGTGGAGTTCAGTGAAACAGAATCTCATTTAGACAAATAGTATGACAGGGCTTATTAAGACCTTAATTTTTGGTTACCTCTAATATTTGCAGCTGTGCAAGCTAAAACCAACATTATAAGACTTCATAGCCATGAGTCAGAAGATTAATACATAGAAGGTATGTCACAGATCAGTAGCTAAAACAAAGGAAGGTGTATAGGTTAGTCTACTATGCTACCATGGTGCCATACCAGGGACTGGTCAGAGACGCTTCTAGGAAAGCAGGAAGTTTTAAGTGCATGTTGTCTGTATAACAACTTCGGCCTATACGTTGTATAATTTGACATACTGGAGAAGGTCAGTTCCTTTTTATATGCTGTGAACTATTCTTAAAAGTATGAACTACACCTGAATAAATGGTGGATTTGTGTGCCTTAAATCCGTACAACTTGACTCCTTTTTAAAATCCAAGATGCAGGTAACGAACAAGCTACAATATTAGAGGATACTGTGAGAAGAGTTCTGTTTTGCTGATTTTGATGTATTTACTGAAAATGACACTTGCTGGTTGTATAGCAGGTGATGTGTTCTTTACAAACACCTCAGAGAGAGCTAATTTTGTATGCAAATTTGGTTAACCTTAACATTAGGGAACAATATGGAATGCAATCCATATTCTATATAGTTGTTAAAAATGTACAGTAATCTATCAAGAAAATGAATAAAAACACACACTATTTCTACATAACCCGTGCACTATTAGTTTTACTGTGCTGTTGTAGAACAGGTTGCCACTCAGCTAGTAGAGAGAGCACAAGATAATGAACTAAAATGTCCCAGCACAATTTGGGTAGTTGCCATCAATTTTCTAGACAGTGACCTTGGCTGTACTGGTTGGAGCCTGTTGCTTTCCATTCAGTGCTCCAGTCCATATCTTAGTACCACTTTCATATCTTAGTACTGCAGGTATTAATAATACATAAGCATATGTATCAGTAGATGGGAATCATTGAACCAACATATTCTCTTCCCAGAACCATCCTCATGTGTTTGAAAGTGACTAATAGGAAAACTCTTTCCTTGAATTCCTTTAGTGCCTATATACACAACTACCAAAAGGGTGTAATATAATTATCTATCTACATTATCAAGCATACAGGCAGGGGGCATTAACCAATAGTAAAAACTAAAGCACAACCCCCATAAGGATAAATACTTTTTTCAAGTCTGAAATAAGATAACTGAAGCAAGAGAAATTATTTAAAACGTATTTAATATTATTTTTTTAAAATATGCTTGTTTCCAAAGCTGTGCACAATGGGGCAATTCACAGCTGCTGATCATTTAATAAACAACTATCATTCTCAGCCTCAAAAAGGAAAGCTACTTTCTCTTGAACAAAATATCATGGGTAGGTTAGAGAAAGAGATTAAGTGCCAGTGATGTTCTGTTTTCACTTTGTCATTAGATTTGTGAGAAGTGTACATCATGTAGGTATACCAGGACAGGGCTATTGAAACAACTCTTGCAATTGCCCTGTTCTTCTCTAAGGCTGTGTATAGATTCGAGTGATCTGTTGACAGAAGTTTTTGTCAGAAGATACCTTCTGACAAAACTTCTGTCAATAGATTGTGGCCAGACAGCAAAGCGGATCGCTCTGTCGATCCACTCTGTCAACAGAGCGGCCAGACTGTCTGGCTGCTCTCTCAACAAAATGGCTACCCAGAAAACTGACAGACAGGGTTGCATGGCTGGCAATCCCTTCCAGGAGCCCCAGTGAGACACACCCTTAAAGGGCCCCTTGCAGACACCCATTTCCTTCCCATGCTGAGGTGTGCCTACCTCCACCAGGGACGGTACAGCTGCTAGGGCAGGGCCTTGACACTTTCTGGGAAAGACAGCTCTTTCCAGCAAGCCATGGTGCCAGAGCAGCCCCCAGGCTTGTGCTGGCCCCTTGCAAGGTGCCTCAGCACCTGCTGCACCACCTCACAGCCATCCTCCTCTTCCCCAGAGAGGGCAAGCCTGACACCACTTTCAAGGAACTCGCTGTGGCTGCTGGGTGGTCACACCAGTGCCTGCCCCCCACAGGTGCGCAGGTGGATCTGGAGGCACTGCACTAGTTCCAACTGGTGGGACCAGCTGGTCATGGCTCAGTGGGATGAACTGCAGGGCTCCAGAACTTCTGCATGTGGAAGGACGCCTTCCTGGTGCTTAGTGCCTGGCTCGTCCCCACGCTCTAGAGACAGCACACTCAATGGTGGCTTGCTATCCCCAGGCGAAAGCAGGTCGCAGTCACCCTCTGGAAGCTCACCACCCTCCACAGCTACTGCTTGGTGGGAAACCAGTTTGGCATGGGGAAGTCCACCGTCAGGGCCCTCCTCATGGAGGTAATGCACTCTCCGCTGCAGACCCTGCAGGGTGTGTGTGTGTGTGTGTGTGTTCTGCCAAAGGGAGGGGTCTCTTGGGAAGTGGGGCAAGGGGTGTAAGGGGGGGATGGGTGGGGGAAGCCCCATCCCCAGGAAACTGTGCCATCCCACCCTCACACAGCCCTGCTACCGAGGGTAGGGGTGGCCTCATGGGGGTGCTCACAGAGAGCTCGGATGGGAGGGCCCTGGAGGTGGCAGGAGATTCCTGCCCCCCAGGGACACCCTTCCTCATCCCTGACGTGTGTTTGGTTCCCTCCCTCTGCAGGTCATGATGGCCATCAACACCATCCTGCTATGGATGGTTGTCTGTATGGGAGATGTGGATGCAATTGTGGCTGGATTCACCACCCTGGGGTTCCTAAACTACAGTGGGGCCATTGAGGGGATCCACATCTCAATCTGTGCCCTGGACCACAGTGCGGCTGAGTATATAAACCAAAAGGGATACTTCTTCATGGTGCTGCAGTCCCTGGTCGACCACCGTGGGCAGTTCAGACACTCCTGTCACGTGGCTGGGCCAGGCACACAATGCCTGTGTGTTCTGCAACTCCAACCTGTGCCAGAGGATGGAGGTGGGCACAGCTTGCAGCTGGGGATGTGCACATGTCATTGTGCATCCTGGGGGAAGTGGTCTACCCCTCAGGCTGTGGCTCGTGAAGGCTTACACCTGCCAGCTGGACCAAAGCCAGGAACTCTTTAATGCCTGCCTCACCGGGCCTTCATGCAGGTGGGGCGTGACTTGGGCTGCCTCAGGGTATGCTTTCGGTGCCTGCCCACCTGCCTGCATGTGGGGGAGCACAACATCCCCAGCTTGTGGCCTGCACAACATAGTGGAGGGGAAGAGGGAGGCCTTCCTCCTGGGGTGGGGGATGGATGCCAGCTGCAGGTATAAGCAGATGCATTCAGTTCCTATCCACCAGACCCATGGGTTGGGGTGCAGATCTGTGAAGCCCTAAGGGAGAGTTTCTCCCATGGCACTCAATAACCCTCCCCTGAACCAAATAAAAATGTGTGGAAAAGAAATGGTACAATGACCAACTATGCCTGTGCCTGCCTCCCACAACCGAGCTGCGTGACGCGTGGGTTACTCACCAGAGAAACCTCCGCCCAGCTTTGAGGACATGCGGGAGATGGTCTGGCTGGTGGGGACTGACTCCAGGCTTATGACCAGGGTGCTGCTGCTGGCCTGTGAGGCCATGTCTGCCTCTGGCAGGGTTGAGACTAGGAGGCCTGCTCCTCCTTTTCTGGGGGCTCTGGCTGTGGTAGTGGGGGGCTTCCAGTGCCATGTCAATGATGTGGGTTGGAGGTCATGTGTCCCCCTGCCAGGATGTCATGCAGCTCCTTGTAATGTGGAAGTCCTGCCCCAAAGTGTTGGCAGTGTCTTGGGCTCAGAGGTAGTGCTACCAAAGGTTAAGGAGCTGTACCTGGATCTGCTCCATGCTGCAGGCATGGAGGGATCAGGTGGCTCCATTCTGCCAGAGCAGTGGCCATCTGGGTGTAGGTGGGTGCCCTATGGCGTTTTGCCTTGGGATCTTGGAGTAGTGCTTCCTTACCCCACGGCTCCAGAAGAGACTGCACCTCTGCCGCACCCTGATGCCCCAGGGTGGCCCCTGGCACTCCTCAGATTGCTCTTCAAGGGCACACAGGGGTTTCGGGGTGGCTGGCTGCCTGCCACCTGCAAAGGCTGTCAAGAAAGGAGTAGCTGCAAGGGTGTGGAGGACTGCAGATGATACCTCTGTGGCTTCCATTCTCTCAGCTTCCTGCCACAAGGTTTCCCATGCTCCCTGTGGCTTTAAGGAGGGGCTGGAGGCAGGCACCATAGAGCACTAATTGCTGTGGACAGCGTGTCCCCTGGGGCACCTGTGTGGTGCCCTGGAAGTCTTTTCTGTCAACAGAAGGTCCCCTGGAATGTCCAGGCTTGCTTTCTGTTGCTGTTTTTTTGTCGACAGAGGCATTCTTCCTCGTGGGGAGCAGGATACATCTGTCGACAAGATTTACTGTTGACAGAATGCCTCGGTAATCTGGATGCTCACCAGGCTTTGTTGACAAAACCGTCTATTATAGATATAGCCAAAGTGTGGTAGAAGACATGGAAACTGCCTATGGACTGAACATCATCTTCTGAAACTGACACTAAACAGCTCTGTCAGGAGGCACTTGCTAAACAACCTACTTGTCCTATGTGCTTCAGTCGGATTGGGGTGAAAGAAATAGGTCTCACTATTACTAACAGTAAATGGTTTGGTAATAGACAACAGAGACTTTTTTGTCCATGATATCACTCAACCAGCTTTCTGATCAGCTGCAAGTTATTGTGATACTGATGCCTCTCACTTAGTCTGAGTGCAAATATCTTTCCTTTACCATGACAGTTCTGAATTTCTACACCTGACCTTATTCAATTTAGCTTGTTAAGCTGTTACTGAATTTGTAATATATAAACATCTGCCTGTGGGACCCAAATCTGGAAGAGATATCAATTAAGAGGGAAACAAAAAACACTTCACCGCCCTTGAAAGACACTCAGCTGTATTTAATATCCATTGTGGGCAGCTGAAGATAGCATAAGGTGCCTGTTCCTTGACAATGAGAGCATATTTGCCATTATATCATAATAGGAATATGAGATTGCATTTTATTATGTGGCATTATTATTATGTAAAAATTGGGGTTATCTCTAGTGTAGTTCATGTTTTTCTTAAATTGTTTAAAAATTCTGAAGGTGAAAACACAGAGCATATTTCAAAAACTTTTTATTCTGAAGAATAAATTTGAGTCAAACAGCTTATGGTAGGTTTGCCAGCATTCACAGAAAGGGTCATAACCTTACCTGATTCCTTGAATTTGCTGGAAGAAAATGCTGTTCAACTCTATAGAAGAAATATTTTCATTTTAGAATTCAACTTCCGTAACCTTTGGCAAGATGATGTATCAATGGCTCTTTGTTGTTCAAAAAAAAGTGAAACTGTAAGCTATCTACAAGAATATGCAGGGCATTGCTATAGCAACACAGTCTGCCTTCTAGCACCAAGAGAAGTCATGAATAAAAGATGGGGTTCTAAAGACAACAAAATGGAAAAGGTTGTTTCAACCCTTCTAATACCTGACATTTGCAGTTATTTTGCTAAATGCAAAATAAGAAAAAATCTTGGAAAAGGGCATGCGTTTGCTTAAAAGTAGGATTTTCTATCTAGAAATGTCACCAGGCGGACATATGCTTTCTACACATAGCAAGTTAGACAAGGGAAAATAATATACAAGAGCAATATCTTAAATGAACTTTGAGACTTTAAGATTACCAGCCCAGTTTAACCACCCATTTTAAAAGATTCTTTAAAACACAATAGGACGGATTTGTGGCTAGTGGACACATTTGTTACATGGTTCTTCTTCCAAAAATTTGCTCTTTCCTAATAAAATACAATAATTAGAGAAAACATCTGTAGAAATAATTAACAAATTATTTTATTTTTCTGCTTGGTTGTTCATTGGGTTAATTTGGTGTGCACATGTGCTCATGGAGTTACTTTATATAATAATGTCCTCCTTCGCTGTGTGAACTCTTTGGCATAGTGACAATGAATAGCTAATTGTATTGGTAGGCTATCATTACGCATAACATATATTAAACAGGAGGAAAAGTGAATCAATAATAGTGCAACTGAATAAATTATTTATCAATTAGTCATTGTATGACTTGGCTTAAATTTGTGGTACTCAAATATTCAGAAAGGAAAATGCTCATTTTTGCCAATTAATACATTTTATTTACTTTGGGGTTAAGTTTTAGCCAGTTCTATTGTAGCAGTCATTGTCTCCATTGGGCTGTGCACAGATACCACAGAAGGAGAATTTGTTCCTTAACCACATAATTTGTTACAATAGTCTTTGTTATACAGCAACAAAACAACACAAAAATAAGTTCTCGGTAGAGAGCCAGTTTGCCTATCTCCTCTGTAGCAAGCTGCATATGAGCAGAAGATGGCATGTACTTCTGCAGCTAGATAGTGACTTCCCTTTTTTTAAAGGTGCAATAGGTAGAAAACAAAGCAGAATAAACAGCCCTGTACACGACAGTAGCAAATACTATTACAGCTCAAATATTCAAGTAAACAAATGGAACAAAAAATTGACATTAAAGTGGGATTAAACAATAGCCCACACACTGAAATATGAGGAAGTTTTAGGGATGCATCTCTGGAAAGATAAGTTTGACTAGTACATGGTCCACTGAGTCATGAAGAAGACGCTTTAGTGACTTCCTTTCCCTGTTACAAAAATGATACGTTAATTTATTAACAGAAAAAATGATCTCTGTTTAAGTGACATTTCAAGACAGAAATACATAATAGTATTGTAATTATTGTAACATTACAGTAATTTTGTAAAAAAAAAAAACCCATATGTGTGATAGTAGCATGTTAAGGTCCCTTTGTGCTACATATATGGACACTTGAGAGAGATTCTCACGGACAAAAAGTTTACACTCTAAAAGACAGACAAAGGCTGAGATAAAGGGCTTGTTTATGCTGTTTGTTTGTTCGCCCCCCAGAAAAACGCCTTTTATGAAACACAACCCCTGCTCCCCTGCACAGTGGTCACACAGCGAAGGAGGACATTTTGAATAAGAGGGCCTTTCCCTCAAAATAATTACTCCAGCTCTGTGAACAACTTTTATGGACCCTTCAAGGTGGAAAAGGAATATGTGTGAACAAAGCACAGCTATCATCCACTCAAGCGAGGGCTCCATTTTGCTATGCTGTGGCTGCGTGCATGCGATTTTCCAACATTACTTTAGACACTAGAACGTAGACGTAGCTAAGGCAAGTAAGACCATCATTTTACAGATGAGGAACTGCAGCATAAAGAAACCTTCTGAAGGTCATGCAGGAATGTGAGGCACAGAATTTGGAACTAAACCCAAATCTTTTGAATCACTGCCCAGGACCTTAAACAAAAGTCAGATTTCTTTTCTCCGTGGACCTATAGATGGGCATTTATCTCTCAGGCCTCTAACAATTAATGCTTGTGTCTGGATTCCTGATGTTATGATGTTTGCTGTTCTAAAGCAGAAACAGTGACTTGTCATATTTTTCTGTGCCATTTGCAGTTTACACCTTTCTGGATACTACCAAAACCAACAAGAAGTCCTGGGGCAACTTATAGACTAAGAGATATTTTGGAGCAGGCAAAGACCCACTTTGTCAGATGTATTATGCAACATTCATGTTGTGTTTGGAGATACAGACTAAAATGGCTACCCCTCTGATACTGGATACTACCAAATCACCCCTAGTAAAGGTGACTTTTCTCCTTACAATTCATAAATATATTTTAAAAATGAAACTGTCTGCCTTGGCAAATGCATGAGCTTGTGCTGTGTTGGGCATTATTTTTAAAACATTACAGGAAATATCCCCCCAGCTCTTTGATCTGCTCTCCTATTTTTCAAATTATGTAAACTGCGATGCATTTGGCATACTGAGGGTTTTTTCCCAAGGGCAGAGTATAAACATTTCCAGGGGGTAAAAAAACTAAAAACAAACAAACAAAAAAGCCCAGATTACTTAGTAGATGTTTTTTAAAATCCAGTTCCTTTGCCTCCCTCCTTGTGAGACCATTCTTGTTTGAAGGCAGAAACAATTATAAAACTTTCCTGGTACCTTAGATTTGTGCACTTCTGGTATATGGGGCTTATCAAAAGCTAAAGGGAAAACTTTTTGTGAAAGCCCCTTGTTAAAATGGTTAGCAGAGCATTGTTCAGTAGTTGTGTTGATTGCTTCCCTGGCACTCTGTTAGAAAACAATTGCTCCCC
Source organism: Carettochelys insculpta (assembly GCF_033958435.1). Lineage (NCBI taxonomy): Eukaryota > Metazoa > Chordata > Testudines > Carettochelyidae > Carettochelys > Carettochelys insculpta. The sequence continues at coordinate 46,652,178 of NC_134142.1, read as the reverse complement.
AATAGGCTCTAATCCCCTCAAAAATTAAAGATGCTTAAATCACAGAAAATGAGGCAAACACCTGTTAGCTTCTGTGAATAATATCACACTGGGCACTTTCATGTAATTGTGTTTATCAATGAGCAAATTCTGCCTTTAGATAGTCACAGCTCCCACTGGCTTTTCTGAGTATTATACGAGCATGGTGGAACAGAACGTTGTTCTTGCAAGTGGTTTTCTATACTTGTAACTATGTTGGCACTAGAAGGAAGCCAAGCTGAGAGGGAAAAAAATTCAAAAAGCGTGCTGTCTGGAGACGTCGACACACCCGGGTTGCCGGCCCCAGGACCTTTAGCTCATGTGGTAGAGTGCAGGGCTTTAGACCCTATACTTGCAGGTTCTGTCTGGAGAGTGTTCTCATCCTTCTTAGCAAGCACATGAGATAAAATGTTTGCTCCAAGCACTTTTGGAATCATGTCTTCAAGTATTTCATAGGTATTAATATGGTTCCATATGTATCAGACTATGCCTGTTATAAAAATACTCTGAATAATCTGGTCTCTCAAGTTAAGTTAATCGGCATTGTCTCTGTATAACTGCGGAATACGATTGTCAGTAGGTTGTATTCCTACTTCATGATCTTCTCTTATGTAGATAGCTGTGTTAGGGAGGGAGTGGATGTGAAAGAGGAGGCAGGGAAAATCAGAAGGAGCTTTTGGGGCACCATCAATTTTTTATGTGTAAATTTGACAAAACTGGGAACATTGTAGGCAAAATGTGTGTGGGCCAGGGAGATGAAATAGGAGAATGGCTATCTTCCTTCAACCCTCAGTGAAAGGTTAGCAAACAGATAAACTTAACATTGTTGATATTATTTATAAACCGTTATGGACAGCCCAATGGTAGCAGGTTCTCGTCTGAGCATGCTAGGCAAAGAGGGTTCAGCTTCTATGGGCCATCTCCAAACCTTTGGGCTTATACATGGTCCACACAGTGTGGGCACATTACCTCAAAACGGGTTTAGTGGAGGCTGGGCATATAGAGCTAACCAGCCAGAGGTGTGGGCAACCAGAGGATGAGCAAGGCAAGGAAAGTAGATGCACAAAGAAGGGATTTAGGCTTTGTCTACACTATGCAGCATTCAGCAACAAACCCGACTCACGGAGTTTGCTCCTTCAGTGGTACTGCCCTCAAAATACACCACTTGCTTCCTACTAACTTCTCTCCTCTTGTTAAATCTGACCTTAAATCATCACTTTTCCTTCATGTTTAATCCATGACTGACACTCTTACTGACGTGTTTTGTGGCACTGTTTAAAAAATGTTACATCAAAATACAATATTGTATAACGGACAACTGACCACAAGTGCTTTGACTTTGCAAGTGACTTCAAGTGTGGCTGTGAGACAGGGAAGTAATTAAAAAGAAAGTGTATATTTATATCCCTAAAGTAATCGTGTAGTTTTAAGAAATGATTCAAAGTCAAGTGATTAATTTTGTTCATGCAGAGCTGAGGGTTATCTTTACAAATTGCTCTCCTGACCTTGATCATTGTTGCCTCTATCTTCAATAATTTAGAATGATGTATAAAAATGTTATTCAATATGCGTATAAAATTGAAGTTTATTACACTTTTGACATTCTTACATCGGTTAGTGAAATAGCTTGAATACAGAATTGAAACGTAAGCTGACAAAGTGCTGAATTTTGAATTGTGTTGCATCTGTAAGTCTTCTGCTCCAAACCCACCTAAATTGACTTTTGTCATGCTTGTGCATGGCTCAGTATTTTCAAATGACTTGCAATCAGCCACAGTTGTTGGCAAAAATCAGCCCTAGAAGATTGATATTGTTTTGCAGTTTGTATATATAGAAAAATTCCTATGATGAACAGAAAATAAACTTTCATTCAGTCTGATTTTGGCCAGTGTAATGGGGGAATTACAGTGATGCATGGAAAAATTTAATTGAGTAATTTCTTTTATGTACCTTACCTTGTAATGTTTTTAAATATGCAACTGCAGTAATACAGGGTTGTTTTTTCTTTTTTTTTGATAAAATGCATTGAATTTTCTGTGCCATACACAAAGAAAGAAAACAAACTGCTGACAGATTGAAATAATACCCATGGGATCACTTATGTCAACAGCTACATCCAGAATTGCTTGTTTTCGAACAGGAAATTTCTTTCATGATATTTATTCACATTTCTAAAATAAGATGACTTTTTTCTTCACCATTAGAAATCACTCATATAGGAGCTAGATTGTTCACTGGTGTTACCTGTTCCTTTCATTTCAAGAACCTACAAAGATGAAATGACAAACATCTATTTTTATTAACAAAAATGTTGAATCTTCTGTATCTATGTACTTTCTGTTAAATTACAGCATCCAACCCCTATCCCAAAGGAATAAATTCTACACTTTATGTAAAGGAAAGTGTAGTACAATATGTATTAATTTTTATGCTCTGTCTAAATAAACAATCAAAAATTCAGTAGCAGATTATGCTAATTAAAATAGCATAAAAGTGCCAAGGGCATATGGAACTCAGCGTTACACTCCTATTTAAAAGTAATAGTCTAGATCACAGATGAATATCAACTACATACCACACATGGTATACAATTGTAATAGTGATCCCCTAAGGCCATTTTTCCAAACCATGTGAAAAAGATAATCAGAAATCTATAGAGTCAAGAGGATAAGGAAAAGAAAATTAATTTTATTCTCAAAACTGTTCTCTGTGTGTAATATCATAATAAAATGCAAATATATGAGCTACACAGTCATAAATATTTAGAGCATAAGTAGGCAATAATTTTCGCAGAGGGCCAAAAACTCCATGAATTTTAGAACTGGTCATGGGCCGGCTCTGGGCCATTTGGAAGGGGTGAGTCTTGGGCAAAAGGGTTTGGGCTGGGGGCTACAGAGCAAGACAAAGAGTGTGTGGGTATGAAAGAGAAATACTTTGGCTGTGTCTACACTAGTGAGTCCTTTCGGAAAATCAGGCCCTCTTCCGAAAGAACAAGTGGAGGGTCCACACACAAAATGTTCTTTTTCTAATCCTTTTCTAAAAAATATGGCATTTCTTCTGGAGGCTCTTGCCCTCTCCCAAATGAGGAAGAACACATTTTTTCAATACATTCCTTTGGAAAAAAGCATGTATAGATGCTCTGGTTGCCCTTTGTTTGAAAGAGCAGTCCTCACAGTGCTGAATTTTTCAATCCCTGGCCCATTGTTTCGAAAGAGCAGGAGCTATCATCATCATCATCATCATCACCATCAATAACCATGGGCTCAGCACCTGTTGGTGTCTGATGCCTCTCTCACTATTTCCTTCCATCTTTCCCTGTCCAGTGCGGAGTGGCTTGGTTTCTGTAAACTAGTTCTGCACCAATCTACTATATCATCTATCTGTTCTCTGTGGGATCTGCCTCTCCTATTTGAACCATCCATTATGCCAAATACCAGGGTCTTGATATTTCATTCGTCATTCATTCTGCAAATATGCCCAAATAGTTATAGCTCCCGTTTTATAACCTCCTGCAGCAGGTTCTCTTTTGGCTGTATCTTTCTATATAATTTCTCATTGGTGACCTTCTGCATCCATCCTATTTTTGGAATCTTTCTATAACAACTCCTTTCGAACGCCAATATTCTTCTTTTCGAATCTTTTGTTATCACCCGTGTCTCACATCCGTACAACATGCTGCTGAATACATGTTTTCAAGATGCTCAGCTTCATTCTTAAGCTAAGTGCTTTGCTTTTCCAGATCTTATCCATTGCCTTCAAACTCGCTTTTGCTTTTGTTATTCTAGTCGCTATTTCCTTCTTACACTCTAGATCATATGTTATGTTGCTCCCCAAATATGTGAACTTCTCTACATTTGCTAGTTCAGTACCATCTACACTGATCTTTCTTCCTATTTTCTTATCTCCAAATGCCATTGTTTTTGTTTTATTGATATTTATAATCAGTCCGTACTGCTTCCTTTCTTTGTTTAACATCTGCACCATTTTCGATAGCTTCTTCTCATCTTCTTCAATGATAACTATATCATCCGCAAATCTCAAGTTGTTAATTCTTTTCCTGTGCGCAGATACCCCTTCTATCTCATCCTGGATCTTGTCCATCACTCTCTCCAGATGTGCAATGAAGATACTTGGCCATATTGGATCTCCTTGTCTCGTACCCCTACCTTGTTTTAAACCAACTTCCCAACTCCCCGCATGTTCTCACCACTGCCTCCGCATTGTCACTGAAATCCTTCAATGAACGTATCAGTCTGCTATCCACTCCGTATGACTCCAACACTGCCCAGGTCACTTTCTGATCTATACTGTCAAATGGCTTTTGAAAATTGACAAAGCAAGTGTATACATTCTTGTTCTTTTGTCGAGCTTTTTCTGCTATCAGTCTTAGTGCCAATATCTGCTGTACAGTACTTCTGTCTTTTCTGAACCCCGCTTGCTCGTCTGCTATATGTTCTATCTGTGATCTTAGTTTCTCAGTCAGTATCATCATCATCACCTTGCCTAGATGACTCATTAGGGCAATCATTCTGTAATTCTTGCACTCCAATGTACTTCCTTTCTTGGGTATTGTCACTGGCATGGATCTTGTCCATTCCTTAGGCGCCTTCCCTTCTTTCCATGCTATATTATATAGTCGGTCAAAACAAAAAAGCAGTAAAGTACAGGCCCACAAAAGCTCACCTAATAAATTATTTTGTTAGTCTTTAAAGTGCTACTTTACTGCTTTTTTGTTTTGACAGTATATAGACTAGCACAGCTTTCTCTCTGTTACTATATCGTCGGTGTATTTCCTGAATCATGCTTTCTCCACCATATTTGATCATTTCTCCCATGATCTTATCATTTCCAGGGCTCTTGTTGTTCTTCAGTTGTTTCACTGCTTTTTCTACTTCCTCCTTCAAAATATTGGTCTCGATCTCGATGCTCGGTGGAGGTATCTCTTTCAGTTCTTCAATCAGTCTCTCTGAGACACTTGGGTCCAACTGTGCTTTGTATAGATCAGTGCAATATTTCGTCTATCGCTGCACAATCTTCTCCTTGTTCATGAGCACTTCTTCGTTCTCATCTTTGATTACCATCTGCTTTGGTTGCCATTTTCTACTAATATTCCTAATTGTCTTATACACCTCCCTGGACTTACATTCGCCATAATACCTCTCTATATCTTCACGTTGCTCCTCTAACTGTTTCTCCTTATCCTTTCTGTTTGCTTTCCTTACCTCATTGCATTTCACCCTATATTGCTGTTCTGCCATCTCAAAGACATCTCTTCTGATCTTCAATGCTCTGTTCTCTTGAACCAACTTCAGTGTCTCCTGGGTAATCCACTTCTTATTGATCTTTTCTTCTCCTGGAACAGTCCGCTCAATTGCCTCTTCTGTAGCGATGGCTATCCCTGCAACTCTCTTATCTAAGTTTTTCCCTGTGGCAATATTCTTAATCTTCTTTTCGAGTGCTGCTCTGTATGCATTCCCTGTTTCTTCCTCACATAGCCTCGCCACGTATCTTCTTTTCTTAAATTGTATCTTACATTTTGTTTTGAGTTTTATATTGGTGTTTGCGATCACTAGACTGTGCTCTGAGTCTACATGCACTCCTTGGAAAGTTTGGCTCTCCTGTACTGATGTTCGTTCAACATCTCAGTCATTCAGCTGTATGCACCCACGTTGGACAGGAAGGAGGAAGAAATTGGGCTAGTCTATAAAGACTTGACAAAGACGATGGAGGAGATACCAAAGAAAGATGTGCTGATCATCGGAGGAGATTGGAATGCGAAGGTTGGAACAGATAACAAAGGTTGGGAGAGAGTCATGGGAAGGTTTGGAAACGGAGAAAGAAATGAACGAGGTAAGAAACTACTACAATTTGCTACAGAGCATGAGATGGTGATCTGCAACACGAGATTCCAACAAAAGGACTGTAGGAAGTGGACGTGGCGATTGAATGACAGGAAGTCCAAGAATATGATAGATATGATTTTGATAAGAAGAAGATGGATAACATCTGTACAGCAGTGCCGCACTTCCAAGGAGCAGATATAAACTCAGACCACAGTCTAGTGATCGCAAACACCAAGATAAAACTATCTGGATGTCATCTTTCAAAAGAGCAGATTGATCTTTTGATCTGCTTTTTTGTGTGTGGACGTGCTCTTGCAAAAGAAAATATTTTGAAAGATCATCTTTCAAAAGATCACTGTAGTGTAGGTGTGGCCTTTGTGTCTGAGAGGCAGACTTGGTGACACAGATTGTGCATGTGCTGCAGTGTGTATGTGACAGTGACTATGTGTGTGTGGAACAGACTGGGTGTGTGTGCCAGTGCCAGTGACAGTGTGGGTGCTGGCTGCTGCTGGATAAGTTTCTGAGAGAAGCTACCCACTGTCTCTGTAAGGGAAATCTGTCCTGCTCTGCAAACCTGGGTGAGTTACTTACCACCCGTGCTTCAGACTGGAGCATCTCTGCTGCGTTTGTGCCTCTCTCTGATCCCTGTTCTGCAGAGATGGGGTAGGGGGGCAGGGGAACACCTTGGATTTAGCATTACCCTCTCTCCTCTGCACAGCTAGCAGGAGAATCCTAGGAGCAGCTTGGGTGTAGATGGAATAAGGTGGGGGGGAGGGGCAGCTGAACATATGCTGCTGGCTGTAAGTATGCACGCTCTGCTAATCAGTTGGGTGGGTCAGAGAGAAATGCTTGCTGGGCTGGATGCAGCCCCCTGGAGCTGATTTTGGCCACCCCTGATTTAGAGTCTGATTCTGGCACCATTAACTCTTGTTGAGTAGTACCTTACTTGCTATACAAGTTAATCAAGATTTCAAAGGGACTACCTTTGTTTTATAGGTAACAAGACCGCCTGTGGCACCTTATAGACTAACATATTTTGGAGCATAAGCTTTCATGGGCAAAGACCTGCTTTGTCAGATGCATCTGACAAAGTGGGTCTTTGGCCACGAAAGCTTATGCTCCAAAATATGCTAGCCTGTAAGGTGCCACAGGTGGTCTTATTGCTTTTGAAGATATAGACTAACTCATCTACCCCTCTGATAGTTTGTTTTATAAAATACTTCTCAGCATGAGTGAAGGTATCATTGAAGCAATTTAATACTGTGATCTGCAACTTAAAATCTTCAAGACAAATGCAGGTATGAAAGTTGCATGTTCAATTTAGAATAGGGAAGAATCCCAAGCAGAGCTGTCCGGCATTTGAGGGGCCTCTTGCCTCAGGGGCATGCATGTGGATTGTGGGGCAGTGCCCATAGGAAGGGTTGGTCCCACCACCCATAGACGTTTTTTTTTTTTTGCCTGCTGCAGCCCCTCCAGGCTCTAGATGACCTGTTTATTAGTCCTTCTGGTTAGTGGATGGGTACCTGCTGGCTTCTGCAGGGTCTAGTGCTCATCTAACTCCCTAGGGCCACTCCAGCATGCTGTTTGAGAAGGGCAGCCAGGCCTGGCCTGACCCTGCTGTTGCAGGTGTCCATTCTGGAGGGACAGACTCTTCCGTTTTCTGGCAGTATGAGCTTCCACTACTCCAAGGGGCCCTTCCAAGCACAGATAACTACCAGCAGCCAGTCTCCATCAAGGCCCTTCACCCACAGCCCAAACTGTGCTCTGCCCAATGCCACAGACCTCCCCTGTCCTCTCCTCTTCCAGCCCTAGGTCTGAGTGTGTGTGCATGTGAGGGGTCCCTGCTACCAGGGGCCAGGCAGGGGCTGGGCGAGGGGGCAGCCTTTATCGCCCACTGCCTCAAGGTGCTCCTTACTTTTTTCAGTTCTCTAGCAGCAGGCCCCAGTCTTGGGGTTCCCCTCCCTGCAATACCAAGATATAGTGACCCACCAGGCAACATACGGAAAATCATTTAACCTCTCTGTGGCTCGTTCCATTTTTACAATGATCACGTATCTTTCATTTGTTGCATATATTGCAGGAAAAAAGTAGTGCCTCAAGATCTTCAGGAACAGTGCTATATAATTGGAGAATGTTAATTATTATAGGATACCATTATATTTCTGGGAATGCACATTTCACAATGTTTCAGAATAAATATTTCTTTTCCTGCTATTCTTTCTTTTCATTTGAAAATGGATTGCTACCCTGTTCCTAATAGAGCAGAGGGTAATGTGAGTGCCTTTTACTTACTTTTGCTGGCATAAATGATGTCCCTGACAATGTGTGGCATTTTAGGAATATGGTCTGTGAGCTGCCAACTGGTTAAAGAATAGCCCAGGAGCTTGTCCACTTGTATTGTTACATCAAACAGTGAATCTTTTTAAAATTCCAACAGGTATTTGTTTATCTTAGTCACTGGGTAAGGTTCATTTTCTCCTCTCTACTCCTCAGTATCAGGCTTTTTCCCTAATTTATGCATCTCAGCTTCTCTGATGGTTTGATAGAAACTTCTTGTTTCTCTCAAGTGATGAGGAATTCATCTCCTTTACCCCACTCCTCAGTGACGGGTTTACCTTTGTTCTTCTTTTGTGCTTTTTTTCCATTCCATTCTCTCTACCTCACAGCAAAAGGGTTTTAATTGCAGTGCAGCCATGTTCTTAGAGACCTGTGGCAGATGAGTCAGGCTCATGGGTTTCAGGCTAAATGACTTTTTAATTGCTATGTGGATGTTCTGCCTGGAGCTGCAGCCCAAGCTCTGGGACCTTCTCATGTGGCAGGTATCTAGAGCTCACATCAGCTACACAGACCAGGGGATTCTACAGGGGATTCTTAACAGACACTTCTGTTGGTCATCTGTTATTGCAGAACAAATTGGATATCTTCATGTCACCCTCCTAGTTGTGAATGTTGAGGGCTGATCAGCCCAATTCTGGAGCCACAGGTCTAATCGCAGTAGAGGCAAGTGTTGGTAGCTGTTGGAGGGGTCTGGGACAGTTTTTGCTCCTCTTTTCTTCTTCTCCTCCTCTCCTCATCTGCACTGCTGCAGAACTGCTCAGATTGCACCACACCCTCGTGGATTACCATTCTCCTCCGGGGATGGTCCCGGGCAAGGTTCCCCCACATGTTGACACTGATGCTGCACTTTTTCATGTGTGCCTTCAGCATGTCCTTACATCGCTTCTGCTGTCCCCCAACGCTCCTCTGTCCATCTTTCCTTTCTTCCTTCTGGTGGAACCTACTGGGGTAAATCAACCTAAGTTATGCTACCTCAGCCATGTGTCTAATGAAAATGTAGTTGACATAGAACCATAGGGTTGGAAGAGCCCTCAAGAGGTCATCAAGTCCAACCCTCTGCTCAAAGCAGGACCAATCCCAACTAAATCATCCTACTCAGGGCTTTGTCAAGCCAGGACTTAAAACCCTTCAGGGATGAAGATTTTATCACCTCTCTAAGTTACCTAGTTCAGTGCTTCACCACCCTCTTGGTGAAATAGTTTTGCCTAATATCCAACCTAGACCTCCCCCACCACAACTTGAGACAATTACTCCTTATTCTGTCATCTGCCATCACAGATAACAGGCTCTCTCCATTCTCTTTGAAACCCCCCACCCCTTCAGGTAGTTGAAGGGTATTATCAAATCTTCTTTCACTCTTCTGTAGACTAAATAAGTCCAAATCCCTCAGTCTGTCCTATTAAGGCATGTGCTGCAGACCCCTAATCATTTTTGTTGCCCTCTGCTGGACTTCCTTAGGTGTGCTGGCAAGGCTTCTACTAATGCAGCCTAATATGCCACCAGCTGTCCTGGCTTCAGGGCATATTGTTGACACTTGTCCAGTTTCACATCCACTGTGGTGCACAGTCCTTTTCTGTAGAACTGCTGCTTAGCCAGCCAGTCCCAAGGCAGTAGCAGTGTTTGGGATTCTTATATCCTAAGTGCAGGTCTCTTCACTTGTCCTTGTTAAAGCTCATCAGATTTCTCTTGGCCCAGTCTTCCAATTTGTCTAGGTCACTGTGGACCCTATCCCTACCCTTTAATGTATCTACCTCTCCCGCTGGCTTACTGTCATTCACAAACTTGCTGAGGGTGCAATCCATGCTCTTATCCAGGTCATTAATGAAGGTGTTGAGCAAAACCGGCCCCTGGACTGAGCCTTGGGGGACTCCACTTGATACTGATCACCAGCTTGACATTGAGCCATTGATCATGACCCACTGAGCCCAACAATCTATCCACCTTACAGTTCATTTATCCAATCCATACTGCTTTAACTTGCTGGCAAGAATATGTGAGACCATATCAAAAGCTTTGCTAAAGGCCAGGCATGTCACATCCACCTCTTTCCCCCTATCGAAAGGGCCAGTTACTTCATCACAGAAGGTAATCAGGTGGGTCAGGCATGATTTGCCTTTGGTGAATTCATGTTAACTAGTCTTGATCATTTCCTCTCTTCCAAGTGCTTCAAAATGGATTCCCTGAGGATGTCCTCCTTGATTTTTCCAGGGACTGAGGTGAGGCTGACAGGTCTGTAGTTTCCTGCATTCTCCTCCTTTACTTTTTTTCAAGATGGACACTACATCTATCTTTTCCCAATCATTTGGGACCTATCCTGATCACCAGGCATTTTCAAAGAAAAAGGCCCATGGTTCTGCAATCACATCAGCCAACACCCTCAGATGCATTAGATCCAGCCCCATGGATTTGTGTATGTTCATCTTTTCTAAATAATTCTTAACCTGTTCTTTCCTAATTGAGGGCTGCCCCCCTGCTCCCCAAACTGCGTTGCCTGATGCAGCAGTCTGGGCGCTCACCTGCTTGCGAAGACAGAGGTAAAAAAAGCAGGTTTTTCTATATCATTTGTCACTAGGTTATCTTCCTCATTCAGCAATGGCCCCACGCCTTCTCTGACCATCACTTCGTTGCTTACATGCGTATAGAAACCTTTCTTGTTGCCTTTCATATCCCTCACTACCTGCAACTCCAGTTGTGCTTTGGCTTTCCTGATAGCACCCTCCATGTCTGAGCAATGTAGTTATACTCTTCTCTCATCATGGCTACGTCTACATGAGCCCCAGACTTCGAAATGGCCAGGCAAATGGCCATTTCAAAGTTTACTAATGAAGCTCTGACATGCATATTCAGCGCTTCATTAGCATGTGGGCGGCCGTGGCATTTCCCATGGGCTCATGGGAATAAGGGGACTTCGAAGTAGGCGGGGTCCTTTCGAAAAGGAGCCCCATCTGGATGAGCCGCGCGGCGGTGAGCTGCATCAATTTTGAAGTGACGCGGCTGCCCGCATGCTAATGAAGCGCTGAATATGCATTTCAGCGCTTCATTAGTAAACTTCGAAATGGCCATTTGCGTGGCCATTTCGAAGTTTGGGTCTCGTGTAGACACGGCCCATATGTCCAAGTTCACTTCTTGTAAGCTTCTTTTTTGTTTTTAAGCTCACCAAAGATTTCTCTATTAAGCCGAGATGGTCACTTACCCTGTTGCTTTTCCTACTGCACATTGGGATGGTGTGTTCCTGCACCTTCTGTAAGGCTTCTTTAAAATACAGCCAGCTCTCCTGGACTCCTTTCCCCTACATGTTAACGTCCCAGGGGCTCCTGCCCATCAATTCCCCGAGGGTGTCAAAATTTGCTCTTCTGAAGTCGAGTCCATATTCTGCTGCTCTCCTTTCTTCCTTTGGTCAAGATCCTGAACTCGACTATCTCATGGTCACTGCTGCCTAAGATGCCACCCACATTTACTTCCCCTACCAATTTCTCTCTTGTCTGTGAGCTGCAGGTCGAGCTGAGTATGCCCCTAGTTGGTTCCTTCAGCACTTGCACCAGGAAGTTGTCCCCAGTGTTCTCCAAAACTTTCCTGGATTGTCCGTGTGCTGCTGTATTGGTCTCCCAGCATGTGTCTGGGTGATTTAAATCCCCCATGAGAACCAGGGCCTGTGATCTGCCTGTGACCTGGCAGCTTCCATTAACTGGCCAAAGAAAACCTTGCCTACCTCATCCTCCTGATGCGGTGCACAATAGTACACACCCACCACAACATCACCCTGGTTATTTCCAAATCTAAACTTAACCCAAAGACTCTTAACTGGCTTTTCTCTTGTTTTATACTGGAGCTCTGAGTAATCATACCACACTCTAACATACAGTGCAACTCTTCCACCTTTCCTCCCCTGCCTGCCCTTCCTGAACAGTTTATAACCTTTCATCACAGTGTTCCACTCATGAGTTGTCCCACCAAGTCTCTGTTGTTTCAATCACATCATAACTTCAGTTAGCATAGCTTCAGTTGACTTTTTGCAATGTCTGCACTGTGCTGTATCTAAGGGAAATGGTCTCCCATCAACTTACCTTACTCTTCTCATTCTCATGGAGTACTGGAGTAGACTGGAGAGTGCTCTGCCATTGAGTTAGTGGGTACTCACTAGACCTGCTAAATTGATCCCTGCTGCATTGATCACAGCTGCATTAATCTGTGGTAAGTATAGACATGGGCACAGTGACCAGTGAATCTTTTTGTCCATCACATGGTTCCAAATCGCTTCAGCTGTACTTTTAAGATTGTGAGTTTGGGCAAACATTTTCCCACCCCTCTGTGACAGGGTTAGCAAGCCTGCCCCTCTGACTCTTATACTCTGTCTCCAAGCAGAGCATGTGTCAAAGGAGGCAGCCCAACTCAATCAGGGCAAATTGTTGAAGTAGGAGGATGCAGACTGAAGGTTCTCTCCAGGGAGCTGATACAAGGCCTGACTACAAAGCCATGGCACACAGAGCTCTGAACGGACTCCAGACTGCCTGACTAGCATGGAGAAGAGACCATGCTGACAGGAGCTAAAAGGCTACATGAGGACCCCAGAGAATTTGGGGAAACTATGGAGCATTGCTGAAGAAGAAAGGGTATGAAGCAGTTCATGGACTTAAACTTTTTCTCCAGTGAGTGAACAAGGGGACCGATCAATGTGTTTTGGGAGGATGCCCCCTGACACAGTGATGAGTCCCCCACGCCATCCCTGCCAGGGACTTCTCTTTCATATGAGGAGGCTTTGCTGTCTTCTTTGATTAATTGTTGCTCCTGGACTCCCAACTAGTATGGATTGGATGTATCAGATATTATTTTTTGTCTTTGGTGAGCCAAAAACTTCAGCATTTGCTTTCGAGTGAGGACATAGCTATGGTGATTCCTGCTTTGTCACCTCAAAGCTAGCTCATGGCAGTACTTTCACACATCACCCAATTCAAAACACAGTCCTTCCTTTTAGATAGGGCAGATGGGCATGAACATACACTGACTGCTACTTCAAGTCTGGGTCCAGCTCAAGATTCAGATCCTTTCCTTTAACACTTTAATTGTGCTAGAACCCAGCAAAATCAGTAACAACTATTTCTGCCTCCATATTCCAGTGTGACAACTAACACTGTCAGGAGTTAATCTCTGTGGGCCAGCAAAGCACATTCTCAGCATCAGCTACAGAATTTATTTATGCTAAATGCCTGTGCTTTAAAACACATTGCAAAATTCTTCTCTTCACACAGGCTTTATCTTAACACAGAGATTGATTGAACAACTACCTGCTTTCCCATTGACAATTGTATAATATCCCTGTGATAACTGCAGCAATTATAGGTGTTGGAGAAACTGACAGAGGAAGAGCATTTTTTTTTTAAAAGAAAATAGCTACTACCATAATACTGGCAAGGTCACTATTTGAATAGATCATCTTCTGTGTACATATGCATATCTCACAAGTAAAAGCTTCTCTGGTGTGTGTATATGACTATTCAGAAGTTATTTAAGGGTTAAATTTCAAATCTCATGGACCTCATCCTTTTCTCATAGCCCTACAATGGGCAACTCAAAGCTATGCCACTGATTGATAAAGCTATTCCTGACATGCCACTGTGAAAGAAGATTTCAAGGTATGTGGTTTTTTTAATCAATCAATGTTACCTATAATCTCTTGATTACAGAAGAGTGTATAGGGACACACCTGGAATCTGCTCACAAATTATTAATTATATTTTCCTGAAGCGGTCATAATATTTGTAATCAGTAGGAACTATTGCAATAAATAAATGGAGTCAGAACTTCTCAAGAGAATGCTAGAGATGGGTTGCCCACAGTCTGGAAGTTCCTACATGGGGAGGAGATATCTGATAACAGAAAATTCTCCAACATACTAAGGCTGAAAATCCGGTAGTGGAAGCTGAAGCTAGACAGTATACATTTTTGACAGTGAAAGTAACCTAAATGAAAGATAATAATCGAGGATGCCCTGATCGGTAGTCACTCTGTACCGGAAACCAACTGATCACTATACTTGCCCACACACTTCTAGCTTCCATCCTGCACACATAACTAGATCCATTGTTTACAGTCAAGCCCTTAGGTACAATCGCATTTCCTCTGATCCTCCTGACAGAGACCAAAATCTACAAGATCTTTACCAAATATTCATAAGCCTGAACTACCCACCAGGAGAAATGAAAAAACAAATTGACAGGGCTAGACGAATACCCAGAGACCAGCTACTCCAAGGTAGGCCCAAAAAAGCCAAGAACAGAACACCACTGGTCATTACCTACAGCCCCAAACTCAAACCACTGCAACACATTATTAAAGATCCACAACCTATCCTTAATCAGGATGCCACCCTCCAGAAGGCCTTATGTGACAGGACTATTCTCTCCTACAGACAACCTCCCAACCTTTTGAGGATTCTCGCCCACAACCACTGTCCATACCGCAGGAACAGCAGTCCTGGGACTTTTCCTTGCAACAAAGCCCGCTGCCAGCTTTGTCCACATATCTATTCTGGAGATACCATCACTGGACCTAACCAGGTTAGTCACAGAATCACGGGCACATTCTCATGTTCCTCAACTAACATCATATATGCCATCATGTGCCAACAATGCCCAGATGCTTTGTACACTGGACAGACTTCTAACTCTCTTGGACAAAGAGTTAATGGGCACAAAATAGACATAAAAACACTTCTGATCCACAAACTGGTCAGCTGACATTTTAATGGAGTGGGCCATTCTGTTAATGACTTAAAAGTCTGCGTCTTACTGAAGAGGAATTTTCACAACAGTCTTGAAAGAGAGGCTGCTGAACTCTCTTTTATATTCAAATTTGACACATTAACAAGTGGTTTGAACTGGGATGGGAATTTTCTGGGTCACTGTAGGGGCTCTTTTGCATACTTGGCTTAATATAATTCTTGATACCCCCCTCCCCCCTGCACCTTCTGCTCCTCTACTCTCTGATTTGTTCACCTTGATAATTTTTTTCTGATTTGTTGACCTTGATTACTATTTTTGGTTCTCTGTGCCTTAAATATTGAGGCTGTTCTGGTATGGCTATGGTCTGAAGAAGTGGGTCTGTCCCACAAAAGCTCACCTAATAAATTATTTTGTTAGTCTTTAAAGTGCTACTTGACTGCTTTTTTGTTTAAATGAAGGAGGTAGCGGATTCTCCACTTGACTCTCCTAAATGAAAAAAGGAGGTCTTTTAAAAAGACATGCTCTAATTCAAGGCCAGATGGGATGATCACAACAGTTCCTTCTGAACTTTAAAAAAAATACAAAGTGATTAATTTTTAGCAGTATAGAGCTTATGACACTACATTGAATAAAGAATCTTCTTTTGCTAAAGAGGTGAGGGCCTGTGCTTTTGAAACATTGTGTTTTATGCTTATATCACAGCTACTGTAGGGAAATTCTAAATGTTCATGACAGTCAACTAAATGACATCTGTGATGTTCCAGGAAATCACAGAATTGTAATACTATGTGAAAAGTACACTACTTTTATAGTGCCTCTTCCTTAGCTATGTTGGTATATGACAGATGAGCTACTTCTTAATTTTTATTCTTGCTAAATTATTTTCTTATTTGTTTTCTGTTTCCTTCCAGACATGTTCTTCTCCTTTTCTTCACTTTCTTTTAGGTTGTCAGCCAATAATTTTAAAGTAGACAGAAAATATGTCAGAAAGTGAAGTCATTTGCCTTTCTTTGTGGAATCTTGGTAATGTGACTCCTCTGTACACAGAAAGGCCAGAGAACGTTCTCTTTGAAATTAGAATGGCTTAACTTAATTTTATCTGGAGTGCTCTTAAAGGCCTTTTTAAAAATTTCTGGTTGTGAATTGGCATGTATCAAGTACGGAAAGTTTATATTAATGAAAGGAATGTAACAGAAAAGAAATTACATTCCAGCAAAAATAGTACTACAGTACAAAATCGGAACTCTGGAATAATTGAATCCTGTTATTCCAATGAGGTAGAATTTTATGTTTGACATTCATTTAAGATTCAGAAGGGGGCTGTCCAAGTCAGAATAAAATGCATATTATTATATTTAATCTGTGTGTTGCAGAGAAATGATTAGTCCTTATAATAATTTAATATTAAGGAAACAGTTATTCGGTAGCCTAACCCAGTATGTTCTAGTTTTATTGGTCAGAAATTTAAAAAGATTGATTTCAATTAATATAATAAGTGGGGAGCTTGAAAACCATAAACCAACAGCCTGTTATTTTATTGTAATAGGCGATGGGGTGTTGGGTGGGGGTGGTGTTCATTTGCTTTGTTTTATAATGAATTGTAATCACATAATGGCTTTTAATACTTACAGACTCACTTTGAGGTGCTTCATTACTATGTAAGATTTAACATGGCCACGTTACTTTCCTTAGACATTAGTACACTGCGTGTTTAGCTGTACATTTGACTATCCACATTTGCCATCCTTGCCAATCAATTGCCCTTCTCTCCAAATCTTCTCATTTCACGCTGAGGTGCTTGATGTCATTCAGAACTATTCTTTTCCATATCTCAGGCATTGGCATGCTTAAAGTAGGGTTCTCTGGCTATGTGGACTCTTTCCTCCGGCCCTATACTACCTGCCATCTCCAAGACACAATTGACTTCCTGTGGAAATGACAATCCATTGGTGATCTCCCAGAAAACACCATCTTGGCCACTATGGATGTTGACACACCCTAAACCAACATTTCACCCAAAGATGGACAACAAGCCATCAGGAACAGTGTCACCAGTGATGTCATGGAACACCTGGTAGTTGAGGTTTGTGACTTTCTGATTTGGGGATTATTTATATCTTAAAGTCAGTGGTACTGCCATTGGTAACCAACCATATGGCCCCAACATTTTTATATTTAACTTAGAACCATGATTCCACAGGTCTCATCCCCAAGAATCTGCTCCTCTGCTCATGCTACAGCTATCATTTGGACCCCCAGGAAGGAGACACTTGAAAAATTCCACCTGTGTTTCAATAATTTTCATTCCACCATCAACCTCAGCCTGAATCAGTCTACATGAGAGATCCATTTCCTTGAAACTACAGTGCAAATAAGTGATGGTCATATGAACACCGCCCTATACCAGAAGCCTACCAATCACTATATTTACCTACATGCTTCCAGCTGTCATCCAGAACACATCACGTAATCCTTTGTCTATAGACAATCCCTGAAGTGTAATAGCATTTGCTTTAAATCTTCCAACAGAAACAAACAGCTACCGGATCTCTATTGAGCAGTCTTAAAACTTCTCTATCCACCCAGGGAAGTTAAGAAACATATTGACAGAGCCAGACAGCTGCTCAGATATCACCTACTACAGGACAGATCCAACAAAGAAAGCAACAGAATACCACTGGTTATCAGCTACCACTCCCCTGTCCCCCCCGGCTAAAACCTCTCTAGCACATCATCAAGGATCACGGTGGTCCCTTACTCTCACAGACTTTGGGCAGCAGGCCAGACCTCATTTTATTTTACATCTTATTACATTTCATTTTACAGGCCTCATTGCTTAATGACTTCTTTGTTTCGGTCTTCACTGAGAAGTCTGATGAAAGAATGGCCAACCTAGTGAATGCTAGTGGGAAAGGTGTAGGGTTAGAAGTTGAAATAAGAAATGAACAAGTTAAAAATCACTTAGAAAAATTAGATGTCTGCAAGTCAACAGGGCCTGATTTAATGCATCCTAGAATACTCAAGGAGCTGAAAGAGGAGATATCTGAGCCTTTATCTATCATCTTTGGAAAATCATGGGAGACAGGAGAGATTCCAGAAGACTGGAAAAGGGCAAGTATAGCACCCATCTATAAAAAGGGGAATAAGAATAACCCAGGAAACTACAGGCCAGTCAGCTTAACTTCTGTTCCAGGAAAGATAATGGAGCAGGTAATTAAAGAAATCATCTGCAGGCACTTGGAAGGTGGTGAGGTGATAGGGAACAGCCAGCATGGATTTGTAAAGAACAAATCATGTCAAACCAATCTGATAGCTTTCTTTGACAGGATAATGAGCCTTGTGGATAGGGGAGAAGCGGTAGATGTGGTATACCTAGACTTTAATGGGGGTGCATAACTAGCTGGATAACCATACTCAGAGAGTAGTTCTTAATGGTTCTCAATCCTGCTGGGAAAGTATAACAAGTGGGGTTCCGCAGGGGTCTGTGTTAGGACCGGCTCTGTTCAATGTCTTCATCAATGATTTAGATATTGGCATAGAAAGTACACTTATTATGTTTGCAGATGACACCAAGCTGGGAGATGTTGCAACTGATTTGGAGGGTATCGTCATAATTCAAAATGATCTGGATAAACTGGAGAAAATGTCTGAGGTAAGCAGGATGAAGTTTAATAAGGACAAACGCAAAGTGCTGAGCTTGGGAAGGAACAATCAGTTTCACACATACAGAAAGGGGAGAGACTGTCTAGAAATGACTACAGCAGAAAGGGATCTAGGCGTTATAGTGCACCACAAGCTAAATGTGAGTCAACAGTGTGATGCTGTTGCAAAAAAAGCAAACATGATTCTGTGATGCATAAACAGGTGTGTTGTGAGGAAGACACAAGGAGTCATTCTTCCACTCTACTCTGCACTGGTTAGGCCTCAGCTGGAGTAGTGTGTCCAGTTCTGGGCACTGCAGTTCAAGAAAGATGTAGAGAAATTAGAGAGGGTCCAGAGAAGAGCAACAAGAATGATTAAAGGTCTAGAGAATGTGATCTATGATGAAAGGCTAAAAGAAATGGGCTTGTTTAGTTTGGAAAAGAAAAGATTGAGGGGTGACATGATCGTGGTTTTCAGGTATCTAAAAGGGTGTCATAAGGAGAAGGGAGAGAACTTGTTGTTTTTTGGCCCCTGAGGATAGAACAAGAGGCAATGGACTTAAACTGCAGCAAGGGAGGTTTAGGTAGGACATTAGGAAAAAGTTCCTAACTGTCAGGGTGGTCAAACAGTGGAATAAATTGCCAAGGGAGGTTGTGGAATCTCCATTGCTGGAGATATTTAAGAACAGGTTAGATAGATGTCTATCAGGGGTGGTTTAGACAGTACTTGGTCCTGCCATTGGGGCAGAGGGCTGGACTCGATGGCCTCTCAAGGTTCCTTCCACTCCTAGTATTCTATGGTTCACAGACAGCCCCTTAACCTGAAGCAAATAATCACCAGCAACTGCGCCACAGAAATGCTAACCCAGGAATCAGTCCCTGCAATAAACCCTGTTGCTAACTCTGTCTGCCTATCTACTCAAGCGACATCATCATAGGACCTAACCACATCAGCCATACCATCTGGGGCTCATTGACCATCATGGCTACTAATATGATATATGCCATAATGTATCACGAATGCCTATTCTGCAATGTACATTGGCCAAACTGGATTGTCTCTATGCAAAAGAGTAAGTGGATACAAATTAGATATCAAGATTGATAACATTCAAACACCAGTAGGAAATCATTTCAGTGTCCCTGGACACTCCATTAACAGATTTGAGAGTTGACACACTTCAGCAAAAACACTGCAAAAACAGACTTCAGCAAGAAGCTGCAGAGCTGGAATTCATATGCAAACTTGACACTATCAGACAGAGTGGCTAGCTCATTCCAAATTTTTTTCATCTTTTGGTATTCTTATCTTCTCATCAACTATTGGGAGTGGGCCACATCTATCCTGACTGAACTGATCTTGTTAGCACTGCTCCTCTGCATAGTAATGTAACACTCCCATCTTTGCATGTGTACACATCTCTGCCAAACTGAAGTTTCCATTTCATGCATCTGACAAAGAGGGTTCCAGCTCAGGAAAGCTTATGTCCAAACACGTTTGCTAGTCTTTAAGGTGCCGCATGATTCTTTGTTGTTCTTTTCCATGTTCTTTGGGTTGTCGTCTTTTTCTTTTTGCATATTTATTAAATGTTCTTTTTCCATTCTTAGCCTATGCCTCAGCCACTGATGTCATCTTTTGTAGGTTATTTGTGAGAGAATGCCTTGTCTAGTAATTTTTCTAACTTCTTCATTTGTCTTCCTATCTCTGTACAATAGCTCCAATATTCTTCTCAAATATTTGTGATGAAATGCATCCAGGTTTTGCATATCTTTCTTGATAAGTTGCCATTTCTCACTGCTATATGTGGTTAAGGAAGCAATTAACTTTGCACACATGTAGTTTTGTCTTGAGGTAGAAGTTTTTGAGTCTTCCAAATGCAGCATTTGCCTCCCCAATTCTTCTTATTTCCTCAGAGCTGGTACCCTCTTGTCTGATGGATACTTCCAAGCTATATAAAATTTAGTAATATCACTAGGGACATAAAAATCCTGAAATCTAATGCCAAATAGTATCAGGAATCCTTCCCAGTAAACTATGAGCCTGGCAAAGCACTTGTTGCTTTTAAATGCATTAATTTTTCATGCTGTTGGTTTGTTGCCCTCAATGACCTATGCTAGTTATGAAGTTATGTATTTTACTAATGAAATTTCATTGAGTAGTGTATTTCTGGAACAAAGTGCTCAGATTTTTAAAAAATATTTTGAAGTGGCATGGGGTTCCACAGAGTCATGATGTGAAAAGCCAGTGCCTCATTTCACAAGACTGGTCTGATGGAAGCAGTCAATTTAATGTAAGATGTCAGGAGGGTTTTGTTGTTGACCTTGTTTCTGCTTATCATCACCATCAAAATAAAGTGGATGTATAGCCATGCAAATGACCTTCTACTACTCAGGAAGTGTTACTTGGATGGCATAAAAATTGGTATGAAGTAGAAAGGTCAGCAGGTGTCTTTCCCACCGTACTTTTACCCTTGAGTCCAATCTATTTAAAGTCCGTGGTCTCGTCTTTTCTGGTACATGACAGAGAAATGAATAAAACAGCAAAGTTTATCTAAACAATCTTCATGGCGGAATCTCCATCTCAAGCCTGCCCATCCTATAATCTTGACCCCCATTCTCTTGGGGGCTCGCCCATCTCTATTATATGCATGTGAGATAAAAAGCCACCTTCCGCAGTAAGTCATCAGAACCCATGTAACCTTCCCCAGCTGGATCTCACTGGCGAAAAGGGTGGCATATTTCAACACCTTCAACATGTTTCATGGAGATATAAAGATGTAAGAGGAGTCAGGAAAAGTCTGAGGTCATGATTGCATCAAGAGCAAAAAAAAAAAAAGTGGGTGTGAAACACAGAACGGCAATCTCTTCCAGCAATTTAGTGAGTTCTGGTACACTGGCAGATGTAGACAGAGGAATATTAGTTCAGGAGACAGTTTAGTATTTAATAATGTAGGGCACGAGAAGCATGGTGAATGGAATGTATCTACTAGGGAGAGTGGAAGATTGTTTGATGCGTTCTGGGGGATCAGGTTGCTGAAAGGCTGGCATCTCTAGGAGCATGTCCGTACTGCCGTTGGGCATATGCATCCCAGAGCTTCTACACAGACATACGTGAGCTGTACTCAAGGTAGCACACTAAAAATAGCAGTGTAGCCAGGGGTAGCATGTGTTGCAGCTTAGGATAGCTGCCTGAGGACAAATGTACCAAGACCCTGTGGTTACGTTCTTGCTTAGATAATGTGACCTGCCTGTACTGACCCTGGTTACATTGCTTTTTGTGTCCGATAGCTCACAGAGAGCTTATGCAGGTCTGTCTAGCTGCAATGGGAAATGGGAGGTGGGTCTGTCCCACGAAACCTCATCACCTAATAAATTATTTTGTTAGTCTTTAAAATGCTACTGGACTGCTTTTTTGTTTTCACCTTTAATATGATTTTTACAAAATTGCAATGCAGATTCACCCAAAGGATCAGATTTAAGGTTGTGGTAGTAGTATATAATATACCTGTGGGTGGATTAGGTATCTTAACATTTCATTTCCTTGCTTTTGTATTGATTGTATTGGATAGGATATGTACGCAGCTTTAGCAACCTTAATTGTTTCACAATTTAGTTTTTGTGCATTGATGGTATCTCTGGGCAGAGTGGGATGCTAACTACTGAAACAGGATGTAGAAGTGGTTCCTATTTCATGAACTCCAGTCCTGACCTTTTCACAATTACCAGAACAAATGCTTTAAATTACTCTAATTAGATCAAATTACACATGACAGAAGTTTTCATTAGTATCCATTACATAAAGCAATATAGGAACAAATTTTCTAGTTTCCCTCATTAATTGACTGTAAAGATGTCCCATCTTGCATAGCAATCTCTTCCCAGGGGGCGATTAAAAGTGCTTTTTATGGGAAGAATACTTTATGTTTATTGAAATGAGTGTTTTGTAGAAAGAATGGTATTTATGAATTTAATCTGAGAACACACATCAAAGGTATTGTCCAGTCTGATTATATTTGTAATGCCATATTGCGAAAGTGTACACTAGTTGAAGCCCTGTTAAAATATAGATGTTTTATTTGCTAACCTTTATATATCAATATAAGCTTTATTAGATTTATGTGCAAATTAGATATAATTTTTCACTTACGTAATGCATTCCATAGCACACTTGTTTATTTAATAGGCCAGAAATTCACACTTTAGCAAACATTTACAATGTTTTCCTTTTTCTTTTAACAGACTGAGTTGATTAAATGTTATTGGAAGAATGACCTTATTTTCTCTTATCCCCACCTACTCTATCAGTTTGTCAAAGCTACGTATTTTCATGGGTTCCCTCCCCCCAGCTATGTGAATCAAATTCTATTATTCTTAACGTAGTGAATTCCAGTGAAAATGGAGCGTGTTCATAAGCAAAAATAGAGAAAGAACAAGTTAAAAATTGCTTAAACATGGGTTAGATGTTTTCAAGTCACCAGGACTTGATGAAATACACACTAGAATACTTAAGGAGCTGATAGAGGAGATTTCTGAGCCACTAGCTATTGTTTCTGAAAAATCACAGAATAGGGGAGAGATTCCAGAAGACTGGAAAATGCAAAGATAGTGCTCACCTATAAAAAGAGGAATAAGGACAACACAGGGAACTATAGACAAGTCAGTTTAACTTATGTCCCAGGAAAGATCATGGAGAAAATAATTAAGGATCCATTTGCTAACAAGAAGATAATAAAGTGATAAGTAACAGTCGGCATGGGTTCGTAAAGAGCAAATCATCCAAACCAGTCTGTTAGCTTTCTTTGATAGGATAGCAAGCATTGTGGATAAGATGGACGTTGTAGTTGTGGTATATCTAGACTTTAAAAAGGCATTTGATACAGTCTCATGTGAGATTCTCACTAAGATACTAGTGAAATACAGCCTAGATAAAACTACTGCAAGGTGGATGCATAACTGGTTGGATAACCACTCCTATTCCCATAACCACTATCAGTGGTTCACAGTCATGGTGGAAGGGCATAATGTGTAGGTTTCCTTGGGGATCAGTTCTGTTCAGTATCTTCATCAATGATTTAGATAATGGCACAGGGAACACATTTATGTACATTGTGGGTGATATCAAGCTGGGTGGTGTTGCAAATGGCTTGGAGGATAGGATTACAATTCAAAAATGATCTGGACAAATTGGAGAAATAGTCTGACATAAATAGGATGAAATTCAATAAGGACAAATGCAAAGTACTCCACTTAGTAAAAAACAATCATACATACAAAACGACACTTGAAAACCTAAAAAGGAACACTGCAGAAAGGGATCTACAGGTCATAACAGACCACAAGCTAAATGCGAGTCAACAGTATGACACTGCTGGGGAAAAAAAAGAAACATTATCCGGAATATATTAACAGGAGTGTTGTAAGCAAGACGAGAAGTAATTCATCTACTCTATTCTGTGCTGATTAGGTTTCAAGTAGCGTATTGTGTCCAGTTCTGGGAACCATATTTTAGGAAAAATGTTGATGAATTGGAGAAGGTGCAGAGACAAGGAACAGAAATTTTTAAAGATCGAGGAAGCCTGACTTAGGAGGGAAAATTGAAAGAACTGGGGTTTATTTAGTCTGGCAAAGAGAAGACTGAGAGGGGACATAGTGGTCAAGTATCTAAAAGGTTGTTACAAGAAGTACAGAGAAAATTGTTCTCTTTAAGTTCATTGCTCCTTGTCCTTGCTCCTTGCTTGGAGTTAAATTGTAACAAGGGAGGGTTAGGTTGGACATTAGGAAAAACTTCCAAACTGTCAGGGTAGGTAAGCGCTGATATAAATTGACTAGAGAGATTGTGAAATCTCCACCATTGCAGATTTTTAAGAGCGTGTTAGACAAACACCTGACAGGGATTGCTAGATGGTGCTAGGTTCTGCCGTAAGGGCAGGGGACTGGACTTAAGTTTCCTTCGCATCTATGTATCCCTCAATCTCCATTGCTTACCACTCATGAGCAAAACTCTACCATAATAAACAGTGTAACAGATAAAACTTTTTTCTTCGGAAACAGATGTTAGTTTTAACCTTTCAAAGGATTATTATGAAAAATGAGAAAAAATATCTTAACAACTCCCTTCTAACAGTTAAAAAATCACCTGATTATCTGTAAGAAGTTTAAAGCATCTGACTGTAAGTGTCAGATAATGCATTCCTCAGACTGGTTTATTCCATTATCAAGTATTCTACTTTCTTTACAGACTATTTTTAATCAGCAGAGAGGTTCAAGTTGCAGCTTTACATTACCATCCAACTTATATGCATGTTGGACATGAAAAATATCCCTATTCCCAGCACACACTCTAGGCAGGGCATACTTCTGTCTCCAGTGTACTTTTGATAATGATTTCTAAAGAAGAATATGCCTTCCTTTGAAAACATACAGCCAGATTTTACCTCTGCCTCAGTTTAACCACTGAGGCCTGAGACCTGAAACTAACACAGTGCTAGTGGATCATGGCAGTAGCATGGAGCCACATAGAAGCCATGCACATCAATTTCAAAACTGGGACCTAAATGAGCCTGCACAACTGTTCGTAATTTTTTCATGAAAACAAACATTGCACGTCACATTGACCAGAAGAGTCATGCCTTTTGTCCTTCTTCAGTTCACCTTTTAGGTGACAGGTCTGTCTTCCTGCACTCACTCTGCACTCACGCTCATCAACCACTCTTAGGCCAAGTCTACACTAGACCTTAAAGTTGATTGTAGATATGCAATTCCAGCTGCAGAAATTGTGCAGCTGGAATCAACTTATCTACAATCAACTGACCTGGCTGTCCTCATTGAGAAAGGCCAACGTGAGAAACCCCTACCATCAACCTCCCTCTTCCTTGTGAAATCAAGGAGTGCAGGGTTTGATAGGTCAAATTCATGCCTCCCCATTAGGGGCACAAAATTGAAGCCCAGAAGATTGACCTTGACCAGGTTGATCCTTCAGTTAGGGAAGACATACCCCTAGACTGAATCTGCACTGTGGTGGTGATTCTGCTAACTCCTGGGGAAGCAAAGTCCAGTGGTTAGGAAGCTTTATAGTTAGAAAACATTTTTCTAATGTTTAACCTGGATTTCTTTTGCTTCAGATTGTCAGTACACTTTATAAAGAAGCTTGTAGCATACAGAGGACTGTTCTCAGGGGCCTCCTCAGCCTCTAGTCAAAACATGCCCATTTCTTTTAACTTTTCCTCAGAGATCAAGTTTTCTTTATCTTTCATCTCCCAATTTGTCCCCCTCTTTCTTAAAATGTGGCACCCCAAACTGGAAACGGTACTCTGCTGAGGCCTCACAAGTTCCAAACAGAATGGGACATTGACCTCCAGTGTCTTATTACAACACCCATATGCTGCAGAATGATGGTCGCCCTTTTTTTTGCAACTGCATCACACCGTTGATTTGTATGCAGTTTGTGATCCATTGTAGCCCTCTCCCCCCGTCATTTTCAGCAGAATTATTGCCTAGCCCATTACTCCCTATTTTGTATTTGAGAATTCGATTTTTCCTTCCTAATACTTCGCACTTGTCTTCACTGAATTTCATTGACACCTGCAAACACTTATTCTCCAGGTGCCTGACACCAGTGATCACATTGGCTAGGATAGAAAACAGAATTTTTGGAACAAAGTGTTATTTATGTATTCATTCATTCATTCATTCATTCCTCTACAGCTACAAAGTGTGGTGAACAATGGGTAAAATAAAAAAAGATCTATATGCATGAATTTCTCTGAATCTTAATCTTTCCTTGACAGATTTTGTCAACGTGTCTTGTCCAGCTATCACCCATCTTTGACTGGGAGATTCTGCCCTGCTCTCAGTCTGCTCACACTGTGTGTTTTCTTTGCAGTCTGACAGCTTTCACTGACGGTTCTAGAGCAGCCTCTTTCAGCT
This sequence comes from Carettochelys insculpta, assembly GCF_033958435.1. NCBI lineage: Eukaryota > Metazoa > Chordata > Testudines > Carettochelyidae > Carettochelys > Carettochelys insculpta. The sequence continues at coordinate 46,625,694 of NC_134142.1, read as the reverse complement.
CACTCTGACTGCCTCCCTTTCTTGTACAGGGTCATGTAATGGCTTAGCGTTCCTTTTCATCTCTCTCTTCTGACCTTGGCAGAACAGTTATGTCACCAGGGTTGGGTCTGTGGGGTTGCCTCTTCTTGGCCATAATCCTGGCTGATGCATTTGTGTGTTTACTGGCGTGCTGCTTATTTTGTTTTATCTTCCCTGCTTAGTTCCTTTAACAACTCCTTTTCATTCAAGTCCATAAAAAGTAACTCATCATAAAGAAAAAATAGAGGCATTTCTTTCCTGTAATGATAAAAAATCAATACAGGTATTTGGCAGTTTATCACCAGTGTGTAAATCAAGTGATCTCTTCATCAAGTCAAGTTGGTTCTGTCAATGTAAGTTTGCTTCCCATTTAGGTGAATTTGCAAATTTAAGCATGAAAACCCTGCCGTCGCTTTTTAAAAGTAGTCCTTTAACTGAAAAATACAAGGAATTCCATATTGAAGGAATATATCAATAGTAATAACTTTATTTGCAACATGTCTACCAGGTAAAGTAATGCAATAAAAACATCATAAAACACAAGAGAGGCATCATAATTTAATCCACCCTTTTGAAAGACAAAAAGCAGTCAAGTAGCACTTTAAAGACTAGCAAAATAGTTTATTAGGTGAGCTTTCGTGGGACAGACCCACTTCTTCAGACCATAGCCAGACCAGAACAGAAGAAGTGGTCTGAAGAAGTGGGTCTGTCCCACGAAAGCTCACCTAATAAACTATTTTGCTCGTCTTTAAAGTGCTACTTGACTGCTTTTTGTTTTGATAGTGTATAGACTAGCATGGCTTCCTCTCTGTTCCTTTTGAAAGAGAATAAGAAAGAAAATGGAAGGGAAAATAACATAGGAAATATGAGAGCGAGGGAAAAGTTTTAAACATACATTTTATAATGGACAAATGGAAATATTTTTGTAAAAAAATGCAGTCAGGAAAAGACAGAAAGAGGCATCCAAGAAGAACTAGTTCCATCTTCCCCCCACTTCCACCCACAGGCTGTTTCGACACATGCCACTTTCGGAGAACTAGTATGTAAATCCCCAGTGCCTCATTAGCATAAGGTCATGTGATTTGGAGTCTGGAAGACCGTCTTCCGAACTCCAAAACGGTGTGTAGAAGCGTGGCCCCTGGGGGGAATCTTCTGGAAAAAAAATCCTCCTTCCAGAGGCCCCTTCTTCCCAAAAATTTTTGGGAAGAAGGGGCCTCCAGAAGGAGGACTTCCCTCCAGAAGACCCCCCCAGTGGCCGCACTTCTACGCGCTGTTTTGGAGTCTGGAAGATGGTCTTCTGGGCTCCAAATCACGTGACCTTATGCTCATGAGTTGCCAGGAATTTATATACGTGCCTTGTTAGCGTATTTCAGGCTGTTTATGTGTAGAAACAGCCAGGGTAACTTCAGCAAAAAAGTCAGCCAAACTAGCACAGTATTGGCCATATTTTCAGAAGGGCTCAGCAGACTGACCATCACATTTTCAAGAAATTGTTGTAAGTGCCACAGAAGTAGCAGTTCAGTGCTGAGCCCGTTTGAAAATCTGTCTCTTATTTTGCTGCTTCTATTATAGATAACTGAGGGTGAACTTCTAAGTGACTTTTTTGGGGAAAAAGGGAAATTAAGAGGACAATAAAAATTGCTTCAAAACTTAAGAGTCTTCATAAATATACTCTCCTCTCAGGTATTGTTGGTCACTAAATCTCACCAAATTCTAGAATAGTTCTTATACTCTACCTTTCATTCAGAGCAGGCAACTGTCCATATTCCAGATTATAGCACCAAGGAAAGAGAAGCAAGACAGGGGTCTAAAGACAGAAGAGTCCCTCGTTATTCAGAGGGTTCTCTACATAATCAAGGCATGCTGTGGGTTCAAAAGCTGGGTTGGAAATAACATCCTATAGCACCTCATGGCCATTTATGCCTGCCTATGGGACAAATATCAGATTCCTGACATGTGTCCGTATGATCATCAGGATGCAACGTGGGGAAAGGAAAGACTGTGTGTCATAGTTTCCCAAACTGGGGGGTGTAAAGAAATTCTAGAGGGGGGTGTGAGGCAATGTAACCCCTCATCATCCCCCCCGACTCCAAGAAAGAACCAGCCTTTGCCTCCAGCTCTCAGTCCCTGCCATTTTATGTGGGCAACCCGGCGCAGCTGCTATAAAAAGCAGACAGTTGGCGAAGACCCATGTGGAGCTAGCTGCCTCCTGCAAAGGAATGTGGGTTAGGGGGAGGGAGGATGAGGAGGATGGGGTTAGGCGGGAGGCTGGGGGACCTGTATTGGGAGAAAGGAAGGGGACGGAGGGGTAAGAGCGGGGGTGGGGGTTGGTGGTGCCTGGCTTTGGGGGAGGGGAGGGCAGAGCTTGGGCAGGCAGCTCACGGGCTCAGGTGGCTGGCCTTGGCAGCACAGGTCTCTGGCGGCTGACCTGCAGGTTGGATGAGCTGCTTGGGCGGCTGGCACAGGGATCAGGCAGCTGGCCAGCTGGGGCTGCACTAGGCACTCACAAGGTGGAGGCTGTTGCCATTAGCCTGGCAGGTCCATAGCTGGCCTCTGAGCTGGGATGGGGCCTGCACAGTGTCTGGCACCCCAGTAAGGACTGCAGCTAGTCTGTTCAGGGCCTGGGCCACACCTGCAGCTCTGGAGCCATGCCAGCAGCCCATTTGGGGCACAGCTAGTGCCCATGGTGCTATGGCCATGTCCAGCATGGGGCTGGAACCAGCCTTCACAGCCTGTGGCTGGGCTGGTGTCAGCCCAGCAGGGGTCGAGGTCGAGCAGGAGGTAAGCGGGCCCCAGGGTTGGGGAGGCACTAAGACTCCGGCGGTTGGCATGCGGCTTGAGGCAGGGTGACACAACTCCATTGAGTCTGCTATCTGCTATTTTCCAGACAACTTTTTTGGCAACCCCATTCATAAATTAGTTCGCAGTCCATTCAATGTTGATGTCAATACATCACCAGAAGTATTGCAGGAACAAGCACTTGAAATAAAATACGATTCAGGTGCAAAAGATAATTTTGAAAACTCAAGCTTGGAGGAATTTTGGACGACATATTTCCCAATGTACTTGAAAGTTGGAGAAGAAGCACTTCATATTATTCTTCCATTTTTGTCAACGTACTGCTGTGGAAAAAGCTTTCAAAAATTTAGTCTCATTAAAAACAAAACAAAGAAATCGACTGGGTGTCAAAAAACATTGGTGTTGTGTGCTTTCATCTTTCAAACCTATTTCCCAACTTGTGAAGAAAATGCAGTGTCACCTTCACATTAAATTTATTTGTTTTCTGCTGTTTCTGATGTTAAATTATATTTTTATTAAATTTTTGGGCCAAGAGAAACTATTTGTGCTTATTTTTAATTTTAAATAATTTTTTTATATCAAGTTTTTGTGTTTAGTTTAAATTAATTTTTTTTTTTTTGCTAGAAGGCGGGTTGGATGATGGTAAAATAACAGGTGGGGAGCATGAGGATGTCTCAAAAATCAAAAGGGGTGAGTGATGTCGAAAAGTTTGGGAACCACTGCTGTATGTGATCCATAGTGAGCTTTGATACAGATTTAGTGTCTAGCAATACTTCTGCAAGGCTTAGTTGCTTAAATTGCAATCTGATGAGTAGGGCCCGATCAAAATCCTCGTTCATTTTGGTCAATTTCTCTGTAGTAGGATTTTTAAAATAGCAAATTTAATGATTTCAGCTATTTAAAGCCAGATTCCACTGGTGGTTCTGCACTAACTTCAGAGCTGGCTGGCTGGAGAGTGACAGCTATTGACCAGGTGCCCAGCTGTGAAGGCAGTGCCCAGCCAGGAGCAGCACAGAAGGGTGGTAATGCCATACCAGGCTACTCCTACTTCTCCACAGAGTCATGCCACTCTTGGACAATGGGCTCAACAGGACCCCAGGCAGCCTGGAGCACTAGCAAGGGACTTGGCAGCCTCAGCTGGGAAGCTGCCTCTGCCCTCCAGGGTGTCCCGTATTTGGCCTAAGGACATATGGTCACCCTACGTTTATAGCACAAACGAATGTGTGATTTCTCTGCAGCTGGAGTGCCTACCAGCAGCAGTCAAGACATGCTAATGTGGGCCAGCAACTGGGTAGGTACCCAGAGTCACTGGCAGGCTTGTAGTGGGGTGGTTATCAGCTGTGGAAGCCTGTGCCACTACAGTCAGTGCCAACTTCATGAGTGCTCTGGTGCTGAAGCAACATCCTCACTCCGACCGCCCTCTCCGTCCCATCGCCTCCTTCCCACCATGACACGCTGTTGTGTGGCATGACTGACACTCTGGGAGGAGGTGGGAGGATGGGTGAGTGGGATGGAAAGAGGTGGGTGGGGTAAAGCGGGGCAGGAAGAGCTGGGGCAGGGGACTGAAGAACAGGGTGGATTGGAAGAGCTTAGGCAAGGGGTTGGAGTGAGGGCAGGACCTGGGGTGGAGGTTGGGAGTCGAGCACCCCCTGGGAGAAGGGAAGTTGGGGCCCATGGTCACCCTATTCTCACTATCACTGTTACTCATGCCAGCTAGATTAAAGTTTAGTGGAGGGATTCCTAGCACACATTTATTTGCTTGTGGCTGAAAACACAACCTTGGAGGTGCATTACCAAATTCACAGCTGTGGGAGAGGGAGAACTAGAGAAGCTTCCAGAAAGGCTTTCCCAGTTACAGCAGCAGCCCTAGGCTGCCCTGTGTGCCTCTGGACTGCTCAGACTCTCCTCAGTGCTGTGTGCTGCTGCCCTGGCCTTGGCACACCACCATGGCTGGAACTTGCAAAGAGCTCTTTGTGAAAGGTGGGGGGTTGTGACTGTCACTGCAGTTTCTGCAATAGGGAAATTCTCCCCAGCCTAGATGTGGGGGTGGAGGGGAACTCTCAAAACCCTTTAAGCTGCTCCAGCTTCTATGCCTGGTATAAAGGAGTAGGAGGGCGTTTAAAGACCTCACCCACAGGGAAGACCGTCTCTTAGCTTGAACCTGTAGAAAAGGAAACTGACTAGTTGTGGCAGCTGCTTGATTTTGGGATTGGAGTGTGGGAGGGAGTGGACTACATGAGACATGGGCCCAGAATTTAAAAAGCATTTGGTATGTTATTGTGTTCTTAAAATTATTATATTAGAATATGGTAGTAATTCTATGAACTCTAAAAAGCATAATAAGGTGCCCATGGCCTTGAGTAAACCAGCATGAAATTTCACTGGCACACATATTTCCACATTCCAGGAGGCCTAGAATATTCTGTACACAGGATAATTTACTCAGCACATTTACAGAAAATCTAAAATATTTCAAAAACATAATTCTACCAGTCTTATGCTCCTCTACCTCATTTCACAAACATTATGTTGCTCTTCAACCCTTTTCAGGAAAATGGCAAGATTTTAGGCAGATTAACTCAAGACAACACGCCTTTGATATGTCGTTGTGGTACATCTTTAAACCAGCATGGAACCTCAAGGACCTGGTACCATTTAACACTATATAATCATTCAAATCTGCTTTAATGACTTTATATCATAACTGTTTAAAGTATAAAAACAAACAATTATTTTAACAAGTGTTTCCTGGTTCCATGCATACATAAAGAACATGAGACATGTGATACGTCTGCACAGATAACTGCTTTTACAAATTATATTCATTCTTCCTTATTTAGCTTCAAAGTGCACAGAGTTCAGTATAGTTCAAGGAAAGCGTTGTGATAAACAGACAGCTTAAATATGAGCAGTGTAAAGAGCAGCAGCTTGCAGAAATATTGCTATAGATACTAAGATCGTATCCAGCCTCGCTACGGACCACACATAATTGAATCATGTTCAATAGAAGGCCATTACAAAACCGAGCTGATTTGCAATGCTAATGTGGTGAAGACAGCTGTCACTGGGAATTAAATATGATCATTCAAAGCCTGAATAAATGAGATGTCCATTATCTTCTGGCTCTGCTGCAGTCTACTTAAAGAACAGAAATAAATTATTGTATCTCAATAACTAGCTTAGTTTTATCTTCCAGCTATGGAAACATGATGAAGACAGAGGGAAGAGGTAGAGCATATAACAAAACAACAACAAGAAGAAGAACCCATAGCAGGTTAATAAAGGCAAGCAGACAATCAGGCCTCCAGGACTCCATTTTCAATTAAACTGCATATATCCAAACCGTTTTTTAAAAAGTTTTGCCAAAATAGTAGATTTTAATGTTAAAAATATGTTCTTATCTACAAAGAGCCAATAAAGAGAGAAACTCACTAGCTACAGCAAATCAGCTAAGTAGGAGAGTCCAAAATGTTTAATGACTAGCTCTGACATTCAAGATTCTATGTCTGCAAAGGAGGATAATGAAGACAAAAGGAACAGTTTCCCATTAGCAAATATTGCTGTGACTGACATAGGAGATTTTGTACTAGATTTTAATGTAAAAATCCAATCTATGGTGGAAGAGAATGTGGTTTGGGTATGGAAGAAATTTGCATTTGGCAGGAGAAGACACTCCTTCGCAAGTTTGTATAATTTCACAGTGGTAATAAAAGAGAGCATGATCTGTCAGAGGATTACCGTAAAGACTAAATGCAAGACCAATGTTGTGTCTCTGACTATGCATTCCAGAGCTTGGCATTTAGGTCCGAAAGCTGCTTTGCTCAGCCCCTGACTGTGCAAACATGTTGTCTATGGTGCTGGAATGTTGCATGTGGGAAAGACAAAGAAGAGCACTGGCAGCAAGCAGCAACAGAAAGGCTGTGTCTACACCCCCCCCACGCCTTCCAGAAGGGGCATGGTAATCAGTGGAGTGGAAGATGTAAATGGAGCATGGAGTAAAATATCTCACACCTCATTAGTATATTCCCATGAGATCTCGCTTCTGGAAGATCCTCTTCAAGAAGCAAACGCTGCCATGTAGACGGTGCTCCTTTGGAAGGAAATGGGGAGCCTTCTGAAGGAAATCCCCCTTCCAGAAGATCCTTCTTCCGAAAGCGAGATCTCTAGGGGATATGCTAATGCGGTGCAAGACATTTTAATCCATGCCTCATGTGCATCTTCCGCTCTGCTCATTACCATGCCCCTTCCAGAAGCGGGGAGGTGAGTGTAGATGCGGCCATAATGTTTTAGTTAGTATTTAATTATGAATTCTGGACCCTATTTCCTATTTTTCTCTTATGCAGACCAGAGTAAATGTGTTTAGAATCTAAAGGGCATATAGCTTTTCTGGATGGGGCAAACTCACTCAACCTAGCATGCGAAAAATAGCAGTGTGAACATTGCGGCAGAAGTGGCAGCATGGGTACTGGATTCAGGTGATTAGCCCAGGCCACTGGCGCTGTTGTAAAGTTCAGACGTGTTTTTGGCATGCTAGCTTGACAAGAGTTAGGGCAAGTTTGCTGACCCAGCCTTGGAAGGGTTGCTTCCAGCTGTAGCATAGACATTTCCAGTGCAGGTATGTGTAGTGTATGTGCATGTATATCTGTACAACCTCATTTTAAAGGATTATTGGCTATTTAAAAGAACAAATACAGTCTTTGACTAACGGTGAACAAAATTTGGAGAAAACAAAGATGTGAAGGGATAAACAATACGCTACAAAGTTACCTGCAAAAACAACATTGCAAATCCAATAAGGCTTATAAGACCCTGGAGGATTGAACCAAGCTGCATAAAGACCTTGAGAATTTTGCACAGTGCATACTATGCACTGAAATAATATTTAGCATGGATGCATATAAGGTCCTATGTATATTGGTGGGAAAAACAGAAGCAATTGCTAGACAGCTCTCGAGCAGTCAGAATGTCTGAGAGGATGTAGAGATGATGCATCGTTCTCATGTGAAGTGAAGTCACCTAATTTTAGCAGTGTGTGTGGGCTCACACAACACTAAGGAGGTAATACTGCCAAAGTGATGCGGCTGCGCCTAGACAGATGAAGAAGGTGCCAGAGAGGCCTTGAGGACAGGGCTAGCTCCACCCCTCTTGCCCTGTCAATCATATACAAGAGGAAAGAAGCCTTTGAAAGGGAGGAAACTGCACTCAGCTATGAGCGTATGGAGTGCAGAATAGGATTACTCTAAGCACCAGACTGCAGGCATGACTCCCAAAACCACTCTTGGAACTCCCAGTAAGGAGAGATTCACCCTGATCTTATGGCTAGACACAATGAGGGATGCAAACACAAGGGTCATGCGTGGCCCTCCTACTATACCACTTCTGGGTGCTGATTTCTTTTCAGAGAATATGAATACTTCTGTGACTAAGGACATACCCACAAGGAAATGAGTTTGAGGAGAAGGGTATGTGATGTGTGCGTAGATCTCATAAGATGAGGAAGGTGCCAGAAAGCTTCTGCCTCTAGGGCTTGCCCACCTGTCTGGTCCTATCAGTTTTTCCCCACCCTTGAGCAGAATGTATTTTGTTATGTGCACCAATATGACACATCACCTTGATTTTGGTTCACATTACAAAATTCATGTGGGAAGGGTGGGGCCAAGAGATTCTGAGAGCTGGAGGATGCTCAGGCCTAAGGTAGAGGATTAGGATGCAAGAGTGTGAGGGTTCTGGCTTGAGGAATGGGGCCTAGGGTTGAGGGGCTCAGGGCTGGGATAGAGAATTGGGGTGCAAGGGCTCTGGCTGGGACTGTGAGCTTTGTGGTTGGGTTGGGGCAGGAGCATAAGGTGGGGTGCTGAGTTATAAGATGGGCTCTGGGGCCAGGCCATGGGGGCTCTTGGTTTGCACCACTCTGGCCATGGTGGGGGACAGGGTCTGGGTCCAGGCTGCTTTGTCCATGGTGGGGCAGGGAGTGGTGTGTCTGGGCCATCTGGGATTTCTGTGGGGCTGGCCTGGGCTGGGCTGCCCAGGCCATTCCAGCCATGGCATGAGGGCTCCTCAAGAGCTGGGGTCCTCTGGGGCTGGTTGAGAGAGCCACCTGTTCAGGCCATCCCTTGTCTGGTCATCAGGGTGGAGCATAGGTTGGGCATGGGGCCGCCCTCCTTCCCAGCTAGTGCAAGTGCCTGCATGGTGCCAAGTAGGCAGCTGTGTGGCTTCAGAGGACTTTTTAAAACAAGGCAACTGCAGTCAGCAGCGGGGAAGTAGGGGGAAGAGGAGGAGGATTACTGTAAACAGCAGACTGTAGGAGGCTACATCTACATTTAGCAGGAATGTTGCCAGCGGCTACACAATTTTAGGTACGCCAACTGCGTACCTAAAATAGATTTTGCAGCTGTTGACATTGGTCCCTGTCCTCACTGCAGAATGTTGCCGGGAGAACTCCTCCCGCTGACATTCCTTAATCCTTGCTGCTCGCAAGGAGTTCCAGGGTCAACACTTACCCTGGAACACACTGTTTCGTGCATGTGCAAAACGGCACCGTGGGAGATTGAACCTAAGCTTTTGATTTCCCGCAGCCAGTGTAGACCTAGCTGGAGTGACTCTTGGAGTTTTGGACGCAACTCCCAATCAGAAGGCCTTCACCATGACTCTGAAGAGAGTAGAGAGGACTCTGAGGGTAAGATAGATGGAATGAGCCTGGCTTTGAGGCCCAGCCAGAGTGGTTTTCCCAAACTCACTGTGGTGGTGCTGGGTTATTAACAGCGCACCAACTTTTCTTTCTCTTTCTTTGCTGGGGCCACAAGGAGGTATCCTTACATGCATTGGGGCTTGTGACTTTCTTTTTGATCTCCCATCTGGAGATACTGAAGAAGGCCTATAAAGGGTAGGGCCCCTTTGCAAATAGTAAGGAAGTAGGGCCTGTGCTGGACCCACATGGTGTAGATGACTGGGTGCAGTCAGGGTCTCCCATTCTCTGAAGAAGGAATTGCAGAGGAATTTTTATAGAATGTCTTGAAATAGTGTTTGCATATGAAAAGTTTGACCAGTATTTTCAAGGATGAGACACTTTTGACTAGAAAGTGATCCAAAGCTCCTGATGTGGCACCAAACTGGTTTTTTGCATGCTACTCGAAATTGCAATGCTACCATCTTTAGGAGTATGTTATAAGAAAGTGACTGATGTGTGCATAGCCAACTTTTTCTCCGGAGCCTTGCAGCATGAAAATATGGCAATGAAGGATGAGTATCCATTGTTCAGATTTGATTTGGGAATAGGTAAGATGGGTTTGGGGAAGAGTGACTGGATCAGTTTGTGGTTTCACAAGATTTCTTTGAAAATAACTTCTATAGTCATCTGCAATCATTCTACACCTTCTCATTCTCCATAGAAGTCTAACTGGCTTGTGGGAGGTCTTAAGATAACAAATGGAGCTGGGATATTTTGGGGCAATCTCTCTTTTAGTAGCTCATTTTAAGACTGTTGTGTTCATTTTTTATTTTCCAAGACTCTTGAATGCCTTTTTTCTAAAAGTAAAATTCACTTAAGCTTACTTTTTGAGCTCATCAAATTCTCATCTCTTTCATGCTTAAAACAAAACAAAACAAAACAAAACAAAACAAAGCTTCAGTTTCTCCAACTCACTTCTTTCTCTGAGCATTAAAATTTGGCTCTATTATCTAATATACATACTGCAATAGTACTCAGAGCTCCCAGTTTTATTGTATATTAAAAAGTGGAATGTAGATTGTTTTATAACATGCACAGTAATGTTTAATAATGAATATATATTGGAATAAAATTGTGTATATTAAACTGGGAAGTTGAAGTGTGCATTGTGTACATATTTTTAACCTACTGTATGTGTCATACCTTTTACATTTACAGTATTGTACAGTATGTGAGCGGCAAACATAACTGTGTCTATGTCTACCGTTGGTTTGACTGTACGTATGCATGCAACATAGGTGGTGTTGGACAGCTCAAAGGCAGTTATGTATCTTTTATTTCTATCCCTCTTTGATTGTGAAGCAGTGGTACATTATGGACTGACTGTGGGAATTGGACCTGGACAGATAAAGGGATGAAAATAGCATCCCAAAATGAATGGAGAAGCATGCAGAGATAGTCGGTTGGTCTCTGCTATTCTGATTGCCATTTAATAGAGGGTGTATTTATAGGATTAGTTGTTAATCACAAACCATGAAAGGAGTTATTTAACTTGACATATAATTATGATATTGGATAAACACATACAAATAACTTTAATGTACAAACAATATTAATCTTGCTATGATGTTTTTTAATTTGACACTTATGTTACACAAATAGGTATTTAAATGACATGGACTATACAACCAGCAACAACCAGCCTTGCAGAGTGTGTGTGTGTATAGAAACTCACTAATATAAATTAGTACCTTTTTAAAATCACTGTAAACTCTGTTTTATCTAATTATAAGAAACCTTAGAGTTTTAACCACGTAATAGTAATTTTTTTACTGTCCTTGCCATTATTTTCCTTTTGATTTCTTTAACTACATGTAACTTGAGCAAACAATGTTAAGTGGGGAAACAGATGTGATTAAATAGCCTGTAATTATGTCTTTAGTCATCTGTTACCAGCACCAGGCTACTCCTGCTACTCTGACCAGAAAAAAAGTGACCTAGCTGATTTCACCAACAGTCTTGCCAGCGCCTGATGCAGAATAGATGGCCTTATTAAGCAATCAAAAAAATCAACCATTACAGTGGAATAGTAATCAACAGTATTTATACTTTTCACACAGTAGCCCCACAATACACAATCAGGACCATGAATTCTGCTAATTGGGTACCTTCTGTATCCAGAGGTGCCTACAATAGGAAACAAAAGGGACTTGAAAATTAGTGTTTGTAGCAATTAGTTTCTATCTAAAGGCTTAGCCAGTTCAGGAAAGCCATGATTCAAACAGGGATTATTATAGTAACTATGGTATTTAAATATCCTCTGTCATTATTCAGTGTAGAACGTAGCATAGCAAAACTAATTTGGATATGCTTTTTAGAAAATGATTATTTTGAATTTTTAAAATCCCAAATTCTGAACTGTTTGTTTTTATGCTTTTTTTGATCTTGCTTGAGGCTAACTGTACATGTTGTTAAATATGTTTATTATTTGAAGGGCTCAAATCTAAAGAACAGTACAGAAACTGCATGGTGCCATAATTTTTCTCAGAATGATCTGTACTTTAGTAGAGTATTGATGGGTTTAATATTTCATGAAAAAAAACAAGGCCTTGAAAGTATACTGTGTATAAAACATGCCTACATATTCATGTCTGTAATATAAAAATGCTTAAAGAAAAAATGTTGGTATGTATGTTTGCATTTTGTTTGAATAAGCTAGCTGAGCATTTACAAATGAGGCCCAAGGAAAGCTCAGTGGATTATATTAAATTGGTTACAAAAAGCCTTTTGCCCTTTTCTTTCCTTTTGAATCTTTAGCATTTCTGACGTAATAATCTGATAGACAAATCTGTGCTTTGGTTCTTGCCATTATAGACTCCCTGCTGTAGATGCTTTAAAGGGCAAATTAACAGTAGCACAATTCGAGTAACCTCTTCACCTCTCCTACAAAGCATCAGCTGCATGTTCTTGCTTTGCTAAGGCTTTCCATATGGTTACAGCAGGACCTTAACAATAGAATACAAAAAAAGCTTAGAATTCAGAAAGAAAACTGAGGAAATAGGGAAAGGAAAGCAAAAAGTCTTTAAGTCAAACCTCAGTCTGATTTCTATTTGAAGGTTACGCTAGATAATGGAAAAGTACCATCTGCAGTTTATTAATAAATGACAATGCTCATTAGTTAAATACTGTTTAATCCATATGTGATTAAATATGTGACCTTGAAAAGATTGTTATTAATACAGAATATTAGATTATTAAACCATTAAATTATAGGAAAATATTGTTACTTTGAAGACAATCAAAATGATAAATATGATAGTTTTTAGAGATACAGTACTGTATCAACATTTTCCTCTGACTGATTGCATTACATATTGATATTAGCAAGTATCAGTATGTAGTGCAATCAGTCAGTAGAAAATGAGTGAAATGTGAGCTAATGAGAGCTAATTGTCTCATATAATAGCAAGGACACAGAATTCTATCAATTAAATTAGTTTGAGTTGAAACAACTATCACAGTAATAATGTTGATAATATCAACCAAATTAGGTGTAATGAAATAAATGGTATGCTAAAGACCAGAGCTACCCACCTCTTTCAGCCCCCACCCTATCCTAACCACTGCAGAGAACCTTCTGACTTAGAGCTCAGCTAACTCACAGGTATCTAAAATGCATTATTTGAAAAAAAAAAAAAAAGTTACTGTACTTGGGGTGGGAGGAGAATCTTTGAGATCTAAGATTCTTGGGCCAGCAGTCAGAAAGCACCAGATGGCACAGTAATGCTGTTGGTTGTGAATTTATGCCAAGAACATATTGACTTGTTCATTGTGTTGTGTTGGGCTTTAATTATGTTCAAGGTTCATGCATTTTATCATTCTAAAATTTGCAATGAAAATGAAGTTTTTCAACAAAAGCATGAAGTAGACTAGTTAACATAATTTCTGAGAGTTCACATTTGTATATCTTTGCCTGTTAAAGGGCATATCATTTTTTTTCAGCTTCATAGCACTACAAAAGGTGGTCCGCATTAGATGCGAAGAGCCACTAAGTATAGGAGTGTGATACAAAAAAGACCTGATAGATTATCTAATTGATTTCTGTATTATTGCAGAATCGTACATTTTCTAGTGTTTTGTCAACTTTTTTTTCCTCAATTCCATGTGTCAGGGCTAGCACGATTGCCCTTGGGAAGCAGTCCTACAATTTATGATCTCTCACCATCAGTACAGGTTGAATCTCTCTAATCCGGAACGCTCTCATCTGGCAACATCTGTAATCTGGCATGATTTTAGTTAGCTGGATGACCACTTATCATGGGTGTGACCATGTTTCCCATGGTTCCATAAAGTTTGTTCCCAGCACCAGTCCTGGCTCTCAGTGTTCAGTGCTGTTATTTAGCTCTAATTTACCCTAAACGTCTTCTAAGAGCCCAGTAAGTAGTGGAAGTGCTGGTAATGTGCTGGACAATATTGGCTTCCTGTGGTTCAGCAAATTCCCTTGTTTGGCACCAGTCAGGTCCCAAGGGTGCCGGATGAGAGATGGTCAACGTGTAGTTCTTTTTCTGACATTCGGCCTAACGTTTTCCTACTGAGGTCAAGGGGCACACCTAGATTCTCAGCCCGTGAGGCTGACTATTTAGATGCCTAAGTGTAGATTTATGAGCCTAACCTTGCACATCTATCTTCTGCAAATTGTGACTATACTGCATACCTTCATGTGTCATGCTGAAATATACTCTTTTCTTCCTTAGATGTGGTCCACACTGGAAATGTGTATTGACAAATGTTCACCAGTCAGGGATGTGAAAAAATCCACACCCCTGAGTGATGTAGCTTTGTTTCCATAACTCCCAGTATAGTTGCAACTATGATGATATAGCTAACGTTGTCTGGGGAGGTGGTGTTCAAACCCTTCTGTCAGTCTAGGCTGCATGCACACTAGTGGAGGGCCTGCATATCTTTGATATAGACTCCGTAATGTAGACGTAACCTTAGGGTTAATTTCTTCCAGGCCCTATGCTTGTTCTTACTAGAAAAGGACAAGCTAGGTGAGTTGACCATTTTCTGGTAGGTTCTACTTCACTCACCCACTGATATGCCTGTAAGCAAAGAGTGAACTACTGCAAAATGTATGTAGTAACTTTGTGCTTCTGATGCCTTTTTGGTTTAGAGGTACTCTGGAAGGAGGACCCAAAAGCAGCTTATGTCCGGTTCTTGTTGATTTCAGCACCCAGAAGTTTGTAAAAGCTGAGGAAACAAATTAGCAGTGTGAAGCCCCTCTCTCTTTCATGCATCGCTAAAGATACAGTGGTTTCTCCTCCCAGGCAAGTCAACAGCCTTGCTGAGCCCCTAGGCAAGGTGGGTGGAGGCTAACTCTGTGCTTCCGGAAGGGGCAGGCCTTGGGAAGAAGGGGAGGGGCAGAGCAGACAGCTCTCGGCATCATCCAAACCATGCCACCAGAAGCTCTGCCATGCACCATATAGGGTTCCAGTGGTAATTTAGAAGACCTGGGGCTCTGGCTGCCACCACTGCCACAGTAGCACATCAACAGCTGGGAGCTCCGGGCTCCTTTGAATCGCCAGGGTTAGGACAACGGCCTCCTTTGTCTCCCATCCTGTCGATGGGCCTGTCTCCTCCCATTGCATATCAAGATTTTTGTGATCGTTTCCTTCGTTTTCCACCAGATGCAGTTGTTTGCATTTTTCCAAGTTCAGTTTTCTATTTTCTGAACAGGTTTCTATACCTTTTAGGTCATTTTAATTATTTACTTGTGTTTGAAATTCTGCCTAATAACAGGAGAAAGTGTAGTGTACTGTTTTAGATCTTTAATTAAAAAAAAAAAAACAACAAAGGCCAGATGTGACAACAAACCCTAAAATATTCTGCCTCCCCCAAACAGATACATTGCTATTTATCACTCATTGGTCCTGCAGCCTAATTGTTTCTCCCACGGCTGAGTTTTCGTAACGGTCAATTTGAATTTTTCAGATAAGATTCTGGGATCTGCTTTTGTAAAACAGTGGAATTTTAGACCTTTGCATTCTCTTCCTCCGGTAATTTTGCACTTTAGTTAAAATAGGCAAAGAAGTGTTTTTGTCTGGTGTTAGACTTCCTAAGCCCATGCTGCTTATTGTTCTTACTTCCACTATCTTTGAGACTAGGAGTTGTCAAACTTTTTATATGGGTGACCCCATTCAGACAGCAGGCAAGTAGGTGCTACACCCTCCCTTGTAAATTAAAAACACATTTTTATATGTGCCACTATTTTAAAAGTTAAATTGAACTCTAGTTTTAAATGAATTCAACTTTCCTCTCTGCTTTAAATTGAGTAAAACATATTTTTATCAAACTGTTATACACAGAAAAGGTTGTTTTTTTTTTAAATAGCTACTGTTTAATAAGGGGGAGGGGAAGAAGAAACTTTGTCTGTATCACTTTTCACAGCAGACTTTGCATCCCATTGGTACCCTTACTTCTGTGGAAACTTAGTGGTGCAGACTTCAGAGCAGACTTGCTGGAAACCTGTGAAAAGTGATGTTAACAAACATTCAGGTATTACTTTTGACAGCAGACTTGCCAGTGCCCCATTGCCACCCTCACTTCTCTGTTGCTGCTGGTACCGTATGCTTTCTTCAGAGCTAGGCAGCCAGAGACGGGTGGCTGCTGACTGGGCACCCAGCTCTGAAAGCAGTGCCACTGCCAGCAGCAGCACAGAATGGTGGAAGTAAGTGTGCTCTACCGTGCCACCCTTATTTCTGCATAATATTTGACCTTTGCATTGGCAGGGGTGGTTTTGGGCAGGGCAAAGGCAAATTTGGGGTGACTGTAGCCCCCACAAGTCCCCATTAGTGCTGCCCCTGCTTGAATTAAATTATAAATTACTTTTCCTCCCTATCTCAGTGTTCTGGTTGATCTGTGGTTTAATGCAGCTCTTCCACTGCTAACAATCATGCCTTCTAATGTCCTCTCAGTCCCACTGTTTTAATCTCAAGTCAACCAACCTGCCTGCATGTACTACAATCTCCAGAGTTCAGTTTCCTTAAAGTGTTGATAATACACATATGCATTTTGTTTAGGAACTATAAGTGCTGCATTAGATGTCTACAGTACTTTTTAAGTCAATATACTACATTGTGATGAAAAGGTGTGCACACTTCTCTAAAATGCTGAATTTAAATGATTATATTTTAAAGCAGTTTCTCTTTGTTTCATGCATATACTCATGACTCCCTTGTAATAACCTGAGTGCCCTCCATTTGAGAACCCCTGTTCTAGACAGATAGGGTCACATATTAGAGCCGAGTTGCAAGTTGTATGGTGTTGAGTTGTCCCTGATGCACCCCTGGAGGAAGATGGTGACATGGGGAGGAGTTGTGCTGGTGGGAGCAAATAAACTGTGACAGGTTTATACCTGCTGCAGCATGCTCTCACTGTGTGACTAACTATGCCACCAGGCACCTGTGAGGGAGATAGTACAAGACTCTACCCAGTGCCTATGCATCCGAATGAGGGGAAATAGTGCCATGAACACATGTTCCTGAACACAGGCAGGTACTACATCTCCCCCTGCTCCCTTATGCTGGTGTGCAGGATAGGCCACAATCTGGCCCTCATGATTTTTTTTTTTTCCCCTAGCGATGGAATTGAGATTTCCAAGCAGGCTACTGGTAACGTTGAGATAACTTTTTGAACATTTGCTTTTCTCTGGTTATCCAGCACCTCCCCAGTTTATGATTCTTAAATTATAATTGTATGTTATAGAGTAAATTAATTATAATAGCCTGTGATACGGGAGTTAGGTAATACATTTACTCTAACACCCTACAGTGCATGGCATGTAGATCAGCTAACATATATATTGATACATTTAATGTATTTTCTTACCTGTTTCTATCAGTGGCTACATTTACTAGATCTTTCTTAGGGCCTTAGTGTTCCAATTACTCTTATAGGAAAAGACAAATTTATTTTTGAAATATAAAATAACCTATTATCTTTACCCACATCTTATCTTTGGATTGTCATTAATTTCATCCCCTCATTTGTTAACGGACTTCCTTTCTCTTTGGTACTTACCTTCTTCCAGCTTATTCATAAGAGCCCTTTTTGTTCTCCTTAGCCTTTTTGACTCATTGATTGCAATGTTACAATTTACAATCTGCCCAGAGTAAGTAGCTGCATCATCCAGGAACAACTGGAACATGAACTGCAGCTCCATCACAGTTCCTCCCCTGCCCTCACTTACTCTGAAAGTGGAGTAAGTTACTTCTTCCTTTTTGTTGTGCAGCTTAGAACCCCTTGTGCAACACCCTGGTGAATCTGGCCAGCATTTGAGGATTGAGGACGTGGTGTAGAGCTAGGGCTGGTCCTGTTCCTGCTGGCTTGCTGGTAGGGAGGAGTATCAGGTGAGTAGCTCCTGTTCTCGGCACCAGGGGCTGGTCATGATCTGAGCAGTGGAGTCACTAAGGCTTTACCCCTGCTCACTGCCCCGTGCAGCCAAAGAATGGCTGTGACAATGTAGCCCATTGTGTAAGTAACTGAGTGTTTTTGGTTGATTCTCCACCGCTTTCCCATTTTTATAGGTTCCCTTTTAACATCAGGTGTTTCATCAGAAACGCATAAGGCCCCATAGGTTCCTACTTGTTCTTTGCATTTTGTTTTT
Source organism: Carettochelys insculpta (assembly GCF_033958435.1). Classification (NCBI taxonomy): domain Eukaryota; kingdom Metazoa; phylum Chordata; order Testudines; family Carettochelyidae; genus Carettochelys; species Carettochelys insculpta. The sequence goes on along the minus strand of NC_134142.1, from coordinate 46,607,548 downwards.
TTTTTTTTTTTACAGAGGAAATATCTCTGTTACCTTAATTATACTGGCTGCCTAAGTCATCTTCCACTCATACAAATTCTAATAATTGCTCCCATTATTCTTAGTCAGTAGATTTCTTAATTAATCCAAGTTGGATTCCTGAAATCTAGTTCCCTTGTATTTTTAATCTTTCTTACTATTTCTCAATTCAAGCAGCTTGTGGTTACTGACTGATTCTAAAGTTCCCTGTTATTTTAACATTCTGAAATCATTTGCTGCTTATAAATAGCTCCAGCGTAGTTTGTCGTCTGGTAGGTTTTTCTCCTTTTTTTTTTTTTATTAGTCTGTTTTTTTGGGTAATAAAACTGTCTTTTGTAACTTGTGAGCCATCTTAATACATATGGGGTTGTATTTGTTATCCAGCAGTGAGACTGCAAGTAAATACATCTCATAATAGTGCGTACTGATCTGAGAAATAATTATCCCTGTTTGCATGGTGTTCATCTTGCTAGACTTCCTTAAAGTAAATCAGTATTAACAGTGAGGAAGGAGAGGCTGCAGTATGCATTCTATAGTCTCTGGTGTAATATCTAGGTTATTATAGTATTACTCTGTGCATAAATAAACTATTTCTCATTTATTTGAGTGAGGCTTTAAGAAAGAAAGTTGTAGTTAATGTATAGAAGAAAAGCGAATGTCACCAAGTATTTTCACTATATATGTGCATATGCATAATTAATAAAATATGAATAAATTATACAGAAATACTGTATTGGAGTGACATGGAAGTCTGATAATAATTTCTGGAAAAGATACATTATATTTTCATTGATTTTTTTTTTTTGGTTTTTTTTTTTTTGATTTTTCCCCAATAGTAATCAATTACGATCTGTACTGAAAATAGTCTTGTGCAGTAGGTAGCTGTTATGATATCGTCATATGATTAATTCAATTGCTGAAATATCCATCTTTCTACAAATGTATCTGCTTTCAAATAACCTTCACATTTGGCTGCTGTGTCTTACGTATATTGTGGCTCCCCTCCTCTTTTTGTATTGCTTTAAAAAGACAACAGAACATGCTGTGAGTTAATGTTTCGCTTGTAAAAGGTTATGGATTAAGCTCAGCTGGTTTCTCAGGCTGACACAGGGTTCATGATTAGAAGAATGAAAACAAACATGAATTGAAAATGTCACTAACCTTTATTGGGCCCTGAGAATCCCTGAGCCTGCATGACAGGAGGCTTTCCTGTTTTCAACAGGATAAAGAAAATTGAAACAAAACAGCACGGATCTTGGCTATTTACATCTTTTAATGAATGCTCTTCACGTTTGGGGCCTTTTGTCAATCTCCCAGTTTTCAAGGGGTGAGCTGTGAAAAGTGCGGATGGTATCACATACTCTTATAAACCATGGAGTAGACATCTGTCTAGGATGCTTTTTCCTCCAAATTATGCTCAGTGTAAAGGAGCATGCTTTAAGCTTCATTTACGACTGTGCATGTAGAAGGTAGCCAATTATCCAGTCTGAGTGTTCTTTAGCAGAGGAGCTGAATAAAACCATCTGTAAATAATGCAACCAATTTTGTTTTACTTGCATTAAACTAGAGGGTTAACCTTACTTAAATCCTGTATGATAGTGTGGTTTGAACTTAAAAACTGTTTAATGAAATATCTCTTTTAGAGTAGGAAAGTAACTCTTGCTCTGACTGCAGTGTAAGATCTTAGCACAGGTGGGACAGGGATCAAATAGATTGAAACTGAGTTCTTTTACAAGCAAAGCTTCCATTGATTTTGAAATGTCTGCCTGTAGAAAAAATCAGGACCAGTGTCCTAGTTTTGTAGTGTATCCTAGGAAGGCTGAGTATTTTACAGCGTAACTGAAGTTAGGGAAGAATTATATTTTGTGTTTTGGCTTTACAAACTTAAGTATCTCCAGGTTTTTTATTACCATACAGTACTTAGCTGATATTTCTAGATCCAATTACTGAAATAGCAAAAGATGTGTCAAATATTTCCAACTTTCTTCCAAGGAAACACAGGATATATTTTTCTAGCCTTTATTTTTAGCTGTAGGGTTTATTAACTGCTGTGTGTTCGCTTCACTGATTTCATAGGTAGTCTGAGAAAATATTTTATGTAGAAAGAACACTAGGGAGATCCTGAAACCAAATATAACACCTTCATCGGAACTATAAATATCTAGTTTAGACGCACAAAAATAACTTAACTTTTCATGAAGTGAAGTGAGGCCTCAAAAAACAATGCTTAGTACATAATTATTTAGAATACCCTACTATTTCATGGTGTAACTGTGGCATGTAACTGAGATTTAATGAAGTGCTTTGACAGAGTATTAGCATTAGGTGGAACATAAACCTGCACTTTTTTATAGTCACTTCATCCAATTATACTTTGTTCTTATATTACATAATCTATTTTACAGGCTGCAGTAGGATCAGAGGAATATTATTACAATATGCTAAAAACAATTTGTTCTTGATTTGTAGCACTTTTCTAATTAAAATAAAAATACCCTAGTCAATTGGAATAAGAGATTAGATAAATTTTTCAAAAGTGCTAAAGTCCCAGTTTCAAATGTGGCTCAGGCCTGTGGGGCCTAAAAAATCTCTGCACCTTAATGTCAGATTTTTAAAAAGGTATAGGTGCTGAAAGATGCAGATAGATAATGGTGGTTGCCTAAAGACAATTAAAGATCTGTCTTCTGAGAACCTATGCTGAGAACTTACACTGGCTCTCTAAGGCAGCGTCTACACTTTCATTCCTCTTTCAAAAGGAAATGAGGGAAATGCAAATGCAAATAAGGTGTAAATTTACATATCTGGTGCCTCATTTGCATATTTTTCTTTCAAAAGAAGAGAAGCAGTGTAGACATGGCTCTTTCAAAAGTAAACACCATCTTTGGAAGAACCCTTCTTCCCTTTTTTATGGGTAGAAGGGTTCTTTCAAAGATGGGGTTTACTTTCGAAAGAGCGGCATCTACACTGCTTTTCTTTTGAAAGAAAAATATGCAAATGAGGCACCAGATATGTAAATATACACCTCATTTGCCTTTTCAATTTTCCTCATTTCAAAAGAGGAATGAAAGTGTAGACGCAGCCTAAGAGACATGGCTGTACTGATCTAGCCCCCTGTGTTGACTGTGCTATGCCAATGGAAGAATTTTTCTGCTAACCTAGTTACTACCTCTCAGAAAATTGTAGATTGTGTCTACACCGAAGTGCTACAGTGGCACCATTTCTGTTCTGCAGCTGCACTGCTGTAATGTTCTAAGTGTAGACATCCCTAAGGGCCAGAAACCAATAGGACTTAGGCATCTCACCTGCTTAAACTCTTTTCGTAAATATTTTTAGGTGCCTATCTGCATCTATAGGTACTGAACTATCTTTGGACTTGCTTTAAGGGCCTAGGTCACTGAAGTACTTTGGAAATCTTACCTTATGAAAAGTTACTGCTACTTTCCATGTTCTTGGATATGGCTGTAAACTATGAAGAACATTTATCTGATGGTATCTTTACTTATGTGGATGTCAAGGAGTCTTTTTTATTAAAATTATAGAGAGCCTTGCAAATCATTTGTCCTCGATCTTTCTTCTAGGCAATATTCTTCATACCAGCCAAGTGACATGAGATTCCTTTCTTACATTCCAATGATGTAGCACCACGTATAAATGATATGCTGAAGTCTTTTTTGTCTCATACTTGTTTCTTAAAAGGACAGATCAAGTACTATTCTGACTTTTATTCTCAAGCACCATCTGCTGAAATATATGTTTATTTCTTCAGATAAATAACACTATATGAATAGTCAGAAGCAAAATAACCACTTATGATACACCAGTGCTGTGCCCCTGAGATTATTAATATTTACTGTATCTCTTCATGTATGATGTTTCCTTGGTTTCCAGTAGAATGCGAAAGCACAAACTCAGGCATAATTTGGTGACATTCTTTTTAAAGTTTCTGTAGGTGCAAATGAATTGTCATGAAGGTTGGGAACTGATGGTACTTGCCAGACACATGCAGACTGCTGTAAAGTTCAGCACCAGCTTATCAGAAGCTTGCCCTGCGTATTTTTTGTTTTGACCTGAGCACTCTTGACTGTCTCAGCACTGGGGTCCTCTTCAGCACAGAACTGAGCTTTTAAAAATGTTTTTTATCTCCCAAATAAAATTTAAAACACATTCTGTGGGAATTCAGTGTTTTGTGACAGGTGCTGCACTAGCAGCATTGGAAACTGGAGTCTTCTGCTTATTTATGTGTAACGCTGACAGACCTGGGTTGCCAGCACCAGGGATATAACTTGCGATCATTGGGGCTAAAGCCCTGTGCTCTACTGAATGAGTTGAAGGCCAAGGGTGTAGAGCAGTGACTTCACTCACCCTAGTATGAGGTCTCAGTGCCTCTGGGTACTGCATATGGAAGGCACAGCAGAACCAGCGTAAATGTAACCCCACCTCAGCTGTTCCATCAGCATGCTTCAGTCTTCATGTGAAATCAACTGCTGTGATTGATTTGAGATTAGTTCAGTCTCCATTGCCATTGAGTCACAAGCTTCTCAGCTTGGACTGACACAAGACTGCAACTTCATTTCAGTGATGTTGTGACATGGTAATTTTACACTGGAATTGTGACAGGATGCTGGGCAAAGGCTTGTTCATTCAGCTCTCCATTATGCCAGCTTCCATTTTGGGGAATAAATTAGAGGCGGCAGCTGGAGATAACCTCGCCCTGACTTGGCAAGCTGAGACAGCTGCCAATTAATTACCCCGGGGTGTATAAAAGCTTCAGAGGGAGAAAGTAAAGGAAAGAGGGGAAGGAGGCAGGGAGGGGAAGCAGGTAGATAGCACTTCCCTTGCTCCCTCCTGCAGATAATGAAGAGCCAGCTCTCCATGGTGAGCTGTGGTGGGAACAAGCGAGGGCACCAGTTCAGGATGACAGGGTGGGCAGCAGCCATGTGTCACAGAATGCTACTTCTTGTTCTTCCCTTAACCCTGGTATCAGGGAGCGAGGGAAAAGTACCCAGCTTGCATGAATTGCTCCTCTGCCTCCTGCTATCACCAGCTGGAAGTGAGAGGCATGCATGCAAGTTGTGCACTTTCTCCTTGCTCCCTGATAGACAGGGGAAGGGGAAGAAGAGCAAGCAGTGTCCCCACGCCCCCTGAAATGGCACCCATAGGAACAAACCTGTGAATAAACGGCCTTGACGGTTGCTAACCACAGGATCTGAGAGTGACTTTATGGACTGAGCAGGAGCCAAGGGATACAGCTGTACTCTGCTTCAAGAAGCTGGATCTAGCTACTTTCCCATCAGAAGGCTGTTCTGTGGCCTGCATAATTTTTTTCGGTACTAAAAAGATGTAGATCTGAACCAGCGATCTAGAATGGAATGGAACGGAACGTTTTACCATTTAATTAACCCGATTCTCAGCTAGTGTCACTGTTGCTATGCTTATTATAACAGCCGAGACTACGTTGCTGTATGTTTAATTAATGCAAATATTTCATGCAGGCAACATGAATGCTAACTTACACAAAGTAATGTGTGTACTGAAATGTGTATGCTCCATTAAATTGGTACACATCTCTAAAAAGCAAGTATGCCACACTTTAAAGTGATGGCCCCAATGCAGTAAAACACTTAAACGTGTGCTGTTCTGCCAGTTTCAAAGGTTACGTCCACATTACAGCAATCTTTTGAAAGAAGAGTTGAAGGAAGAGATCTTCTGGAAAACCTTCTTTCAAGAGATAGCGTCCACACACAATAAGTGCATTGAAAGATGGAGACGCTCTTTCAAAAGAGAGTGGCCACCCTGCCCCAGATGCTATTCCAAAAGAATGGGCCAGGCAACAGCGTGGATGGGCTTGCATGGCCAGCAAGACATTCCAGGAGCTCCAGCCACATGCTCTCTGAAGGGCCACTTCCGAACACCCACCTCCCTGCACATGCTGAGGCCTCCCTCAGTGCATGCCGCCATCTGGCACCTGTGGAGTACCCAAGCAGCTCTGAGTGGTGGGACTTGCTGGTCCTGGGCGAGAGGGATGACATGCAGTGGCTGCAGAATTTCTGCACGTGGAAAGAAACATTCTTGGAGCTCTGCAGCTAGCTCGCCCCTACTCTCCGATGTCAGGACAACCGCATGGAGCTCGCCCTGACCACGGAGAAGCATGTGGTCCATCGCCGTATGGAAGCTCACTACTCCAGACAGCTACCACTCCATGGGGCAGCAGTCTCTGTCGGAGGATGGAGGCATGGACCTACATTCCCCAGCAGGAGCTCGGATTCAGGGATGTCACCGTTCGCTTGTGTATGGTGGGCAACACAGACTACCCACTGGAGCCCTGGCTCATGCATCCGTACACAGGCAACCCCAGTCCCACCCAGGAGCTGTTCAACAGCCTTCTTGGCTGGGCACACTACCTGGGAGAGTGTGCCTTTGGCCACCTGAAGGCACAATTCTGTTGCCTCCTCACGTGCCTGGATGTCAGGGTGCACAACATCCCCCAGGTCATGGGGGCATAGTGTACCCTCCTTCACAACCTCATGGAGGCCCAGGAAGAGACCTTGCTCAGAGGGTGGATGGCTGAGGCTGGCCCCGGGTACGAGAAGCTCACTGTGGCCCTGATTGTCATGCCCATTGTGATGGGATCTGGACTGGGGAAGCCCTCTGGGAGGCTTTTGCCCACAGGCCCCAGTGATCCTCCCTCAGGCACCCTCCCACAGACTCCTCCAGCCTGAAGCTACACCCCATCCTGTCCCACCCCCCCATTCACCCCATACCCCGTCCCCCCAATATCAAGGGACATGGGGGTGTTAGAAAAATAAACAATATATCTAAACAAAATAAACTGTTTTCAACAAGATAAATAATCTCAGAACTATGCACAGTGGGGAACGATATACATTGGAGTACCTGAGAGAGGGGATGAGGGCATCAGAACTTGGGGGGGGGGGCGGCCTGGGAGAGGGGGGTTGGGATGTCAGAACTTGGAGGGAGGGCCTGGAACAGTAGGTGAAGGGCTGTAGTCCTCCGCAGGGGTGAGGAGCTGTGAGCCCTGGTGGCCGTGGGAGCCCCTCCTGCCCCAGATGAGGGATCCCCATTGGGTGTGGGAGGTTGCTGGGATCCCCGAGAGGTAAGGGCTCGGGGGTTGTGCAGTGGACTCAGGCTCAGCAGGGACAAGATGAGGGGGGTGGCACAGTGGGGCTCACCATGGCCAGTATCCAGTGGGCAAGGCCCTGTAAGGCAGTGTGGGGAGCTCAGCTGGGAGTAGGCTCCTGGGGAGGCAGGGGGGCCACTGAGGGGGTAAAAGGCAGGGGTGCCTGCTCCCTGAGGGCCCCACTTACGGCACAGAGATAGACCATCAGCTCAGCCCAAGCCTCCTGCCACCAGGCCAGGTCAAGTCAGACCAATCCAATGCCAACCACTCCACCGCCAGTTCATTCTGGCAGCAGAGGGCAGCCATGTATGCACCTGGCTTCTGCATCCTGGCCATGTGGTGGGGGGTGTCCCAGGTTCTCTGCAGCTGCTCCCAGACTTCTTGGCCAGCCCTCAGGTGGTGCAGCTGCAAGAATGGAAGTGGGGAGAGATGGCATGTCAGTCCCACAGCCCAGCCCCAGGGCAATGTGCCCCACCCCCTGTGGGTAGCAGCCCCCACCCATGGGCCAGGTGTGTCCTGGGAGTGGAAGCATGTGTTCACTGCCCAGCTGGCCCTGCTGCACAAAGTCTGCGATGCCTTGGGAATGGGGTTGACCATTGAGGGTCCCCCCCAGGACCAGGCAAGTGGGCAAGGGAGATTGTCTGGACCTGCCCCACCCCACCCCACCCCACTCTGTGTGTGACCTAAGCCACTGTCCAAGGGGGCAGGCATGCCCATGTGCCTTGCGCTCACTACTCGGTAGGTCGTCTAGGGTTGGCCTGTGTGGCTGGTCTGCCTCAAGCCATGGCGGGAGTGGGCACTCCTGCCCCCACGGCCCAGGGTGTGCGATGCACCCAGAATTTACCAGAGGGTCACTCAAAGACATCCAGGGATGCCCAGCTGGACATGGCACAGCTTGATGAGACCATGGGCACCACTATCACAAGGTTCTCATCCGTGGAATAGTCCTCAGATGGGGCCTCGGACTCTGTCTTCGGCACACTAGCCCAGCTGGAGGGTCCAGGCTGGTCCCCATCCAGACTTGGCTCCTCGTCAGGTGTGACGGGGGCTCCTCCACTGCTGTGTGGAGGACAGCATGGGGTGGGGAGCTGTCCTCACCAGCGAGGAGGCCTTGCATCTGCCTATAGAAGAGGCAGGTGTCCAGCCCTGCCCTGAGGGCCTGGCAGAATTCCTGGCCCAGAGGTACTCGGCGTAGTTCTTTCACCTTGGAGCACACCGGCTCCAAGGTCTGGGCAGGGTGACCTCAAGCGGCGAGGCTGGTAGCCAGCTGGCCATACACAGGGGCATTCTGCCTCTTGCCCATGTTGCCTCTTGCCTGTACATGCACTTCAGGATTTTGCTGCGTTAGAGCATAGGAGATTTGCACAAATGTCCCAATGGTGATCTGTCGAACAAATCACACCACTGGAAAACTGACAGTGACATCTGCAAAGAACCACTTATTTGCTTAGGAAAAGATTAGACCAAAACCAAATCCTGCACTTGCGTCTTCTGCCACCTGATTTGTGTCATTCAATGCCCAAACATTCAGTTTGTCCCATTGGAGACCTCTGTCCAGGGCTGTGCCAACCCGCCTACCCCAGGCCCTGCACCTGCACCACTTCTTTCTGCCCCTGCTCTACCCCACCCACTCTCCTACCATTCCCCTTAGCCCCACATATGCTCTACCCTGCCCTGCCTCTTCCACCCCTGCTCTGCCTCCTTCCACACCCTCTAAAGCCCCCTCCTCTGAGTGATGGGGTGCGGTGGGGTCAGAGACAGGCAGCAGACTTCCCAGGTAATCCCCTGGGCTGTCCTGGGTCCTGTGAGCTAAACGCAGAAAGGGGGACCAGCCCAGCCATAGCATTGTTGAGGCAGCTGCTCTGGGGGCCCTCCTAAGTCCAGGGTTTGTGGTGGCAGCCCTGAACTTTCCTATGGGTGGCACAGCTTTACCTGTATCACCCTGATGAAAGAAGGGCAAGTCCCATGTCTTCATCTGTCTGGGGTGGAACTGCAGCCTCATGCTTAACTTTGCTACTTTAATTTAAAATCTATATTTAAATAAATTTAACTTGAGGCTGAATGCACTTATAGATAAATGCAACAAATCCAGGAAAATAAGGACCCCTTGTGACAGCATCCCCCCGACCCACCATGCTTTGAGACTTGGCTTGTGAATATGCACCATTCAAAGATGTTTTATGCAAAACATCAATATCAATTTTATAGCTACAATCTGTTGGATCTTTATATCCTATTTTTGTGCATGTCTCATTCTTATGCGTGAGGACTGAAATATGAAGTGTGCATATGTTTATAATTCTAAGTGTGCTAATGAAGGCCATCACTGATGTTGTGGATGAAGCTGCCGGTTGGGAAGGCAAGTTCCCTAGCCTGTGGTCTGGCTCATACTGCACCCCTGTTCAGCCACTGCCCCATGCCCTCCACATTGTTTCCCTCTTCTCTCTGCTCACTCATTCTAGCCAACCCCCCTGGACCCAAATGTAGCAAATGACATTGGGGAAAGAAACCCACTCTTCTAAAATTCCTTTCTAAAGAAAATGGCGCATGCCAGATTGTGAAGACTGAAGGTGCAGAAGGAACTTAATTTAAAGCAATAAACTTGGGAATGCAAAAGTGCCAGTAACAAGGTTTTTGATATACCCTGACGTTTGTCAGAGATTTATTTGCAAAACTTCGTAGTAAGGGCAAGTCAGCTGTCCTGCTCAATACAACATTAAATACAGATTCAACCTCCCTTGTCCAGCATCCTCAGGACCTGAGTGGTCCTGGATGAGGGATTTTGCCAGACCAGGGGTGGCCAATTCTGCCCCTGCCCTGGCCTCAGCCCCTGCTCCTGGGCTCCCCTCCCTGCTGTTGCCACAGCTTCCCAGCCCCCACTGTCTCCCTGCAGGCTCCCCAGCCACTGGCTCTTGGTCCCAGCTAACCTTCCCCAGGCTGCAGCTTCCTGCACGGCCCCAGCCACAGCTTCTGGGGGCCACAGCTTTGCACACAGCCCTGCCCACAGTTTCCCACCTGACCCCTGCAATGAGCTGCCATGATCCCGGACTGCCAGCTTACCAGCCCGGGACTCTGCTCCCTGCTGCTGCTGCTGCTGCTTCGGGCCCAGGCTCCCTGGCTGCTACCCGCCCCACACTTTTTGCTACCAGACCAGCTGTGGCTGCTCTGCACTGAGCTCCTGCTTCTGGTCTAGCTGGCCCCTCCTCCTCCCAGCCTTGAAGATCTGTGGTCCTGCCGAATGGCAGATGTTGCAGGATGAGAAAATGCCAGATTTGGGAGTTTTAACCTGTGTTATCAAATACATGATGCAGCCCTTCTTTGTTTTGCATTTCTAAGCTGATTTTATGTTTTAAGTATACTGTTACACCTCCATAATATAATCATTCTAGATTACTACATATTTAAAATCACCAAAACAAAGACATTATTTTAAACTAACCAATCAGAGCAGGGTAGTGTTTTCATCACAAAGTTAACTTTTTTTTTGGAAAAGGAAATAGTAATATATTGTATGTGATTTTTATAATAAGGCATATTTATGAAATTTAACTATGTTTATGTTAAATGTTGTGTTTATATCTGTTAGTCTATAAGGTGCCACAGGACTTCTTGTTGTTCTCTAAGATACAGACTTACACAGCTACCTCTCTGATATATGTTAAAATATGTTTCCATAGATTTTAGGCACATCAAGGAACTTTATATCTTAGTAAGGTATTGATTCTGGTGGAGGGTTCTCTTAAAATTAATTAACCAAATAGTCAGAAGTAAAAGGGAAACTCATTTGTCCGGCTATCTGGAAGAAAAGGCATCCCATTAAGGGAGTGAAATGAGAGTAGGGATGGATAGAAAGCAAAGGAAGACTTTGGAAGCAAGTTTTCATACATAGTAAGTAACATTAAAATGTGTATTTTAGATAAGGGTGGTCTTTTGAAGAATTTATTTAAAAACTGTGTCTGCAGATCTGAGCATCTAAGGCTAAAGCTGAGTACTCAGACTGTGCATCTAAATATCTATGGAAGGATTTTTTAGAGATGTGATTTTTATAATCTTCAGCCACAACCTAATGTAAACTAAGGTCCTGTAGATATAGTAGTTCACAACTATTTTGGTCAGTAATTTTACAAATGCCTGTAAGATGATTTTATTATAAAACGGCTCCTTCACAGGTCCAATGTAATGTTAATAGGTCTGGCAAGCTGGAAGGCTTTTCACTTTTAAGTTAATTGATCCAGTTTAGGGAAGAATCATCAGTCTTCAAGCTTCTACAGGCTGCCATGGCAGCCTTCAGGAATGGTCAGAATAGGGATGGGAAATGACTGAGCACTAAGACCCAGGAGAGTTATTGCGTCCCTTTGCCTTTCCTATCCGCCACCCATGACTGATGGCCTCCAGAAAGCAAATGGCTCACTGACCAGCTCAGCAACCCGTGAATAGTCTTAATTGTCCTGTAAGCCCAAAAGGAGGTTGGTCTAAGATGGACATGTGACCAGACCCCCCTCCCCCGGTACAGGAATCCATTTTGAAGCTGGTATTTTTCCATTGGAAATGGGGGATGCCAAACAAAAAGGGCTCCTGAACTGGAGGATAGTGAGTTTAAGCAATGGGAAGCAATCAGCTTTTATTTTGTTTTGGTTTTGGCCTTTGAAACTGCCTGGCACACCCTTAAAGGAGACAAAGAATTCTGAAGAAGCTGTAGATCCAAGTCAGAACATAGACCGACTCTCATTTGAAGCTATTACCTGAAATAAGCTGTTTAGGGTAAGAATTTGCATGTAGCAGGTTTCTTAGTGGATTAGAAATAGTTAAGCATGTTTTGTTCATTTTAATTTAGTAACTTGTTTAGATCTGTTTCCACTTGCAACCACTTAAATCCCATTTTTTAAAACTTAACAAAGACACTTCTGTTTGTTACCAAGTCCAGTGTGACTAATTGTTACCAGGAGGGAGAAACCACTGTGCATATCCCTCTTTCATTGATAAAGGTGGGGAGATCTGATCTTCTGAGCCTTCTCTGTGCAGAATTTTCACACAGAGTAAGATGGATTTGTTTGGGGTTTTACTCCCATTTGGGGGTTTGTTTCCTGGGTGCTGAGCCTTCCTGGACAGAGTTCTTTGTCTGTGCTAGTCTGAACAGGGGCAGTAACCCCAACTCTGTGCTTTGTCTTGGGGACACCGGAAAATATGGCCCATCAGAACAGCACAGTGGGAAGCCCCAGAGATCAGGAAAGTGGGCATCAGTGGCATAATTAGCATGCTAAGGGGACAGCCCAAAGGGACTTCTGTGATTTCACCTCATCATGCCCATCCTGTTATTTATTTGCATTTTGATATCATCTAAGATTCCCACGCATGGCCCAAGATCCCATTGTTCTAGGCAACATATAAACATGGAACAAAAGGCCAGTCCTCTTCCCAAACTGCTTACATTCTAAGTGAGGTAACCATAGTGAGGTAGACAATACCTTGACCTTACAGATGGGGAAAGTGATACCTGGGGCACTTGTAGATTGTTGAAGGTTGCATAGGATGAATAGACTAGGACCCATAGATTAATGTTTCATAGAACAGATTAATCACATTTGTGAAGTGGTCAAATAAGTGTTGAGTGCCATTGAAATGTCTATAAATAAATGATCCGAAGTCAATGAACTTCCAGTTATTCACATTAAATACAAGACCATCCTTTCTTTTTTCAAAAGTAAATTAGCAACTTAAATGACAAAATGTAAATTAGAGTTCTAAAACATGTGCATTTGCAGTAATTGTAGGTGTGAGTATCACAGGCAATGTGTTTCCTAGACTTCTCTCTTGATAGTGTTCTTTTCAATCTAAGTGAATGTTATAGCTGAGTTCATCTATGTATTGCCTCCATTTAAAATACTGTTCTGTAATCTTTGCTTGCTTAAAGAACTGGTGGCAGTTTTTTTTAATTCTGAGGAATAATATTTATAGCAGGAGAAGCAAAACAGTTTAACTGTTCACCATAGACTCCATTTACAAAGCATTATTACTAGGTGGTATTAAAAATGTATGTTTCCAAGCTGCAGTCTGTCCCAAAGAAAATTGTTTCTCTGCATTGCATTTAATTTCATTTCATGGTTTTGGAGTCTTCTCAACTGAGAGACCTGCTGGAGAAGTTAAGATATTTTAGGTAATTCTGTTCATGATCTGCATGTGATGGATGATGATGACGATATCGTGGACTCCTGATGGCACAAAATACTTAGGGTATGCACCTGCAGACACACAAATTGCAGGGAGGCTAATTGTCTTGGTTTAACAACACTAATTTTATGAAATAGGCTTATTAGTTCGCCCCTAGCTTACAACCTTAGTTTAACGAGATCTATATTCTGTTTCGTTTAGGTTTCTTTTGAAACAAGATTTTCTATAGGTCAGCATCATAGCAATGGAGCAGCATGTGGCTGTTCAGGAAACTCTGCTTTGTGAAGTAGCCAATCAAAAGCAGGGACTGGGAATACTGAGGTGGTAGTTAAAGCTATTCAAATAATGTAGTTTCAGTTCTCTGGCAAGTACAGACAAGGAAAATAATTTTGGGTCAAACTGAAAACTATTTTTTTTTGTACATTGAAAATAAAAGAATAATCATCTCAGGTTGAACAGAACATCTTCTATCCTGGGACACCAACGGGGAGGAGGGAAAAAGGGGGCAGCCACCCCAGGCCCAGCAATTCAAAAGGGCCCTGGGCTCCCAGATGCTGCTACTGCAGTAGTGGCAGTGGTGGCTGGAGTCCCATGGACCTTTATATCACCGCTGGGTGTTACACTCCAGATAGTGCTGAGAGCTGGCTGGGGTTAGGGGATAGCGCACTATGGGCTGTGCTGATGCATGGTTACCCTCAGCCCCACCCCTTCTGCTCAAGGCTCCGCCCCTTCTGGGAGCACAGATTCAGTCCCTCAACCTTGCCCAGTGGCACGGCATTCTGTCTACCCACTTCTCAGTTCCATCCAAAATGGTTCAGTTTGATTTGGAGCATTTTTAAAACGTTTTTGTTTTATTTTTAACTGGTTTTGCAGAGGAAGGCCATTGTGAACCAAAATAATCAATTCATATTTTTTTAAAATGTCAACACAAAGAATATTTTGGTATTTGGTGGGTAGTTTTGTTTCCGTGGTTTTGGGTGGCTTTTTTTGGATAAACTGATGAAACAAAAATGAACATGTAAAACATTTTGGTGTTCCTGAACCTGCATTTTTCACCCGAAAAATATTTTGTATGCATAACTTCTCTTGGCTGAAGCAATGATGTCTTAAAGAAGGTGCAAATTACATGTAGGTTCTCCCTGCTGGCTGGCAGATTAGCTTTGGTGTCTAGTAGTGCTTTTATTGAGGCATCTGGAAGAAAGGCAGAGATGTTTGAAATTTGGAGAATGGTGAGTCATTAGGACTTTGTGTTATACAATCCTTGATTTATTAATGAGCCCTTGTTTTTAACCCCTTATCCTTTCCCAGAGACTTTCAACAAGTTTCTCCCTATTTGCATCTTAACCTCATCCTTTTTTCCCCTGCCTGTCCTTCCTGAGCAAGCTGTACACTTCTATACCGGTATACCTTTATGTGCACTCTCCTGCTGAGTCTCTGTGATGCCAACTGTGTCATAGCTGTGCTTATTCACTGGCATTTCAAGTTGTTCCTGTTTAGTCCTCATCCTTGCAGTAGTATACAGACATCTGATACTGCTTTAATTGCCCCAACTCAGTTTTGTTTTGTTTTATCTTGATCCCTCTATAGCAGCCTATTGCAGGCAGCATTAATTTAAGGGCAGGTCTACACTAGAGTGGAGATTGTAGATGACCTATGTTTCACCTGGACCTATGTTCCACCATGGTTTGTCAGTCTACACTAGACCTGAAAGGTTATCCTAGATATGCAATTCCAGCTACAACAATTGCGCAGCTGGAGGCAACTTATCTAGGATTAATTTATCGGGCCATCTCCACTGAGGAAGCTCAACAGGAGAAACTCTCCCACTGACCTCCCTTATTCCTCATGATAATGAGGAGTACAGGGATCAACTGCCAAGCCCTGATTGATTTTGCATGTCCCCGCGAGGTGTAAAAAATTGAATCCTGGATGGTCAACCCTGACCAGGTCAATTTCCCAGTAAGTGTGGATGTACCCTAAGTTCCTCTCTGCTGTCCTATGAATAGGTTTAAACCTCTGCCTTCAGGAACCATCTCCAGGACAGGTCAGTGCCATATCACCTTGTAGACCTTATTTCTCTGCTGAGACTGTTTAGCAAAAGTGGAGTCACTACTGCTTGGTATAGAATCAAAACAAAAAGCAGTCAAGTAGCACTTTAAAGACTAGCAAAATAGTTTATTGGGTGAGCTTTCGTGGGACAGACCCACTTCTTTTTTAGTGATGTGGACACCTGGCAAGATTGAAATTACCAACCTTATATCCCATAGGGTTTTAAACACTGCTCAGTGATGCTTTAGTAGCCCTATTAATCCTTTGGATAAAAAAAGTGCATTTTTTTCATTCCTGCTTCATAATGTTGAGTTGCCAGATAGTTTTCCTTGACCTAAAGCGGCTTTGCAAAATTGTCATGAAAATGTATACGCCTGGGCACAAAAAATATTTTCATCCATCGTTTACTGTGATAATGGCAAACTAATAAGATTTTTACTTATCTATCGAAAGAATTACTCATCCTGGGTGAATGGAACTTTTCAAGGCTGTTTACTATGTATGCTTTTGGTAGACTACTCAATATTGCTGTGATATGGGTCATAATGAATACATTTACGGTTAGGTTATCCCATATTGCAATAGTGCCTCTCCTGCTTTAGTTTTTATTCACATCCTATTGTTCCATAGGCTTTTGTATTCCAGTATTAAATCACTAGGCTTTCGCTACAAAGATGTGAACAATGTATGCCAGATGAGTATGTTAATTCAACCTGCAGCAGATGCCATGATCATCCCATAACTTTGCTTTAGTTAATATGAGAGAGTGACTTGAAGCATGAAAACCCTGTGTCCCTAAGGAAGATTTTTTTTTTCCTTCACTGCTCTCTTCCCCAAGTCTGTTTCCATGTTTCTGAGTGTTTGGTCTTTGTTTTTTAGCTCAAAGATTAGGATACAAAACTTGGTAGAATCACAGCCAGGCAAATTATGAAGGAAATTTTGCTTGGAAATATTGTCTCCTGTTCACAAAATGGATAAAAAGTGATACAGATTGTACCTGTCTCGTCCAGCATCCTCAGGACCTGACCAGTGCCAGACTAGAGAATATTCCGGATGACAGGAGGTCAGTATTGTCTAGCACATTATCAATACTTCCACTGCTTACAGGGCTCTTAAAAGATATTTATGAGTAAATGACAGGAAAATAACAGCACAGAACACTGAGACCCAGGACTGGGTGACTGGAAACAAACTTTATGGGACCACAGGAAACTTGGCCACACCCATGATAAATGGTCTTCTGGCTAACAAAAATTATGCCAGATTATGGAGTTTGCCAGATGAGAGAGTTCCAGATTAGAGAGATTAAACCTGTAGTAAATAAGCAATTTTTATTTAAAATAAATTAAATTTGAAATGACCACCTGTGGTACAGCCTCAATTTATTTTGATCTATTACAATAATTTAAGTTAAATAAAAAAGAAGTATGCATCACATGTTTACTGCCGAGGTTTAAAGAAAGTCAAAGCACCAAACTGATGCAAGTCCCTGGCTTCGCACTTGGAACCACAGCCAAATTAAGTGCAAAATCACCTTTTAATCATTTTAGCCTTTCCTGCAGGTGCAGAGACAATATTTTCTTCAATTCCTTATTCAAGAATTTCAATCCACTAGTTCATCCGAAGCTCAGAAACCAATGGCAATTCAGAAAGCAGAAAATCTTGTTTCCTCTTCCAATCCATGAATGAAAGCTAGCTTCAAAGGAGGAGCTCTAATAGACCTAAAATCCTGAAGGGTAAGTTTTAATGCGATTTCTTCAGTCGTAGCCCCCAAAATAGTTTTGTTTAATAAAAACAACTTAAAATACTAATTTTGTGCATTTTAATTGAATTTGAATTTCCATCCAAATAAAACTTGACAAACAAAAATGTAAAAATAAAGAATATGAATAAATGTAAGTTGAACTATGTAACTACTCTAGTAGATGTGTATACATAGGAGGCATTCTCCCCTTTGGCAAAAAGAAACAGTAGATTTAGTGTAAATTCAGTTGCAAATCCATGTTTTGCCTTTGCACTTTCTAGTTACTTTTTCTAAAGAAGGTTGAGTCTCATTGGTTGGTAAATATTAAAACAAGATTAAAATTCATTGTTTAAATCAAGGTTTCCTGTTTGACAATTTGAATCATTTTATTTAAATCACTTTGATATGAATTAATTCTCTGCCTGCTCAAATCAAATATTTCTAAATCTCCCCTTGCCAGAGATTAGGCAGGCACATTAGCCAAAATTCAAAAATATGCCCCTTACAACTGCACAAGTGAACACTTCTTGGACATAGCAGGAATAAATAAACCCCAGATACTTTTATTAAATTAATTTTAGCTTAGCCATTGCAGCTGGCATATAATTGCTTTCTTAACACAATCTGATATACACTGTTTTGTAAAGATTAAAATATGCTTAGAAACATTTTTCCTGGCTAAGCCTAAGCAAATGCATTCAATAACATCCAGTTAGTTTTCAGTAATAAATTAGTCTCCACTGTGGTGGAATTCTAGGAAATCCAATCTTAAAGTAAACCCTAGGGCACTGTCATCAGCTTGTGCAAAACAGTGTAGCTCCATATCCATGGAACTATGGCTCTGGACAATAGCTGAGGATTTAGTTCATTTCTGGTTTATCAAAGTGGCCGTTAATTCTAAGATAGAGTAAGCTGAACGATATTTGATGGGCAACTGGTGGTTTTAATAGATTATAACACTGATCATTTTGAAATGATATAGGACTTTAAAATGGTTACATGCATGGGAAACTTGACGGGTCCATTGTGATGCACCACATCATATATTGTGGTTAGAGTGTGACTTGGGCCTGATTTCCATGCTGGCAAAGATCTATTTGTTCTGCAGCAAGCCCACCAGAGGCCTCAGTCTTGTAGTGACAATTGTTGGGAATTGAATGAAAATGGCTCTTTGGGTAGCATCTGCAAATTTTGGCATGCTTGCAAAATGTGATTTGGAGCCCTTACAGCCTGCACTTGCCACAGAAATCTGGGACCACCCTAGTAGGAAATAGAATGGATGGTAAATCTGTTGCCACCTGCAGACCTGTGAGGGTAGGTTCTGGGTCTGGGGACCAAGGTACAGAAGTGGGTGGGAGCTAGCTGAAAATGGGGGACTGAACAAGAGCCTCATCTTTGATTTAACTGGAGCTGTTAAAGGTACCCTTTGAGACGATCTGGTCAAATTGATGGGTTATATTTGTGGGGTGGGTTTATTTCAGTTTTTAAGAACCCCTTTATGGGAGAAAGATGTCATGTGAGGTCTGAAATTTGAAGTCCTTAGTGGGATTGAGCTGCATTGTGAAGAAAAAGATTACACAAGAACTAAAGGATTTGGAAGAGTCGGAACAGGTTCTGACCTGTTTTAATGTGGTATCTTTGTAGAGGAAGGAACGGATACTTGAGGCTGGCACTAGATAAATTCGTGGAGGTTAGGTCCATCAATGGCTATTAGCCAGGATGGGTAGGAAGTGTGTCGCTAGCCTCTGCATGTCAGGTGCTGGAAGTGGATGACTGGGGGGATAGCCTGATCGCCTGTTTTGTTCACTTGTTCTGGAGCACTGGCATTGGCCACTGTCTGAAGACAAGATGCTGGGATAGATGGGCCTTTGGTCTCACCCAGGATGGCTGTTCTTATATTTACAAATCTACTTGGAAACTTTGGGAGGTATGAGTATTGGGAAGCAGGGCCAACAGCTGCTGCGGGCCCCAGGCTAAAATGGGAAAGTGGTGGGGCCAAGTGTGGAAGGGGCATGACCAAAGGCAGTAAGGTCTCAGCAACACCCAGACTGAGGTGCTGACCTCTGCCTACCTCCTCTTTCCCCCCACCCCCCCAAGCCACGTGCAGCCAGAGCAACACTGCCACAGCACTCTGACGGGGTCTGGAGTTCTGGCCACCATCACTGCCAATGTGGCAGCAGCCAGAGCTCTGGGCCCCTTTGAAATGCCAGGCCTGGGGGAAACTGCCCCCATCTACTCCCCTTCCCCCCATTGGCAGGCCCGGTATTGGGGTATTTCACCAAGGTAGGCGGTGTACCCAGTTACGTCCCTTCATCTGGATCCACAAAGGTGTAGCGCAGGATACAACCTGTCCAGATTTTTTTGCCCTTTTTGGTGGCCGTGGTCATTTGGGGAATGGAATTTGCTAATTAAAGGATCTGTTTCTCGGTAACAACACAGTGTTGGTACCTGTCATAATTGCCAGTCCTCCAGATCACACAGGGTTCTGAGGCAATAAGGACATTTGTAATACAGTGCTTAGGATTTAACTTTTTTCTCTTCCAAACAAATGCCCAAAGTTGATAATGACGTGGTAAATGCAGTGTCTTGTTTTCAGATGGACGGATTTTGGGAGCTGGCACCAGGAGCCAGAAAGGAATTTGAACGGATGCTGCTAGTGCCAAGGATGCTTGTCATTTGATGGCTGGCTGTGTGGAGTAAATATTGCTGGCTCCACAGACATGGCAGCGCTATGGGAGACATCTGAATGATTTTGTATAACTTCAGCAATGGGACAGCATGTCACCAATATGAAATGGGAGCTGCAGAACTCAGTGATGTTAGCAACCTGGCAACAGGCATCATCAACCATCTCCACTCACCTGTCCATCCTCGTGTTTGCCAGGAGGCCAGCTGATAACCTACATCCTTGCAGTGGGTTTTTGGTTTGATGGTATCTACTGAGCGGAATGCACGTTCTTCTATCAGTGTTAATTTGCATAGGCAACTGGTGATTATCCTATAGCCCATATGCTGTTGTGGGCAAGAGGGGGCTTTGTTCAGGGTGGCATTTCTGGCAACGCTTTTTTGAGCTTTTAGGGCCAATGAACTAGTACTTGGATCCTGTGTGGATTCTCCTGGAAGGGCTTTGGAATTGAGGGAGGTATATCGGGAAGTGTGATCAGTGACATTAATCTCAAGGTCAAAAGAAGGGGGCAGACCATAGCACCCCCCCAAGTATATGTAAATGATTATGAAATTGTCTTCCCTGTACACTTTTATCTGCCAGGTACTCCCAGCTATTTGCAAATAAAATTGCAGTCTAAATTAGACCACATCCAGTGTCTCCTGTCCTTCTGTCCATAGTCAGACAGTACCTAGTGCCTATTTAGCACTACAATAAATCCTCGAAAGGCACGATGTCGAGTTGCACTTAACTTGCAATTAACGTGCGTTAAGCATGACTCAAAATCCTGCTCCCCTGGCCCTGGCTCAACCCCCCCCGCCCCAAACCCTACAGAATCCCAGTTCAACGCCCCCCAGCCCTGCTCACCACCTGCACAGAGCTCTGACTTACCCCTCGTGTCCGGCTCTGGCTCCGGATCACCACCCCTCATGCGCGATTCTGACTTGACCCTGCCCAGCCCTAGTTCAAACCCCCACATGCAGCTCAGGCTCAACCCCCCGCTTTGCACACAGCTCCAGCTCAACCCTTTCTGGCCCCAGTTCAAACCCCCCACGTGCAGCTCTGGTTCAAACCCCGCCCTGTGGCCTGGCTCACCACCTTGCACATGGCTCTAGCTCCACCCCCTACAGCCCTAACTCACCCCAGGCTTAATCTCCTGCCCCCTCCCAAGACCCCAACCCACCGCCAGGCTTACCTCTCCCCACATACCCTCCGAACCCGAGGACTTACCTTTCAACAGGAGCTCCAGATGGTCCTGCTACTTTCCCAGCTGCAGAATATATGTTCCACTGGGGGAAAAAAGGCGCCCCTTGACTTATGTGAAATTTGATTTACATGAGAGAGCGTGGGAACGGAGCCCTTGCATAACTCGAGGCACTAGTGTATGCATCCATAGATCTCAGATTGCTTTATGAAGGACATAGTTATTATCTCCATATATTATCTTGCCATATTTTATATTTTTATTGATTTTAAATCTGTTCTTTGTTTCTATCTCTAATCCTCAGAATGAAAATTTTAAAAAAATTTATTAACTTTTTTAACTTCTGCAAGTAGTCATACCCCGAGATACTCCCATTCGGTTTATCAGAATTCGACTTTATGAGGAGTTTCATTTAATACCCCTACTTTGGGTTATGAGGCATTTCTTTGCATTTGGGAGGGCTGATTTGGATTTTGTGTGTCTCAGTGGGACGTGGCCACCCTGCAGCGGGAGAAAGGCTGCGGCTCCAGGCAACAGCTTCTTGCAGCTCCTGCCCTTCTGGTGCATCTCTCCACAGTGCTCGGCAGCGGTTTACTGGAGCCCCTGGCTGGCTGCAGTGGGCGCCCACCTCTGGAGCCAGGAGAGGAGGGCACAGTGCCCATCCGCTGAGCTGCCACCCCAGGCACTTCGGGCCACCCCCGCCTTTACCTTGACGCTGCTGTGGCTGATCTGGGTCTCCGCCTTGGCGCTGCAGCAGTGGCGTGCCCCAGCCCAGCCGGCAGCTGCGAGCTCCCTGAGCTCCTGGTGGTGCGGGCTGGGGCCGGGCAGAGTCTGGCGGCAGCTCTGGTAGGCGAGCACCGAGGGGATGGAGTCGGCCATGTCAGTCTTGATGAAGAGGCTGTGCAGGGGGGTGGCGGCGCCCTGCGAGAGGGTGGTGGTCTGGTGCAGGGAGGTAGACTTGTCCGAGTCCCAGCAGTAGATCATGCTGCTCTGCAAGACGTGGATGCTGGGCGCACAGCCCATTCTGGCCCCGCTGCTGCCACTCACCCCCTGGGTGGCTAGGGGGCCACCACCGCCCGACCTGTGCAGCTGTGCCTTGGGTTCCGTTCACCACCTGCGGTGTTCCATTCCATTTAGCACCTGGCCTGCTTGCCACTGCCATCTTGGCCGCCGCTGGCGGGGGCCTCTCTGCCATACAGCCCCACATGAGCGAGGCATCACCCCTTGCCAGCCATGGGCCTCCTGTGCCTGCCTAGCTCCCCACGCAGCCAGCCCCTGGCACCGCCCCCTGCCCGCTTAACCTAAGCTGCGCTCAGGCCGGGCTGCCTCTCTGTGCCCTGCTCTGCCCTGCTCTCCCCCTTGCACCGGCCCTGCTTCTGCAGCCGCAGGCAGCTACCCAGCTTTGTGCCCCCTTTCCAGGCGCTCTTCAATTTCCGTTCCCCTCACAGCCCTGTCTCTACACCTGGAACAGTCCCCCGAAAGCAGGTAAACAGCCATATTATGGAGTAATCAATGAAGGGGAAATGCCTTGTTAGGTTGTGTTATGATAACTCATGTTAACTATTGAAGTAATTGTGTTCATTTTAATGGGATTTGGTGGTGTTTTAGCATAAATGGGTGTAAATTTTGGGGCTCGGGATCACATAACATTTTTTCACATTGAAATTAATGGTAATTACGTTTTCGACTTACAAGAATGCACCCTAAGAGGGGTTTTTCAGGAATTAATTACCGTCGTAAGGCGGGGGAAGACTGTAAAGGTAATATGTTTCAGAGGGGTAGCCTGCGTTACTCTGTTTCAGCCACGAGTGCCAGGCACTGGACTTAATGACCTCTGGAGGTTCCTTCCTGTTTTAGGATTCATAAATTGATGACAGCTAGCAAAATTAGCAACATCAATTTAATTGCTTGCCCAAAGGCCCAAATTTTGCTCTCTAGTGTGTGTTGAGGCCAGGGTTATCCTTGGGGGCGGGGGGAGGCAAGGGGTCCAATGAATGAGATGACTCTGGTCAAATATTCAATTTGCTGTGGTACAAGCTGAGCCCTAATATCCATGATTAGAATCACACCCAAGGACAAAACTGACACAGAATAACCTTTATTAAGCCCTTTTAGATATAAGCCTGTCTCATTTCTATATGAATAAGGAAGGGTTTGAGGTGTAAAGCAAGGGCTTTAAGAATAAACAGAGAAATGCAGTCAAGAGAGTGTGACCTATTGCTAGTGGATTACACTTACCATGCAAAGGGTGAGACCTCTTTGTCTTGGAAGTGGAAATATATTTTAATCTAATAGCAAGCTATCATATATTCTCTAGTTAGCTAAAAATAACATTGATGTCACACACTTGGCCTGAAGTGCCATCTGCTCATTTTTATTTAGAGTTTCTCTTTTCATTTGATATTCTTTTTCGTTTGCTGTAATGATATGGAATAAATACGACTGATCACTGGGAACTCTATTCATCAGACATTTTAGCTCCATAGTTGCCAGTGATGGAATTTTTAGATTCCACACCAGTGGAGCTTGCATGTGCGTCATGAGCTGAAAATTTCTTGGTACTGAATCAACGAAACTGGGTCTCTTTGGACTTTTGCTCTTGTTGTTCTTGGTTGCACAAAGAAACTGCACTGTCCCGACACCCTGGAAAAGGTTCTGTTCCTGTCTAACAGTTTATCAATATGAAGACCAGGGCAGCACCAGGCCTGTCTATGGCAGTATAAAAATAAGTAGGGAGTTGAAATAAATACAATTTATTTCATGTTCTTTCTCCTATTCCTGGTCACAAATTGTCTACCAACAAACTGTAAGTCTTTCAGATGTACTCATTGTTTTAAATTATTTGCAGAATGCCAATAAATTTTGTTCTGGAGCTTATCCAGGACAATCTTTTTGGTGA
The DNA here is from genome assembly GCF_033958435.1 of Carettochelys insculpta. Lineage (NCBI taxonomy): Eukaryota > Metazoa > Chordata > Testudines > Carettochelyidae > Carettochelys > Carettochelys insculpta. The sequence continues at coordinate 46,583,663 of NC_134142.1, read as the reverse complement.
GATTTTGGTATTCTGAATTTGAACTGTTGTTGAGACTCCACAGATCATACATTCTCAGTAATGTTCACATATTTGCTGAGGGATAAATGCTACATTTATAATCAAGTTTCCAGAGATTAGTTTCCTTAATATTTTTCTGTAAATATTTTACAGTGAATTAAATTACTAGAATATTTGTTTAGGGTTGAAAATATTTGTGGATTTTTTCAGTATTTGCCCATATCTAGAATAATATTTATAATCAGTAGGAGGAGTGCCTGTCACGTGTAATTTCACTCGATTACAAAAGATTATCAGAACAAAGCTCTCTGTCATTTGATTTAAATCCCACAAAAAGTCAAGATACAGAATTTATGCCAATGAAGACACTTGGCAAAAAGGACTGGTGGCTTTATTTTGCAAAGTGCTGTCAATTCCCACTGGAGTTGAAGGAATTAAATATGTTAGTTCAGCACTCCCTGAGATCAGGTGCCAAATCAATTTGTCTGATTATATTTATTTTTCTCTACCTCCTCCCAAATTGTATTGAATTTGTGCCCCACAAAAAAAATAAAGAATTAAAACTATGGTCTGTCCTTTATCCAGCAATATTAGAAGCAGGAATAAGTAGGTTTGGGAGCCATACTGGTATATATTGCCTCAAGGAAATAATTTCCAATGCAATGCACAATAGCCTGGCCTGGTGGAATCTTGGATTACTGAATCTTGTGTAAGCATCTCAGCTTCAGTGTGTAATGCATGGAGGCTACTGCAGGCTGCCGTACAAACTGTATTTCTGTTAACAGAGACCTATGTGTCAAAGAGAGGATTACAAATGTGAAGGGATTATATACTATAAACTGAAAAGGTAGACAACTGAAGATACAGTTAAGATAAAAACAAGTATCAGAAGGGCATCCATGTTAGTTTGTATCCCCAAAAACAATTAGAAGTTCTGTGAACAGACCATGTGACCTGTGATGTGATCTCTCTAGCAGATTTTTTGGAGCGTAAACATCTGACGAAGTGGGTCTTCACCCACAAAAGTTTATGCTCCAAAAAAAATAAATCTGTTAGTCTCTAAAATGCCACAGGATTTCTCCTGTTTTTTTTTTTGAAGATAAAAAGTGAGAGGAAGTAAAAAATTAAAAGAAAATAAACAAGGTCAAAATAAAAAGTAAAAATAAAAGTTGCTTTTTGAAAATAAAAAAGGGAAGCAATCACATCACAGAAGGTCACATCATCTGTTCATCTAAAAATTTCTTACCTAGTAGGGGTCATTCAAAATAGTCTACTATGGTAAGGATCTGAAAAAGTGGGTCTGTCCCACAGAAGCTCATCGCCAAATAAATCATTTTGTTAGTCTTTAAAGTGTTACATTTCTGCTGCGTTGTTTTGTTGGAATACAGACTAACATGGCTACCTCTCTGTCACTATGGTAAGGACTGTTATAAAGAGGACTGTGATCTCTTGTTCTCCAGACTGCCTGAAGATAGGATAAGAAGTCGTTGGCTTAATCTGTAGCAGGGGAGATTTAGATTAGATATTGCAAAAGACTTTAACTATAGAAACAATTAACTACTGGAATATGTTATTAAAGGAGGGTGTGGAATCCCTGGTGCTTAAAGTTCTTAAGAATAGGTTGAACAAAAAAGGGTCAGGGATGGTCTAGGTTTACTTGATCTTGTTTCAGATCACATATATGGACTAAATCCCCTCTCTAGGCCCCTTCAAGTCAAAGCTGATTTTTCTAATTCCATGAAAACTGTTTTTTCTATATAAAATTAGCTTTTTGACCAAGTATGAGGGTGTTTTCTTAATGTGTGGTAAAACTTAATTTTGTTATAAAAAAAAAAAATTGAGTACTCAACGACTGAAAAGTTTTTTGTCTTTTGTCAGGAAAAATGAAAATTTTCCAGTTTGAAAATGACAGTGTGTCATGAAAATCATAGTTCAGGTGCCTCCTGTCCTGATTCTCCTCTATGACCTAATTTTCCAGCTGGATTACATATCCCACGCTGCATTGCAGTAACTCAACAAGGGCTGGATGCAGTAGTGCATTATGGATAGGATTAATGAGTAACTTCATTAGGCTACTTCTGTCTTGGTTATTACCACAATGCTAGCACCCAGAGCTAGTATGATTATACCATTGTACATCCGCCCCAGTCACCAGTTACAGAATTGGTGAGCATTGGCAACGTGGTGGACAGAACCAGTTCACTCTTTGCATTTATGCACTTGTTTTTTTTCTGTGATACTACAGCAAGAATTTGATGTTCTCTGAACCCACTACCACCTTCCTGTCCCATTCATTAGCTCTGCTCTTAGAGTATAGACACACACTGAAACATCTGTTACATCACCCCCTAAGAAAAAAGCTACTCTCAAGTGGCCCCCTCCACTTACTCTGCTCTTGGGAACGTGATTCTTGTAGGATTAAATAGGCATATTTAGGCTTAGTTTAGTTTAGTTTAATGAAAATGTTGTTTAGATTAAGTAAAAATAAAGAGATTTTAGCAGCCAGGGGATGTCTTGAGGGGAAAAAACTGGCAAAATAAGAAGTAAAAATGGTAAACTCAAAGGCTACGTCTACATTAGCCAAAAACTTTGAAACTGCCATTCAAATGGCCCTTTCGAAGTTTACTAATGAAGCGCTGAAATACATATTCAGCACCTCATTAGCATGCGGGCGGCCGCAGCACTTCAAAATTGATGCGTCTCGCCACCGCGCAGCTTGTCCAGACAGGGCTCCTTTTTGAAAGGACCCCACCTACTTCGAAGTCCCCTTATTCCCATGAGCAGATGGGAATAAGGGGACTTCCAAGTAGGCAGTATCCTTTCGAAAAGGAGCCCTGTCTGGATGAGCCTCGCGGCGGCAAGCTGCATCAATTTCGAAGTGCCGCGGCCGCCTGCATGCTAATGAGGCGCTGAATATGTATTTCAGCGCTTCATTAGTAAACTTCGAACTGGCCATTTGAATGGCCAGTTCGAAGTTTTTGGCTAGTGTAGACACGGCCAAAGTGTGGCTAATAAGGGAAGAAAAACCATTTACTATCAGAACTGTTTCTAACAAAGCAGAGTTCTTTTGTGGTGTGATCTCGAAGCATCATAAAATCATGTCTACTCCAGCCCCAAGAGAGGGTTAATCCCAAACAAGTCAATAACTAGATTTGAATGAGGATAACAGCAATCAATATGGTGTCATTTGTTGGTTGCATTATATAGAACAACCAGGCTCATTAGGAGTATTATCTGATCCTGCATGATAATACAAGATCAAGTTGGGGTGAGAGAGTTGTCCCTGCGGCTGGTATTTTTGTGAGTACTCTGATCAAATGCTTATGATTTTTTTTAAATCAATAAATAAAACAAAAGTTTTCTGCAAATGAGAATGGAACTAACCTCCTCTGAATAGCTGATACCTACTAATTCTTGGCACCACAATCAATGAAGAGCAGTCGGGACCCTTCTTTCTTTATATCCTCTGTACTGTGGATAGCTGTGGTGGGTACTGCTCTCAGGACTACTCCAAAGACTCACAGAGCAAGTGACTTGGTCCCATGGGTGTGAACAGTGCAGCTGTCACGGCAAATAACTTTCCCTATCTGTTCTCCATCTTGTCTATTCAGAGAATAAGCGCTAGCACCAGGGGCAGTCTTACGATGTGTTTGTATAGTGCCACACATAATGGGGTCCTAATTTCAGCTGGTGCTAATATTCATATTACAGTAGCCATAGGAGGTCTTATTCTGCTGTGATTCTAGTACAAGTGCTATTAGCTTGGTTGCACTGAGGGAGTCAGGGTACTGGAGTCGGCAGTGGCTGACCTTTGTGTTATCAGGGCATCTGACAGAGGTGTGATTACAGTAACACTGTGATTCTAGTCTTGGAATCTAGTGTTGTGGTGCTACCATGATTTCAGTTACTGCCTTGTTATGTTTAATAGAGCACAATCAATTGCTGCTCAGCAGTGAGCACCTAAAGATATACTGGCTGTGTCTACACTCGAGAGTTTTGTCAATAGAAAAGGCCTTCTGTCGACATAAGTCAGGGAGTGTCTATACACAAAGCATTCTGTGGACAGAGTCTCGACAGAACTCTGCATTTGTCTTGACGGTGTTATCCCTCAAAAATTTGAGGAATAAAATTTCTGTTCACAGAGTTCTGTCGACAGAAGTGCAGTGTAGCCACTTCTGTCAACAGAAAGGGCTTCCGGGTCACTGGGCAGCCCTGTTTGCCAAGCGTCCAGTTAGCCATTTTGACTGTCAACAGTGGTCAGGGCAATCTGGCTCCTCTCTGTCGACAGAGCGGATTGCAGTGTCGATCTGCTTTTGTGTGTGGATGCACTCTGTCGACAGATGCTTCTAGTGTACACATAACCACTGTCTCCCCTCAGAGGCTTTCATGTCATTCATGTAATAAGAAGCAGCACCTTTCCTGCTGTTCATTTCAAGAGTGTGCTGTCATCACAAAAATGATGAAAGTTAACTACTGAGGATGTTTCAGAGCTAATTTTCAAAGTTGATTGTCTTGGTCATTTGATTGAAATGCTTTTGGTTGCCAGCTAATATAATATTTCATTCTTATTAGTGTCTGACTTGAATAGCAATTAGGAGGGAAAGCATTCCATTAGGCTACCATCTTGCAATAATAAATCATATTCTCATTTCCTGCTGATTGTACATGCTTTGGGAATGGATGGTACTGATCAAATCTTACTTAAATTGGTTGAGTGCATCGAAGGAGACACAAGGAATCCCCTACTCTGGCTGTATTTTGGATAAAGCATTTTGAAATAACTGACTTTCACCTTAGGTTCTGTGGTACATAAAATGACAGAACATTTAAAACTTCACATGCTTCAAAAGGAAAAAAAAGTGCACCTAGTTTTGCATGAGTGATGCAGACAGAAATGGCACAAGTGCTTAACACGCTAGTTCTCAAGGCCAGTGAAGGCAATGCCGCCTCAAGGCTTTTGTGCCTATTTTGTACATTTAATGTACTTAATTACATGTATTAAGTGAAACAAATTGGCTATTAATATGCAGTGTGCCACTTGGCTATTTTGTTAGAGGCAGAAATATATGATCAGTAAATGGGTTATTAGGATGTTTCCCCTACTGTCTGTAACTTTCCTTGCATCTCTGGCCCTTTTGCAGGGACTGGCTTAAACACATTGGAAGCCTTCTGCAGACTCAGTCAGTCTTGGCACTCCTTTGTAATAACTAGTTCATGCTTCTCTGCTTACTACTGAACTCTTTGGGGCATTGATAGTAGCAGCTATAGAAAGAGAGACAGAGGAAGCTGTGATGGAGAAGCAGGGAGGGCCATAGAAAGCTGCCAGTGGGAGTGGTATCAGTAGAAGGAGAATTAGAGGAAGCAGATCTCTCCCTTTCTCCCCTGCAGGAGCACTTTCACCCACATTGGGTAGAGCATATAAAGCATCATCAGAAATACGGGCGTTCTGTTGGGAGTATCATCTCTTACGGAAGGCGATGAAATCCGCTCAAAGGTAGAAGATGCCGTGGACAGCTCAGATCCTAGTTAGAAGGTCTTGGGTGTGGCTGGAAGCAGGAAGGTACATGAAGGAAGGGAGTGTGGGAGCCAGGATTTGGGGAATAAATTTAGGCCCCTCTGTAATCCCCATCTAATGTCTCATTGGGGAACATAAATGCTTGATTGGGCCAGCAGGACTTTGGCTACTCAATGATCAGCAGATCACTCTGTCCAAGGTATGTAAAGTGGAGGGTGAATGGAGAAGCTGAGGTAAGCATATGCAGAACCACTATCTTTTTCCTCTCCTCCCACTAGGGCAACTGTAGGTTCTGCTGTTGTTAGAACTGAACCTCCCATTTTCTCCACCCATCCCATGCCTCTGCTTACTTACTACATCTGATGGTTGGGACGAAAAACAGGTGGTCACCACTGGCTATTGTCTGACCTAGAGCAATGACTCTCAACTAGGGGTACATGTACCCCTGTGGGTACACAGAGGTCTTCCAAGAGGTACATCAGTTCACCTAGACACACACCTAGTTTTACAACAGGCTACATAAACAGCACTAGCAAAGCCGGTATAGTTAAAATTTTACTCAAACAATGACCTACAGTGTTACACACTGAAATGCAAGTTAAATATTTATATTCCAAATTATTTTTATAATTATATGGCAAAATGAGAAAATAAGCAATTTGCCAGGAATGTGCTATAACACTTCTTTATTTTTATGTCAGATGTTATGAGCAAGTCACTTTTAACTGAGGTGAAACTTACGGTATTCAAGACAAATCAGACTCCTGAAAGGGGTACAGTATTCGAGGAAGGTTGAGAGCCACTGCTCTAGAATGCAGCTGCTACTTCCCTTACGGGCTGTTCTGGAACCTGTGAAGGAAAGGGAGAAAAAAAAATTACCAGCTCCCTGGCAGTAGTAAGAGCTTCTTACAGAACTCACTCCTGTCAGCATGGAGCACCTTGATTAATGTACTGCACGCAGTGCGGATTGCATCAGCAGGTCAGCTGCGCCCATGCAGCATCTTAAGTGTAGACATGTCGTAAGACTGTGATGAGTTACTTCTGAGCTTGGGCCTGCTTAAGCCAAATGAGTCACTCCTGAGCCATAGTGTGTGAGGAGTCAGGAGAAGCAGTTACCTGAAGATCTTGTGATAGGCCTCACAATATTCAGTCAGGGTTTAGCCAATTGACAGGTGAGGACCCAACCAAGTGAGCACAAGTCAGGTATGTAGGCTGCTAAGGGCCTAGTCTGCTCAACATCACTTCTTGTCTGGGAACAGCATAACTGACAGTAGTTTCAACAGATTCCTGTTCCTGTACCCTTTCCCACACTAACCATCCCTTCTTCCAGCCTGCATCTGCTCCTGCTTCAGCTGGCCACTTGGCAGTTCTGACACGTGCCATGTTTTAATTCACTAGGTCCACTTTAAAGTCACACCTTCAGTTAATTTGCATTAACTTTCCTGAGTGTCCCTAAAAAAACCCCACAGCCAGAGACACACATGGAGGTCAGCATAGTTTCTATCTTTATTTTCCATTTTCTTTGACATGTGAGGTCTGAATCATTTTCTTCCATCATTTAGTGGATGACCACTGTTCTCAAGGAAATCTTTATGCCATTAAAAATGCAGCATTTTCATTAGGAAAGTCCAAAACTTCAGATACATAAGCTTATTTTTCAGGAATATACTAATGCAAGTTTAAGACAATCTTGATTCTTTCCCTGCTGTAGTGCTTTTCACCTGTTCACCATCTCTTTGGCTGGCAATAGACAGCTAAAACATCTGATTGCATTGCTTTGCTGCTTTTTGGAAAATCAGGTAGATTGCTTTTCCTTGTGCTGAGGAAACGGAATGCAAGTTTTCATACCACTACAACTCATTCAGTGAGTTATTCCATTTCTTGAGAGCATGCCAGAGCACCCCAGTTAATTCACTACAATTGCTGCTGCTAGCATTTTGCCTCTGCATGCTTTCTTTCCAATTGTAATCAGCAGCACTGTAATCACTTGTTTGAAAGTGAAATGGATTTTGCATTATTTATTTATTTTATTTTTTGTAACCGTTTTATCTTAATATTGACATTCCAAATCATGCCAAAATGCTTGTAGGTACCATGAGTGAAGATATTTTGCCTGTTCCATAGGGCAGAGAAAGAGAATGTTAAGATTCAGAAAATATGGCACTTTTGAAAAACTGATGCATCCATATATATTTAGAAGCAATCTATAAGCAAAAAATATCCAAAAATCACTTAACCGCACCACTGGCCTCATATAAATACAGAAATAAGCTAAGCTCATTACAAAACTTAAGAAGAAACATGATGCTGTAGGGAAGTAATCAAATAAGAATAAACAGTTTTCTATATTGTGTGTATATAAGAAAACATCTTGGTTTAGTGGAAGGACATCCAATGGAGAAAGTGCCACCTGAGAAAATTGTATCATGCAACATAGAAAATGTTAGTGACATTCTTTGAAAAAATAAAAAAAAGTCTGTGATGCTAATTGTTTTTCCAGTTTCATGAAATGTTGTACACAAAATAAAAAGGGGCCTAATACATGCCAGTAGAATCCACCAATTTTTTTTTGTCGCAGCAGTCACGGTCCCACAGTTAAAAATCTCTGTGTATGTTGTTCTCCATTTTTGATAGTGCAAGAGTCTTATGAGTCACTCCTGAGCCAGAGAGTGTGAGGCAGAGGCAGTTACCTGAAGAACTTGTGACAGGCTTCACAACATTCAGCCGGGGGTTTAGCCAATCTACAGGTGAGGACCCAACCAAGTGAACTCAGGTCAGGTATATAGACTACAGCGCAGGATCTGATCAGTGAAGACTTTTCTTGAGTGGCTGAAAGTTTCTTGAAGATTTAATGTTTTCATGCAAAATTTTCCAGTTTTTGACGACTCTGTTCATTACTATACCTGACTGTGACTGTCAGTGTATTACCCTAATAAGAATATACTGGTATCAAGGGTATATTTTTTTAAATGGGCAGTGAATATTTTTAAGCGACAAGCGGCTTAATATTAAAATTACTTTTAAAACAAAGACTAAACTTTAATTATTTTAGTGTATGCTGATCAGAGCCATTCCAGTAATTATGTATTACATTTATTTGGGTGCTTTCACTGAAATGTTATACCTGCTGGAAGTTTGCAGTTGTGTCGCTGAAATTAAGCCTCCCCCACCAACCCCGTGCCCCTCAGCATTGACTAGAGGGCAACAGCTAACTGGTTAAGTGAGGAACAGCAAACTGAGTGATGGTGGGATTGGTGGAAATTTTGGAATATAAAATCAAAGCAAAACTCCCTCAGTGTGTTAGAAAATTCCACATTTGAATTATGGGCAGTATTTGAAAAATGAAGATTTGAGATACCCATCAAAATGCACCTGCAGCTGGGAGAACAAATCCAGTATCAATGCATTATGTATGTGAGATAGGTGTTATATCACAGCCTGAGAGGTTAGGTTAGGAGACAGTTAGGTTTCTTGAAAATACCTGATTTGTACATAGAGTTATGCAAATTGTGTGTGCAGTTGCTGGCACACTTTTGTGCATACTTTTTTGTGTATGGATCTGGACTTGCATAATTAGTAGTTAATTTTAAACTAGCACTTAAAGACACCAACCAACAACAGGGCTCCTTGTGCTTAGTAAGAAGAGGTCCCAGTCCTGCAGAAGTTTCCAATCTAAATAGAAAAGACAGCTCAATTGGGGCAGAGTGACAGAATGATGAAATCACTTGATCAAGGTCACACAAGAAGTGATTAACAGAAGTGGGGTTTGAACTCTGGTCTCCACTTTCTCATAGCCAATGACACATTCATTAGACCACAGTGCTTGTCATGTGACACATACATACAGCTACCTTTCTCACTGCATGTTTTGGATTAGTGCACCTCACTCTAGTCTCTGTTCAGGTTAAACAGGTTGGTATAGTGAGAGCTTCAAGGTACTTCATGAAATCTTCAGATGTCCCCTCTCCTCTGGTAATAGGATGCTCTCCTGGGAAAGGTTTTATGGCTAGGAGATGGGAGTTTTGTTTGTAACTGTCATGCAGTTACAGCAGCAAAGCTTTAGCAAAGCTATTACCTCTTGAAAATTTGGGTCTTAATACCAACATAGACACAGAGTAAAGATGTAACTGTTATTTAGTTATGTGCCTGAGAATGATGGACTAAATAGCTTCTATTGACTGAAAATGAAGAAGGGAAAGAAATCCCATAGTACTTCTGCTGCCAGGGGATCCTCCTGGTTAAGGGAAAAAAAGCTTTTAAATCCATGTGTAATCCACATACTTACATGTGGTTAAATGTCCCATGTAGTGGGACCTAGACCACTTCACAGAGAAAGAATAAGTGTCCGCTACAGCCTAAGTTGAGAGCCAGATGGCCTTTAGCTCAAGCTATAGAGGCACCTGCGTTAAGTTCCAGAGGTCCCCCATTTGAGTCTGCCTGTTGTCAGCTATACATGCACTTAATATCCTGGGGACTGGGGCACAAGGCCATAGGCTTCAGCCTATACAATGTGGCTTCAGCTTTCTGCCCTGGGCCCCTGTGAAGCTAACATTGGTCCTGCTTGGTGGGCCCCATGAAATCTGCACACAGGTCTGTAGGAGGCTCTAGACCCTTTGTTGAGGGGATTAATGGTATTACCTAGGGCAGTGGTGAGCAAAGTGAGGGCCATTAAATTTTATTAGGGGGTTACAGCACGATCCGCTGCTGAGTCTCAGGCTCATCTCTCTCATTAAAAATGTTGAAATGTTACTGTTTTTATGCACGTGTTCCCATTTAATAAAGATTTTACATTCTATATATTTATTTTCTTACACATGCAGAAAGGGATTTTTATGTGAATATTACCCACATCTCTGTTGGCTTGGACAGAGCGGCACACACACAATCCAGCAAGTTTTTGGAAAATGTTGGGAATAACTTCCTAGTACAAGTGCTGAAGGAATTGACCAGTAGCCATGCACAGCTTGATCATCTGCTCACTAACAGGGAAGAACGAGTAGGAGGAATATAAGTGGGTGGCAACCTGGGCTGCAGTGATCATGAGGTGGTGGATGTCAGGATGCTGACAGAAGGAAGAAAAATGAGCAGTAAAATAGAGATCCTTGATTTCAGAAGAGCAGACTTTGACTCCCTCAGAGAACTGATGGTCAGGATCCCCTGGAAAGCTAAAACGAAGGGGAAGCAAGTTCAGGAAAACTGGTGGTATTTTAAAGAAGCCTTACTGAAGGCACAGGAACAAACCATCCCAATGCGCAGTAAGAAAAGCAAATGAGGTAAGCAACCAGCTTGATGAGCTTAAACTCAAAAAGGATATGTATAAGAAATGGAAACTTGGACAGATGAATAAGGAGAAATACTGGGAGAATACAGGGGAGTAATCAGAAAGGTGACAGCACAATTGGAACTGCAGCTAGCAGAGAATGTGAACGTTAATAATAAAGGTTTCTACAGGCATGTTAACTGTAAGAGGGTGATTAATGAGGGTGTGGGGCTGTTACTGGATGAGGGAGATAACCTGGTGACATATGATGTGGGAAACGATGAAGCACTTAATGATTTTTTTTGCCTGTTTTCACAGACAAAATCAGCTCCCAGACAACTGCACTAGGCAATGCAGTATGGGAAGGAGGTGGGCAGCTGTTGGTGGGGAAAGAATAGATTAAGGGCTATTTAGAAAAGCTAGACATACACAAATCCATGGGTCCAGATTTAATGCATCCCAGGGTAATGAGGAAACTGGCAAGTATAATTTCAGAGCCTTTGGCCATAATCTTTGAAAACTCATGGAGCTCAGGATTGACTCTGGATGATTGAAAAAAGGCAAACATAGCACCCATCTTTAAAAAAGGAAAGAAGGGCAATCCAGGGAACTATAGGCTGATCAGCTTTACCTCAGTCCCTGGAAAAATCATGGAGGGGATCCCCGAGGAATCCATTTTGAAGCACTTGGAAGAGGGGAAAGTGGTCAAGAGTAGTCAGCATGGATTCACCAAGGCCAAGTCATGCCTGGCCAATCTGATTAGCTTCTGTGGTAAGGTAACTAGCTCTGTGGACACGGGGAAGTCAACGAATGTGATACACCTTGACTTTAGCAAAGCTTTTGATACAATCACCCATGATATTTTGGCCATAAGGTAAGGAAGTATGGATTAGATAAATAGACTGTAAGGTAAATAGACAGATGGCTAGATGATTGGGCCCAATGGGTAGCTCAATTTCTCATTGGCAGTCAGTTTCAAGTGGAGTGCCCTAAGGATCAGTTCTTGGGCCGGTATGGTTCAACATCTTTATTAATGACCTGGATGAGGGGATGGATTGGACCCTCAGTAAATGTGTGGATGACGCTAAGCTAGTGGGACAGGTAGCTACATTGGAGGATAGGAATAGGGTCCAGAGTGACCTAGATAAATTGGAGGATTGGGCCAAAAGAAATCTGATGAGGTTCAACAAGGATGAAAGCAGAGTCCTGCACTTGGCATGGAAGAATCCCAAGGGAGTGAAAGTCAGGAAGACAGAGGTACAAATGCACATATAAAGTGTGAGGAAGTGAAATATGTAAAAAAAATTATGAACATCCTGCAGTAAACATATACCACATTGCAAATCAGTGTGTGTGTGCACTGTTCTTAAAATAGGGGTTACAAAAAGTATGCTTTGACATTATTAAGGACTGTCTGGTATTTACATACATCATGACTTTTGAGTTATTGAGTTTATTACTGAATTGGAAAAAAATGGCTCTTCTTGCTATTGTGGTTGCTGACCCCTTAACTCTGTCATTCGTAGTTAACAATAATATTCAATATTAAGCTAGATAGCTTATGCTTCTGCTGCTAAAGCTGATGATTAAAGGTGTATTGAACAAGTAGTCTAGCCTTCAACCAGGACCTGATTGAAAGTCCACTGAAGTCAAATGAAAGGTGGGGCCCTGGTTTGACCCACCACTGATTCTGGATAAGTTTTGATCCTGGAGTTCCTGATTTGGACCTTGTCTTTGTAATAACTTCAGACTCCCTGATTGTATATAACTGTTGAAAGGCTTGGGGCTTTGTCACATCTTCCCATTTTTACATCCTGTTATAAATTTCTCTCTTGAACTGAAATATTTTTATTAAATTACACTAGTGATGTATAAGATACACAATGCATTTCAAGTTGCTCTGACACAAAAGTAACATGTCTCAGTTACTCCGTCAGGGTGTTACAGCAATATTTCTGTTCTGCTATATTACACCCTCTTTTTAGGGAAGTCCTTGTGTGTAACAGATGGTTCAGTCTCACAGGGAATAACAACATTCCTTTGAATTGTTTTCAAGTTCTATGTCTGCTCTCACTTCACCGGCACATTCCACACTTGCTCATCACCATTTCTTCGATGTCCCTATTTATCTCTGGCAAAAATACTTCTCTAGCTCTCATTTTTATTTGGCCATTCCTAGGTACCCTTCATGTATTTGTTACAATATTTTCTTCTCATCACAATAGGTGCACAGTCCCCTTCATGAGAATTGTTGCAATCACTGGAAGCACAGTTTTATAGTGGAAATAGCAGGTGGGAAGTGTTGATATTTTTTTACCTCCTCCACTATGTGTTTTACTGCTTGTGGCATTTCACCATTAACTGTTTGTGTCTCCAGTTCACCATATATGCCTGACACTTTTATCATGGTCATATGCATATGTTTTTCTTGTTTCAGATTATCAGGCTGTGTATTCTCAGATGGAACATTTGAGAATGTCTCTGTCATTACTAAGTGCATCCAGGTTGGAACTCCATGGTCACAGCATACTTCTGGATTTTCAAGAGCAGTCACTAGTTCGTAGGCGGTGCTTTTCTTGCTTCCATTTTATGTGTTGCAGTTAGAGTTTTGTGACCTGCCTCTGCTTTGAAGCTATGATCCTAGAGAAAGTCATGACGTGTTAGACATTTCTGCTGCCCTTTTTCAATTTGTGCATTATTGTGAAGTGGAGTGGCTTCCCACTGAGCCAAAGAGGGAGGGGGACCATTCTGGGATTGTTGGTGGGCAGAGCCAGGCCATGCTCACCCCTTCCACGGGAAATCAGAAGGCAGACCAGAAAGCAAAAAAAGGTCAGGTCCTAAGGATCTTGGAGCTCTCAGTGTCCAAGGGGATCTATCAAAATCCTCATGATGCATATAATTTACCAAAGAAATGACAATGGTTCTGTTCTTACGTGTAAGGGTATGTCTACACTTGCATTCCTCTTTTGAAAGAGGTATGCAAATGAGGAGATCAAAAATGCAAATGAGGCACAGATTTGCATATTGTGTGCCTCATTTGCATATTCCTGTTTCGAAATAGCTTCTTTTGAAAGATGAAAACCAGTGTAGATGCTGCTCTGTTGAAAGTAAACCCCATCTTTATAAAAAGGGAAGAAGGATTCTTTCGCAGATGGGGTTTACTTTCGAAAGAGCAGCATCTACACTGGTTTTCTTCTTTCGAAAGAAGCTATTTTGAAATAGGAACATGCAAATGAGGTGTCAGACATGCAAATCGGTGCCTCATTTGCATTTTTGATTTCCTCATTTGCATACCTCTTTCAAAAGAGGAATGCAGGTGTAGACACGCCCTAAGTGTTTTCTTTGTTTACTGTTCCACTCCTTATGGTCTACATACACCCATACTCACCCTCCTTGTTTCACTACAGTTACTAAACTGTGAATTCAATCTGTTGGTTCTTCTAGTCTACAAATTATGCCATTTGCTGCCATATTTTGCAGCTTTTTTCTAGCCTTGTTAAGGCTTGTATAACTTTTCATGTCGCATATACCACCGATGGTCTATCCTTTCTTAAGTGGTAGCTTGTATATTACTTGCATATTTCTTGTGACTATATCTTCATTAATACGTTCATGTCTAGCTCAGTGGTCTTTTCTGTCTCTATGGCATACATCCTCTGAATGAGACCAAGAACCTCACATGTATGTAGGCCAAAGACTGCTTGCTAGTTTCTGTTTGTTCACCACAGACTATTTTATTATTTTGCCTTTTTAGTTATGTGTCAGCATTCATTATCCCAGTGATGGAATTGTTCTTCCACTGTAGTTTGTCACACTTTTGTATGGTCCTTACAGTTCTCTGTTTCAATTTGTGTTACTACATTCCCTTGTGTTACAGTGTCAGTCTCATGTCTCACACAAGCACTATTTGTGCACATTTTAGTTAGCAAACCTTTTTCATTTCCAGGTTGACTGTTGTTGTGCATCAGAGTACCTCTCCCCCTTCATTTGAGGAATCCATTTCTGCACCTAATACATGTGCTCACTGCTTTCTTTTCACACTTTAGCATAATGGCTTATTATGGTTTCTACATATTCACCTCACTGCTGGGCATTTTCTATATCCGTGCTGGTTGGCACACGGCTGGCATTGTTCCCAGTTTTTCTTTTTTTTTTTCCTTGCTAATTTAATTTCTGTGAACTTTTCCCTTCCTTGTTTAGTTATGATGCTTGTCATATGCTCAGCACCTTTCTCTTGGCTTTTTATTTGTATTTCTGTTTATTTTGCTGCTTGGCATATACATATTGCCCTTTTGAGAGTCAGATACATCTCCCTTAGTAACCATTCACACACTTGTTTATTGTGTCATCCAAGGACAGTCTGGTTTTTAGTGAAACAGTCTTGAATGTTCCATAATTACAGGACTGACTTCTATGTTTTACGTCTATGGCAAACTCCTCTATTGTTTTCCTTTCATTCTGTGTTCTCATCCTGGCCAGACACCTTTCAAAATTAATTTATTTGTTCATAAGGACACAGAGAAAGCATCTGAGGATCATTACTGTTGCAAAGCTTTCCTCTCTTTCCCCACCACCTGTGTGGAATGCAGTGTGTATGTGTCGGGTTTCTTTGCCTGAAACTTAGAACAGAACAATATTTTTGGTTATCCTTCTCTTTATTAGCTCCAGTGGCTTTCATATACCACTGAAACAAATTGTTGGTTGAGCAGTTTCCAGAAATATTTCAGCATTTCCCTTGAGTCTTGGGGTTGGTGGGGGAGATATTTGTTATTGCGCAGGCGCTGTAGAAGCCATTACAGTGTTACCTTTCATTGGGTCTTCCAGCACACTCAGCTCCCCACTCTTGGTACCTTGTGGTATTTTTCTGATGAAGGTGCCAGTCTCACCATAAACCCTTCCTATCTTAGGAACACAAGCTATATATTGCAAAGAGATAAACTTCCCATTGTTCTGTGTAGATGCAGCCTTTTGTCTACACGTGCCCCAAACTTCGAAATGGCCATGCAAATGGCCATTTCGAAGTTTACTAATGAAGCACTGAAATGCATATTCAGCGCTTCATTAGCATGCGGGCGGCAGCAGCGCTTCGAAATTGATGCGCGTTGCAGCCGCGCCGCGCGTCCAGACGGGGCTCCTTTTCGAAAGGGCCCTGCCTACTTCGAAGTCCCCTTATTCCCATGAGCTCATGGGAATAAGGGGACTTCGAAGAAGGTGGCGTCCTTTCGAAAAGGAGCCCCGTCTGGACGCGCCGAGCGGCGGCAAGCCGCATCAATTTCGAAGCGCCGCTGCCGCCTGCATGCTAATGAAGCGCTGAATATGCATTTCAGCGCTTCATTAGTAAACTTCGAAATGGCCATTTGCATGGCCATTTCGAAGTTTGGGGCACGTGTAGACACGGGTGTCCAGGTGTAAAATTTAAATCCTTCAAACCTCTGGTCAGCTGCTGCCTAAAACTGGGGGTACTTAAATTTGTGGTGATGGCCTTGTGCAAAGCTACCTGAGTCCCGGTGCCACAGAGCTGCTCAATGCCCAGACCCAGATGCAGTCCTCAAAATAGGTGTTCCCCTTCCTATCTTATCCATCCCCCTCCTAGTTCACCAGAAATAGAGAGAATAATTCTATAGCCCCATTGTTAGTCCACTCACTTTGGAGACCCTGATTCCAAATCCTGCTTCAATGAATATTTAAGTATTTCACAGAAAGTGGAATGTATCCACAGGAGAGGTTGAAAGAGCTCACCCCACATTATGCTATAACCCAACAGTTAGCTCGTTCAGTGGGAAACCTGGATCCAAGTCGCCGTTCCACATCAACTGGAGTGTGAAGTAGAACAGGGTCTACATGTCCTAGAGTGCTTTAGCCAAGGCTATTGAAAATAAGGGTACTCCTACCTCTTCCATTTCAGTTTTTAATGCAAAAGGACTTATCTGGCATGGGTGTCTAACGTCATGGCTGTGAATCCTGAAAGAGAGAGACATTCCCTCCACAGCATTTTCTACTGCATAGATTATGTCTTCATATCCAGTTGGCTGGCTTCTGAGAATGCCATCTAACTCTCCACAGGCAGTGTATGGAGTAGCCTGGATGCCTAGTGTGGGGCTGGAATTCCTACAACAATGAGCATTATTTCCTGATGTGGATCTAGCCTTTAAAATGCATAGGAGTCTTTGCATGGACTTCCTGAGCTTTGGCCTTTTGGATCTCTACTATCATACGCATGCAGCGCAGAAAAGAGAACAAGTGTTTGCATGTGCACATGAATAGTCTGGCTCATCTCAGGTGGAATTCAAAGTTTTAATCATTTGACTTGGTAATCGTGATCTTTAACTTTTGCTTTAAACTTTAAAGCTTAATTTGTTTTGATTGAGTTTCTAATGTTAATTAGTGAGGCTGACACAATTAAAGACATCAAGAACATATACTTATGTTCCTTATAATTATGACATAATTGTTTTAGTATGTTAAATGACTTCACTAATAGATTTTTCCTGTTTCAACAGCAGCATTACAACCAGCTCTATTTTATGAGCTAACTGACAGCGTATTCAGTAGGTGCTTTTAAGCATTTTAGGCCAAGTTTTGTTGGGTATTCATCTACCAATGAAATATTCATACATTATATTTTTATTTATTATGAAGGACTTTCCCTGAAGAGGTTAATGCTTGGTTTGGTTAGACAGCTATAACATTCAGTCAAACTAATGGTAATCTTGGAGTACTATTGTACTAAATGTTATTATATCAAATGCACTTGATAAATATTTGACTATCTGATATTAAACAGCATTTCAAATGGGATGCATGGATAACAAAACATACTGTGGCCATTTGTTAATAATGTTAAACTTACAAATTTAATGTCATCAACAATAAAATGATGTAGCAGGTATAGATATACCTTACTCTTCAAAATGGGTTTTGTTTGTCTTATATAAGAAGTTCAATAACTTATGTGCACTCTTTCTATTAAGAGTAATTTTGACGGGTACATATTAACAATAAAGCCCACATCCATTGTTTGCTCATAATTTATTATGTTTCTTTCTAGTAGTATTATTAGAGGCAAAAGAGAACGGTTAATTATGTGATATTACGGAGCATATAATCTACTCAAAATCCCCATACTCTGGTCCAGCAGCCACTGAATCTTTATATGGCACTTACCTACAGAGAAGTGGCTGATCGTATTACCCTGGCTCTTCTCCTCATTTCCAGATGCTAAATTGCATTGAAAAACTACTAAAATAGATTAAATGGTTTCCAAACATTATCAGGCAATTATATAGTTTCTGCAGAGACCTTATGGCTACGTCTAAAGTACAGAGACCTTTCAAAGGGAGCTTTTCTGGAAGATCTCTTCCGAAAGATCTTCTTTCACAAGAGTGCGTTTGCACGCAAAAAAGCAGATCAAAAGTGATCTGCTCTTTTGAAAGAATGGGCCAAGGACTGAAAATGAAGACTGTTCTTTCAAAGAAGGGCCCTGAAGAGCGTCTACACACGTTTTCTTTCTAAAGAAGCTTTCAAAAGGGGGCGCTCTTCCTGAAGTGGGAAAGGAAGAGTGATTTTGAAAGATGCACCACATTCTATTTACTTTCAGAAGAAAGCTTTTTGTGTGTAGATGGTCCATGGGCTTTTTTGAAAGAGCCCCCTTTCAAAAAGTCTCTCAAAAGAACTTACTAGTGAAGACGCAGCCTATGTGATTGTGACAGGCAGGGGACATAATGCACAAGGTGATTAAAGCACTCTATGACAAAGCTTTAGCACCCTTTCTCAGAAGGTAATTGGACAATTTATTAATATAACAATACATGTGTATTAATAAAGGTGCCTAATAGAGAAACAGTTAATATAGAATTAAAGGACAGAAATATAATTAATGCCAATCGGCATGTATTTAAGGCACATAGGTCCTATCAAACTAACCATTTCCTTTTAAAAAATGAGATTACAAGTTTGGTTGACAAAGTTGATATTGTTGATAAAATCGGGTCTGCTTAGGAGGTGGGGGAAGGGGACAATTGTACCAGAACCAGGAGATTCCAAGGGACCCGGCTGCTGTTGCTATTGTGGTGGCACCGGGAGCCCTGGCCTCTTTGAATTACCACCAGAGCATTGCTCTGCATGGGTTAAGGTCTGGAGGGTGGGGGGAAGGGAGGGCTGTGGAGCATGCCCTGGTCTGGGTGCTGCTAAGGACTGACTGCCCATGGCCTTGCCGCTCCTTCCCAAGGCCCTCTTTCTTCTGGGAAGGTGGGTGGGGGGCACAGAACCAGTCCCCCCCCCACACCTCTTACCCCAGAGCCCACAGTGTCTGTCATCCCCAGTGGCTAAAATAGACTTCCGTAAGGTATCAACTCAGTACTACATGACATTTTGATTACAAAGCTGGAATGACATAAAATTAATGTGGCCCATAGTAAACAGATTAAAAGCTTATTTATGTGTCTTATGAAGCTAAATGTAAATGTACACATTTAGGAACAAAGAATATAGGCACTACTTGTTGGATGAAGGTCTCGTTCCTGTGGAGCTGGGACTAAAAAAGATTTGGGGATTCTTCTGGACAGTCAGCTCCCTTCATGATATTGTGGCCCAAAAGGGCCATTGTAATGTGTGATTGATTTCCCTTCCTCTAAAAAATAGAGTATATGGTACGTGACTGTTTCACACTTCCTTGCGACATGCTCTGTAACAAAGAAATACCTGTTCAAATAAAAAAGAAATATTCTCTTCTGAGCTACATATGAATGGATTTACACGGGTTATCAGCAGACATCTTTAAAAAGATTAGTAGGCATATGAAAGTCTTTTGCCACTCTGAAAGCTATAACAACATATCAGAGCCAAGAGACTACCTTGCTTCTTCCTCTGGGCCTGATTCTGTCACTTTGACACATGTTTCACAGTCGCATTTAAAGCAAGACTGTTTTATTAGTCAATTATAGAAGGCTTATCACACTAACCCCGCATCACAAAGCACCAGGACCCATTTGCCCCCAACAGTCTGTGTTCTTTGTGTGTGTGTTAACCTTCCAAGTCCTTTTTCTTTTTCTTTTTTTTGACAATTGTTTTTGAAAGAGCAAATGCAACATAATCTTATGACATTTTTTAAAACAAGTTGATGAATTGTTAAACAGTGACTGTAGCAAAAATGTTAGCTATGTAAAGTTTTTGTCCTTTAAATGTATCCTCTGTAAAGGTTCACATTAAATATGGGCATGTGTGTGTATTTAAAGAACGTACAATATATGTGAGAAATAGCATGCGTCCTTGGATGCTGGGTTCCTGTGGTAAGCATTCTTTCCTACCTCTGAATACTACAGTAGTCCCATGAAATCCTGCGTAAGTGGTCAGAACACGAGTAAGAGCTGCCTGTGGGTAGTCCTAACCTATTCATGAGCTCTTTTGAACAATTTTTCCTACTTTTTTTAAATACTGTTTTTGGCAAACACTTGACACTTGAAATACAAAATGCATGAGTCACCTACTGGGATGGGCACGGTATGTGGTTTATTGAATTTAGCTAAATTGTGAGTCATCCATCAATAGTCCTCATAGTGAACATACTTGTAATAATTTCACACATTACAAACGAAAGTAGGTATGATTTTCAAGATTTTTGAAGCATTTTTGCCCTTGGGGATTTTACTCTTGTTTTTTTATTGTGTTTTATTTTATTCTACAGGAAATTGCTAACTTGGTATTCAGTGATAAAGACTAGAAGGAGAGAGAATTATTTTGGTCAGTTAACCAATACCATACAATGATGTGATGACCTTCTTAATATAAGCATGCCGTTAAGTAAGACTAAAATAATGACCATACAGCTAGGTTAAAAGCAGCTGCTTGATATATAGCCATGGGGATGTAACACTCCTACTGCATAAAACTTCTGCTGGGACATTTACTTTCAAGGTTCAGAGGTAGCAGTTTTGAAAAGGAGAGCTGTAAATTACCTCAGATGGTGTGAGGGTTTTTTTGCAGAAGATAGAAAGTGGGGGAGAAAGTAAACAGGGGAAGAGGAGATGAAGAGCTGATGTGTGAGCTCTAAATACAGTAAGTGGCTGTTGTCTCAAGAGGCATCTCTGTTTTTATTACAGAAAGGTTTAATTACACTAAACAAAGGGCCCTAGATGTGAAAGTTTGGAGTTACTTTCCAATTAAATCCCTGTCCCTTAAAGATGGGAATCCAGCTCCTTTCCCTGGGGATGACTGCTGGATCAGCACTGAAACTCCCCGATGTTTGGGCCATCTCTTACTGGAACCTTTCCCAGCATGCTTTTCTGTAGAAGACACTTTACATTTGTCAGAAACAAATCCTGTGACCCTAAAGTGGTTATTTTGCTATCTTCTTTCCTTCCGGTTGATAGGTATCTTGGCTCCTGTTATATTTTCTCTTGATTTTTCCCTCTATTTTAGTGTGGAAAAGAAGGTATATTCATGACACCCATAAAATAATTTTAAAAGATGTTGCATCTACCAAGGTTTTACTTTCAGGATCTGATCATCAGCCAAGTCGAGATTGCTTTGATGGTCAAGTGACTGCAACTGGATGCAGTTCTGTACACATCTTGTGAAAAAAGTTTTTCATGAAACCCCGGAGAACTGGTATTTTCCCTCTCCAGCTTGCTTGTGCATTTCCCATAAAGATCAGTTGAATTTCTTTTTTTGTAATATGATCAATTACTGATCAATTTCACTTCCAGCCTCTGAAATATTACTCTACACCAAACAAAATAATCTACTTCCCTCTTCAGTGAACAGCTGTAGAACCACTCCAGTAAAAGCATACTAAAGGATTTTGGTCTCACACCAGTGGAGTTGCTCCCCATTTACAGTGGTGTAGCTGAGCTCAGAATCTTGACCATCACGTAGCCTCCCTGGTGCAATGCCCTTGGAAAGCTACTAGCTGTATTTTAGAACATTGTGATATTGTTACAGGGTAAGCACCAGAAAGCTTAATATGTGCATGGAGATGTACGATTTTTTTCTTTCTCTATTGCTTTGGAAACTTCAGGGGCTATGTTCCAGAGAGATTACTTATGGAAAAGTGACAAGCATATACCCTTATAGCATTTACAGAGTTCTGTTTTATGTATGAAATGTAATTTATGTAATTAGGACAGCAGAAATGAAGCATTCGACTGGGTCCGTGTTTGCACAATTTCAATAAAAGAAAAGGGGATAACTTATAAACAATATCTAAGCAATACAAAAACCAACTAAAGTTCCAACACAATAAAAAAAGGAAGACATGAACCAGATTAATTAACTTTAGGGTAAAAAATGCTGGAATAGCCAGAATGCATTTGATTACACAGAATAGCATGCAAACAAATAGTGTTGTATTTTTGGATGCCTGTCTATGTGTGTTCCCCTTTTTAGGCCAGCAGATGGCACACTTGCACAATTGACTTTGCTTCTTATCTTACTGCTGTAGAAAACCTTGGTTGAGGTCCAGAAAATAACAGCAGCTTCTTTTTAGAACAAATTGCAGTATTTTCCAGGCATTTGTAACTCAGTGCTTTGGGAGATGGAATCTTTACAAAATGTGATCTGGCTGGAAGACTGTTTAAAGAGACACCATTTCTTTTACCTACATCAGTATACTAATGGCACTGCTATCAAACTTTACTTGTTTGCTGTTTCTAACATTTAATATAGGACACTTTTAATATAGAAGCTAAAGATAATTTAAAAGAGGAGCACATACTTCTGTACCGTATTGTACAGCCCTGGCATTGACCAAAATGATCATTACAGAAGTTTTGCAAACATTTTGCTTTAAATATGTCTTCACAATTTTTATATATTTTAGTGGCATTACAAATTTCTCATTACAAAATGGGTACTTGTTGATGTGTGTTTGGAAGAGATGCACATTCAAAAAGGGATGATGAAGCTGGAAAGCCAAAAAAAAAAAGACGGTGAACTGGTATGAATGAGCTGGTGAACACTGATTTCAGGAATAGAAAAGTTACTACAAAGATGAAGGTGCAAGTTTAATTACATGCAGGACAATTACAAACTGCATGTTTAGTGTTAGTACAGAAGATAGCATAGCTGATTCCCGCCCCCCCACACCAACCATATTTTTCAATAGAATGTGTCTGCAGTAATATTTTTCAATTGCTTTTTCATTGTGCATATATACACACCTCAGGGCAAAGAGGCAACTGCCCCCAGGGCTGGAGATTCAAAAGGGCTGGAGCTCCAGGCCACCACTGCTGCTGCAGCAATGGACAGCGCTGAGGGCAGGTTGAGGCAGACTAGTCCCCTGATCCTGCTTCTTCCACCCGAAGGCCCACCGTTTCTGGGGGCCTGGAGCAAAGTGCCCTTCACCCTTTCCAGAGCCTTGGAAAGCCTTTCACCAGTCCTTACTCACATACTTGCCTTCCTCCAATGTTAGACGTACATAGCATTTTCCTCCATTTGTTTTACTTTTTTCTTTTTTTTAATATTTTTGCAGTCATTGTAAAGAAAGTCCCATTATAGGCTAGTATGATTTTCCTATGTAGAATTTACTGCAGAGATGCAAGAGATTTCTATTCATTTTGCAATATTTTCAAGGTATCCTAAAGAAGCAGTTGAGGATTGAAATCTGTGCCAGATAAGTGAATATTCTGATGAGTGGAAGAATGTTGGCTCAGTAATTTTAAGGAACTGGTTGTTAGTACGGCTAAGGGGTTAGGGGGCTAAAGATTTTTAAGTGTAACAACAATGTAAAGAAATTCAAACAAACTTGGTACTACTAGTTGCATATACATTGGAACGGGAAGGTGCATGAACTTAGTGTGAGCTGATTGGAGAAAAGCTACATGAAGTGGGTGCTGCACAGTTTTTATCTTATCCCTTTTCTTGTGTTTTATCTTGAGTTTCAGTAACCCCCCCCACACACATCCTAGTTACAACTTACAGTCTCAGTATAGCACTTTATTGTTTTCGTGTGATGTTGCACGAACATAACAGAATGTTTTTTCTGAATAGTAGTATTTAGTTATCATTTGATTTCTTAAAGTATGCTTGGCACTGTACAAATATGTGTGAGACACACCAGTGGCTGCATCAAGGAGCTACTGTCTCATTCATTCCCTCTAGGTACCATCAGGGGCTAGTATCAGATCAAGATGATGTAGGAATCCCGAAGGTCATTTATGTTATTTTTAAGCACATATGTGAAATGGCTTGTAACATGATCTAAATTTTGTACATTTCTTTCTAACTTTATGATGTTTTTGAATGCAAACCAGTACATGGGAAAGCAGTCAATTTAGACTTTGTACCTGTTCTGTTGCCTATGTATTTATTTGCCTCCTGTGCTCATCGTCATCATCAATAACCGTGGGCTCAGCGCCAGTTGGTGTCTGATGCCTCTCTCACTATTTCCTTCCATCTGGTATCTTCCTAGTTTCACTGTTCTGGTTTTTGTTTGTTTGCTTGCTTGTTTGTTTAAGAGCACTAAAATCAGATATTGGTTCTCCTGACATTTGAAACTCCAGGATGCATTCCTCATATCAGTGCTTGAAATATGACACCATCAGCAAGGGAGGCTGTTGAGACTTGCAAAATGAGCAGGCTTTGCTCATTACTCTAGGAAACCAATCTGATTTTAGGTTAAGGTGTTGATAGATAAAGGTGTGATGCTGGCAGACTGAGTGCTAGCTCATGCCAGGATCCTTAGGGTGAATGCTGACAAATGCATAGTTGGGACAGTCTAGCTAACCTGTTGATAGATTTTAGAATCATAAGAATATGTTCACTGTTTAGACTTTATGACATGCTTGTAAATTGGTGTATGCGTTAATTTCACTTACAATACCTGCAACCCATATTATATTATAAGGTAATATTTAAGAGTTTGCTTTGTAACCCTCTGTAATTGTGTAAATAACCAACTAGGAGAAACACATTAACTAGTGTGAATAGCTGGCTTCCAGCAGAAGGTGTTGGGTCTTGCCCAACCAAGAAGGTATGTCAGTGCAAAATGAACTATTGTGAAACATTGAAAACAATAAATGACAATGCTAATTGCTTTCCTCCTCCCAACAGCTGAGCAGGCAGTTCAGAGAAGGGGAAAAGGAAATAAAAATATCTGATTTGGAGAAACTGTATCTCCATGCTACTTGGACACTCTTTAAAGGAAAATTTTCTAGGCATAAGCAAGAGATCCCCAGTTTTTAGTCTAAGGAACATATAAACTTGTTTCTTATAGAAGCTTCTATTACCTTTTGAAATCCAATACTGTAACTCAAGTATGTGTTTATCTACCTTAACCTTGTAAATTATTTTTATATCCTTTTTCTAGTTAATAATTCTTTAGATGATTTATTATAAGCTCGGCTGCAAGCATTGATTTTGGTTTGAGATCTAAGGAGCAAATGAGCTGCATTAAGTAACTGGTTTTTCAGGACAAGGAATAACCTGAATATTGTTGTTGTATTTGGTATAAAGAATCATCTATCACAAAGATAAATTCATCTAAATGACAAGATAGATAAGAGTATCCCAGGAGATGGTCTGTGACTCCACAGGTAAGCTGTGTCTTCACTAGAGAGGTTTGTTGACAGAAGGGGCCTTCTGTCGACAGCTCAGGGAGCATCTACACACTTAAAGCATTCTGTCAACAGATTCTCGACAGAACCCTGCATTTGCCTTGACAGCATTATTCCTCAAAAATCTGAGGCATAACAATCTGTCAGCAGAGTACTGCCAACTGCTCAGAGCATTCTCCTACAAGAGTAGAAACCTCCCTGAAACCTCCAGAACAAAAAGCAGTTGAGCAGCACTTTAAAGACTAGCAAAATAGTTTATTAGGTGAGCTTTCGTGGGACAGACCCACTTCTTCAGACCATAGCCAGACCAGAACAGACTCAATATTTAAGGCACAGAGAACCAAAAACAGTAAGCAAGGAGGACAAATCAGGAAAAGATAATCAAGGTGAGCAAATCAGAGAGTGGAGGTTGTGGGGGGAGGTCAAGAATTAGATTAAGCCAAGTATGCAGACGAGCCCCTATAGTGACTCAGAAAGTCCCCGTCCCGGTTTAAACCATGTGTTAATGTGCCGAATTTGAATGTAAAAGCCAGCTCAGCTGTTTCTCTTTGAAGAACGGTGCGAAAGTTCTTTTTCAGTAACACACATACCTTTAGGTCATTAATAGAACGCCCCATTCCATTAAAATGTTGACTAACTGGTTTGTGGATGTGGAGTGTTTTGATGTCTGTTTTGTGCCCATTAACCCTTTGTCTAAGGGAGTTAGAAGTCTGTCCAATATACAAAGCATCTGGGCATTGTTGGCACATGATGGCATATATGATGTTAGTAGAGGAGCATGAGAAAGTGCCCGTGATTCTGTGAGTAACCTGGTTAGGTCCAGTATCGGAGGGGTAGCCGTGTTAGTCTGGATCTGTAACAGCAACGAAGGGTCCTGTGGCACCTTGTAGACTAACAGAAAAGTTTTGAGCATGAGCTTTCATGAGCGCAGACTCACTTCATCAGATGCTGGTCTTGGAAATCTGCAGGCCCCTGCAGATTTCCAAGACCAGCATCTGATGAAGTGAGTCTGTGCTCACAAAAGCTCATGCTCAAAACTTTTCTGTTAGTCTATAAGGTGCCACAGGACCCTTCGTTGCTGGTTAGGTCCAGTGATGGTATTTCGAGAGAAGATATGTGGACAAAGCTGGCAGTGGGCTTTGTTGCAAGGAAAGGTTCCAGGACTGGTATTCCTGGGGTATAGACTGTGGCTGTTAGTGAGGATCCTCATTAAGTTGGGAGGTTGTCTGCAGAAGAGAACAGGCATGTCACCCAGGGCCTTCTGGAGTGTGGCATCCTGATTAAGGATAGGTTGTAGGTCTTTAATAATTTGTTGCAGTGGTCTGAGTTGGGGGCTGTAGGTGATGACCAGTGGTGTTCTTGGCTTTTTTGGGCCGATCTTGGAGTAGCTGGTCTCTGGGTATTCGTCTGGCCCTGTTGATTTGTTTTTTTACTTCTCCTGGTGGGTAATTCAGGTTTGTGAATATTTGGTAAAGATCTTGTAGTTTTTCGTCTCTGTCAGTTGGATCAGAGCAAACGCGATTGTATCTAAGAGCTTGACTGTAAACAATGGATCTAGTTATGTGTGCAGGATGGAAGCTAGAAGGGTGTAGGTAAGTATAGCGATCAGTAGGTTTTCGGTATAGTGTGGTACTGATCAGGCCATCCTTGATTAGAATTGTAGGCTGCGTCTACACGTGCACGCTACTTCGAAGTAGCGGCAGTAACTTCGAAATAGCGCCCGTCACGTTTACACGTGTTGGGCGCTATTTCGAAGTTGAAATCGACGTTAGGCGGCGAGACGTCGAAGTCGCTAACCCCATGAGGGGATGGGAATAGCGCCCTACTTCGACGTTCAACATCGAAGTAGGGACGTGTAGACGATCCGCGTCCCGCAACATCGAAATAGCGGGGTCCTCCATGGCGGCCGTCAGCTGGGGGGTTGAGAGATACTCTCTCTCCAGCCCTTGCGGGGCTCTGTGGTCACCGTGGGCAGCAGCCCTTAGCCCAGGGCTTCTGGCTGCTGCTGCTGCAGCTGGGGGTCCGTGCTGCATATACAGGGTCTGCAACTAGTTGTTGGCTCTGTGTATCTTGCACTGTTTAATGAAAGTGTGTCTGGGAGGGGCCCTTTAAGGGAGCGACTTGCTGTTGAGTCCGCCCCGTGACCCTGTCTGCAGCTGTGCCTGGCTCCCTTATTTCGATGTGTGCTACTTTGCCGTGTAGACGTTCCCTCGCTGTGCCTATTTCGATGTTGGGCTGAGCAACGTCGAAGTTGAACATCGACGTTGCCAGCCCTGGAGGACGTGTAGACGTTATTCATCGAAATAGACTATTTCGATGTCGCAACATCGAAATAAGCTATTTCGAAGTTGGGTGCACGTGTAGACGTAGCCATAGTGTCCAGGAAATGTATCTCTTGCATGTTGTAATCGAGGCATAAGTTGATGGTGTGGTGTAGATTGTTAAAGTCTCTGTGGAATTCTTCTAGAGAATCTGTACCATGGGTCCAAATCATAAAGATGTCATCAATGTATCTTAAGTAGAGGAGGGGTAATAGGGGACGAGAGCTGAGGAATCGTTGTTCCAGGTCAGCCATAAATATATTAGCATATTGTGGGGCCATGCGGGTGCCCATAGAAGTTCCACTAATCTGGAGGTATAAATTGTCCCCAAATCAGAAATGATTGTGGCTACGTCTACACGTGAAGCCTACATCGAAGTAGCCTATTTCGATGAATAACGTCTACACGTCCTCCAGGGCTGGCAACGTCAATGTTCAACATCGACGTTGCACAGCACCACATCGAAATAGGCACAGCGAGGGAACGTCTACACGCCACAGTAGCACACATCGAAATAAGGGTGCCAGGCACAGCTGCAGACAGGATCACAGGGCGGATTCAACAGCCAGCCGCTCCCTTAAAGGGCCCCTCCCAGACACACTTGCACTAAACAGCACAAGATACACAGAGCCGACAACGAGTTGCAGACCCTGTGCATGCAGCATGAATCCCCCGCTGCAGCAGCAGCAGCCAGAAGCCCTGGGCTACGGGCTACTGCACACGGTGACCATAGAGCCCCGCACGGGCTGGAGAGACAGCGTCTCTCAACCCCCCAGCTGATGGCTGCCATGGAGGACCCCACAACTTCGACGTTGCGGGACGCGGATCGTCTACACGGTCCCTACTTCGACGTTGAACGTCGAAGTAGGGCGCTATTCCGATCCCCTCATGAGGTTAGCGACTTCGATGTCTTGCCGCCTAACGTCGAAGTTAACTTCGAAATAGCGCCCAACGCGTGTAGCCGCGACGGGCGCTATTTCGAAGTTAGTGCCGCAACTTCAAAGTAGCGTGCACGTGTAGACACAGCTTGTGTGTGAGAACAAAGTTACAGAGGTCAGACACCAGATTGGCTGTGGTGGCATCAGGGATGGTATTCCTGAGTGCTTGTAATCCGTCTTTATGTGGAATATTAGCGTACAGAGCCTCTACATCCATTGTGGCACGGATGGCGTTATCAGGAACTTTTCCGATATTTTGTAATTTCCTCAGGAAGTCGGTGGTATCTCGAATATAGCTGGGAGTGTTGGTGGCATAGGGTTTGAGGAGGGAGTCCACGTAACTGTATACTCCGGTGGTAAGGGTGCCAATACCTGAAATGATAGAGCGTCCAGGGTTTCCAGGGTTGTGGATTTTGGGAAGTAAATAGAATCATCCAGGCTGTGGCTCAGATGGTGTGTCTGGGTTAATGAGGTCCCGAGGAGCAGCAGAGAGTTCCTTCAGTACTTGTTGTAATTTGCTTTGGAATTCCAAAGTGGGATCAGCGGAGAGAGGTCTGTAAAATGTGGTGTTGGAGAGTTGTCTGGCTGCCTCCTGTTCATAGTCTGACTTACTCAGGATGACAACAGCACCCCCTTTGTCAGCTGGTTTGATTATGGTTGGGTTATTTTTGAGACTGTGGACAGCATAGCATTCAGCATAGTTGAGATTGTGTCTCATTTGGCATTGTTTGTGTATAATGTCAGCCTGAGCACGGTTGTGGAAGCATTGTACGTAGAAATCCAGACTTTCACTATGACCCTCGGGGGGAGTCCACATAGAGTTCTTCTTCTTTTGCTGCTGGTAGGGGGGCTCGAGAGATTCAGACTGTTGTTCATAGGTGTGCTGGAAAAATTCCTTTAGACGAAGGTGGTGAAAGAAGGCTTCAAGGTCACCACAGAATTGTATTAAGTTCATGGAGGAGGTAGGGCAGAAGGAAAGACTCCAGGATAAGAGAGACTCCTCTGCTGGGCTGAGTTGGTAGTTTGAAAAGTTAACAATGTTGTTGGTTGAGCTGTTGTTATTGTGGTTGAAGTATCCTGAGGAATGAAGTAATGAAGAAAATTTATTCTCTTTTCTGTTTTGTAGAAAGTGGACGTGTGTTTTATAAATATCTTGTCTGGCACTGGTAAAGCCTCGTACTGTGGGGTCTTGCATGGATGCCTGTGCGTTGATGATAATTTCAAGTTCACAGAGTTCATTTTTGATCATCTTTTGTTTATTGTAAAGGATTTTGATCAAGTGGTTCCTCAGTTTCTTAGAGAGCATGTTGCATAGATGCTCACTGTAGTCAGTGTAGTACGTTGATTGTAATGGGTTTTTCACTGTCAGTCCCTTGGGTACAATGTCCATTTTCTTGCATTTGGAACCTCCAGAGATATCAGATAGTTATTCCTTCATTTTGTTGCTACAAAGGTGCAGTCTGTTGTGCCTCTGCTTCCCAATAATTGGGAGAGTCTGAGGACAGCAGGCAGCACGGACCCCATCCCTGCAGGAGCAAAAGTAGCAGTTATCTAAACTGGTACTGGGACTAAAAATACCACTGGCACAAGGCCTTCTGGGGCATATAAGCTCCTAGGATTTTCAGCTACAGTGCTGGAAGCTCTGAGCTGTGTCTTTCGTTTCCTCTGGTGGTGGCATAAACTTCTGGGTATCTCTGATCCCTGGGCCAGCAGCAGAAGCAGCTTTCTAGGAGATCCTGGCAAGACTCAGGTGGCAGAGGAGCCCCTTTTAAAAATGGAAAAGCAGCAACCTAGCTCTCCAAGAGATCCAGGGAGGGGCCAACATACGTGAAGAGATCACCAGAGGTCAGAGAGAAATTTCCCAGGTCAACACATTGCAACCTTTAACCAGTGGATCAGGAGAAAGGAATGTCCATGTTTTATAAATGTAAGGTGAAGTGATCCCACACTTCAGACCAGCTAGACAAACAATTTGATGGTCTTGGGCAGTTTGTGGTTGGTAATGAAACGATGAGAGTTTCTCCATTACACTTAATATATTGGGATACTTTAGTGCTGATGTTAGGAGTTCCTCTGGTGAAGGGTGAGCTTCACGTGTGTCAACATCAATCTGTTAACAAGGAACTGAATTAACAGTGCTTAATATATTTTTACTGTATGAATACACACTGGCTGCCCAAATGAGAATCACTGTAAAACAAGGCATTTATACAGGGAGAAGAAAGTACGTGCTCTTCAGAAAGCTGTCGCTTAACTCTTTCTGCCCTGTTTTGCTTTAGTTGACTAAATCATAAGCGTAGGGGGTGATGTACCACCACAGTACGTGAGATTGCTTCCAGTACAGTCACAATTTTAGATTTCCCAGATAGGAAACATAATATTTTATTCTAACCAACTTAATTCCTGCAGAAGTATCCATAGGAGAGTCAAACAGCTGACAGAAGATATTCTAGACATTGTTTTAAATTTTTAGCCTCCTTTAGTACAATCTGAAATTTTGCAAACATTTCTTCATCTTCATTGTGTCTGAAGCTTTCATTTTCCATGTTGGTTTGCTCCTTTGCTCCAAGCCTCTTCAGTGGAAGAAAGTTGCAGTTTACTTTCCAGTTTAGGTTCTCATCTGCCACTTCTAATCCTCATTTTTATTCCTGCTAGTTAGTCATCTGGTCTCTTTGATCCTTTGTAGTAAGCCTTGAACTCTGTTTTTATTCAGATTGGAATCCAGAGTCAGGAAGTGATGTTTTCTTATTCTTGTGATTTTGCAGCCTGTAGCTTGCTTACACATATTTTCTCTTTTCAAAGTTTTCTGTGGCTTCCTTTTTATTGTCTGTGGTTTCAGATCATTTTTCAGTACCAAACTACTAATGTGTGATGTCTGTGGCAATATATATCAGTCTCTCTGATGACACAAAGGCATTTGATTTATGTCTTTCATTTCCTTTTCCCTTATTTTTTTTAATTCCTAGATGTTCATTAAAGATGAAGGCAGCTGTGCATAAAAAAGGTATAATATATAGAAGGAGCAGTTACTTCTCTTCAATAACTGTGATTCTTCAAGCTTTGTGTTGTTACTGTGGGTCTAACAGCTGGTGTGCTTGTATGGGGGGGGCGGGTTGACCAACTTTGCCACACCCCAAGATAAGGTATGGGTGGGTGGGGTCTTTGTACCCTGCAAGGGAGCAGAGAAAGGGCAGCCAGCCGTCAGCATCGCCCAGAGTACTCTGGCTCCCCTCAGCCAGCCCTTTAGTGCTGCCAGGAGTGTGATGCCCAGGGCTCCACAGTTAAACAGCCATAGGTTCTGGCCACCACCACTGCCTTTGAATCACCGGGCCCCAGGGCAGATGCTGCCTTTACCCCTTGCCCTCCATCAACAGTCCTGCATATATGCAAAGTCAGTGTCTTTGGAATAGCAGCGTCCATCAGGGCTGTGCATGGGCCTCCTTGTGCCCCTGTGCAAGCGCGCAGCCAATGTGAATCAGCCAGAACATTAGATATCTTTTTCAGATCTAGGCTGAAGTGAGGCCTTTTAATTCAGGATGCAAAAATATTGGGAACAGAAACCTCCTCCATGAGCCTCCCTCCAGAAGAGCCTTAACTATGGCTCCTAGGCAAAGCAACAAGGTCATATTTTTGGTAAAAGGTTCTCATAAGAAGGTCCCTGATGAAGGACAGGGACGGAAGACATGGGAAAAGGAGCAGAAATGAATGGGGTCATATCATAGGGTAGCCTCACACAGAGCACCATTTTGTGGTGGCCTGTGGCAGAACAGGTCCACCTGGGTCATTTTTCCCTCTCAGGTATCATTAACTTCACTTTAGGCTTGCTTGTCTCAATACTGCTCCTCCTTGGGGCTGATTTATGAGAGCAGTTTAGTCCAGACAGCTCATAACAAAACTCCCAAACACATAACCCATTTCTTGCCCTCGTGCAAGTGGTGATTCAGTGCTCTGCATATCACACATCAGCGCCTTCGTCTATGGCCAGGCACTCTGGCAGTCATCTCCAGTCCGTGTACTAGCACAGCCAGGGCTAGCAACAGACTTCATTGGACTCTGGGCAATGTGGTGGTGGTGGTGGGAAGGCTCAGCTGTGGGCCCCCAGAAGGGGCAAGGCCTTGGGCAGAAAGGGATGGGCCAGAGACAGCCAGCCTTTGGCACTGCCTGGCCCCAGTGCTGCCTGGACCACACTGCACAGGATTCTGGTGGGGATTTAAACCTCCCAGGGCCCTAGGCCCTTTTAAATTTCTGGATCCTTGTGCTACTACTCCCTTTGTCCCCTCCCCACCCCATCAGTGGCCCTGAGGACAGCCACCCCAGGCCTTCCCTGGAGGAATCCCCACAGCCTCTCTGTTGGGAGCATTCATGCTGGGGAGCATTGCTGTTTCCCCTGGCCCTCCCATAGTTTCTGCAACATCACTTCTCTGGCCCTGGAGATGTCAATAGGTAGGTCCTTATATTGCCCCTCTGGTTTCAGCTCCCTCCAGCCCAGAATGTCTTACTGCTCTCCTGCTTTCAGTCTTCCCTCAGGAACCTCCACCCCTTCCAATTTATCCATCTCATTAACATTTTGAGGCAGGGCGTGGAGAGTCTTGGTAAAACTGTGCCTCCTTGTTTCACCCCTTTCTTAACTGGGATGCAAAGGGGAGTGTCAAACAAAATTATACGTTTAGATGTCTACCTTAAAACCACGACATTCTCTAAGGGCAATGACTCCTGTCTGTGTTCCATACATTTTCTGGATAGCTCCCCACACACAACCTCCCTTTTTGTCGCCTGCATTTTGTTTGTTTGTTTTATAAATAAAGTACATATTTATTTTTCTAATCTCTGATGTAGCTACCTGTTTAAGTGTTTCATAACACAGCAAAGACACTCCATTTACAGCTCCTGGTTCAAATAAAGCTGATGCTGAACTTTGGGTCAAGCATATCTAATTTTGCACCACAGGGCTTCTTCTAAAGCAACGGTGGTTCTTTTTCCCAAGGTCTGATCTTCAAGCACTGGCTGCTTCCTGTGCCTCTATTGTTGTTCTGTTCTCTTTTCCTCGGCTTCTTTTCCTTATTAGTAATTTCATGATTTTCTTTCCTATATAGAAGATATATCCCACTTGCTGCCATGAGTTCCTGAAATGTTTTCAGGTCTGTCCTTCATGTCCTTTGCAACATAAAATTCAATTTTGTCAATTAGGTTTTTGAACACAGGCTCTACAGTTTCCTGTTTAAAGCTCTAGATGCTAAAAAACATTAATAAATGACTTTCAAATGGCTGCTTGGAATATATTTACATCTGTCAACAGTTGTGTAAACAGGAACTCTGTCAACAGAGTGCATTTACACACAAAAACAGATTGACAGAGCAATTCGCTCTGTCAACAGAGAGCAGCCAGACTGCCCTGACCTGTCGACAGAGTGCCTGACTGGAAGCTCTGCAAGCAGGGCTGCCCCGTTCCCACTTTTCCCATACGTGGGTTTTGGATGGGAGGAGGGGTGGACTACAATAAAAAAAATAACCCTACAAATTGGAAAAAGTTTGATTCAGAGATTCTGTGAAGGTATCTCATGGGAAGTGAAGTTCAGCTGCCTCCTATTCTCACTGTCTTCTCCTAGCACGTACACCAGCTGGCTTACATCCCTGTATTGCAGCAAGGGACACACATCATTCAGCATAGTATCAAAACAAAAAAGCAGTCAAGTAGCACTTTAGACACTAACAAAATAATTTATTAGGTGAGCTTTCATGGGACAGACCCACTTCTCCAGACCATAGCCAGACCAGAACAGACTCAATATTTAAGGCAAATAGAACCAAAAACAGTAATCAAAGTTGACAAATCAGAAAAAAAATATCAAGGTGAGCAAATCAGAGAGCAGAGGTGTGGTGGGGGGGGGGGCGAGTCAAGAATTAGATTAAGCCAGGTATGCCAAAGAGCCCCTATAATGTCCCAGAAAATTTGCATCCCAGTTCAAACCGGCTGCGTCTACACGTGTAGCAACATCGAAATAGTCTATTTTGATGAATAACGTCAACACGTCCTCCAGGGCTGGCAACATCGACGTTCAACATCGACGTTGCGCAGCACCACATCGAAATAGGCGCTGCAAGGGAACGTCTACACGCCACAGTAGCACACATCGAAATAAGGGTTCCAGGCACAGCTGCAGACAGGGTCACAGGGCGGACTCAACAGCAAGCCGCTCCCTTAAAGGGCCCCTCCCAGACACAGTTGCACTAAACAATGCAAGATACACAGAGCCGACAACTGGTTGCAGACCCTGTGCATGCAGCATGGATCCCCAGCTGCAACAGCAGCAGCCAGAAGCCCTGGGCTAAGGGCTGCTGCCCACGGTGACCATAGAGCCCTGCAGGGGCTGGAGAGAGAGCGTCTCTCAACCCCTCAGCTGATGGCCGCCATGGCGGACCCCGCAATTTTGATGTTGCAGGACACTCAACGACTACACGGTCCCTGCTTCGACATTGAACGACGAAGTAGGGCGCTATTCCTATCCCCTCATGGGGTTAGCGGCTTTGACGTCTCACCGCTTAACGTCGACGTTAACATCGAAATAGCGCCCAACACTTGTAGCCGTGACGGGCGCTATTTTGAAGTTCGTGCCGCTACTTCGAAGTAGCGTGCACGTGTAGACACGGCTACCATGTGTTAATATTCAATTTCGACACATTAACACATGGTTTGAAACAGGATGTAAATTTTCTGGGACATTATAGGGGCTCTTTGGCATACCTGGCTTAATCTAATTCTTGACTCCCCCTGCCCCTCTGCTCTCTGATTTGCTCACCTTGATAATTTTTTTCTGATTTGTCAACTTTGATTACTGTTTTTGGTTCTATTTGCCTTAAATATTGAGTCTGTTCTGGTCTGGCTCTGGTCTGAAGAAGTGGGTCTGTCCCATGAAAGCTCATCTAATAAGTTATTTTGTTAGTCTTTAAAGTGCTACTTGACTGCTTTTTTGTTTTGATAGTATATAGACTAGCACGGCTCCCTCTCTGTTACCATTCAGCATAATGTTTCAGCAAAAGGGGAGATCATAGCAGATGTAGTTTGGCAAGACAGTATGACCTTTAGAATTTCTTCATCTGTAAAATGGAGATAAAAATATTGACCTTCTCTGTAAAGTGTTTTGAGACCTGTGGATGAAAAGCGCTAAGAACTAAGTGCTATTATTACTATGACTGTTATTATTATATTTTGTTAGAGAGAATAATTAGGCAGCTAACCTACAAATCTCATGGGGAACTGGCACTGCATTTCTGAAAATAAAATTTCAGTTTTCAGCCCAAAGCTTTTGGTTTTCTGCTGAAAAGTCACTTTTTTTTGGGTGGGAAAATATTGATGAAATTTTGTGTTTATTTTCACCAAAATTTTTCATGGGAGAAAGAAAAAACAAACCAAAATATTTTCCAGCATGATTGAGTTCTGTATTCCTAGCCTCTACAAATGCTGTACTTTTCCCACAATGAAGACAGTGTGCAGCCCCTAGGTTTATACAGCATTCAGATTTTTTAATATTGATGTTATTTAACTGTTAAAAGGCACAGAAACAAATGGAAATACTGCCAAATGGTTTTGGTTTCCTTCCTTTTGAGTGCCTCCAGTTTCTGCAGCTGTGTGTTTGGTTACCTAGGTAACCACAGTGGGGTGAAGTCTGGATGAGCAATCATAATAGCTGTTATGGGTGGAACGGGGTACTGCAGGTCGGTAAAACTGGCTGACAGTAAGCATTCAGAATGTCATAGGGCTAACATAACAAATTTTAAATTATATGTTTCCATATAGTAATAATCCTCTAGGGGATTTAGTTATGTATAGTAATATTTATAATTATATTAGACCATTAATGATCTGGTTAGATACTTGAGTCTCTAGCTTGTCCGTACTGCATGTCCCTCAAAGCTATCTGAGGTTCTCTGAGTTATTTCTGCTCTTTGTCCTGAGGTATTGACAGATTTGGGCCAGGAACTGTGTGTCTGGATGGTTTAGAGATCTTTTCTGGTCAGTTCTTTCACTCTGTGTGTCTTTCTTCAGACATTGGCATGAGGTTTCTCACTGCAAGCTACAGACACCAGTGACTATCTCCTTTTCAGTTTTTAAAACTTTGTCCGTTTTTAATTCAAGACAATGGTTAATTCCTTTTGTATTCATCACACTTTTGTAATGATTTTTGATCTGAGATCTTACAGCCATCGAGATCCTACAGTATTTCCAGATGTAAGCACTACAGAAGATAATAAGGAAGATGTAAACTGAAAAATGTCCTAATGGGGTTGAAACTTTTGGATTACATTTGTTTCTTTCTCTATATATTACGAATCATTTCCCTCAGAGCATCTGGATTCTTGAGACTGTCAGCTGATTGTTGAAAGGTTACACGTGCAAAAGGAGAAAAAGAAGGAAGAACACGTGAAGCCAGCCACCCTGTTGCAAAGTTTCATAGCTTAGGGGTGAGATAGTGTGGTCCAATAGTGTTTGTACAAGACTGAGATGTGAGAGTCCTAGATTTTAGTGCCAGCTCTCCCACTGAATTTGGGCAATCAATTCATCTCTCAGTTCTATTTTCTTTCCCACTTTTGGTGTTCCTTTTCTACTTAGATTGCAGATGCCTTAGGACAGAGACTCTTCCTAATTATTTGTGCAATGAACTTGGTGTGCGTTTTCAAGCACTGCTAATATAAATAATAAGAATTTAGTTGGCAGCAGAGCATTTATAAAATTGCCCATATTTCAGTTGAATGGCTTAGCCAAATACTGTGTCGGAATTTTTTAATTTGTCAGTGACTCCTACAGCAGTGTGTGTGGTGGGCTACCAGCAAGGGAAACCATCTTTGTCTTTTTTTGCATGTTTGAATCTCTACCTCTCTAAATCAGAGATGTGATGACATTTTACAGATGCCAAAATCCACTGATTTTATTTAATTGCTTTTGGAGTAATTTAGCTAGCTTGTTTTATATATAGTGAATCTAATTTTTAAATGAGCTCTGTATAGAGTTTTAGTGAAAGTCTAGCTAAATTTAGCACTTGCTATTGTTAAAATGGGTGGAATATGCACATACAAGATCCCAAGCTGAAGTCAATCTTGAAGACCAATTTGAGCATGAAAATTATACGTTGATGTTTGCCATTGGCCTGTAGTTGCTGGGAGATTGAGGGAAGGAAGAAGTACGATTACAAGAGGAGAAGAAATAACATATGCTTTGCAGATATTAGTGTCTTACTAACTGATAAAAATACACACAGTAGAGGCTGATGGCAGAAGTAGTTATTAGGGGGAGATGTGACAATGCACAGTACAATTACCTTTCAATCTAGTAGCCTGAATTTTACATCATTACTAGTATTTACATCCAAAGTTCAAGTTACGGGGCCCAGACTTGTTGTCTCTGGTACTGAAAACAATCCAGACGAAGTACTGTGGTGCAGCCTGGTAAGTCGTCAAGACACTCTAAGAGAAGAAGCCTGCACAAAGATACCCATTATAAACTCTGATTCTGATGGCGCCATGGTCAGGGTTTAAAGCTGCCTTTATTGGTGGACAGCAGCAATTAGTACCAATGTCTTTCTTCTGGGGCTGAGTCCGTTTAGATGCAGGGAGTAAAAATTGCACATCAGTGCATGCCTCAGAAGTGAGACAAGCCCTTAGTCTTCCCATACAATGGGACTTTGTAAGTGGGCTTACAAGAAAATATGCACTTAGTGTTCTATGTTTTGGTTGATCTTTGAACTGGAGCAAGTGTAGCCATTGCTACCACTGTCTAGTGATGGAAATGCAGAACTGAAAATTATTCTTGTTAATTTATACCAAATAATATCTTATACTGGTGGCTGTGCCACATAAAGATATGATGGAAGGAAATGTTTGGTTATTGTTTTATTATTTGACTTAGTTATTACAACTAAGATGTTTGTAAAAGAGGAGTTGTGTGCAGTTTTTTTTTTCCTTGCATAGATGCCAAGGTCAGAAGGGACCATTGTGATTTATATAGTCCAGTGGTCACTGAGCCATTCAACATGATCAGCTGGTAGATCCTGGAGCCTCTGCCAATCACTTATGGTCCTGAGGTGCAGGCATGTCTCTGCAGCCCCTAGGAAGGGTGCTGGGATGTGAGGTAGCTCCATGCTGCTGCTGCCGCACCCCTGGGACTGTCCAAGCATCTCGTTTTGGGCAGGAACTGGCCAAGGGAGGTGGCACTCGTAGGCATGGGCAGTAGTGCAGTGCATGCAGACCTCTTCCCTCTACTCACCCGAGAGCCACACACACAAATGGTTCTGCACTCAGCCAGCCAGAGTTTCCAGGGAAGGCATGGTGTCAGGCAGAGACAGCTTGGCTGAGTCCTACTGAGCCCTATCGCACTGCTGACATGACCTGCCTCCTGGTCACAGACAACTCCCAAAACTCCCTTGGCTAGCCCTGAGCCATCACCCAAACTCCCTCCCAAAGCCTACACCCCTCACCCATTCTGTACCCAACACTGCATCCCAGCCTGGAGCACCCTCCTTCTCTCAGAGCACTGGGGTGTAGGAGGGAGTGAGAGGTCTGGGTTCTGGGAGAAAGTTTATGTGCAGGAGGGGGCTGCAGCAAACTCATTCCCAAAGCCTGCATTCTTCATTCCTGCACCCCAACATGCTGTCCCAGACTAGAGGCCGTTCCTGCACCTAAACTGCCTCCCAGAGCTTGTGTCCCCCCACTCCTGCCCTCCAACCTCCTGTCCCAGCCAGATGAAAGTGAGTGAAGATGGGAAAGAGTGAGCAGGGGAGGTGTAGTGGAGTGGATGCAGCTTTGGGGAAGGGAAGGGGCAGATCCTGAGTTGTCCTTAAATTCAAAATGCAATCTTAGATGTAAAAAGATTGGAGGTCACTATTCTAGCCTCACTTGCTTATAACTGAGGCCATAGAAGTTCCTCAGAACTATTCCTTTTGAGATAGAGCATATCCTTTCTAAAAATATAGTCTTGGTATTAACACTGCCACTTATGGAGAATCCACCACACCTTTGGTATATTGTTTGAATGGTTGATTATCCTCAAAAATGACTTATTTCAGTTTCCAGCCTTTGAATCTTGTTATAGCTTTTATCTGCTAGATTGACGAGCTCATTATCAAATGTCTCTTTGCCACAAAGATACTTACAGACTGTGATCAAGTCACCCCTTAACGTCTCTCTGGTAAACTAAATAGACTGTGCTCTTGAGCCTATTATTATGAGGCACATTTTCTAATCCTTCAGTCATTCTCATGGCTCTTCTTGGAACCCTCTCTAATTAATTTATCAACATCTGTCTTGCATGAAATTTGTATCAGTGGCCCCTCGCACAAAAAACATAGTGAGGCTGGATGTCCCTTCCCAGGGCCAGATTAATATTTTGTGGGCCTGTTGCCAATAATATTTGTGGGCCCCCATGCAGCCATTATTGGCCCTTCCAAGTCTGGGCCTGGTGTGGCAGTGCTATCGTATACCCAGTACTGAGTCTATGGAGCATTTTTCATTTTGATCATATACCTCTGCAAGATTGTATGTACTCCCATACATAGCTTCCTCAGCCTCCTGTTTTCGGTGTCCATGGCGATCAGTGAAAGTTTCTGCAGATCGGTCTCCTTTGTTATCCAGATATTCTGTAGCCAGGAGTCCAGAACCACACTACTTCACCAGTCACAGTATCTAGCCCTGGTCTCAGCTTGGTAAAGTTCCACCACCAGCAGTTACCTGATCAGTTCTGACAGATCCCTGTCCCAGTGCCCCATTCTGCCAGTTGAGCAAGTCGCTTGCAAACACCGTTCCCCCAAAGTGAGCACTTAGCCCCAGGGAACCCGAAGCCACTTGCCTTTCTATTTCAGTTTCCACTGACCAGCTAGTCTAGTACCTGGTCACCACTGTCTCTCTCAGTGCTTGTTTCCCATCTACCTTGCACAACCCCCAGCCAGCTGAGGTTGTTCTCCCCTTGAACCTGACTTGCCTCTTCTTTCCCTGCTCCTCTTGACATTCCTTTCCTACCAGTGACCAGGGTTCCTTGATGTTAACTCCAATTTCTTCATATCCTCCTAGCATAATGGCCTCAGTAGTCACAGAGCTACCTGCAGCTTCCTTGGCTACAACCCTGGGGGCAATTGCCAGAGGCCAGCCTTACACAGCTGCCATGGGAGGGGTGGCAATTCCAAGGCTGAGTATGCTTGAACCTTGCAATGGTAGCACTTACTAACAGAGAGGAAGCCATGTTAGTCTGTATTCTAACCAAAGAAACCAGCAGTGATGTAGCACTTTAAAGACTAACAAAATTAACTAGGTGATGAGCTTTCCTGCTAAAGCTCAACACCTAATAAATTATTTTGTTAGTCTTTAAAGTGCTACATCACTGCTGATTTGTAATGGTAGCACTTGGGACTCTTAATCTTCAGTGCTGAGCCTAGACCAGTGGGTTTTCAACCAGTGTGCTGTGAGAACTGTCCAAATGTGCTGTGAAATTTCGTCAGTTTCCTCTTCCTGTGGATCTTTGAAGGGAAATGACTACCCTGCAGGACCCCCTTTGCACCAGGAGGCAGCTGAAATGCTGCTTCCCACCCTGAATGAACTTGGAGGAACTCGCCTGCACTTCCTGCTGTGGCAAGGAGGAGTGGGGTGGGGAGAGAGGGCAGCCAGTTGGAGCTGGGATACTGCTTTAATGCCGTGTCCTGGGTCCAGTGGGCTGGCAGGGAGGGGGGCCTGCTTTCAGTGGTTACTCATTTACGCAAAATCCCTAGCAGGTTGTTGAGCAGATTTTGAAAAATGTGTCTGTGCTCACTGTCTAAGATGTGTATTCACCACTATTTTGCAAACCTCTCCAGTAAGACTGTAATCCTAGTAAATGTAAAGTAAATGTCATGTTTATGAGCAATTAATTCAGCTGAAAAATAATGGGTGTGCTCTAGAATTCTTTGTCTCATTGGAGTGTGCTGTTACTTGAAAGGTTGGGAACCACTAGCCTAGACAGCTACAAACTGCAGTTCAGTTCTTCCCTCTAGGCCATGATTTTAAGTAACTGACATGCCCAACACCTGCAGCAGAGGCCCTCAATTCCTATGAACCCCTCAGCTAGCACACAGTCATGCAGAAAGTGCAGCCTGAATGATTTTGGAGGCTGGGGTGCTAGAAGGTTCCCATCCCTGAGCAGTAGCTCTGCAACAAGTTCATACCACCTCCTTCCACTGTGGAACCAGGACCCTATGGCATTATCCTAAGCATGACTAGTTCTGCTGGCTGAAGTGGGAATCTTTTCATAGAAGCAAAGGATCCATTCTAGACTCTATGAGCAAAGTGCATGTTACGCTGCACTTGTTTATTATTTTAACAAGAGGGTCTCACATTACCTAGTGAATAATCAACACCTCCTGCAGCACTTAACTTTTTCTAAGAGGCCTCTCACCCAATTACTAAATGTAAACCTGCTTAGCTTACAAGGGCTGCAAATATCAGGTACTATGGTAACAAAAGAATGGCACTTCTGAATTCACTATGAATTTTGGAAGTGCATAGAACATAGGACTGGTTCCTGCATAGTTACAGAACTGCAGTAAAGTGGAACTTTTTTCAGGTTCTATGATTGAAGGATATCTGGATCCATATTGTAAGACTCTTCCACATAATGAGGAAAAGTTGAGGTGCCTTTGTTTGTTTGTTTGTTACACTCATTGTGTCTGTGGGGAAATCACCAGTGCAACATAACTATCTTTGTTTAAAAAGAAGAACACTTTTTTTTTAAGTGGATGGGGGCAGAAAATTCTGGGAAAGGTGGTTGAAAATAGTAACTCCAGTCCCAGTAAGCACTGGGAAGGTACCAGCATTTGTTGCTCGATTTTTATCCTACTTTTTCTACAACAAATGGCAGTGGATCAGTATTTGATTTTGGAGAAATAATGTAACAGCAGCTCAAACTAAATTGGAACACTCCTGTTGAAATCAGGAAGGCAGATCCCTTGATTCTCTTTCCAATTATTAGCTAATTTGGAAAGAAAAAACCCATTTCTGCTTCCAAGGCTGTGGAAATTGAGTCAAAGCCTTCTGTGTACCTGTTATTGTCCCTACAGCTGCTCAGACCCTCAAATAGAACCTTCCCTCCCTTACTTATCATATTAACCTCTCCTAGCCAGGTCCACCTATCTCCCTTGCTAGACTTCAGACAGAGGTGCATTGTCCATTCAGTCTGCCCAATTCCTTCTTTGGTGCAGCAAACCGAGGCCACTAGCATTTGATGGACCAATCTTCCATCAATTTATCTAGTTATTTTTTAAACTCTGTGATAGTCTTGGCCTTCACAACATCCTCCGGGAAGGAGTTCCACAGGTTGACTGTGTGTTGCGTGAAAAAATATTTCCTATTGTTTGTTTTAAACCTGCTGCCTATTAATTTAATTTGGTGACCCCTAGTTCTTTGTTGTGAGAAGGAGTAAATAACATTTCGTTATTTACCTTCTCCTCACCAGTCATGATTTTATATACCTCTATCGTATCCCTCCTTAATCATTTTTTTCCAAGCTAAAACATCCCAGTCTTAATCTCTCCTCGTATGGTGGATGTTCCATACCTTTAATCATTTTTGTTGCCTTTTTCCGAACCTTTTCCAATTCCAATATATCTTTTTTGAGATGGGACGACCACATTCGCAAACAGTATTCCAGATGTGGACGTACCATGGATTTATATAGAGGTCATATGACATTTTCTGTCTTATTATCTATTCCTTTCTGAAAGATTCCCAGCATTTTGTTAGTTTTGACTGCCGCTGCACACTGAGTGGATGTTTTCAGAGAACTATCCACAATGACTTCAAGATCTCTTCCTTGAGTGGTAACAGCTAAGTCAGACACCATCATTTTATATGTATAGTTGGGATTGTATTTTCCAATGTGTATTTATCGCATTTGCATTTATCAACATTTATTGTATTTGCATTTATCAACATTGAATTTCATGTGTCGTTTTGTTGCCCAATCACCTAATTTATTAAGATTCTTTTGAAGCTCTTCACAGTCTGCTTGGGACTTAACTATTTTGAGTAGTTTTGTGTCATCTGCAAATTTTGCCACCTCACTGTTTATCCCTTTTTCCAGATCATTTATAAATATGTTGAATAGGATTGGTCCCAGTACAGACCCTGGGGGACACCACTATTTACCTCTCTCCATTCTGAAAACTGTCCATTTATTCCTACCCTTGTTTCTGATCTTTTAACCAGTTACCAGTCCAAGAGAGGACCTTCCCTCTTATCCCA
Organism: Carettochelys insculpta; assembly: GCF_033958435.1. Taxonomy (NCBI): domain Eukaryota; kingdom Metazoa; phylum Chordata; order Testudines; family Carettochelyidae; genus Carettochelys; species Carettochelys insculpta. The sequence goes on along the minus strand of NC_134142.1, from coordinate 46,539,825 downwards.
TTACAGTTAACTTTCCTTAAGAGCCTTTGGTAAGGGACATTGTCAAAGGCTTTCTGAAAATCTAAGTACTCTAGGATCTTCCTGGTCCACATGCTTGCTGACCCTTTCAAAAATTCTAATAGATTGGTGAGGCACAACTTCTCTTTTTCAAAGGCTGTGTTGACTCTTCCCCAAGAAATTATGTTCATCAATGTGTCCCACAATTCTGTTCTTTACTAGAGTTTCAACCAGTTTACCCAGTACTGAAGTCAGACTGAATGGCCTGCAGTTGCCAGGATCACCTCTGGAACCCCTTTTTAAGATTAAAAACAACAAGAAGTCCTGTGGTACCTTATAGACTAACAGGTATTTTGGAGCATAAGCTTTCATGGGCAAAGACCCGCTTTGTCAAATGCATGAGTGGGGGAGGGGAGGCGGGTTTCAGAGGAGGATTTAAAGAGGGGGTCTTAGTAAAGGGAAGAGCCAGAGCTGACAAGGTCTATTCAGTCAGGGTGGACATGGCCCATTATCAGCAGTTAATATGGAGTTGTGAACATCAAGAGAAGAGAAAACAAGTCAGTTCATCGGGGGATGTGGACCGTTGTCAGATGCTAATGTGGAGGTGTGACCATCAAGAGCAGAGAAACTGCTTTTGTAATGGGCCAACCACTCCCAGCCTCTGTTCAATCCTTGGTTGATAAAATCAAAGTTGCAAAGGAATTGCAGCTCAGAAATTTCTCTTTCCATTTTATTTGTGAAACATTTTTTTTTGTGGTAGGACTGCTACTGTTAAATCTGTTACCGTGTGTCCGGGGAGATTGAAGTGTTCTCTTACAGGTTTTTGTATATTACCATTCCTGATGCCTGATTTATGTTCATTTATTCTTTTACGTAGAGACTGTCCAGTTTGGTCAATGTAAATTGCAGTGGGGTATTGCTGGCACATGACAGCCCTGATGAACTGATGAACTGACTTGTTTTCTCCTCTCTTGATGTTCACAGCTCCACTTTAACTACTGATAATGGGTCATTTTCACCCTGGCTGAATAGACCTTGTCAGCTCTGGCCCTCACCTTTACTGAGATCCCCTCTTTAAATCCTTCTTTGAACGCCCCCTACTCATGAATCTGAGGAAGCAGGTCTTTGCCCACAAAAGCTTATGCTCCAAAATATCTGTTAGTGTATAAGGTGCCACCAGACATCTTGTTTTTGAAGATACAGACTAAAACGGCTACCTCTCTGATAATTTTTAAAGATTGGCATCACATTAGCTATCCTTCAGTCATCTGGAACAGAAGCTGATTTAAATGACAGGTTACGAACTACAGTGAGTAGTTCTGAAATTTCACATTTGAGTTCCTTCAGAACTCTTGGGTGAATGCCATCTGGTCCTGGTGACTTTTTACTATTTAGTTTATCAATTTGTTCTAAAACTTCTTGTAATGACACCTCAATTTGAGACAGTTCATCAGATTTGTTACCTGAAAAGAATTGCTCATGTTTGGGAATGTCCCTCACATCCTCAACTGTGAAGATTGATGCAAAGAAATCATTTAGTTTCTCTGCAATGGCCTTTTCATCCTTGAGTGCTCCTTTAGTATCTCAATCATCCAGTGGCCCCACTGGTTATTTAGCAGGCGTCCGGCTTCTGATGTACTTAAAATTTTTTTTGCTATTACTTTTTGACTCTTTGGATAGCTGTTCTTCAAATTCTTTTTTGGCCTTCCTAATCATATTTTCACATTTCACTTGTCAGATTTTGTTCCTTTCTATTTTCCTCACTAGGATTTAACTTCCATTTTTTAAAGGATGCCTTTTTGTCTCTCACTGCCTCTTTTACTTTATTGTTTAACCACAGTGACACTTTTTTGGTTCTCTTACTATGTTTCCTAAATTGGGGTATACATTTAAGTTGAGCCTCTATTATGGTGTCTTTAAAAAAGTTTCCATGCAGCTGGCAGGGATTTCACTTTAGGAACTGTACCTTTTAATTTCTGTTTAACTTACTTCCTCATTTTTGTGTAGTCCCCCTTCCTGAAATTACAGTTTTGGACCACTGTAGTATTTTCCCAGCCACAGGAATGTTAAATTTAATTATACTATGGTCACTATTACCCACAGGTCCAGACACATGCACCTCTTGGACCAGATCCTGTGCTCCACTTAGGACTAAATCAAGAATTGCCTCTCCTCTGGTGGGTTCCAGGACTAGCTGCTCCAAGAAGCAGTTATATAAGCTGTCAAGAAACTTTATCTCAGCTTCCTGTCCTGAGGTGACATGTACCCAGTCTATATGGGTGTAGTTAAAATCCCCCATTATTACTGTGATTTTTATTTTGATAGCCTCTCTAATCTCCCTGAGCATTTCACAGTCACTATCACCATCCTGGTCAGGTGGTTGGTGATATAACCATACCTTATATTCTTATTATTCAAGCATGGGATTACTATCCAGAGAGATTCTATGGTACAGTTTGGTTATGATTTTTACTTCATTTGATTCTATACTTTCTTTAACATATAGTGTCACCCCATCTCCAGCGTGACCTGTTCCATCCTTCTGATAAATGTTGTACCCTGGTATTACTGTGTCCTACTGATTATCCTCATTCCACCAAGTTTCTGTGATACCAACTATATTGATATCTTCATTTAATACAAGGCACTCTAGCTCACTCCTCTTAGTAATTCAACTTCTAGCATTTGTATATAAGCACTTTAAAGACTTGTCCCTCTTTAGCTGCCTGCCATTACATGATGTAATTGAAAGGGACTCTGTTTTACTTGACTGTTCCTTATCAGATCCCACCTGTGTTTTGTCATGTTTATCATGTTTCCTCCTTTCCTCCTCACTAGGACATAGAGAATCTCCAATAAGAGATCCTGCCCTAAGGGATGGCACTGTTTGAATGACATGCACCTCTGCACCTGTCAACTTCCCCCAGCCCTTAGTTTAAAAACTGCTCTGTGACTTTTTTAATTTTAAGTGCCAGCTGTCTGGTTCCATTTTGGTTTAGGTGGAGCCCATCCTTCCTGTATGGGCTCTCCCTTTCTCAAAAGTTTTCCCAGTTCCTTATAAATCTAACCCCCTCCCTCCTACACCATTGTCTCATCCACACATTGAGACCTTGCAGTTCTTCCCGTTTAACAGGCCCTGTGTGTGGAACTGGAAACATTTCAGAGAATGCTACCAGGGAGGGCCTGGACTTCAATCTCCTACCCAGCAGCCTAAATTTGGCCTCCAGGACCTCCCTCCTATTCTTCCCTGTGTCACTGGTACCAACATGTACCATGACCACGAGCTCTTCCCCAGCACAACACATAAGTCTATCTAGATGTCTCGAGAGATCCACAACTCTTGCACCAGGCCGGCAAGTCACCATGCGGTTCTCCTGGTCATCACAAACCTGCTACCGATATTCCTAATGATTGAATCACCCATAACTAAAACCTGTCTCTTCCTAATAACTGGAGTTCCCTCCCCTGGAGAGGTGTCCTCAGTGAGAGAGGTTACTCTGACATCATCTGGAAGGAGGGTCTCGGCTACAGGTTCCTTTATTTCCCTCTGTTTCAGGTAGATGTTCTCCTTCCCTGAGACTTTCATCCTCCTCAACACCACCAAGGCTGTCAGGCTGGGGTTAGGACCATTCTAATATGTCCTGAAAAGTCTCATTTATGTATCTCTCTGTCTCTCTCAGCTGCTCCAGTTCTGCTACCCTGGCCTCCAAAGCATGTACGTGGTCTCTGAGGGCCAGGAGCTCCTTGCACTGGATGCACACATAGGACACCTGCCCAGAGGGCAAGTAATCATACATGCTGCATTGGGTGCAATAAACTGGATAGCCCCCACTCTATTGCTGGGGTTCTTTCTGCATTGTCTTATCAAACCTAAAGTGGATCGTGTGGATTAAGTTAGGTTGCTATTCTCTTTAAATTTGAGTTGGACGATTTAAGTGTCGCTACTCCCACCTCACACTCCCTCGCAAAACTCCCATTAGCTGCTACTGTTTGCTAGCTCCTCTGGTCGCTTAGGGGCAGTCTTTATAAAGCCCTGCCCTGCCTGAGTAGCCCCGCCCCCACATTAAGGGCTCAGGGGTCTCTCTCTGCCTTGCCTAGCAGGCTGCTAGGCTCAGCATACAGTCAGCACACAGTCCTCCAAACAAACAGACCACATGGTGTCTTTCAGGCAGGCAGCAAGCACACTACAACACAAACATATGCACACTACGGACAAGAAACTTACCCCCAGGGTCACGTAATCGCTTCTCCTTCACCTGGAGGACTCCCTCGCAAAACTCCCGTTAGCTGTTCCTGTTCCCTATTTCACAATGAAATAACCAGGTGCTGGTCCAGGTGACAGAGAGCAGAGCTTTGGTGAGTGTGAGAGAAGTTGGATGCAAAGTGAGAAGAAGTGACTCTCTCTCTTCTCTGTTCCACTTCCACTCATTATTCAGAATGGTAATTTTTCAAAATAAAAATTCATATTGCTAACATATAATGGTGGCTTTCTTGTATTATCTGAAGGAGTTAGACACTGCAACCAAGGGAGAGACAATTGCCAGTTTCTTTAACAGCCTCTTAATCATATTTATACATTGACTACAAGAGAAGGACGAAGTGGAGGGAGAGCATGTCAACAGAGAGTCAATAGCTCTTAAAAAAGGGAGAGAGGTTAGCGCCCTGAAGAGGAAAGGTGAATAGAGGCAGGTGAAGAGGATCCTGTGCAGTGGAAAGGAAGGTAGGGGGAGGATAAGTCTTTAGGAGGGGAGTGAAGAAGGGGCTTGTGGAATCTCAAACTAGATTGTTGCAATGGCACTAGAGGCACTTGTCACCATGTACTTAGAAACAGGGCTTTCTTGAGGTGTGTATGGAGAGGTGCCTGTGGTAACCCTCCCCCCATTTCCCCAGGTTTGTGGTGCTCCGCTTGGTGAATGTGAGGCGTAGTGGGACTGAGGGGAGCTGGCCACCATCAGCTGCCACTGCCACCGCTTGCTCCTGCCACCCACACCCTGCCCCAGGTAATCCTCCCTTATCCCACCCATAGGAGCCTAGGGGCTCCCAAAACCACAAGGCCTGGAATTGCTGCCCCACCTCATCCTATGGAGGAGATGGCCCTGCTTAGAAAAGCTCCAGGCTTGGAAGAATCATGTACTGTGGAAATAAATGTAACCCTTGGCAAGCTCAGCTTGGTTCCTGGCTTTCTGTGTGCTGGAGACTCTCGGAGAGGCACCCTGACCTTGGGAGACAGGGGGGCTCAGAATCTGCTATGCAACAAAGTGCAGGAGTGGCAAGACATTAATTCAAGCAACAGTGGCCTCTGTCAGCTGGGAATTAGGGGAAGGAAGGATAAAAGTGGAGTGCAGGGCTGGCCACCAGCTCAGCTGTTAGGTTTGCCAACTATCGCAACTGGACAGACCGCACACTATTTGTGGCAATGGCATCCAGTCCATCTGGCTGTTAAGAGTTGGCAGCCTTATCAGCTGCTCAGAGGAGATGTGCTGGAGAGAAAAGAGAGTATTAGAGTCAAATGATTAACAGAAAAAACCCTCGGGAGAGCAGAGCTAATCTGACAAGTAAGGCAAGTGCTCCACCTCCCAATGTGCGCTGTGGGAGGTGGAGAAGCCATTTTGGAAGAATCTGGAGCTAGCCAGTGGAAAGGTAAAATCTGCTGTTTGTGAGCTCATGCTTCCCAGACTGGCATGAAGGGTTCCCCAGCAGAACTGGCTGCCTGGAATCAATCAGTTTCACCTTTCCTCTTCAAGGTGGTTCCCAGTGAATAGAATATTGTTGGGGAAACTCCCTATGCAGTCAGACTGAGTTAGTTCATCAGGTCCCCTAGATAAATCAGTCACCATGTGGCAAATACTATTTTATCTACTAGTTGGATTTTTAGCCTACTGTAACTGTATGTCAGCACCAGGTTAGGAGTTAGTGAGAACAGTAATAATCTGCATCGGATCCGTGTGTCCCTTGACAGTGAAGGGTGTTCTTGGGAAAAGAATCAGCCTGATTTCTGTGTGAAGTGCATACCTGCCCCTCTACAGTTACGCAGGACAAATTCAGCTTGGAACCTGAGGATCGTTTGCAGAGTTGTGAGTGCACCCTATTTTAAATATCTCGTCAGGGAGTTCAAATCCAGCTGAAGACCTATAAATTGATCCGCCACCAGTTTACCCGAAAAGGCCTCAGTAGTATGGTATGTGGTATGCCATTACCACAAGTCTCCCCAGATCACTGACTGTTCAAGTGGGGTTTCTTTTTTCCCTCCTTTTCTAGCTTTTAACTGTGCCACAACCAGCTCATATTGATGGCTAGTTCCAAACTGATGTCAAGAGCGTGTGCAAGGTCTGAATGATTCAGTCTCTTTTCTGGGGGTATAATTCTGCAGCACCATCACAGCAGACTTTGGGTTTGTGTACACTAGCACTTTTGTCAGCAAAACTTGTTGGTCAGGGTTTGGGGGAAAAAATGCTCCACTTCAACATTCCCTTACTCTGATCTAGTTTTATGGCTCCTCTGATGGGAGAATGAGAGTGTAGAAGGAGCCAAAGTGCTGATGTGGACAGCGCTACGTTGAGGGGAGTTGCTGTCCTGCTGACACAGCAAACATTGCTCATGGAGTATGCTTAGTTATGTGAGGGGGAGAGCTGTCTCACACCAGCATAGAGCAGCTACACTGGAAACTACAGCAATGCAGCTGCAGAGGTACAGCTGTGTCTCTGTAAGGTCCATAGTGTAGACATAGCCTTAGGCTTTTTCTATAATCAACCACCGTCTCTCAAATCCTTTGTGTTCTTGTGCCATGTAATAATGGCTCCATTAGCTTTTCAAATGTAGCTGGTGCATTGTACAAGCACAGATTTATCACTTTACATTGCAAAAAGCCATGCCTTACTGTGAAAACAATTTTCTCCAGTCTTTTAGATCCACTTCCAGTTGCCAATACCCAGTTTTAAGATCCAGTGTGGAAAACCATCTTGAATCTACTACAGTACCCATGGTATCCTTTATTTGTGGTGCTGGATGAGAATCATTCTTCTTAGCCAAAACTATGGATATGTCCCAAAGACTGGTTGGAAGCTCACTGATGCCTTCCAGATATAGTCCTTCAATGTCCTGCAGTGCCTCTTTTTGCTAGGGGTAACTAGTCAAGGTGGCTATTTAATGGGTTGGCTTCTTGCAGAATCAGTCTTGTGCTGGGTCATTGCAGTGCAGTCTATGGCTTTGTTGAATGAGAGAACAACTCTTGATTCCTAATCAGAATGCCTCTTGGGCTGCTTCTACAATTGTCCCCTCCTGTCAGAGGTGGCATGGTAATAAGGCAATTTGAAGCAGGCTAACGAGGCGTTAACGTGAATATGCAGTGCCTCATTAGCATCATGGCAGCTGCATAAATTTTGAAGTGCAGACTTTGAATTGCAGATTGACAGTGTAGACGCGGGCAGCTTCGAAATAAGCACCCCACTTCGACATTCCCTTACTCCCACAGGACTAGGTGGGCATAAGGGAATGTTGCAGTGGGGTGCTTATTTCGAAGCTGCCCACATCTATACTGTCAAGCTGCAATTCGAAGTTAGCAGCTTCAAAATTCACATAGCCACCATTATGCTAATGAGGCTCTGAAAATGCATGTTAGCGCCTCATTAGCCTGCTTTGAATTGCCTCATTACCATGCCAACTCCCACAGGAGGAGGCGAGTACAGAAGCAGCCTTAGTCTATTCTACTGTTCCCCATGTAAATGTAGAGCACTGTGCTGAAACAAGTCAAATAGAAACTCCAGGAACTTCCCCTTTGTAGTCTTCTTCTTCTACCCCATATTTACCAGATTCATCAGGATACATCTGGCAGCTGGAGTTCCCCCTCCATCCCTTTTTTATTCACTATTTGCTGCTTTGTCAGAAACATTCCGCAAATGAACAGAGACCAGTTCTTGAATCAGTTCCACAAGAGCTTTGGCAGCTAAAATTTCTCTGGTTCTCAAAACACATTTCAACAACTGCCCATCCTTCCCTGGATGGAAAACTATCACAGCATGTAGCTATTACAATGGCTTCTTCTCCTGGGAGCAGGACAGTTTGTTCACTGCAAGCTGATTGCCTACAAACTATTTGTCTCTTCTGTGTCGTATTTGAAAAGTGAATTTTCATAGATTGAATTTGTAAGACACTTTTCCTGGCGCTGGTTGTACAGTTATTAACATTAATGAAATCTAAGCCAGTTATTAGCTCTTCCACTGTTTCAGCTCCTAAGCCTTCTTACTTGAATTTTAGAGGTCCAGTCTTCAAACCCAGTTTTCTCACTTTGGGACTGGTGCCCTTACCTCAGTCACTGTCTCCATTTGACACCAATTAGGCGGTGTGGTTTGGATCCCCTGTTCCCTGACCCTCTTTAGCATTTTTGGTTTTTAATAACCATTATGGCTGGGTGCATGTCAGTTATCACTATATGTATCACAGTTCCCTTAATTTTTGCATTATTGCTGTTTCCCTTGTTTTATAATCCAAACTGATTTAACCGTTGACTGTTGTCAGATTAGAATTGTATCATTCATCATGCATATTAGACACAGAACTGAACTTACAGGGTTCATGGTGATCAGTTTTCATTTTCATCACCATCAGCTGCTACCTCTCTTCTGATGAACTTCAAGGAAAGACCCACATTCTAGGGTAAATTGCATCGCGCCTCAGAGTGTCCTTGGTCAACTTTTCCTGATCTTAAATTGCAAGTCCAAGGCTGGGTGAGCATTTATACATTAGTCCACCACCAGTTTATGCTGGAAGGCCTCAGTAGTATTTCCACAGGTCCTTTGACTGTTCAGGTGAGGTTTCTTCTTTTGCTCTCTTTCTAGTTTTTTTACTATACCATGGCCATATATACCACAGTGATGGCTAGTTCAAAACGGATATCAAGAGTTTGTGCAAGGTCTGAATGAATCAGTCTCTTTTCTGGGAATAAATGCTGCATCACCACCACAGCTGGGTTACCCAAAGCTGCTAGAAAGCCCTTTTCTGTCCTTCTTCCCAGAGGTTTATTGATGAATTCAGACAAATAAGCCCTTCCAGGAGTATTTGGCATTACCAGAGCTGGGAAAGCCCTACCACTTCCCCCTGGGCCTCTGGGTTATAAAAGTGGTAGAAAATTATTATAAATATTTGGTCTTACTCGAGTACTCTGGCCAACTCAATTCTTCCTTCAGGTGGCTGCCTTTTGCTCTGATCTCCGATTCTTTGATTTCCTTCTGCAGATGATTTTTCAGCTGTGTAAGTCCTTGCTGTGGCTCATCATGTCTGGCAAATTCCAGATTGGCTACAGCTTACCTAGTCCTCACAATTGGATAGAAGAACTTTTGGTCTATGGCAACCAGATTTTTGGTCACCTCATCAACTCATTTTACCATTCTAGTCTGGGAGTTCTGCACTTAGGCTTCTCTATCAGCCTGGATGTTTTGAAGCAGAACGGTGCCATCAAAAGTGCTGTGTTTTGTCATGATGTGGTCTACAAATCCCATTTTGTGTGTGCACACTCCATGAGTTTTGTTGCCAAATTCAGGGTTTTGCCGGCAAAACTTTCTAGTATAATCATAGCCTTCGTATTTATTCTTCTGTTCAGGAAAAACTAAAGCTAGAATCACAGACTGTTTTCAAAGATGGCTAAAAGGCAAGACCATTAGTATTTATCCCGGAAAATATTTCTGGGAATCACGTGCATATTTATTTGTTTTACATTTAAAACTATTAATTAATATTTTCTAGAAAAAGAGCAACTTATTCTAATAATCACACATGCCTTAATTAAAGTAGTAGAAAACATACATTTGTTTAAGAAATTAAGATACCAAAATCTACTATAACTGCTGCTTGAACTGACTGAAATTACCCATTGTCAGAAGGAACATAGACCACTTAATTGTACTGAAAATTCAATAATCATAGCATCATAGAACACTAGGACTGGAAGGGACCTCGAGAGGCCATCGAGTCCAGCCCCCTGCCCCAATGGCAGGACCAAGTACTGTCTAAACCATCCCTGATAGACATCTATCTAACCTGTTCTTAAATATCTCCAGCAATGGAGATTCCACAACCTCCCCTGGCAATTTATTCCACTGTTTGACCACCCTGACAATTAGGAACTTTTTCCTGCATAAGTTGCTGCAGTTTAATGTCTTAAAAAGCCAAGTATTTGCTCTATTAACGTGATGTAAATTATGTTCAGTTTATACACAGTAAAGATGATGGGTGAAATTGTGGCTCCTATTGAAGTCCATGGCAAAACTGCTATTGACTTGAAAGGGCCAGCTTGACTTCATGCTGTATGATTGTATGAAATGAAGATAAGATATCAGTACGTACCTTACAGCAGAAAACTACAGTACAGGATACTCTTCTCCATGAATAGTAGACTTTTGTTCTAAGCTTCCACTTTCTTCTGTTTTAACTGCCTCACCATCTCTTATGAATGCCAACTGCTTAGGTAATATGTGGTGAGCAAGTCTGTCTGAGATTTTAAGTGGAATAACAATTTGCATATCTAAGAATCCTGAGGACAGAATATAGCCATTGTAGTTTTTTTTTCCTGGACTGTACGCAGAGAGGCATTTTTAAGTGGTTTTAATTTTACATGCACCTGCAATAATGTTTAAATTAAAAAGCTTTACAGAAGTGTTATATTATTTAAAATGAGGATTGCTAATTTGGGATAAGTGTGTAATTTAGCAGGTTTTAACACTCCTTCTTGCCCCCACCACCAAAAAAAAAATCCAAACAAACAGTTTTTGAAAACCATCTTCAATTAAAAGGGAATGGTCAGGACAAAACTAGTAACTGACTAGAACATTGACTCAAACATAGTAAGGTTTTATTTTTCCCCCCTTATGCTTGGTTTCTGTCACTAGTAGGAGAAACCTACCCACACTTTAAAGCATGCGAAAGTAACAGAACATTTATTGCAGTTGCTTATTTGTATCACTTTTGCGTCTTTTGAGTGAGATTAGAGTATAAAGGAATAGTTACTGACAAAAACAGGTACACACAAACATTTAGATGTCACTGCCTACTTACTCAAAAGACCTGTGAGAGATTTAGGGTTGATTATATTTGGAACCATTCACAAAACTGCAGTTTCTTCCTTTAGATGGCAAAACTATAGTGTTAAATAAAACAATTGTCTTTGATTATACTGATGAAGAGTAGTAAATGGAAAAAGGTTAAGACTTTCTTTTTCCCATTTGAACACTTTATATGAAAAAAAATTTAAACATTTGCAATTATCTATTAAATATGATTTTTATTTACATCTAATCAACCTAGTGACATTCATATGTTGAAAGAACAGTGCAGGAAACTCTTTCACATCTTGCATTTTATCATCCTGAACTCTCAAATTATCAGCATTTTAGTCATAAATAAATTTTAGTTATGTTTTCCATAAGTACAGTATAATGAAAGTAAATATAAATAAATACAGAAAATACAGTATAAATTTATAGTGTACAGTACTTATTTTGTTGGTAAATAAGTACTTTGCATACATTTTTGTTTGTTTCTTTATATATAATCTTATTTTTGTTATGCATTGCTAGGTATACCTCTCTGTTATCCAGAATATTTGAATGTCCGGCAACTTCCCAGTCCTGGGGCCGCCAGATATGAAAGAGTTTACTGTAATACTAAGCAAAAGTATTTACTTTCATTTGTAAATACTTCAAAGTAAATTATAATAAACCCATACTGGAAGTAAGTTGGTGCAGGGGCAGTAACATTTATGTCAGAAAGTGAACTATAGCTCTGGCTCATATGGTTATTAAAATTCAAATTTTCTGATTTCAAAAATGGAATTTGAACATTAGAGCAATTTTTGTAGCTGTTATTGTTGAACCTTAAACCAACAGCATTATCCATAAGCAATGTTTTCTTTCACTTTCTATAGTTCCATAAATTATGTGGAAATAAAATTCACATTCTTTAATATGTCCATTTTACTCACATTTCACATGATTAATCTAGGAATAGAAATATTTTCAACAGAATTTTAAACTTACATGATTTGGGTTTTTATTGTTCAGGAATCAATTACTGGAACTCAAACAGTTAAAACAATTCAGAATGCCCGAGCAGAATAACTACAATTATTTATTTCTAGACCTAATTAAATGAAGTGAAAACTGAGAGGAACCCTTCACAATGTATAAAGATAATCTTTAAAATCAGATTTTAAACTCTTAATGTTAATAACTTAGTGCCAAAAGATGGACTATGGATTTATAATGTTGATAAATTGAGTCCCCCAGTGAGGAGATCCTTAGGTTTTTTTGTTTTTGTTTTTTTCTGACTTTCTATAAAAACAGCTTATTCCAGTATTCTGATCCACTGAAGAGGGAGCATTCATTTCCTAATATTAATCACATTCATGGGATAACATCTCTGTCCTAGCTAGTAACTAGGGGTTAGTGGTCAATATGCAAAATCTCAAGTCCAGCTACTTCCCACAAAAATTGCTGATAGAGTCCAGCCTGATGTGGCAAATATATCTTCTTGTGTCTAAAACCTATACTTTAAGAAAGTTTAAAGATTCAGAAATGAATTTTTACTTTGATATTTAAAAATAATGCTTGGAATTTTACATTGTGAATTTCATTAGATTTATACAAACAAAACATGCATGAAGTATAATTACTGCTAGTGTTGCTATATTAGTATGAATGTTAATAGCATGTTTGTTTGTGAAATGGTTATGCATTCTGATAAATGTCTGCTTTAATCTAGTCATCTGTGTGTCACTTGTCTAAGTACTCTAATTTAAGATGCCATATCCCTTCTTGTAGCAATAAAGGGGTAAAGCAACATTAATATTAAATAATTAGAAAAACAAAAGAGGAATGATTAAACATATTTACATAATTGAAATAACACTGAGTCGCAGTGGGAAATCGGGACAATGTTGTCTCCTTTCAAAGTAATTCATAATTCAGATTTTTAATTATGGCATATTCATTCATTTAAAGATGATTCTGGATGAGAGGGCCACTAATGAAATACAATCATTAGCATCTAAACAAAGTAATTTAGAAAGTCTCCTTTAGGGGAAAAAAATTCTAGAACATCATCAATCACACAAGATATGCAAAAACAAGCAATTAAACCACACACAAGAACTACAACAACCTTATATATTACTCATGTACACATGAAAACATAACTGATTACAATGATTAGAGTAGGATAGTGCGGTTAATTTGTATATTACGTAGTTATTCCATGGGAGACTGTACCAGGACAGCCAGATCTTACACCAAATGAACTCCATGGCACTGATATAGGCTTTCAATAAATTCCTATATTGTTGGTCTGTGCCAAGGTATCCGTATAAAAATCTTGCCATGAAAATCTGGAGTTGTGTTCAATGCACCCATCTTAGATCACCCCCCAGTTCCGATTGTATTTGATTTGGATAAACTGGCAAAATGTGGGATTAGCAAATTATTTCATGATAGTAGCAGGTGCTGTGTTAGTTTCTCATTAGTTACTCAAATCCTGCTTTCCTTACAGACCTAATGGGTCAGTGATTTACAGGGGCTCCTTCCAGATACAAAATTACAGTTCTTTGCACATCAGCAGCACTAAATGGACAGTATAATTCTGCATGACTTTTAATGCCTATGTACAGTGTGCTGTTAAACGGACACATAAAAGGAATGGTTTTAAACACTTCCCCTTCAGGGTGAATTGTAAGCTTGCTGAACACCTACCCCACTTCCTCCTACTGACTTTTTTAATAAAAAGAAGGGTTGAAATAGCAGTAGTGGGGAGAAAAAAATAAAAACAAACCACCTTTTTAAGTAAGGCTGGAACCTTGGGTGTACTCAGTGCTGCCTTTAACTACCATGTTCAGAAGCCAAAATATGTTCTATTGAGTACTCAAATGATAAAAATACTGGTTAATTTTCAACAGTGCTCCTTCATTTGACTTTACAATTTATAGCAGTGAACATTAATGCAAGAACAGCTTGGTTGAGGAGGAGTTTAAAATTAGAGCACCTCTTCTCATTAGCCCCAGCAGCCTGACCCAGGGTGAACTGAGAAGTAATTTGCTGCCAGATCCTCATTTTGCTTCTGTTATCACTCCTTATAAACGAAGTGCAGCAATTTATTGTAGCACCTCGAGGAGTCAAGAACATAATGTGTAAAACACATACAAAAAAAAAATCTTTCTTCGCTTTCATTAACACCCAGCACATAGAGACTGTTCATTTTTCACTCTAATGAAGGGGGGTGGGAGAAAGGGGGGATGGGGAATCTTGAATCTAAAGCTTTCCATCATGTGAAGAAGTCCTCTTCAGGCCATTAAACAGGAGCTGAGTTGGACTGAAGAAAGGTCATTGACAAGAAACAGAGAATGGCAATATGAAGAAAAATAGAAAATGGATAAAAGAAGAGACTTTAGAAATCTCAAAGAATGGAAAGTACATTTTCTGCATCAGTGATCAACCCTCCTTGTCTCTGTGTGCATTTCCTGTTTTCTGTGAAGTAAGGAATATGCTTTTTTTTTTTTTTAAAGTTGGGAATTGCCATAGTGTTTGGTCAATTTTAATTTCTTCACCTTTGATCTGACCTTACAGGAGGTATTAAAAGGCTTATTTTATGGGAGCATTGTCTGTTGTCCAGTTTTCTATTTTGCTCTTTTTTAAGGAAAAAAAATGAAGTGTACTAGATTTTAATGTAATTATGTAACTGACAATTTCTCCTTAGGGAAATCTTTTCTGTTTCTCTGATTAACTGCTTGGTTTTCATAGCTCTCTACCACTACACTCAAGAATATGTAGTGCCTACATATAAATCAATATAGTGAATTAAATTATTCATAGAATTATAGAAAAACTCCAAAAACAGTTAGGCTTTGCAAATTTAATTTAAACACATATGCCAAATGGAAAAAAAAAACAAAAAACCCTAAATACAGGTGTTTTTTTAAAAGCACCTTGTTTGTGAAAACATACATATCACATACTTAGGTATGGCAGGAAACAAAGCTGAGCGATATATTAATTGCAGAAAATTGTTCACGGTTTTATTTTTACTTCAGTGTTTTAGGATGGGAATTACACATCCTACTTAGAGTACTCAGGGCTTCATTTTTCTAACAGGCAATAACCCAATTTATGATCACCACTAAGCACTGTCCTTTTCCCCATAAGTGCATACAACTTCCATTAATAATGTTATGTTTGTGGTTGTGTTGTGTTTGTGGTTGAGGCAGAAAGACTCCAGAAATTTTTCTTCAAATTATGAGAAAGAATAAAATATCTACATAAAATTTTCTTGAGACTGTAAATTGTTGCTGCCTTTCATATACTATTGCTGAATCTTTGCTCTGTAAAAGATAGAAGCACATGAATCAATTAGTGTCTATATTTTTCTATAAGGCTACAATTACACTACAGTGCTTTGTCAACAGAAGTCACTGTTGGAAGAGATTTCCTGACAAACTTCTGTTGACGGAGTGTGGCCGCTCACAAAAACAAATCAGGAGAGCACTCTGCTCTCTTGACAAAACAGGTACCCAGAAGCACAGCAGACAGGGCTGCCCATCGTTCTGGATGCTCTGTCTGTCAAGAGAGGCCCCTGGGGGCATTTAGCCTATGTCTACACTACAGGCATCTGTCAACAGAAGTGGCTACACTGTACTTCTGTTGACAGTACTCTGAAGAGAGATTGTCATGCCTTGAATTTTTGAAGGATAATACTGTCGAGGAAAATGCAGAATTCTGTTGAGACTCTGTCACCAGAATGCTTTGAGTGTGTAGACACTCCCTGAGTTATGTCAACAGAAGGCCCCTTCTGTCAACAAAACTCTCTAGTGTAGACCCAGCCTTACACAGCTGTTTTGTCGACAAAAGTCTGTCAAAGAAGGCATTGTGTCTCAAAGTTTTGGGGCAGAAGGTTGCCAGCAAAAGTGCTGAGTTTGTCCACCCACTGTCAACAAAACTCATTTTGTGTTTAAATGCACGGTGTGTTTTGTCAACAGAACTCTCTAGTGTAAATGTAGCTTTAATGTTTAGGACACCAATATCTTGAAACAATGTTCTGTTCCTCTTCAGCTTTTTCATCAAACAATTTCCATACAATAGAAACCAGAATTTATGGTTAAACAAAAGATATAATGTTGAAAATGAACAATTGACAGCAATAGGATCTATATTTAATTATATGAAATATAATCATATAAATAAGCCTCTTCCGAAAGCCAGAATGCAGATGCATATGTTAATCATTGTCAGAGCCAAGACTCACGCAAAATGAACAGTTGCTGCACTATGGAATTGAAGGTAAAGAGCAGGATATAGCCTCAAAAGTGTTTTCTTTAACAGGAACCATTGTGAATTTTCTTGTGCACTGTAAAAAACTGTAACAGTAGTTTGACCATTAGTAATTTTAAGGAGTCAACTTTATGCAAATCATAGTAATCAAGCAAAGGGAAGTACGAGTAAAGATTGTGATGTCTTCTTCCAAAATCTTTGATTATATTGCATATAAATTTAAGCTTTGTTTATTTAGGCTCAGATCCAGCAAACATTTGAGTATATATGTAACTGATCACAGGTGCATAGATTCATTTATATCAATTGGACTATATGTTTGAGCAAGATCATTCCCATGGCAAATGAAATTTAATGTGGGTAAGTGTAAGGTAATGCATGTTGGAAAAAATAACCCAAATTACACGTACTACATGATGGGGTCAAATTTAGCTACGACAGATCAGGAAAGGGATCTTGGAGTTATAGTGGATAGTTCTCTGAAGACATCCACGCAGTGTGCAGCGGCAGTTAGTAAGGCAAATAGGATGTTAGGAATTATTAAAAAAGGGATCGATAATAAGACAAAAGATATCATACTTCCCCTATATAAAACTATGGTACGCCCACATCTTGAGTACTGCGTACAGATGTGGTCTCCTCACCTCAAAAAAGATATATTGGCATTAGAAAAGGTTCAGAAAAGGGCGACTAAGATGATTAGGGGCTTGGAACGGGTCCCATATGGGGAAAGGCTAGAGAGACTGGGACTTTTCAGTTTGGAAAAGAGGCGATTGAGGGGCGATATGATAGAGGTATATAAAATCATGAATGGTGTGGAGAAAGTGAATATAGAAAAATTATTTACCTTTTCCCATAATACAAGAACTAGGGGACACCAAATGAAATTGATGGGTAGTAGGTTCAAAACTAATAAAAGGAAATTTTTCTTCACACAGCGCACAGTCAACCTGTGGAACTCCTTGCCCGAGGAGGCTGTGAAGGCCAGGACTCTATTAGGGTTTAAAAAAGAGCTTGATAAATTTTTGCAGGTTAGGTCCATAAATGGCTATTAGCCAGGGATAAAGTATGGTGCCCTAGCCATCAGAACAAGGGCAGGAGATGGATGGCAGGAGATAAATCACTTGATCATTGTCTTCTGTTCTCCTTCTCTGGGGCACCTGGCATTGGCCACCGTCGGCAGATGGGATGCTGGGCTGGATGGACCTTTGGTCTGACCCAGTATGGCCATTCTTATGTTCTTCTTATGTTCTTATGCTTACGCGTTTCTCAGGATCAGGCCCATTCGGGATAACATGCATTTGTGGTGTCTTTTTCACTTTCATGTAATTATTAATTTATATTCGCTTAATGTAGAAATTATGTTCTGCTACTGGAAATCTTACTACCATCATTTAAGTTAATTAAGATAATATATCTGTGGAACTTAAATGAGCACAGCAACTCCCAGGCCATAAATCAATAGCTTACCTGGATAATATAAGGAAATACCTTTCTTTACCAACACATCCCAAAAGCAGATGAAACGTGTTTGAAAACAATTATTGGTTATATGTGAAATTAGTATGATCAGCATTAATCTATATGACATTGTAGGTTTATATCATACTTCAATATATATCATCCCAAAAAAGAAGAAAAACATTTGCCGAATTGCTGTCTGGTCAAGACCACAATAAACAGCAATCTACAGGGTAACAGGGATTAAATATGATACAGTACGTCCCAGGGTGCAGTGTTGTATTTGTATCTGGGATGTTTTATGAATCATAGGGCAAACATTTCTGCTGACTAAAAGACATGCAGTCCAATAGGTCCTCTCCCCCAGAATGCCTTCACCCTTTTTTCTGAGAAAGTCAGGGATTTCCTTCAAGACTTCTCTCCTATTCATACAACATGTGTTTGTTGTAGAAGAATACCACAGGATGATACTGACCTTTAAGAGGGAAAAAGCCAAGGCACCATTCACTTGTCAGCTGCTTCTAAGTTGGGATCAAGAGAGGGCACCATAGTCATATAAAGGGAGAACCCCTTTTTCCCTCTCCCCAAAGAACTCAGGAGGGGCAGGAGAGAGCCGTGTGAGGAGGAAAGGTTAGGCTCAGGGAGAAACAGGAGTTACAGCAGAGAAGAGCTGGAAGACAGAGACATTAGGAAATGCAAAAGGTTGATGCTGAGAACTGGCCAGTGCTGGGGAACACCAGACTGTACAGAGGCTAGGGTTGCCAAACTCCAGGATTGTCCTGGAGTTTCCAAGAATTAAAGATTAATCTTTAATTAAAGATGATGTCATGTGATGAAATCTCCAGGAATTTGTCCAACTGAAGTGGCAACCCTAAGAGGTCCTTAGAAGATGTGAAAGAAGCAGCCTCATTAGGAGAAGCTGAACCCAAAATGTCCTAGAGTGTGGATCCTCATAAACATGGAAATCTGGGTGTGTGGAACCTTGTGGGAAATCCCCTTATGGCAGGCCTGAGTGGAAGGCAACAGGAAGCTGAGTCAAGGATCATGAGGTTGGTCCTGGAGAAAGGTCCTCTGTTCTGGGGTAGGCCTCATCAAGAGGATGCCTAGTGAAATGAATTAGCGCAGGGAGCCCTCTCATGGCAGATGTGATCTGCAGGTATGGGCAAACAAACTGGAGAGAAGTGGGTCTTGGAACTCTTCGGTAGGGGAATGGAGTCCTGGAATAGGAGGAAAAGGAATTGTGACCAAATAGTGTTTCTCAGAGGGGCGATGCTTGAACGGGCTCGAACAGCTGCTTTAATACAATTTTGTTTTATTTGAGAGAAACTGCTTTTGCTATGAGAGATTTGTCAACTGTGGAACTTAATAAAAGGGTTTGTATTTAACCCTAAGAGAAACAATGTTCTCATTGTGAATTGTTTGATCTCAGAAAACTCTAAGTAGGAATAACACTAAAATCTAAATTTACAGGGAGAGTCCCAAGTAAGCATGAAGCTATGATGAACTGCCAAGGTGAGATCACTCTGGCCACGTCTCCTTTGTCTGCCTGACCCAGAATGCCTCTTGCACCAAGGATTTATGCAAGAGCAATATTGAAGTCCTCTATGCTGAAAATAGTCCATTAGCACCTACCCTTTGGTCCCTTTGCACTATTGTAGCCAATACAAATGGGCTGCAATACAGCAGTGAATCTGGCCTTCACTTCTTGAGATAAGAGCACGGGGTGTATTTTCCCATACTTTGTCAAAGGGGAGACACACAAGTACCATTCCTACATCGATAGAAAGGAAAACTCCTTGCCTGTATGATTAGCTCCGGTGTTTTTACAACACTGTTGAAAAAAGTGCTGAATATTCCACAGGGTCCCTTTCACAAGCAACTATTATATGACAAAAAATGGCCTCAAACTTCTTTAACTTACTCATGCAGGTACTCCTACCAATACTAGTGGAATTATTCTCCTGAGTAAACTGAGCAGGATTTGTACAAATGAGGACTGGGTGGTGTTGTGGAGGGGGAGGGAGTAGATCCAATCCTCCTCTGAATGTGCACCCCAAAAATGAACCAAACCAAACTTTCCTTGAGGTTTCAAAAAAGTTGTGTAATTTTTGCAGTACTTCTTATTCTTCCCTCATAAAGGATGGGAAATCCCACACAAGCTGATGTGAGATGTATCAGCCAGTTTTGGAGGCTCAGGAGGATTGCAAAAGGTTTAGACAGTAATTAACTGGAGCTATGTCTAGACTAGAGGGCTTTGTCAGCAAAATAGCTGTTTTGTCATTAAAACCCATGGAGTGTCCAGATTCCCAAGAGTATTCTGTTGATGGAAAGCAGCACTTTTGTCAACAGCTGTACCCTGCTTGCCATGAGGAATCCTTCTGTTGACAGAGATCTGTAGACAAAATATCAGCCTGGATGTTCTGGGTAGCCTTATCGACAGAAGGGGCTTCTGGGACACTGGGCAACCCTGTCTGCTGTGGTTCTGGTTGGCTGTTCTGCTGATAGAGCAGCTGGGCGGTCCGACCACTCTCTGTTGGCAGAGCAGATTGCTCTTTCGATCTGCCTTGTGAGCTGACCACGATCTGTCAACAGAAGTTTTGTCAGAAGATACCTTCCAACAAAAACTTCTGCCAACAAATCCCTCTAGTCTAGACATAGCCTGGGTTGAATCATGAACAGGAATATCTGTGTTTAATGAGTGTTTGCTTAGAAATCAAGTGTAGGAGTGTGAGAGGGAGGCCAGGCAAGGCAGGGGTTAAACAAGGCCTGTTGGCCCAATCAGCCCCACCCTGGTTCACCTGTGGCCAGTGTCAGGCCTGGAGGGGTATAAAAGGAAGGAAGCCAGCCCAGTTTGGGGCTGACCAGCCAAGACGCAGGAGCTGGCTCTGAGGCAGCAGGCCCCAAGCCGGAGCTGCCACCTGGTCAGCTGCCAGAGGGTGCAGCCCAGGACCCTCCCTCAGTCCCTGAAGGGAGTGGGGAGCCCCTGCCAGGGAACCCCTCTCCTGCCAAAGGGGGAACTAGATTTTAAGGGCCACACCCCAAACTTAACCTATAGACTCTTGGGTGGGGTTGAAGACCCACCCAACAGGCCCTGGGCAGGGGGCCTAGCCCCTAGGCCACCCGGTCCCAGATGCAATTCACTCACACTAAGCTTGTTGGAAAAGGAGTGGCAAAGGAAGGGAATTTAATGAAGACTGAAAGCCTTGCATCACTATGTTCTAGGTTTGTCAATGTAAGGGTTTTTCATTCACTTGAAAAAATTCAACAAAGATTTTACTTTGGACTTGAAATGTTTCTCTTTCAAAATTAACTTTTCCCCTTTCCGTACTTTATTCCTTTCTTCTCCTGCCCCTTAATCCATTCTGCCAATGAAAAAGGACATGGAACAAAGAGGGGGAAAAGGAAAAATACCAAATTGGAAAAAAAAACACAACAAAATGACTAAATATTTTTCTTTACATAAAAATGGACACACTGGATCAGACCAATGGTCCACCTAGCCCCATATTCTAAAGTGAGGAAATATTACATCAGCTATTTCTCCACTAGTCACAACGCTTATTACCCTGCCAAAGAAAGCTATTAGGTTGGTTTGACATGATTTGTTCTTGGCAAATGCATGTTGACTATAACTTATCAACTTACTATTTTCTAGATATTTGCAAATTGATTGCTTGATTGTTTGCATCAAGTTTTAGTTACTGAAGTTAAGATGCTAGGTCTGTAGTTTCCAGGGTTGTCCTTATTTCCTTATTTATAGCTTGGCAGTCTATTTCCCTCCTTATGTGTTCCAATGTACATTACTTTACTTTCATCAACACTGAATTTAATTTACCATTTTGTTGACCAGTCACCCAGTTTTGTGAGATCCCTTCGTAACTTTTCACTCGCAGTTTAGACTTAACTATCATCAGTAATTTTGAATTATCAGCAAACTTTGCCTTCCTGTTTATCCCTTTCCCCAGATCATTCATGAATGTTTTGAAGAGCACTGGTCCCAGTATAGACCCTTGGGGGACACCAGACTTTTCCTTCCTTCACTATGGAAACTGACCATTTATTACAACTCTTCATTTCCTATTTTTAACTGATTACTGATCCATAAAAGGAACTTCACTTTTAATATCATGAGTGCCTGCTTTGCTTAAAGACCTTTGCTGTGGGACCATTTTGAAGGCTTTCTAAATGTCCAGGTATGCTATTTTCACAGGATCACTCTCGTCCACATAAAATAAACAATATTTTTTGAAAAATTATTGGGAGGTTGGGAATTTTTCTCTCTTTTTGACAAAAGTGGAAAGTAGAGGTGATTTTAGAATAATTGATAAATAATTTTAGTAATTTAGCACCCAGTTGACATTGACCCAGAGAGTTCTGAAGGAACTCAAAGATGACGTTGCAGAACTACTAACTGTGGTATGTAAACTGTCCCTTAAATTAGCATCTGTACCAGATAACTGCAGGATAGTTAATATGATACTGTTTAAAAAAAAAAAAAGGCTCATGAAGGGATCCTGCAATTACAGGCCTGTAAACCTAACTTCAGCTGAAGTCAAATTGGTTGAAACTGCAATAAGGAATGGAATGTTTGGAAACAAAGATGCATTCAATATGATGCAGAGGAGTCAACATGCCTTTTGTTTAAAAAAAAATCAAACCTTGACAATCTATTAGAATTTTTGAGTGGGTAAAAAAAACTGAAGAGAAGGAAGGGCTATGGTTATGCTTGACACCTCTGTTATTTAAACTAATTTTTTTAACCTGTCAAACCATTTTCTTTGTCTTGAGAACTTTTATCTTTAATAGCTGTTATTTTGACCTCACATATTCCGCCTCTACACACACACACACACACACACACACACACACACTAGCTTTGTTTCCTTCTACAGACCTTCTTGCTCCATGAACTCTATTCAGGCCTCTATCTCCTTTATGGTGTCCTTTCTCCTTTTCCCACTCTTTCTTGGGTTTGGTCTGTTTTTAGATCATAAGATTAATTAACAATGAAGTATTTCTCATTGTGTAGTGAAAGTACAGTATAGGGGACTTTCCAGCTGACTGTCACCCTGTTTATAGCCTGCATATCTGTAAGGAAGTGAGTACTGGATGAGGAACACCAATCAAAGCATAAAATACGGAAATAGTCCAACTATTACCAGCCTTAATTCAGACTATTGTAGACACTAACATCATGACAGCTTGTTCTTCAGATAAAGATGTTAACAAGAAAAGAAAATGACCTTAATTTAATCTATTCTTATGGGTCATACTGAAATGAGACTATGATGACACAAAATCATAATAATAAATACTGTAGTAATTTCACAGTTCTTCACAGATGCTGTTCACAGTCCTTTTTCATGCTAATGTACTATCCTTTGCTTCATGACAATAATTTTTTTAGGTGCTATCCAGTCTTTTAGTTTGGAATGTCTTATACTTGATCCCTCTAATTATTTTGTAATGAAAGAGCTTACCTTCCTAATTTAGCATTTCAGTATGTTGCCACTTTTACAGCTTTTTCCTTTCCTGGTAAAAATCTTTTCGTTTTTTGCATCCTCTACATTCTAGAAAGTAAATATAAAAGTAAAGTAAATTCTTGACTCCCAGGAAAATAGAAACCTGAGATGATCATACAGTGTAACAAAACAACTCTGATTAAAAATATTTCCATAAATAATAGTGGCAAATTCAGTTTATTATTTTTTGGAATCAGGAATTACTCATGAGATTCTGAAAGTTTCTGAACATGAGTTCACAAATTCTGAAAGTTTCACAAATATCTGGACAAATAATTTTGCCTTGTAGTTAAAACTCGTAGTTAAAATGGGTGTTTTGTTGTTATTATTGACAAAACTGGTGGGACATCCACACACAAAATGTGTTTTGTCGACAAACATTGGCACTTCTGCTGACCATCTTCTGCCTCTCCCAGATGAGGAAGAACACCTTTTGTTGACAGATTCTGGGAGTCCAGGACAATGGGCAGCCCTGTCAGCTGTGTTTCCAGGTGCCTGTTTTGTCCGGAAAGCAGCCTGGTAGTCTGGCTGTTCTGTCGAAAGAAGAGAGAGCTCTTCCAATTGGCTGTTGTATGTGGCTGCAGTCTGTCCACAGAAGTCTTGTTGGGAAATCTCTTCCAACAGTGACTCCTGTTAACAGATTACTGTAGTGTAACTGTAGAGCAAGGGATTTAGTCAGCCCAAGCTGACAACATTACTTACAAAATGCAAGTAGCCAAACTGACCAGCTCATGGAAAATCCGTAGTCTAAACACTATTTGTGCCAACAATTTGAGGAATACATATGAATAATAAGATCCTTTAGATGACAAACAGGATCAATTCACAGTTAATTTGTTGAGTAAAAAAAGGGGATAGATTAAGAACAAATAGCATTTGTAAGAATTAGTTTAACCATCTCCAACAGAAATGTACTAACGCAGAATGAATGTGCCTTTGCCTGCATCAGGTTATTGCTAAGTTAAACTATTAAACTAGGTTTAGAGTTGAAGTTTCTCTGCGCACAGAAGCAGCAACGCTCCCTTGCAAGCATGGGTACCTATATTCTAAGTCCAGTAGCAACTTCTCCCTAGATGTGTTTTATTAGGTTTACATTCCTTGTAAACAGATAGATATAGTAAGGGGACCACATCCTCTGGATTCAATTTAATAGCTTCAATTACCGCTGGAAGCCATACAGTATGTAAATCAGTACACATGAGATGTGACATAATTACGAGGTCACCGTGGACAATGTTTTGCTGAAGTGCTACTTAACGTGAGTAATTTCAGTGCTGAAAGTGTATTTTTTCATATTTGAGAGCTAATGTATTGAATTGTTCTTTCAGAAACACCGTTCCAATTGCACTGTAATGTTAGCAGAAAAGTATTGACATCCATATTTCCACAACCCAAGCGCTCGGCACTAAATCAGCAGGTAAATACACAGGCAGCCAGGCATAATTTGGTAGGGATTTTCAAAGGTAATGTTAAGTGTTGGAATGTTATGAAAATTAGGCTATGGAGTTTGTGTATATGCAAGGACGCTGCAGGGTTGTATGGACTGAGGCTGAATGGATGGGGAGTATTTTATGTGCACTTCAGAGGGATATTCAGAAAGGTTTATGGAAATACTCTGTAGCCTATGAGTGCAAAAGTAGTTGAGGGGTGTCGCTGACCAGGGTGATTCTTTTTTCCTAAACTGAAAATGGGCATCCAGATAAACAGCAAGGCCAGACATCTCAGCCCAGCCCCACCTGGCATTGCTTCTCATCTGAGCCCTGTTGTGTATGGATATCAGCTCAAGCTGACAATGACACCAGAAGTCCTCCTACAGGGTTGTCAGCCCTGCCATGAGAGGCTGATGGCCCACGTTGGGGCTGGCAGCATTAGCCCTGATATCCTGGGCCGACAGCCTTAGCTCTGCAGTGTGGGGCTGACTGCTTGAACTGGAACTGACATCCCAAGCCCCATAGCACAAGCCATCTATAATTGACATTGGCTTGGGCAAGTGGTGTGGGCATCATTTTTTTTTCAAAACTGGTAATTTTTCCTGTTTGCTCTTGGTCAAGTCTTCTGCCATCTCTACTTCCTCCACCCCCTGGGCAACATTACCTGGGACAAATATCCAGTTTTGCCAAAAAAGTTGCACCATCTGGGATGGAACTTAAAAAGGGGAATGTCCCAGCCAAACTGGGACATGTGGTGACCCTATCACTAACTCATTGTTAGCTGCTCTGTCACAGACTTAGCGTATGACTTTGGGTCAGTTGCTTAGCCTCTCTCTGCCTCAGTTCTTCATTTGTAAAATCGGGGTGATAGCAAAGTAAAGCCTCGTAGGGGTGTGTCATTAGGATAAATATGTTAAAGGTTGTGAGGTGTTCAGATGTTGTGAGAACTATAGACAAATGTAAACTAGATGCCTCCAGCTTTCCCCTTCAATATCCGTTGCCATGGTACAACGGTGAGATACAAATTCACTCCTATAAACAGGAACAGGTAGATTAGAAGAATTTCACTACATAAGAGTTTGCACGCAGAAATCCTGATTGTATTTTGTTTTGATTGGACTACATTTTTCAGAAAATACATGCACCTTAACAAATAAAAGCAATGCAGAGTCTTACGAGACTCACAACATATAAATAGCTATAAACAGCACAGCAAAGATAGGCAGCTGTAGAAACTACATGTAGTTGCTATATCTAGTCCAACTGCAAGTTTGAGGTCCAGCAGTCACTTCATCTTTTACCATTACCATGTGATCCTAGCTATGGACATTCTGAGATGTCTACTAAACTTAATCTATACTTTTCAAAATTATTCTTTAGCAAAGCATGTTTCATTAAACAGAGTCTTACACACTAATTACTAGTGAATGCCACAGTTAGGCTATGTCTACACTAGCACACTACGTTGACGTAGCCTATTTCGACGTAAGAGCATCGAAATAGGCTACTTCAATGCATATCGTCTACATGTCCTCCAGGGCTGGTGCTGTCGACGTTCAACGTCGAAGCAGCAATGGGGAACGTCGAAAGGAGCCGCCCTGGAAGGAAATGTGGAGCATCCGCACACACAAGCTCTCCCTGTCGAAATAAGGGGCCAGGAAAGCCCGCGGACTGGGTCACAGCCTGGACTAGCCCTTCCAGGTCAACAGCAAACTGCTCCTTTAAAGGGCCCCTCCCAGACATACCCGGCCTGCACAGCACGAGGTCCGCAGGGTACTCTCCACACTCTCGCAGACCAAGTCACAGCAGATATGGACCCCCAGCAGCAGCAGCAGCAGCAGCAGGAAGAAGAGGCCCTCCAGGTAGTCATCCAGGGGGCAAGCGCCCTGCTAGGTGCTGCCTGGGAGGCTGCCCAGTGGTTCCTGCCAGAGAAGCCCTCCCCAGGGGGAAACAGGGATGCCCCTGACCACTGGGCTCCACTCTTCCTCCCCCGCCTCTGGAGCTACCCCACCAGCTTCGAGTGGTGGGAGCAGCTGGTCATGTGGGAGTGGGACAACAATATGTGGCTGCGGAACTTCCGCATGCGTCAGCAGACCTTCCTGGAGCTCTGCCAGTGGCTCACCCCCACACTGAGGCACCATGACACCTGGATGCGGTGCACCCTCCCTGTTGAGAGGAGGGTTGTAATAGCTGTCTGGAAGCTGGCCACTCCAGACAGCTACCACTCCATGGGACACCAGTTTGGAGTGGGAAAGGCCACAGTCAGGACCGTCGTCATGGAGGTAAGGAGGCCTGGGCACGCACCCATTGGGGGGTGGGGGGCCGGGTGTGGGGCTGGGGAGGGAGGGGCGCCAAGGAGTGAGGGGCTGGGTGAGGGGGTACCCAGGGAAGCGCCCGGAAGGGGAGCCTGGGGAGAGGGCCCTGGGGCACCCTGCACGCCCTCATGGGTGCCTGTGTTCCCTCCCCCCAGGTTGTCCATGCACTTAACACCATGCTGCTCCAGAGGGTCGTCCAACTTGGAGACCTGGATGCAGCTGTCGCCGGATTCACCGCCATGGGGTTCCCGAACTGTGTTGGGGCCCTGGATGGGACCCACATCCCCATCCACGCCCTGGACCATAGAAGAGGAAGATACATAAACCGCAGGGGCTACCACGCCATGGTCCTGCAGGCCATGGTGGACAGTTGGGGCCGCTTCCAGGACGTGTACATGGGCTGGCCTGGCTGCACACACGATGCCCGTGTTTTTAGGAACTCGGGCCTGTGCCGCTAGCTGGAGGCGGGGACTTACATCCCCCAGAGGGAGATCCCTCTAGGGGACACCACCATGCCCCTCTGCCTTGTGGCAGACACGGCCTACCCCCTCCAGCCCTGGCTCATGCGCCTATACACCAGCCACCTCAACGCCAGCCAGGAGCGGTTCAACGCCCGCCTGAACCATGCCCGCCAGGTGGTGGAAAGGACCTTCGGCCATCTGAAGGGCTGCTGGTGGTGCCCCCTTGCCCGCCTGGACGTCAGCTTCCAGAACATCCCCCAGGTTGTGGGCGCGTGCTGCACGCTCCACAACATTGTCGAGAGCAAGGGCGAGGCTTTCATCCAGGGCTGGGCGGTCAATGCCAGCACAGGCTTCCCCCAGCTGGCCGCCGCACCCAGCCACCAGGCCCACCATGAGAAAGTAAGGGTCTGCGAGGCCCTGCGGGCCCACTTCGATCAGGGAAACCCCTAAGCACCTCCCTGGCCTTCCCCAGAAGACCCCCCCACACAGAGCCTGCACTGCCCTCACACCACCCCCTACACCCGCACGCCATGCCCCCAACAAGCACATGCCTCCAGTTATTTGGAAAATAAAACCTTTTTTTTTTTTTAAAACTGCTAACTTTGTTTTGTGCATAACAGAAACTGGAACCAATATACAAAGGGGGGCAACTATATACATGGGGGCCCGGCAGACGGCTCGGCCGTTGGTCCATCAGTCTGGGGCGGGGGTAGCGGGGTACAACCCCCAGCGGGTACGGCTCACAACTCCCCCTGTGTCCACAGTCCCCAGCATGGCCGGCTGGGGGCTGGGAGGATCGGCACGGCCGGGATGCCTCCACTGGCCGGTCTTCACTGGTGGGCTCTGGTCCTGGGGAACTTGCAGGCAGCATGGCAGGTGGGGTGGCAGGTAGGGCAGCAGGCGATGAGGTGGGTGGGGTGGCAGGTGGGGCAGCAGGCTGCGAGGCAGGTGGCGAGGTGGGGGGGACAACGGGTGGAGCAGTGGGGAGGGCGGCCTGGGGGGCAGCGGGGGCGGGAGCCGGGCGACAGCCTCCCAGATTGACCCAGCTATGTCCCGGAAGATTCCCGTGAAGTCCTCCCACGCCGCCCACTGCCAGGTGGACTCCTCCCGGTCAAACCTCAGTCTCTCCTCCGCCACCTCCGTCTGCTGCCGGAGAGCTGCCAGGAGCTGGTTGTTCACAGGGGTCATCCCCAGGGTCTGGTGGTGGCGGGACTGTCCCGCTGGCCTTGGGGGTGTCTCCAGGCGCTGGTGGTGACTGACCTCCGGCGGGCAGTCGGGGACGACAGAGGGTGCCTGGCTGCTGGGGGCATCGGATGGTGCAGCTGCAGAGAGGGAGAGAGGGAGGGGAAGGCTGTTAGTACCATGCCCTGGCCTGTGGCCCATTCCCCCCGGCCCCCCTTGGGTGCTGAGTCTCTGTCCCCATCGGTGGGTGTGATGTCCCTGTTGGCTGTTCCCATAGCATTGTCCCCCCGCCCCCGGGGTTAAGGCACAGTGCTGTCCATGGGTGTGGGTGCTGACGGGCGCTGATGGCTGTGCCACTGTCCTGGGACCGTGCTGTGGCTGGGCGGTTGTGGATTGGGGTCTGCTGGAGATGTGTGAGGCTCCTGGTCATGTCTGGTACCCCTGACCCATGGCCCGTGGGTTTGTGCCCTGTGGGGTACATACCTGACTGTCCATTGCTGCGGTCAGGGAAGCCCAGTGGGTGGACTCCCGGCTGGTGCTCCAGGACAGGAGGTCTATGAGGAGCGCCCCCTCCTCGCTGCTGGACCCCCTCCTCTGCTGTCCCAAGGGGGGGCTCCTCGGGTGGGCTCCGGGGCGTGGGGCTGGCCTCTGGGCCGGACTCCAGCTCCGAGGCCTGCTGGGACTCAGTGGCCATGGTGTCAAGGGTGGCCAGGTGGGAGGAGGTGTCCCAGGGGCCCAGGGTGGCCCTGAGCTCCCTGTAATAGGGGCAAGCGGTGGGCGCAGTTCCAGACCTGGACGTACCCCTGCTGCAGCTCCTTCACCTTACTCCAGACATGATCCAGAGTGCAGGTAGGGTGACCCCGGGTGGCCAGGGCCTCAGCCAGTCGGGTGAACGCTTCTGCGTTCCGCCGCTTGCTCCCCATCACGTGGAGCACCTCCTCTTCACTCCAGAGCCCCAGCAGGTCTCAGAGCTTGGCCTCCGACCAGGAGGGGCCCCGCCTCTTTTTGACCCTCTGCTTGGCTGCTGGAGGTGCCTGGGTCTCCTCGGGAGGGGAGCCCTGGGGGCGCTCTGGGGCTGGCTCGATGCCATGACTGGTGGCAGTGCAGATCGGGGCTTCTGGAAAGCGTGCAGGGCTAGCATGTGCTTGTGCTGCTGCCTGAATGCTCTCAGCTTCCTGCCACAGGAAATCCGGGTCTGTGGTGCTTTAAAGGCTGCTGCGTGCGGGGAACGTAAAGCCCCGCAGGGGCTGGACAGAGCATCTCAACCCCTCAGCTGATGGCCACCATGGAGGACCCTGCTATTTCAAAATAGCAGGACGTGGATCGTCTACACACACCCTACTTTGACAATGAATGTCAAAATAGGGCACTATTCTCATCTTCAGATGGGAATAGTGATTTCAACGTCTCGCCGCCTAATGTCGATTTCAATGTTGAAATAGCACATGGCGCGTGTAGACGTGACGGGTGCTATTTCGATGTTGTGCCAGCTACTTCAAAGTAGCCAGCTAGTGTAGATGCACCCTTAGTGTTCTTGTTTAAATTAAATTTCGCATTAAGTTCCTTACAGATTACTTCAAATTTAAATAGAATGCTGGAGAGCAAGTACCAGTGTAAACAGGATACTTATGGGCGAGGCCTAATTTATTGCACGTAAACACCATTTATTCATCTTTACTCTCATTATAGTGCACAAAACCTAACTTGGCCTTTAAAGTAACGCAATTTGTGGCTAGATGTTGAAGGTTAAGAAGAAATACAATCCATTTTTCTGTTCATATGGTTGTTCAAGCCAATGGGAGTATGAGCCACCAGAAAAACAAAGAATAACAAGTAGAATTTTAATCTACTAAAGTCTGGAATTCCCGTAAGCAAGGATATTGGGGATCCTCATAGAGAGTTCTTGCCAGGATGGATGGAAGAAGCAGATACAATGTCTACCATGAGCAATGTTTATCCTCTTTTTTCTGATTCTAGTTTCTCCTGTTTGTCCTTTTTTGTGCAAACTGATTTTCATTTTATTTACCGTGTGGGCAGAAAGGCAAAACATATGGTATTCGAGAAGCTGTATCAAAATCTCTGTTAGTTGATGTCAAGTTTATCAGACAGCAAAGATAGCAACGTTTCTCTCATTCCATCTTATTAGAAGTTATCACCACTTAAGTATCTTTCAGTCCTGTTAGTTTGGCTCACA
The DNA here is from genome assembly GCF_033958435.1 of Carettochelys insculpta. NCBI lineage: Eukaryota > Metazoa > Chordata > Testudines > Carettochelyidae > Carettochelys > Carettochelys insculpta. The sequence goes on along the minus strand of NC_134142.1, from coordinate 46,508,962 downwards.
GCTTCTTATCTACTGGCATAACTTCACAGGCATCAATGGAGTTATGTCAGTGGATAATTAGGGCTTGAAAGTAAATTGTGAATGTGTGTGTGAAGAAATAACTCAGTTCCTTTCACTAGGCGAGTTCACTGAGTATTTTGGACTGTGGTTTTATTTTAGCTGAAATACAGACCCTTTCATCCGAAGCTCTGAGAAGACCATCTCTGCCTTTTTGTATCCCCAGTATAGCATTTAACTGATGGGTTGAATTCCTGCATAGTGCAGATTTTTGCACTTACTTAAACAGAGTTCTGCTGTGATCAGAAGGATGGCTCAAATTTGTAATGATAGCGAAATGTTTACATGCCTGTGTCACCAGCTCAATTAAACCCAAATTAATAAAATCTGGAAATCATTATGTAACAGCTTCTCGTTATTGGGAATGCACTGCATTGTTGAGGTCAGTGTCCTTTCTATTGAATGGGTGTCAATTCTATCAAAACCCTTGTCATAGCTGTCACTAACTGGAATTCTCTGCAATACCAACAGAGAGCCCAAGAGCTGCATGGTTTGGGAGCTTGAGCTACCAAACTCCTCAAAAGTAGCCCCAGTAGAACAGGCTTTGTGATGTGGTTAAATAGGAGTCCTATCTCCCTGTCTGTTAGTCCATCCCCTTAAACCAACACCACATTTCTTTTGAAATTAAAATTTTATATTTAATTGCACAAGAAAAACAAATTGAAGAGAAGGAAGGACTGGGTTCCTATGTGTGCTACGGCCTGCTTCAGACTGAGCAGTGAAGTGCCCTTTAGATTGCCCAGTAGAAGTCCATGTTGTTAAAACTAAGGGTCATTCTCTTTAGGTATCTGCATGTGTGCAGTTGGTTTACGGTGTCATTTGTATGTGTGCATCCTGAGATTATATCATGTTTCTTCTTGTTGTCAGCATTACTGCCTTTTCTCTACAAGGTTGGGAAGCACAGTGTATTTAATTACACTGTGTGCAGCCCCTGCTAGTTTGAGTGTTTACTACTTTCAGAAGACTAATGATGAGACTGAAGCCAAAGTTCATCTGATTATTCCATTGAATTTGGTACCCTCTAAATCAAACACACAAGTCATATGTAAGTGGGTACGCCAGTGCACAGACACAAACAGAAAGCTCTCTGAGCCTTCATTTTGTAAAATTTTTCCAACTACGATGGCATATATTCTTACTTATTATGTGGAAGGCAGTTATGTTTTGAAAGACTTCTTAAAACATTAACAACACAAAACCAAACACAGGACATAAAATGTTCCTGAATATTTTAATCATGAAGAACTGAAATCTTGTCTTACACAAACAAATTTATATCATTTATAATCACCCTAAGGCCATGTCTACACTAGCCCCAAACTTTGAAATGGCCATGCAAATGGCCATTTCGAAGTTTACTAATGAAGTGCTGAAATACATATTCAGTGCTTCATTAGCATGCGGGCGGCCGCGGCACTTCGAAATTGACGCGCCTCGCCGCCGCGCGGCTCGTCCCAATGGGGCCCCACCTACTTTGAAGTCCCCTTATTCCCATCTGCTTATTCCTATCTGCTCATTCCCATCTGCTCATGGGAATAAGGGGACTTCGAAGTTGGCGGGGTCCTTTCAAAAAGGAGCCCTGTCGGGACGAGCCGTGCGGCGGCGAGGCGCGTCAATTTTGAAGTGCTGCGGCCGCCCGTATGCTAATGAAGTGCTGAATATGTATTTCAGCGCTTCATTAGTAAACTTCGAAATGGCCACTTGCATGGCCATTTCAAAGTTTGGGGCTAGTGTAGACACGGCCACAGACAGAAAAAAACATAATGACTGAGCTGGATGGCTGAGTCATGAGGAGGATGTTGCAGTTCCTGGAGTGAGAAGGCTGTAGAGGACAAACTGAATATAACTGCTGGAAGAGACATCAGCCTGACAGAACCAACCCCAGAACTCCCAGGATGGGGCACTATTGAGCAGTGAGTACAGCAGCCCATGAAGTTTGGAGATGATGAATGACAGATGAAGTATAAGGATCTATAGAAATACAATCACTTGTTGATTTAGTTTGTGTAGTGAGGTGCAGTGGCTTCCCCCTGACTCTGAGACAGAGGAGACCTCTTTGAAACCCTAGTAAGTAGGCCCAGAGCATTTATGCCCTGCCTCACAACGAGCAGCACCTGGGACCAGACGTGCAAGAGGTGGGGCCTAGGGCCCATTAAAAGGCTGGCCTCTGAGCCAAGCAGAGGCTTCTAGTGGGTTCCTGCACACAGGAGCTGAAACTATACCTGCCAGCCAGACCAACCTGCTAGGTGCCCTGGCTGCACCATACAGCCACAACCAAACCTGCCTTTGGGCAGGTACCTGGAGTTCCCAGATCTACCTGGGCCTACTTGGCCTGCACTGACCCATGTATGCTGAAGGTCAGCCTGAGCCCATGAGCCTACCCACTGCTGGCTACCCTGGGGGCCCAGACCTGCCTGTATTGATGGGTCCCCCTACTACCATTTTCCCTGAAGGCCAGGACTGGTATGAGCCTGTGAGCCTACCTGTCACCAGTGATGCTGAGCCCTCAGACTTGCCTATGCCTCTGGTCTTCTACCTTAATGACATGGAGATGGCTGACTGGCTGGGCCTGCCTGCAGCCACATACCTGGAAGATGTCACCTTATCTGATCTTCAGGAGGACTGTGAGGAGGATCCGGCCCTGATGGAGGTGGAGGTAGGAAGCAGCCCAGGGGATGCTCCACCAGAGCCCATGTTGGTGTGTTGTGGTCTGGATCCCCACGGGCCAGTTCTTGGTGGGAGCTGCTGTTAGGGCTCCAGGCCAGGGCACAATGGGGTGGGTGGGTCTGCACCCACCTAGCCCTAGAGAGGCAGTCCCTCGCCCCTCCCAATTCACATCCCTGCTTGTGTGGTTACTTCCTTGCCCTGTGCTAGGACAAACCCCTGATGCACTGTTGGACTGCTCAGCCCAGCTAACAAGGCACTGAGCCTTACCCCTGCTGTCCTACCCTGTCCCAGGGCCCGGGATTATATACTGTTTGTGGGCTCAGCCCAGCGCTGAGCCTCTTTGACTGCTGCCTGGTATAACCTATGGTCAAGGCTTATAGATTCTCTGGACTGCTATGCCCTACTGCAGGGGCTGAGCCTGACTGATTACAGCTCCACCCTAGGGCCTGGACTTGTACACTGACTGCTTGTTTGGTCTGCAGCTGACCCTGCCCAGGCATATGTTATCTGCCTGCAGCCCCGGTAGAGGGAACTGGACCCCACAGAGACTGCTGTCTGCCCGAGATCAGGCAGCACCTAGACTTTGGAGAGGTACTGCAGCCTGCTCCACCCCAGAGGGGATGCAGTCCCCTGGCCAACACCTCTATGTTTAGCAGGTGCACACAAGCTTTCCTTTTTGTATGTCAGGTAGTATAAAAATAGGGGCAGAGAACATATTTCTGACTCACTTTATGGAAGAGGTGACCTTTATGGAGAGCTGAATTAGGAGACAGTGGTGGTTTATTGGTCAAGAGTGGAGATGATGCCTTAAGCATAAGGCTGGATGTAAGAAATAAGCCACAGAAATGCTTGTAGGAAAAGTGGACAAAAATGGAATTGTGGGTGGAGCAAGTGTGAGCAAATTAGGTGAACTATTTTTATCAGTCAATATATTTGATTAAGTCCTCCCTTTTTGGTTTGTGACTTTAATGAAAATTTGCTGTTGATTACAAGTGAACAATTTTCAGCCAGTGTATTGCAGGTGAATTATTTTATTTTCCTGAGACCTGTGAAACAACCTTAGTCTCAGGACTTTTTTTCAGTTCTGTGATGGGTGACTTTGTTTTGTTTAAGTAACTAATGCAATGGGAGGGTGAGAGCAAGTCACTTGGCTTCTTGTACTTAAGAGCAGGTACTGACAGCTTGAAAAAATAGAAGCTGCTGGGCCAATAGGTTTTATGAAGTTATCCCTTTGAGGCAGTCTATTTAACTTGTACCTGGTACATCTCTGCTAGAAACATTATGCAACTGTAGTGTGTAGTTACACTGCTGTGCAGTGTGTGGCAGCAAATCAGGCACAGAGCCTTTGTAATGTGGGAAGATGGTTATGTGGTCTTCTGCCCCTTTACTGAGGCAAGACCCCTCTTCCTCATCTTACTGATATCCATGAGGACCCTGTGCATGTAGAAAAGGGGTGTGGGGCAACTGCTGGGGGAGGAGCTGCACTCAACTGCATACAGTAGTCTCATCCCCCACAATGTTACCTGCTGAGAACTTGCAGATGGTTAATGTTACCTGATGCAGCTGTAACTTGGCTTCTCAGGAAAGCCACAGTGTAGTCAGAGGTTGGGAATAGGGCTCGTCAAAGACATGCAGTTAAGTTTGTTTTTCAGTGGAAAAACTGGATTTTTTTTTTCCAAACTAAACTCTTTCTGAATGGTTTCTGCTTTCTGTGGAGGAAAACTGAGGGTTTTATTGAATTTTTTTTTTTGGCTTTTTCTATGCCAGAAAACTGAACAACTTTGCCCTGCCCTATCTGACATTTCTCTGAAACCCTACCCACCCTCTCTCTAACCTCCCCGCTGCCCCCACCCTTTGCTTGCTTTCTCTCAACAGGTGTATTGTGTTAAGTTTGGGTTTTAGTTATTGCAGGACAATAGAGCTGACAGCAAAACAGTCAAAAAGGATATTTTCTTAAATGAAATTTGGAAGGTTTCTTTCACCCCGCCTTCGCATTTTTGTAACCAGTTCCCTGTTTTTATTCACTAAAGTGATTTGTAATTGTGTGTGCAATTAGGACCACACAATCACATCTGCAATGGGTCCATTAACGGCCACTCCTAAAGCCCAGCTACAAACCTGTAGCACACATCCACAGAAATGCACATCTCCAGATACCTATATAATTAAATCTGTACAAAGTGATTCTTGCAGATACTCATTTGTATTCATACGTACACATAAAGCCCTGCGCAGATGGTCCCTACAGCTGCGTCTACACGTGCACGCTACTTCGAAGTAGCGGCAGTAACTTCGAAATAGCGCCCGTCACGTCTACACGTGTTGGGCGCTATTTCGAAGTTGAAATCGACGTTAGGCGGCGAGACGTCGAAGTCGCTAACCCCATGAGGGGATGGGAATAGCTCCCTACTTCGACGTTCAACATCGAAGTAGGGACGTGTAGACGATCCGCGTCCCGCAACATCGAAATAGCGGGGTCCTCCATGGCGGCCATCAGCTGGGGGGTTGAGAGATACTCTCTCTCCAGCCCTTGCGGGGCTCTGTGGTCACCGTGGGCAGCAGCCCTTAGCCCAGGGCTTCTGGCTGCTGCTGCTGCAGCTGGGGGTCCGTGCTGCATATACAGGGTCTGCAACTAGTTGTTGGCTCTGTGTATCTTGCACTGTTTAATGAAAGTGTGTCTGGGAGGGGCCCTTTAAGGGAGCGACTTGCTGTTGAGTCCGCCCCGTGACCCTGTCTGCAGCTGTGCCTGGCTCCCTTATTTCGATGTGTGCTACTTTGCCGTGTAGACGTTCCCTCGCTGTGCCTATTTCGATGTTGGGCTGAGCAACGTCGAAGTTGAACATCGACGTTGCCAGCCCTGGAGGACGTGTAGACGTTATTAATCGAAATAGCCTATTTCGATGTCGCAACATCGAAATAAGCTATTTCGAAGTTGGGTGCACGTGTAGACGTAGCCTACATGTGAAAAAATGATCCCTGGATATACCCATCAGTGGCTATAAAGTGGTTATGTGCAAATTTGCAGGATTCTAGATGATAAATTTGTATTCACATTGCTCAAAATGAGCCTTGGCTATCTGTGGCTATAAAGTGGATCTCCGAGCACCTGCAGAGCTCTGTACACCTATGATGCACCAACTCAGGAGTGCATAGGGACATAATGGGAGTGCAGCAGTATATGGAGGTGAATGGGGTACAGGGCTATAAGGGTGGTAGCTCTGGATAGGGCCAGATCAAGTCTTCTGGGGATTTGGGAGTAGTAGATATTGTGGGGCCACCCTAGGCTCTGGAGTGGGGCCAGAAATGAGGGGTTCCATGTGCAGGAGGGGCCTGCTGGGGAGCACAGTGGAGGTGTGGGCTCTGGGTGGGAGGTAGAGTACAGGAGCAGGGTAGGGATGCTGAAGTAGGGAGAGGGCAGGGGAGTAGCACTTACCTGGCACAGCTCTCCTTTGACTGCCTGGTGCTTGCAGGCACTGCCCGCTGCCACTCCCATTGGCTGAGATTCCTAGCCAATGAGAGCAGCAGGAGGAAAGCCTGCAGTGGGAGGAAAGGCAAGCGCAGGAATAGAGCTATCCACCATGCATCTGGCTCCAGCACTGGGAGGGGAGGAGGAACAGCAGCACATGAAGCCACTGGCCCCTCCCACTGCCAGGCAGTGCCAGTCTGGAGCACAGCAGCCCCTAAAGCCCCTTTCATCATCCAGCCCTGGCCCTGGGAGGTGTGGAGGATGGGTGGGAGAGAGCTGTAAGGGGTACAGGGGGCACCCTGGTCTGGGTAGGTGCAGGGGGCAGGATGGGATGGGGCAGAGATGCAGTGAGGGTGGGGTGGGAGACAGGGAGGATGCAGTGAGGGTGATGGGAGTGCAGCCCAATTCCCAGTCCTTGGAGATGGGGATACACGTACCTCAGAGTCCTGGGTGCCAGCAATGATATGATCACAGTTCAGGTGCCACAGCTTGAACCCGGTTATGTGGGGAGCAGAAGGCTGGGCAGCAGCAGAGATGCATGCCATGTGACCCCATCAGCTTCCTGCTGAGTACTCAGGATGTGTGCTTGTTCCCTCCCCTAGCCAATGGGAGCCACACCTGTTGGCGGACAAGAGGGGCGGGTCAGCACACAGACCACCCCCACTCTCAGCCCCTAAACTAGGAGATAGACATTCTGACTATTTCCTAACCTAGGAGCTGCAGGGAGCCTGCTGGCCCCACTCTGTGGTACTGCCAACTGGACGGTCAATGGCCCACTCAGCAGTGCTGACTAAAGCCACCAGGATCTCTCTTTGACTGGTGGTTCTGCTCCAAAGCTGGACCTGGTCACCCTAGTTGACAATGAAGAGTCAACATTTTCCACTAACCAATTGTTGTTCTGACTGCTACTAGCTGCAAAGCAGTGACAGGAGGACTTCTTGTTTGTCCTAGAGTGCTGAAATGGCTGGGGACTGGGGATCAAGGGTCATTCTTTCAGGGGAACTTACATTCCATCAAATCTTTGTTCCATTTCCTGGCTCTGCCCTCCCTGTGGCAAGTTACCCTTGGCTGCTCTTGTGGATTGATGGGAGGACAGAGAAGAGGAGGAGGAGAAGGAGGATGCACACAATACTCTGCTGTTTTTTCAAAATAATTTGTTTCTTCCACCTGATTTTTGGGCAGGAAGCAAGTATATGAATCATTGATTATGAATAGGCAATTATATTAAAAAAAGTCAAAGCAGGTGACAGATCATGTTATCGCTCACTATCTTATGCATTCAATCTTTAGTTATGCAAAATAAAATTATTGAGATTTTTGGAACAGGTGCCAAGAGCTGTTCCATGATTACTTATTAAGACTTTTCTGAGGGAAAAGGAGACAACTTCTAGGTTAATGATCTTCAGGTGTATCAAATTCATAACTTCCAGACTACCCAGTCCAGGAAGACTAAGAATGGCTCTTAAAAATATATATACAACCTTTGTATACATCTAATATACAAGTGACACTATTCTTTTTCTGGATAATGTTTTATAGTCTGTGTTAAGTCACCAGAGACCTAATTTACAAGCTGAGATCAGACTTCAAACAACAAAACAAAAAATACATACGGCTGCAGCCCAAACTTCCCATGCTTCCTGGGAAATTGTGTGCACAAACTGTTAGAACATGGTTACTTAAGTTAAAAGGGTAAATAATATTTCTTTGTGATTGCTTGTTAGCCATAAGGCTTGGAAAGGTCAGCTGAAAGCTATCTAAGGACAGATATGGGGAGAAAATTATGTACCATAGTATCAGAATAAGATTAAAACATTTGCTACATAGACGAAATAATTGCAGTCAGTAGAGGGGAGTTATTGCAATTGGACAATTTCAACGAATAGCTGAATTCCATGTGCAACACAATCAAATTTTCAACATTTTTTAGTCCTGCCTGTATTCATTTCTGTGATGTTTGATTAATTTACACCATGGCTAAGTCAGCAGTGAGATGTTCAGAAAAGTGTAGCTAGAAGAAATATAGCAACTTCCTTCTGCCCTTATTAATAAGTTGTTTCTTTGTCTGTGGCTATGTCTACACTACATGATAAAGTTTGAATTTAAGAGTTAGCTTGCTTTTTTGTTTACAATGTCACAGTCTTCACTGTACATACCATTAGCTTGATTTTTAGAGAGCACGAAGGTTGCTGTCATAACATTGTGAAGAGTGGCTGGTTGTAGTGTCAAGTTTGAATTTAAAGTTCAAGTGAAGGTTAGTGTGGAAGTCCCATGTCTGTTAACAGACTTTATTAGCCTCCGGGGGTGTCTTGTATGTAACCCACGATGCCCCACAGGTCTCCATTCTGACTGTTTCCATCTTTGCTGCTGTCCAGGTACACAGGAATTAGGTAACAGGAAGCCTGGGAATTTGAATTCAGCACCAGGAAGCCTGTGACTGTGGGGTCATGCTTGTGTGAGAGGGTGAGAAACTTCCTTCTTCCTTTGCTATCAGCACGGTGAGTGCATCTGCCCATTAAAAATAACCCCAACATGAAGTTCATGGTTCTGACTCTACCTGTGCAAGCTGAGCACTTGGATGTGTTTTTCAGCGCTGGTGCCAGCCCCTGCCCCGCTGCACCATGTGACGGGTAGGCTTGGGGGCGGGGGTCATGCTTGTATGAGAGGCCAAGAATCTTCTTTTCTGCAGCTTACATTTGTGCACGGTACCCCTCCCTCCCTCCCAAGCACCAGAGTGGGGGTCTTTCCTGCACCCACTCAATCACATGGCTAGCCCTCGACCCAATAAAAGTGCACGTCCCTGCTGTACAGTGTAGGCCATGCTGCCAGGCAGCACCGTGTCTTGGCTTGCGTGCAGTGAGAGCTCCGAAGGTGGGAAAGATTTTTGGGGGCTTACTGCCACTGGGGGGGCACGTCAACTGGTTCTGTAGCCACAGACCCCACAACCCCCTACGGTGATGAGGTGAACCAGCCCCCACACAGTCAGGGCTGGCCCCCTGCCTGAGCAACACTGAAGGGATCATGTCAACTGGCTCTCCTCTGATCTGCCTACCTGCGCCCCAATTGGATGTGGGGGGAGAGCCCCCTAGTCAGTTGGAGCTGGCCTCCCACCTGAGTAACACTGCTTGGTGAAATTTGGGCAGCCCCGTTCCCTGCATTGGACAACTCTGTAGTATAGTGGGAAGCTGCATTTTTTTCCTAAACATTTCTATCCTCTTTCGTCAAGCTTTGGTCACCTTAACGCAGGGAAAAGTGGCTGGAGGGCTAGTTGAGAAGACACAGACTCTGGATGATCCCAGGGCACAGAAGCATATTTGTGTGTGTGTGTGTGTGTAAATTTGGCAAGCCCCCTCCCCCATGTTGGAAACTTATGTGTAATGAACTGGGAAGCCAAAAACCCTGCCTCACAACATCTGTTTTTTACAAACCTTTACTGTCCTACTCCTCAAGTTTTGCATTGTTCCAGTGCTATTTTCAGGGATTGTGTTTCTTTAATCAAGGGGGGTGGGGGGACAGTGGGTGGAGGGTCAATTGAGAAGACTGACACCTGCTGCTTTTTGAAAAATCTTTAATTTACTTATAGAAGTGAGAGATTTCAGTTAACTTGACAATCTTTGATGCCCTACTTTTCCTTCTTTCCTTCTGGAAAAATGGGCATTTGCTTTCCATGGGAGGGCAATTCAATGTGGGAAGATGACATCAAATACTCACAACCACTTGCAGGGTGTTGTTTTTCCATGCTGCACCAGTGAAAATACCCAGACTTCTACGGGGCTGAGAGAACTGCAGGATGGGTTCTCACAATGCACTGCTGCAACAGTCAAAATTTGGCACTTGAGTGTGGCAGCAGTAAGTTGACTTTGTGGGGAGGTGAGGATACTCAGATTCGAATTTATAAAACCCAGCATTAGGAAATCGAGTTTAGTTCAAATTTATCTCGTAGTATAGATGTACACATAGTGAGGTCACCTTGGAGATATTGTATTTCATCCAGCAAATACTTGTCATGTGGAAAAGATTGTTAGAAGTGACATAATATGTAAAGATTTAATACATATGTATACTGTAGAAGAACATTAGAAATATTTTAATAGGATTTTCTCATTTTCTATAGTTAATCCATTAATAAAAAGACAGAGTATTATTGAAGGATTGTTGATTATTTTTAAAACAAGGAGGTACTTACATTACCTATCCACATAAGCGATTTCTAAAACACTCACCACAGTATGTAAGCACCAAATAGTGTTCTAGAAAGCTAGTTTCTCTCTCCCTTTCTCTTCCACAAGAAGTTTGAATTTAAGGAACAAACGCAAGGAATAAGAACAGGAAGAAAGCAGCAGTCCATTTTTTTTAAAAAAAACATCTTCCTGCTGGTAATTGTAATTTACTCTTGTAATATGAGTGGGAGTACAGTTTTAATACAGTGATAAAGTACTAGCTAAAAATACATACTAATGGATAGGAGGAATCTTCATATAAATTATAGTAATGCTATTTAGTAGCAGATATTTTCTGAGCAGAGCCTCCTTAACTGGGAGAAGGTGCAATACAGAAGACTACATGACATCCACCAGGGACCTTATTATGTAAATTTAATTTACCTGAAAAACACTTAAATTCTATAGTAATTACACTACAGAAGACTCTTAATATTGCCAGTGCCATGCCACCAGAGGACCAGTCTCTCTTCCCCAGTATGTTATTTCTTCCCTCTTCTCAATGTAATCAAAGCCATCCCTAGGCATATGCAGAGCGCACAGCTGAGTGGCACACCACTAAGTTTGGGGCATCACTTTGCCCTGTTACTCAATCCCCTGACCCCTCAGCCTCCTTGCTCTGTGCCCTGGACCAGCAGCCCAATCATTGGGCCCCTGACTCCTGCACCCTGCTCCACCTCCTGGCCCCACGGGCCAGCCCCCAGCCTCTCACTTGCGTTCTGACCCAGCAGCATAGTGCCTCCCCTCCTCCAGCCCTGGCTCTGACCACCCCCTGGCCCTAATGGCCCCAATCCCCTGGATCCCTGCTCCACCTCCTGGCCTGCAGCTCTGCTTCCCCTTCCACCTGTCCCCTGCCCCACCAACCTCCCTGCCCTGGTCCTTCCCCCATAGCCCTGAGCACAGCCCCTATCCCACTAATGAGTTGCTGCACAGCTCCTCCAGTGAAGAGAGGGTCAGGTGCTCAGGGCCTCATAGAGCACCTGAAGTAATAAGGTATAATAATTCCACAGTGCAGCAAATTAGGCCTGCCCTTCCATCCAGAGAAACCCTTCCAAAAAGAACTGCCTCTCAACCACAGGCTTCTCCAAATAAGGTTTTCCTCTGTGTTCCACAAACCTGTTTATAGTCCAGTGGAAAGCAGTTCTGTCCCATGTCAGGATTAAAGTCATCTTGTGGGAGAGCACTGATGTGAAAATCAACAGATGGTGGGTGGTTTGGGGAAGTGAGGCCACAGTCCAGCAAGTGGTAGCAAATACAATAATTTGAAATGAGAAACATCTACTTCCACAGGTGTAAGCTTTACATGGTATGGGGCAAAAAACACATGGGCACACAAATACTCAGATCTTTGAGGCAGTTATAAACAGTGCCTCTCTGACTGATGTTTTTGGCCATTTGTATTTGTCTGCAGGAAGAGCTTGTCTTGCGCTTCTGTGTTCAATCTGGCTGTAAGTGAGGTCTCTCTAGTGAGAACTTTAACATATTATTCTCAAGAGCTTCCAGCTATAATACTTATTTGTTTACTTTGCTATATATAGTCCCTAAACTTGTCTCAATACCAGCTGTGAAGATGGTGATAAGAAGTAATCTGTTTAAATGGAAATTATGATTAAAACATATCAGAGAAAAATGATTTAAATTTGATAAGACGATAAGGTAAAATAAGATGAAGTGAAAATGGACAATCTAAATGCCATTGCTGCAAATGCTAGAGGTGGACAAATGAGGATAAAATGCCTTATTCCACTCCGCTGGATGAAGTGACTTTCAAGGACTGATTAGCTCTATGTCTGAGAGGGTTAGCCCCCTGCCTGTTACAACAAGTGCTTATGAAAAGAAGAGCTGATCTGAAAACTAACTATGCTACAACGTGGTTATTTCAGTCCTTTTTTTTTTTCTTCTAACAAGTTGATTAATCCCATTACCCTTTTGAAAACTTATTTTCTATTGAGTAAATCACTTGCTAATAAAGAACAGTTAGGAGGGGTACAAACTTTGCCTTTTTCTATTTGGTGTTATCTCTGCTACATCTCTTGCGATCTCTTCTGATTCCAACATGTTCTGTATATATGGATGATGCATATAACTTTTTCCTGTGGGTAAACTGTTCAGTTCTTCAGAACGTGCATGTTTTTGTTTTAATGTCTTAATTCATATTTGGTCACAGAGTTATGAATCTTGCACACTAAAGCTGCGTCTACACGTGCACGCTACTTCGAAGTAGCGGCACCAACTTCGAAATAGCGCCCGTCGCGTCTACACGCGTCGGGCGCTATTTTGAAGTTAACTTCGACGTTAGGCGGCGAGACGTCGAAGTCGCTAACCTCATGAGGAGATAGGAATAGCGCCCTACTTCGACGTTCAACGTCGAAGTAGGGACCGTGTAGACGATCCGCGTCCCGCAACGTCGAAATTGCTGGGTCCTCCATGGCGGCCATCAGCTGGGGGGTTGAGAGATGCTCTCTCTCCAGCCCCTGCGGGGCTCTATGGTCACCGTGGGCAGCAGCCCTTAGCCCAGGGCTTCTGGCTGCTTCTGCGGCAGCTGGGGATCTATGCTGCAGGCACAGGGCCTGCAACCAGTTGTCAGCTCTGTGTATCTTGTGTTCTTTAGTGCAACTGTGTCTGGGAGGGGCCCTTTAAGGGAGCGGCTGGCTGTTGAGTCCGCCCTGTGACCCTGTCTGCAGCTGTGCCTGGCATCCCTATTTCGATGTGTGCTACTTTGACGTGTAGATGTTCCCTCGCTGCGCCTATTTCGATGTTGGGCTGAGCAACATCAAAGTTGAACATCGACGTTGCCGGCCCTGGAGGACGTGTAGACGTTATTCATCGAAATAGACTATTTCGATGTCGCAACATCGAAATAAGCTATTTCGATGTTGGCTGCACGTGTAGACGTAGCCTATAAGGAATATGTAGAGTTTCTGTACAATATTCCATGTTCTCACTCTGTCACTCTGAAGCTAGACTGAGTGTGAAACTATGGCAATTGGCTACAAGCGTGGTTGAGGGCTCTTCTTGTTCAGAATATCACAATGTTGAACTATCACTGGAGTTCAGGGACAGTTGTCGACAATTTGTAAGTTCATAGATAGTTTTTGGCTTTGTGGCACACATTACTTTGTATGTGTGGCAGCTACTAGTACGAACATTAAATGGTTCCCAATTCTGTTCTCTTGCAGTGCCACTCCCATTAAGCCAAAGATAGCCTAAACAAATTATTGTTCCCTCAGGGCTGCAAGGCAAATGCGGCACTAAACACAATAAATAGGTTAACAAGGAAAAGATCGAGACCAATATTTCCCATTTGAGACATCACATGCTTGTTCCAGGCACTTAGGAGATTGTAGTCTGCCCTTTAGGAAGGAAAAAGGGCTCCAATTAAGCAAGTAAAGGACTCATTTTAAGTACTCTAAAACGTTAAGATTTGAAAAATATGGTGCTTAATACTCTGGAGAACGACAACAAAGGATATTATGACATTAGCAATAAGCACCAAGTTTTGGTACAGTTGTTTCTATGGTAGTTTAAAAACAAAACATGAATGTATAATTGTCGACAAAGATGGCTTTTATACATTTAAGTGAAATCATTGTTAAAGGAGAAGTCTGACATAATTAGCCAAGAAAAATAAAACCAAGACGCTGTAGCTGTGCACAGCAAGCTCGGTCTAATTACAAAATCTCATCTAATAATTATATTTATAGATTAGTTCAAAGTGTAAGAACATCCTGGGATTGTTTGCATGGGATAGAGGCAGTCAGTACTGCACTAGGAATTCTTTGGGAAGGCTTTATTTCATTCTTGGCAGGCCTGGTAGTGCCATTTATTATTAAAATTGTCCAACAAATCTTATTTTAAGATCCTGTTTTCAGTTGCTTATTTTTTCTATTTGGCCTGAAATTTTCCATGCTGAGTGAGTGGCTACCTCAGGCTGAAGTTCTTTGGAAATGTTCAGACAAAAAAATTGAGCAATTTCAGAGAAAGGGCAGAAGAAAATGGTTTGCCCTTGGGAGGTGGTTTTGTTTTGTGTGGTTTTGCTCAAATGAAAGAGTGACCATATTTAAACAGTTCTAGAAGCCCTATGCTTTGGAGCAGGGTCTCAATTTTGCGTGGGGTCAGCCTATATGTTAGGAATATGCTTCTTGCTGACCCTGCGAAAATCCACCTGAATTTGAGCTTAAAAAAATTTCACACATGCTAAGAGAATTCTTATTTTTTGTTTAAAGCAACTGAAATCACTGAAAAGTCCATCCTTACTGAGCATGATCCATTTCTCCACACCCTTCCCTGGCTCCTAGTGCCAGCCAGCGCCAGATTGTGCATGTGTAAGGTCAACAGACCCAGGTCATCAACAGGAGAGACTGGACCTGCAACCACAGGGGCTAAAGCCCTATGTTCTACCACATGAGCAAAAGGCCACCTGGCTCTCGGCTGAGGCTGTAGAATAGAGACTTCACTCTCCCTATTCCATGGCCTCTGGGATTACACAGGTGCCATCATTACAGAATGAATGGGCATGCACCAGCCCTGAGCTATTTGATGTCATGTGTGTTTCCTAAAATGAAGTCTTGAATTTGTACCCTTAATGTTCCAATCACTTCTTGTGTAACTTGAGTGCCCTGAAGTTTGCAGGGTACCTTACCCACACAGTTTCCTAATTATCTTCCCTCTAGAGTTAAAACCTCAGACTCATATAAGTAACTCTGAATTTGCTGTTCTCCTGATCAGTAGTCTTAAATTGGATCAGAACTACTCCTTACTTGGGAAGGAGTGGGTGCCCAGCAGATGGTTTCTCCTGCTCCACTCATCATGAATACTGATGTCTTGGGAAGAGCTGCTGCCACCAGTAACCTCCCACCAGAAGTCAATTTCTATAACATCATCATTAGTGTATATATTTTTAGTATGTTATAACAAAACTATTTTACCAGTCATTATTCCCATTCACTTTTTCCCTTAATCTATCTTATCCACACTGATTGGATGATTATTTTGAACTCTTTTATAATGCTGTCCAGATTTACAAAAAGAAAAAAAAAAAAGCCAACATCATCCCCACCAACCCCCTGCATGCACACATACCCTCACGGAAATTCCTGAGTACAAGCCTGCCAGGCTCCTTCTCTTACAGGTTTCTGTGATGAAAACAGTGGTGTTGCTCTATTTTAGAGCAAAAGTGACTCCGCATATAGTGGGAAAGGCGTCAGACTTATTTGTATTGGTAGGAAAATAGAATTTTTAGTTATCTTCAGTAGCATTTTGCAAGTTTCTTAATTGGGCTATACAAACTTGAAAATCAATCCTTGAATGCTTAAGACAATACTATGGCTGGTATTATCTTAAGTAGTTCTACAGACTATTTACTATAATGCTCCAGTGAAACCAGAGGGGCTGACAGAATTGCTGGGGCCTGGGCAAGATGGGCTGGGAGACTATGCTGCACTCTTGCATGAGGCAGGGCCTCAGGTGGAAAGCATGGGGCTGTGGCACCAAGTCCTCAGTGCCACCCAGACTGAGCCATGCTCCCCCTCACCCAACTAGCCTTTAGGGCTGCCTGGAGTGCATTGGCCAGGACTCCATCAGCAATTTGAAGGGCCTGTGGCTCTCGGTGGCAGCTGGGAGTCTTGGGGCCCTTTGGAATTGCTAGGCCCCGTAGCATTTGTCCCCTTTTCCCTCTTGCCCTATCAGCAGGCTGGAGTGAAACCCAACTTTCGCTGTAGTCAGTGACAAAATATGACTGCTGTTAATGGGGTCAGAATTTTACCACTGTGCCAACTATTGTTTGTGGGACATAAGCTTTACTTGTAGCTAAAAGTCAATTCTGATGGCTTTATCTGTAAATCTTGAAAGACCTTCACATTTGCTTATGACTACAAATCAATTTTAAGTTTACAGGATAAATGATGCTTCTGCTCTGAAAAATGAAAGCTTATTTGATGGCTTTTAATAAAAAAGACCTTAATATTAGTGCTTTATACTGCCTGTATTTTAAAACTTACAGGTGACTTTGTACTATGCATCCTCTGGACATAATCTCTAATCATTTTAGCTGTGAATAGAACTATATGTCCTAAATAGAGTGAATCAAAATAGGCCTATTAGATCTTTTTACTATGCTAATTAATTATATGTACTCTGGTAACCTCTGAGCCCTCATCATGGGCCAAGACCCCACTCTGGCAGGTGCTGTACAGATGGAAGAAAGACGGTCACTGCACCAAAGTACACATTTTGTAAAAAATAAAATGTCTTTTGTGCATTCATCTGTATCAGCATCTTGCCTACAAAAGTTAAACATGATACTCTGCAGGCTGCCCATGCCCCTTAAAATATTAATGTTGTTTTGCATTGAAATGTGTACTAAATCTAAGGTAAGCACATTTAGGATACTTTTGATGTACCTAATTAGTTAAGAGACAGGTGTATATTTGATTGAATATAGTATCCCACAAATTATGGAAGGTTAAATGTCAGAGATTTCTTAAATATTTTGAACTTGTATTTCCATTTTTGCTCTAGCCTGCCATGAACATATTGAGCTGACTACACATCAAGCATTAGAAATTTGTTCGGGGTGCCCTATCGTGCTGCTGCTTAAACTAGCAGAAAGGCACAGTATTAAAGTAATAGCAATGGATAGAAAGGAGGAAAATAAAAGCTGAAAGTTCTAATCAAATCTTTAATCAGAAAGATGACAAATGGTGAAGATTATTAAATTTTCTTTCCTCCCTTGATGAATTTAATAAAGAACTAATCAAAGATCATTAGAAGGCTTTTGTGCTTGGTTTGCATTGTAACTGGATTGCAAT
The DNA here is from genome assembly GCF_033958435.1 of Carettochelys insculpta. Lineage (NCBI taxonomy): Eukaryota > Metazoa > Chordata > Testudines > Carettochelyidae > Carettochelys > Carettochelys insculpta. Next base: position 46,491,743 of record NC_134142.1, on the reverse strand, counting down.
CTGAATCTGTATTTTAGTAGTTATCTAAGCTAGAATTAGACATATAAATATGAAAAAAATGGATTTTTAAAATTTCACTTTTAAAGCATGTTTTAAATGTATAAGCAGTATGTTGTGTTCCTATACCTTCCAGACTAAAACTAGAACATGTTCATTCTGATTATAATTTTTAAAACTGATGTCTATATCTACCTCAAATTTTTTAATGATCTATGATTAGTTCTTGTCTTAATTTTACTGGAAAATTAGAGATTTAATTTCCAAAGAATAAAATTATATAAATACTCAAACTACCAGAGCCACTAGCAATCCATAGAGACTGATGATCACTGTGATGCGTGTCTTTTCTGCAGGATTTTTTGTAGGGTTAGCTTACCATGAGCAGTGCTTTTTAAACTGCTTTTGCAGGCATTTTTATGTGATCTTTTGGTGCCTAATCTACGGCCATGTGCTTGATTCCAGACCCTTGCCTTGATACGTGTTTTATGCTGTGATGAAGGCTTGATTCTTTCTCTAGATAAAGTATCACTAAATACATAACTAATAGCAGACCTAAAGAGCATGGTTACATGATATTCCTTTATATGTAGGGTAGAAGTAGAATTGCATACCACCATCTTCAAAGACAACTTCATGTAAGAGGAGTTACTGAGAGAATCTGGTTTGTATGGCTTGTAAATGGGAAGTGGAAGGTGGTTTTGCTTCATTTGGAAGACCGTCACGAAACGTCCTTTTGTCTCTTCTTGTCAAGTGACACGCAGGTTTCCAACTCCCTAGAATTGTAAATGTACTTCTGAGAGAAAGTACAGTACGGCTCTCTCTGACCTTAGTAACAGACCACCAGTTTGTCAGGCAGTGAAGAGGTCACCACTGCATTAGAATTTCAGGGAGTGTCCCTGAACATTATCATCTGTGGCAATCTCCTGACTTTCTTAGAATACTAATATCTATTTATAATATCTATTATTAACCCATCAGCGAGTTAGACACATTCCAGGTGCGACAGTATGAATGTCCAGGTGAGACATAAGGATCTTAACGAGAGCTGGCACCTGGCTTGCCAGCATCATAACTTCCATATATAGCAACTGAGTGAGGGGGAGTGGTCAGGTATGTTCTGGGGGAGGAAGGAGACCAAAGAAGAATACTGGTATGATGACACTGTAATTTCTGACGTATCAATGTTATTTAAGTGAACTCTAGAGACAGTGTAGAATGAACAGGCTATTTATGGGGGAAATAGCATTTTGATAAAGTATGTTAGAAGGCAATAGCAAAAGAGGTCAAACACAGCTGGCACAACAGAGTCTAACCTAGTGGTGTTGTTTGTTAGAGTAGCTGATCTTCAAAGCAAATCAAGATCTATTCTGCATGTGACTGTTTTGTTTTCTGTTGGTCCACCTGTGGTTAAATGACTGTTCAGGTTGCTGTTTAATGCTCAGTTGATAAATGAGCATCTAGTCCTATTAAAAATGTTTCCCAGATGCCTTTATAAAAGGTATTCCCAAGGAGACAGGAGACTAAGCAGAGGAGTCTCCAGGATAGTTCACCAGAATAGACAGCTTAGCAGGTGCTCTTAGAGACAGGGGATTCTTAAAGGGAAAGCTGCAGAAGGAAGGCATCAGAGAGGCCAAACAGAGTGTAAGGAAGCCAAGCCCCCCAGGTCACTACTCTCAGGGAGAAAGTGGTTCTGGGGAGGAGGAGCTCCTGCGGAGAAGAGCCAGCCCCAGAGAAAGCATTCTCATGGATGGGACAAGAAGAGACCAGAAGAATGAGCTGGAGACTCGCTGGTGTGTGTGAGAGAGAAAAAAAAATAGAAATAGTGATGTCAAGGGAAATGTGGTAGTCAGCAGGAAGTCCTGCAGTGCCCCAAACACCAGACCAACAATTCATCTTTACTGTTCTGTAACTAATTGGCTAAAGCCTAAGACTTGTTAACCCAGAGGCAGAGGGAGGACCTGTCTGATGGTCTTATGTTCTGTGGTGCTCTTTTCTGTCAAATGAGATCCTCTAAAGAAAAGTGTTCTTTAATACCTAAAGGTCTCTGGGATTTGTTTGTACTGTGGCTGAGCAGCAATCAACGCAGGACTCACCCCGACACTATGCCTAAGTGCAAGGGACAGAGTAAAGGTTATGTCATGACTTGTACACACTATCACAGTACAAATATTAATATTGGGACCACCCAGGGAATATTTTTCTTGTGTTAAGATGTCAGAAAAGCTGCATGTAAGAATGTCTTATGAAAAAACCTGTTACCTTGGTATCCAAAAGGACAAAAAGTACATCAGATCTGATCCAACTCCCACTGAAATCAATGGAAGACTCCCATGGGCTTCTGTGATAACTGAGTCCTTAGGCAAAATTTACATTTGGCTATTTACAGAAATCATTAGTGAAATATTTGCAAATGTATCTGCAATCTGTTTCAGATAGCAGTTCTCTGAAATTAAATCAATTAATAATGATAGCAATTTCCAGGATAACCTACAAGTCAGCTTGAAAGAAGAAAATCCAGTCCAAGATGGACATTGATCTTTTATTATGCCTAAATATGCAGAAATAGCATCTACCTTACATATGCATCTATGTAGTAGATGTTGTCTAATGTTTGAGGCAGTATAGCTAAAAGTGTAAGTGGGTTTTATTCAATAGAAGGTATGGTTTTAAAAAATAGCTCATTTGTCTCTGAATGTCACCTGGTGATCATAACAGGAAAACTTTATGTAGGTCTAGTAATGTTGTGTTTGAGAACAGGGTTGGAATGTTTAGGTGTAAAAACTACTTTTGGCTTTATTCCATATTGACAGTATCAAATGCTTGGCTTCTGTAAATTAGCAGGGAAATAAAGGACCATGTCTGAAAAGAACCAGTCAACAATATGAAAGCTAACAACTTCTGCTGTAGCATCAAGTCTACAGACACAGGAACATGCCAGGACTTTTATGAAATTTTAGCAGAAACACGTTCTAGCAGCCATTCTGTATAAACTCTAATTGACTATTGAACAATCTGCCCTCATTATCATAATACTCATGTTTAGAGAAAAATGTGAAGTAGCAGATTTTCAATTATGTCAGACCCGTATTATTGCTCTTACAAAATGCAGAATGAACTATAAAACCTATTTGTGAATGAAAATCTTTGTTGCTTCGAATAATACTTCACAGAAGGAAATCAAAGAAGTAATCATTTATATAAGATCAAATATTATCTTGTAGACTATAATAATGAAAGTGCCAGGAAAATGAGTTTTGGAGTGTAATCCAGAAATGTCATTTATAATACTCAGGCAACAATTGTTGGCCAGACTCAGTTTTCAATATGTGGATTGAGGCTAGTCCAAGACCGTGGAGACAATTTTAATAGTATTAGGTGTGTTATGGGAGGATTAGTTTTTATAAATTTACATATCACCAGCTCACAGCTTTACAGAAAGCTACCCATAAGGGCTAACTGTTAATTTAAGGTTTAAACGTTAGCCTATTTTAGAGACAAATATGAAGTATCTAATTCTTTGAGGTGGAAATTGTACACATGTGAAAGATACTGAAGTAAAAAAGGAAGCGGTACAGACTGATTATGAGCATTGATTAAAAACAAACAATGGTATTTGGAGATAAGGAAATAGGAAGGAAGATCGGTATTGATGGTATTGAAAATGTAGAGAAGTTCACATATCTGGGGAGCAACATAATGTATGATCTAGACCGTAAGAAGTAAATAGTGACTAGAATAGTGAAAGTAAGAGCAAGTTTGAATGCAATGGATAAGATCTGGAAAAGCAAAGTAATTAGTTTAAGAACAAAGCTGAGTGTCTTAAACATGTGTGTTCACCAGCATGTTGTACAGATGTGAGATGTGGGTGATAATGAAAGAGTCAAGGAATATCGGTGTTCAAAAAGTTATAGAAAGAATCTGAGAATAGGATGTATTCAGAAGGTCACCAATGAGAAATTATATAGAAAGGTACAGCTGAAAGAACCTGCTGCAGAAGGTTATAAAACAGAAGCTACAACTATTTGGGCATATTTGAAGACTGAACAATGGACGAAAAATCAAGACCCTGGCATTCAGCATAATGGACGGTTTGAATAGGAGAGGCAGACCCCACAGAGAATGGATAGATTGGTGCGCTCATAATCAGTCTGTACCACTTCTCTTCGTCGTTTAACACCTGCACTGTTTTTGCTAGCTTCTCCTCATCTTCCTCAATGATAACTATATCATCCGTGAACCTCAAGTTTTTAAATTTTTTCCCATGCACAGATACCCCTTCTACCTCTTCCTTAATCTTGTCCATCGCTCTCTCCAGAGGTACTACGAAGATACTTGGCAATATTGGACCTCCTTGTCTCGTACCTCTACTTGTTTTAAACCAACTTCCCAACTCCCTGTATGTTCTCACCACTGCCTCTGCATTGCCATTGATATCCTTCAACAACCATATCAGTCTGCTGTCCACTCCATATGACTCCAACATTGCCCAAGTCACTTTCTGATCTATACTGTTAAATGCCTTTTGAAAATTGAAGTAAGTGTATACATTCTTGTTCTTTTGTCGAGCTTTCTCCGCTATTGGTCTTAGTGCCAATATCTGCTGTATTGTCTTTTCTGAACCCCGCTTGCTCGTCTGCTGTATGGTCTTCTATCTGTGATCTTAGTCTCTCAGTCAGGATCATCATCAGCACCTAACCGAGATGACTCATTAGGCAATCGTTCTGTAGTTCTTGCATTCCAATGTGTTTCCTTTCTTGGGTATTGTCACTAGCATAGATCTCTTGTCCATTCCTTAGGCATCTTCCCTTCTTTCCATGCTATATTACATACTTGGTGTATTTCCTGAATCATGCTTTCTCCACCGTATTTGATCATCTTTCCCATGATCTTATTTCTAGGGCTCTTGTTGTTCTCTAGTTTCCCTGCTTTTTCTACTTCGTCCTTCAAAATATCAGTCTCGCTCTCGATGCTCAGTGGAGATATCTCTTTCAGTTCTTCAGTCATTCTCTCTGAAACACTTGGGTCCAACTGTGCTTTGTATAGTTTGGTGCAATATCTCGTCCATTGCTGCACAGTCTTCTCCCTGTTCATGGGCACTTCTTTGTTCTCATCTTTGATCATCATCTGCTTTGGTTGCCATTTCCTAGTAATATTCCTAATTGTTTCATACACATCCCTGGTCTTACATTTGGCATAATATCTCTTTGTATCTTCACATTGCTCTTCTAACCATTTCTCCTTATCGTTTCTAGCTGCTTTCCTTACCTCATTGCATTTCACGCTATATTGCTGTTCTGCCATCTCAGAAACACCTCTTCTGATCTTCAGTGCTCTCGTCTCTTTAACTAACTTCAGTGTCTCCTGGGTAAAATGTGTAAAGTGTAAAATGCCACTTCCTATATTTTGAAAAATAAAAGCTTTTTAGGTAAGAAGTCTTCCTCCTGCCTATGTGGTTGCTAGTACTTCACAGTGGCAAGTAAGCTTATGATCTTTGCTCTTTTAATATAGTCTCATCAATTCTGACTTTACAAAGTAAGAAAAGAGTCAAACAAGTATTGTAATGTTTGTGTTTAAGAGCCATAATAAATGTTGTATTCTGCATCTGATTAGTTTCTTATTGCATAAAAGAGCAGAGCAGCGAAATGCTTTGAGTTGAAATGATTTGTCTGTTTTACCCTTGAATTGACACTTGTATAATATTTCAGTATAAGATTGTAAACATAATCTATAGTTCTAATGACTGAAAATGCTAACCCAGGGGTCAGCCACCAAAATAGCAAGAGCAGCCATTTTTTCGAATTTGGTAGAATGATCAATAATTCAAGAGCCACAATGCATGTGAATACAAGATAGTCCTTAATAAATAACATCCAACCATACTACTTGTAATTCCTATTCTAAGAACAGAGCACACAATTATGTGTAATGTGATACACGTTTACTGCAGGACATAATAAGCTTTTTATGTATTCTGTTTCCTCACGTTTTATGTATGTATTTACACCACTGTTGTCCTGACTTTCACTCCGAACCTCCTCTCTCTCAGGGGACTGGAGTTACCCAAAGTTTTGAGATCACATATCATTTGCTATTTCGACATGAGGTTTTAGACGTTCACAGTTGATTGAAAATAATCAGGAGGGGTTTTTTTGTTTAGTTTAGTACTTTGTAATTATAGTGTCAGAAACCACAAAGAAGTCCTTAATGTGACCCATGCGGCTCCAGAGCCACAGGTTGACGATCCCTGTGCTAACCAGCGTAGTTGGTGTTTCCTATTCAGGAGTTCTGATCAGACAGGCTATAAAGGAGCTGTTGTTCGTTTTTAACTGATTTATTTCATGCTGCTCTGTCTTGGCAAATATATTAACTTCTGTGGAAACTGTCAGCTAAATTTTGGATTTTTGACTGTCATTAGTTGAATCTTTACAATTTAAGCCACACTCCCTGCCACCATTTATCCTTTTTCATGTACATCTTTACAGGAGACATCTTGTAATGCCTCCACTACCCTAGTCCCTGAGTGCATCACAGGCTAACAAATTTAGCTTCTCAATACATCTGAGAGAGAGAGAGGAGTATTGGCTTCACCTTTTCAGATGGGGAACTGAGGCACAAAGAGGCTAAGTGACTTGTCTAAGGTCACCCAGAGAGTCTGTGTCAAAGCCAGAATTCTCAAAATGTAGGTTATTACCATAAACATTGGACCATCCTTCTTTATAATGATAGAGAGGGGAAAGAAGGGCAAAATTCTGACCTTAGTTACCTTAGGGAAGACTTACTGTCCTTAATTGGGATTGCACAGATGTAAGAGCAGGGCATGCCCCAAAAAGGTGTAGGAAAACAAGTCTTGAACCATTAATCTTCCTAGCCGCTCTTTAATTACCAGGGATCTAAACTCACCCGCAGCCCCCAGGATCACTTGTACAAAGTGTTTGTGACTTTCCATTCATGCTAATCCCTTAATAAACCGAGTTTGTAACTTAGAATGAGTGTAATGAATTGTGGCTTGAGTTTTGAAGTTAGAACTTGTGTAGTAGTGTCCTACGAGTATCAATCGATGAAATTGATTAACTTTGATTATATAGCTGACCTTCATTAAGATTTATTATTTTTAGACTGCAAAATTTTCCTGTTTCTACTTAAGATTCTTACTTTAATTATGCTGACAAAATTATGTCCTATGCAATTCTTCTCAAACCTGAAGAAATGAATACTTCACAGAACACAGCTTGCATTTGTTTCTGGATCTTGTAAGTAAAGAACTTTGTGGAAGACATAGAAACTGTTGACTGTATTGAGGTCCTACAGTACATTTAAAGCATCAAATACAACTCTGACATGTTATCAGAGTAATTAACTATTTACTGTTCAGATTGTGGTGAAAGTATGTTAAGACTTTGATTGTACTCTTATCGCTTTTTAAGGGGTATATTTATATACAAATTGCCTGGCATCTCTCTATCAAGGCTTTGATCTACTGCACTATCAGTGTTGGCTCAGGTACAAGAGACTGCAGAGTACACAAAGCTGTCTGCTGTAGACTCCAGTTGAGGAAAAAAAGCTGTTTATACACAGGCACTCATTAGCTAAGTCAGTCAATATTTGCATGATGCAAGCATAATGGCTTTCTTTATGCTAGACTGATTAAATAATCAGCAAGAAACTTCCCTTTCAAGGGACAAATATTAAAAAAAAAAGTATGTCTTTGTTCATATCGTTATAAACTGGTGACCCGTTTCTGTATTTCTCCCCTTCAGCCCCTAGACTCCCAGAAAAGGGAATGTACTCTGTTTACGGTGCACTTTTAGACTTTTGTGTTTTTGTGCCTGGTATGTAAAAGGAATCCATGATGAAATTATGATCTGGTTGCCACACAACAACATGCCTTTTGAAAACTTCACTATATCTTAGTGTTAAATTTGGTGTTGCAATATTGCAACATTTAATTAGAAATGCTGTACTGTTGTTGATCTCCACTTTATCCAGAACATTAGTACTTGATATCTCAGGCCCAAATGGGAAGATAAAGCAATAGAACTCACAGTGCTAAGTGGGTCTAAAGCCGGCATGCAATCAACTTTATATAAATGCCATCCTACCCCTGAATCCTGTGAGCCGCAGTAATAATGCATTCATTAGTAATCAAACTCTGCTATATGGTGGATACTGAGTCAGTCTATTTCTGCCATCATATACATACAGGAAACTCCAACTTCTTTTTGTAGATGTGTGCCTTATAACATACGCAGGGTAGAGTTTGACCTTTAGTCAAAATTTGTACATGAGGTCTTTTTTTTTTTAAAATAATTATGTGAAGGATGCTTAGACCATGTTTGGGTAGGTGCATTATTTTGGCATTTGAATGTACATATAAATATACATTTATGGCTATTGTGGTGTTGTGGCTAAGAAATTATCTGTGTATTACCTGGCTGGAAAGAATTTTTTTCTTGCATATTCCAGAACAGAACATTTAATCAGTTTAAGTCACTAAATTTTTTGGCCCTGTTCTCCTTTGTCTCCTGGACAGGAGCACGTTATCCACATATCTGAACTCACACCCGATACAAATCAGGTTCTTCCAGGAGCAAGTTTAATAACTGTCATTAAACTCCTATTGGGATCATAAAACTGTCTATCATCAGGTAACAGGGGAGGATTTTGAGGGTTAGGGGATAAGATCTGTTATAGCAGCTGGACTTGAGTGCTCATTCCCAGTTGCTGAGTGTCAGCCAGAGGCTTCAATGTAATTGGAAACTATGTCAATGGTCAGGTTGACTTTTTAGGGACCTGAAAAAAAGTTACTGATTGCACTCTGGTAAAGTTTATGGGTGGTATTTTCAGATGCCCTGTTTGTTTACAGTGCAATGAGACATCGCTGGTGGGCTTGATCCAGTTGACTCAGGCTTGTAGGGATCAAGCTAATTGCAGGTTGAACATCTGGGTTTTGGCTGCAGCCAGAGCTCTGGAACCCTCTCACTTTGCCAGGTCCTACAGCCCAGGGTCCATCCTGAGCCTGGACACCAACACCACAATTAAACAGCCTTAGCCTGAGCCATGCAGCCCAAGTCACATGGCCCCAAGCCAACTGCAGGTGTCTAACTGCAGAACAGACATAATCCTGTGTGGTTTAGGAAGATATATCATTTGTAACAACTTCAGTGGGACTTGAGCTTCATCATTTAAGGGCTTCTTCAATTCCACTCCATTTCTATTATGTAGCAAAGCCAAAGCTTGAGTAAGGCACAAACAGATACATCAACAGAGAACAGAAGTGTAGATGGAGCTGAAGAAAAAGCACAGATGTCTTCCAAGCTTGCGCTTGGCTTTGCTAATTCAGTGAAGGACTGTCAGATCTTCAGATACGAAATAACTAAAGCACGTATTCCCTGGGATTTGATAAATCAGTAGCATCAAAATGCCGTCAGACAGAAGCCCTCAAGAAGCAGCAAGTGGGGTGGGGAGTCAGTGTTTTCTCCCTTCTCGTGACTACAAATTACCAGAATTTGCTTTGTATGTAAAATTTCTCTACAGAATATGGCAGGACTGACAGGAATAAGCCATATTTATTCTCACCACAAAAAATAGCTGTTCTTTGGTCTTTCTTAGCATATTCACACCTACTCATCTTTCCAGGAATATATCATGCCCTCCTCCTACTACTTTGAATTTCACCAAGGAAAGCAGGATTGTTTGCAAAACATAATGCTTTTTTCAATAAAACTGTAATTACTGAATCTTTCAGAGAATCTCATAAAAGCCTTCTAAAATTATCAAAATACAGGGGCAGAGTTTGCAAAAGAGATTAGTTTTCTTTTATGTGTTTTTGGAAACACTGTAGCCATGTCTACACGTGCACGCTACTTCGAAGTAGCGGCACTAACTTCGAAATAGTGCCCGTCACGGCTACACGTGTTGGGCGCTATTTCGAAGTTGAAATCGACATTAGGCGGCGAGACGTCGAAGCCGCTAACCCCATGAGGGGATGGGAATAGCGCCCTACTTCGAAGTTGAACATCGAAGTAGGGCACGTGTAGCCGATCCGTGTCCCACAACATCGAAATAGCGGGGTCCGCCATGGCGGCCATCAGCTGAGGGGTTGAGAGACGCTGTCTCTCCAGCCCCTGCGGGGCTCTGTGGTCACCGTGTGCAGCAGCCCTTAGCCCAGGGCTTCTGGCTGCTGCTGCTGCAGCTGGGGATCCATGCTGCATGCACAGGGTCTGCAACCAGTTGTCAGCTCTGTGGATCTTGTGTTGTTTGGTGCAACTGTGTCTGGGAGGGGCCCTTTAAGGGAGCGGCTTGCTGTTGAGTCCGCCCTGTGACCCTGTCTGCAGCTGTGCCTGGCACCCTTATTTCGATGTGTGCTACTTTGGCGTGTAGACATTCCCTCGCAGTGCCTATTTCGATGTGGTGCTGTGCAACGTCGATGTTGAACGTCGACGTTGCCAGCCCTGGAGGACATGTAGACGTTATTCATTGAAATAGCCTATTTCGATGTCACTACATCGAAATAAGCTACTTCGATGTAGGCTTCACGTGTAGACGTAGCCTGTAGCACTTACCTACTTCTAGTCACTTTAGGCTTGCAGTACAAGGATCTCGCTAAAGCAGTGTGTTTCATAGCCAAATTCGTTTGGAACACTTTTGGGCTTGGAATATATTGAGGGAACATACTCCATGCTGGTTGGGGAGTGTGTGCGCATGGGGAGAAGTAGGAGAGTTTAATACCAAAAAAATTACCGCATGTAATACTCAGAAGTGGCTTTAAAAGAGTTAGTTATTTTAGATGTCTTTTTATTTTACAAAGAACAAAAAGTAAGAGAATCATCTGAATGAACGACTGATGTCCTTCTGATAGGATGGCTAGCAACCCTATAAGTATAAAAATTAAGTACAAACCCAAAACAAAACATCAATATCACAGAAAGAAGGAATAGGTAGTGTTGGCTTTTTCTGTAGAAATACAGAAAGGACAATATTCAAAAAAGGACTGTCCTTAAAATGTAAACATTTTTATGAAAAAAATGCAAAACAAATTAGCTATGGAAAACTATATTTTTACATTTGTAGTTTTTTATAAATTTGGGTTTTTTACAGAAAACTACTGGCAAATAAGTAACATTGGACTTTTTTTTTTGAATGGGAAGAGTGGTTTTGCATCTCTTGATCACAAATCTGCTTAATATTAGGAATGATGCTGGAGAGTTGGATCTTCATATTAGGTGCAGCATTGTGATTATTTTTTTAAACACGACTTATGAGAAACCATCAGAATCAACTCTTTTTTATTTGGCACAAATCTCATAATAACAATTATGAATGCATTATAAATATGAATATACCTGCAAACTAAATACTATTCCAATACCTTACTATTTTGATATATATAATTTCGTATTTACTTAGAAAAATATCACTAGCATCAAAATATTTTCATAGCACACCAGTGTTCCATGGAACACAGTTTTGGGAAAAAATGGTCTAATCTGATGGGCTGTTTAACACGGTCCATAAAACTTCCCCACAATTACATGTGTTATGGATATTTTTTCTTAAAATTAAAAAAACTGTCCAGGGTGGAGACTCAGTCACCATTCTTGGTTAATTTGTCTCACCATTAAATTATTACATCATATATCCAGTCTGAGCTTGTCTTGTGTTTAAGCCATTGGGTCCTGCTATTAGACTGAAGAGCCCATTAAATATTGGTTCCCCATATAGGTATTTGTAGACTAGAAGTCACACCTTCACCTTCTCTTTGTTAAACTATGTCGATGGAACTCTTTTTAGTCTATCGCTATAAGGAACAAGCAGTCCTGTAGGACATTAAACACTAACACGTTTGTTAGGTAATGAGCTTCTGTGGGCAAGACCCACTTCTTCAGATTACTGAATTTGAATATGAGGAAGTGGGTCTCACCCATGAAAGCTCATTACCCAATAAATACATTTGTTAGTCTTTAAGGTGCTACAGGACAACTTTGTGGGGGGTTTTTTTGTGAAGCTACAGACTAACATGAGACTTTGAGATTGTCAGGAAGGTTTTCTAACTCTTTAATGTTCTTGTAGCTCTTCTCTGAACCCTTTCAGTTTACCAACATCCTTCTGGAAATGTGGGCACTAGAGCTGGAGAGAGAATTCCAATAGCATTTACCCCATTATCAAACCATAGAGGTAGAATAACCTCTCTACTCCTACTCAAGAGTTTCCTGTTCGTGCTTTAGAAGATCTCATTTGCTCTTTCAGCCACAGCATCATACTGGGAGGTCACGTTTAGCTGATGATTCACTATGAGCCCCCCCACCCCCAAATCTTTTTCAGAGTCCTTGGTTCCCAGGACAGACTCCTCATCCTGTAAGTAAGGCCTCCATGCTTTGTTCCCAGATGTATACACTTACGTCTAGCCAAATTAAAAGGCACATGGTTTGCTTGAGACCGGAATGATCTGAATCAGTGACCTGGCTGCCTCTTCCTTCATTGCTGCTCCATTTTTGTGTCTCCTGCTAACTTTAACAGTGATTTTTAGAATAAGGTTAGAAGAGACTGCAAGGGACATCTAGTCTAACCCTGCTGCCAAGATGGAGAATTTGTTTTGGCTAAATTAGACAGATGACTGTCCAGTCTCCTTTTGGAAATTTCCAGAGCCCCCAAAGGCTGTCTGCTCTGTTGTCCTACTGTTCTGACAGGAAGCTTTTACTGAGCTTTATCTAAATCTGCTATGCTGTAGTTTGAATCTCTTGCTATTTGTCCTACTCTTTATGGCAGCAGAGAACAACTTTTCTCCATCTTTATGGCAGCTTGTCGGGTGTCAGAAAACTGCCATCACATCCACCTTAATCTCCTTGCTTTCTAAATTAACCATACCCTGTTCCTTCAGCCTTTGCTCATGTGGCTTGCATTCCATCCTTTTGACCATCTTCGTCACTCACCTCTGTCTCCTTTTCAGTTTCTGTACATTGACCAAAATTGGACACTGTAAACACAGGAGGTTAAGCCTCAGCTGGATTTGCATGCTATGCATGCATTGATGCAAGCTAAAATGGCATTTGTGTGTAGTGTTTTTTTGGCAACAGCTTTGCTTTGCTGACTTGTGCTGAGGTAACAATCCACCACAACTCCCAGATCCTTCTCAGCAGTGCTGCTATCAAACCAGTCTTCTCCCACCTCCCATCTCACCCCACCTGCCACCACATCTTCTTCCAGGTGATTGGTGAAAGTATTAAATACCATAGGGCCATGAACTGATCCCTATAGGGCCCACTGGAAACACATCAACAATGACTTTTTTAATTATATTTTGTTTTTTAATCCAATTAGTGTGTGCTACGTTAACTTTATATTTTAGTTTTCAATCAAAATATTGGTTATTTACATAAAGATATTCTGTTCCTACACTGTTTGCCAGAAGCCAGGAATGGGTGACAAGAAATGGATCCGTTGATTGCCTCTTTCTGTTCATTTCTTCTGAAGCACCTGGTGTTAGCCAGTGTCAGAAGACAGAATACTGAGCTAGATGGAGCTTTGGCCTGACCCTGTATGGCCATTCTTATGCTCTTACATAAAAGACTAGAGAGGTTAAGCTTAACAGTACTTTGCATTGTTCCATCTCACTAGTCACTAAACCAATGTAGGTTTACCTAGAACAAATCAGAGCAGCATAAACATTAACATATACTTCAATGTGTGCAATCTCCTGAGAATGATTCAGGCACATTAGAAAAGTAGATTAATTATAAAGCTGATCAGAAAACAATAAACACTGTAAAAAAAAAAAAACTTGACCAATTCCCTTCTCTCTCTCCTTCTCCTCCACCTCCCCTTGGTCAAAACTTAATTTCATAGCTGTACTCGTGAATGACAGTCTAGCAGAGTGATTGCAGGAAGTCTGAGCTTGTGTGATGGTACAGAATCAAGACATACCTCTGCCACTTGAGAGATCTGAATTCTGGAGCTGACTCATTCTTTAGCTGGCAGGCTCCTGAGGGCTGAAGATCCTGTGGAGCCAATGTACTTGTTTTTAAAGTGGGAGAGAGCTGCAAGATCCTCTCTTCACACAGCATCCTCTTCTTGAAGTGGTATTACTGTTGGCTCTAAAGGGAGCATGTTCTCACACTAAAAATTACACTAAAAGCTACCATGTTTTATTTATAGAATAGCTCCCAGTGAATGTCTCAGTCTGAAGGAAAACCTTGTGGCTTTTTGATGGCCAAAAGCCCCTGTGCTGATATAATTACACTATTTGTTGACCACTAGAGAACAATTGCTTATTAGCAAAAAATCAATATCTTGTAATTTTATATTTTAACCTTCTATATATTGGAAGATATAGATGCAACTATTTTAGCACAATCAGGAAAAATGTATCCACTATAATTTTTACTCTAATTCTACCTTATTCAGACCTGTGATATGTAATAGGTGATGTCAGTATAAAAGACCAATAATGCTCTTTGCTTTGCTATTTCCTCCAATATCAGTGTCTATTAGATTGAATTAGAAATCCTGTATATTTTACTAGGCCTGAATTACATAGCTGAATAAGCTGCATCAAATGATCAAGAGTGCCAATCTCCTTGCCAAATTTTGGATATTCTAGACAAGCCATATACAATATCTATTTTAGCCTTTTAAAAACACAGGAATGCACTTTTAAATGGTGTCAACAGTGTATCAAAGACTCTCTTCCCATGCTAACAATTAATCTCATAAAATGTTAATGTAATCCCTTCACAAATATGTAAATGCAATTCCAGTCTGGTTTGGCAAATAATAAACAATAGTTATCTTATCCAGGGTTTTTTCTCTATGTAATTCTCAGCAATAATTTAGTTCTTGTCTTCTTCTCTGAAGGATTTAAATGGAATGACCTTAATTCTGGTTTTGTTTGCTCTCTCTCTTAAGCAGCTGCAATGGAAACCAAGACAAACAGTAGATTAACAGTGGTACTTTTTATAAGGCTGACTGGTCCCTAAAATATGCTCGCGGGGAACAAAAAAACAAAACAAAACAAAAAAAAAGCATGAAATGAGTTTTAAGACAGAGGCTTTTGTTACCCCTTTCTTTGAAACTGCTACATTGCTTTCAGTAGAACAGAGACTGACTTTCCAATGAAATATTTCCTTTCAGAGAGATGGCTTTCACCCACAAAGTGTGTACAGTATTGCAAAAAAGTCAACGTATTTCCAAGACCAGGTTTGCCTCATTGACCGTTGTTTAAAATAAGAAATTTTTAGTGGATTAACTCAGAGCTCATTTGTCATATACTGGCCATTGTAATTAGATCACCCAATCACAGTATGAAAAGAACTAAGTAACAGAAACATAATTGAGAATTTCAACTGGTACTCATGTCATTTATGAAAAATCAGAGGAAGTGACAGTAAAACTTTTCATATCCTACAAATGTGTGGCAATGAAATGCAACTGCAAATGCCTCTCAGGAACACCAAGACAGTTGTTTAACAATGCGCAACACTTCAGGACTGACTGGATGTGGAAAATCTTACCCAATCATACCTTTGAGAATTTCAGGGACACTGAATTTATATACCTTACTCAATGTCTAACAAGTTATGTCACTAAAGATTAAAATTGCTCTTTGGTTTAGACCACTGAACAACATATAACCCAAAAGATATTTCTCTTTCAGCTGCACATCGCCTGGTCCCTGCATTCACTACAGAATCAGATGGAAACCTACTAAATCACCAACAGGCTTTCCTAAAGCACATAAGCATTCCTTAGCCATCTCTTATGCAAATCCTGATCCAGCCTGACCTTCCTTATCAACTGCCTGTTGCTCTTAGCTGAAAAGATTATAGCAGATTAGCTAACAATGCTCTATTCTCTGTATTGTTCCATGTGACACAAAATTCTATAACAGAAATAAAATTGCAACTTTCTAACAAGGCTTAATCGTGAGCTTGCTTCTCACTTGCTGAATTTTCAAGTTGTCATGACGTTAATTTCTGTATGCCTTACTTTTCTGTACAATTTAAACTACTTATGCCTCACTGGTCAGCTATTTCTTTCTTTTCTTTTCTCTATTTTTTACTAGGAGGGAAAGTAGAGATTTATTGAATAGCATCCCATTTCAGGTAAAATTCCATTATTGCAAAACATCCATGACACAAACATTATCCCTGTTCATAGTTGATACAAACATGTGTACATGTTCAGTTTTTTCCTAAATGCCTTTGAAGCATGCATTTTGCTTTTGTTTCAACCATCTGTTGCCAGTCATGCTGCCTAATTGCATCAAGGAGGGAAAGCATGGATAACCTGAAGGATTAGATTCAGGTTTGCAGGGGATGCTTCCTGTGTTAATACACGTTAATAAAAATACAACAGTGTGGATCCATTCTATGCACTGTACTTTTGAGGTGAGGCAAAAAGAAGATGGAGTAGATGCAGTACTTTTTTCACAAGTCATAGCACACTGATTTTTCTGCTTTTCCCCAAGTGAAGGCATGCTGTAACCGAGTAGCCCTTGGCTCTTCTGACCCAGTAAGTAGCTGTTAGAACGCTGCATATAATGACTAAAATGCTGCTCAGTCACTGTGGCAGACACCTCATATAAGGGAGGTCAGAGTCTCTAAGGGAGAGGGCTAGGACAAAGGAGTCCTTAAGGACAAATCATAGGGATAGTCAAACTCGGAGAGAAGTTCTGGCTGAATCTTGTTAAGTTACCAATAACACTAAACCTCAGAAAGGTCAATTTGAACACTAACTTGGGGCCTGTGCGCTCTGTTAGGAATAGGTAAGGAAGCTGGCCCAGTCATACGCATCTGCTGAGCCACAAAGGCAGGGATAATTGAGCTGTGCATATAAATTGACAACAACACATAGCATCAGTTCTATTAGGATACAAATAAAAAACAGTGACCTTGATTCTATGACCAGTTTTAAATCCATTGACCTCTGTGGAGTAACTCCTGACTTACACTGAGACAGATGAAAGCCCTATGTTTGTCCAGGTGTTCAGAGGACTAAAATACCATATCAAGTGTAATTGCAGGCTTGTCTTATTTAAATTATGTGGAGCTGGCAAATGAGGGACTTTTGTGGGAACGGGGAAGTCACATGCCTTGTAAAGGTCAAGAACAAAATTAAGGATGCTTCCATACATGGTCTCAGATGGATAGCCGTGTTGGTCTGTAGCTTCACAAAACAAAGAGAGCAGTCATGTAGTACCTTAAATTTTATAAGTGGGTCTTATCCAGAAAAGCTCGTTACCTAAAATAAAATTGGTAGCCTTTAAGGTGCTACATGATTGCTTGCTTTCTTCCGTAACTGGGAAAAGAGATGAAGTGGGTGAGACAATATCTTGTATTAGGTAAACTTGTGTTGGTGAAAGCCCAGCTTTCAAGTTTATACAAAGCTCTTCTTCAGACTCATTGGCATAGGATCAAGAGTTTGCTCTCATTTGCGGAGTCAGCAAAAAGTGGTATAGACAATGAAGTCCTGTGGCACCTTATAAACAGACTTATCAGAGCATAAGCTTTCGTGGGCAAAGACCCACTTAGTCAGATGCACCTGCATCTATAAGGTGCCACAGGACTTCTGGTCTTTTTTTGCGGATACAGACTAATGTGGTTATCGCTCTGATATAGTATGTTCAGTGCATTTGAGAGCAGGCAGTGCGTGACCTGGCTACCTTATGTCTAGAACAGATTACTCTTGCTGTATGGCATCAATAATCTCTTGTCATCCATGCATGGGACTACAGGCAGGTCAGAAAACAGGTCCACATAAATATTGCTTTTGATGTATTAATGTTTAGTATTTAAAGCTCTTGCTAATATTTAACAGGTAAAATACAAACTCTAACCCTAATCTCATGAAAACCCCTTTTAATCTCAGCTGTACCGCTTTCATTGTTCAGAGACAACTGGTGTGGAAAGTTGATTAATGTGTGGGGTCTGCCAGACACTCAGAGGTAAGTGTACTCTCTGGGTGCTACAGGAATGGTTTCGCTGGAGGCCTTGGCAGACAAGAGGCTCACTACAGCACACCATACCAATCCAAATGATTTAAAACGTCATCTTTGTGCTCAGTGCAGAAAATACCACTACCTCCCCCCCAGCTTCCTTTTAAATAATACACTTTATGGTTCTTGTAGTCCTGTAAGTCTGGGCTGCCTTAATGAGAAGGGAGATTGGCAGGGTTGCACAGATGTTTGGGGGGGGGCTCAGGGCAAAATCTGACAGACCCACCACACTTTCAGAAAACTACTATGGAGACCAGTGGTGCTGCAGCAATTCCTGTGAATAACAGAAACCGCTTCAAGCTGAGGGGTGCTGCAGCACACCCTGCCACCCCCCCACCCCCCGCACACTCCTAATTCCAGCACCTACAATGGAGACAAAAGTGTAAAGGGGAGGGATACCAAAATGAGCCCTGCTAATGTGCTAAAACTAGCTGAGAGGATTTAGAGCAGAGGCTGTGCAAACCTGCCTGCTCGCTTGCCCCCACCCAAAAATGTATTCCCATTGCTAGCTAGCACTGAAGCCTATGCTGGCTGCGTCCTCCCTGTGATTTTTAGCACCCTAACTAGATTAAAGCTAGCCAGGGTACACTCCTATAAAAGCTGCAACCCACATCTCCAGTTGCAGTGTGCAGGTAGCCTTAGAAGTTATTGTTTTAGTCTCTCTATCCCTCATGCTTATTATTGTTAGAAATGCTGCAAACTCCGTTGTTTTATGTTGCCAATTTAACTGATATGAAGGGAAGGATGGAAGGAAAGCAGCTTTGTCTGGATGCTTAAAAAGCACCCGACAAGCTTTTTCAGAGATGGGGAATTAAAATGAGCTGGTATCAATAGGAACGCAGACCTTAAAGAAAACTGAGAGAAAAGGAAGGCAAGTTCTCCCTGCACCAACCAAGGAGAAGAGGGCAGTGCTACTTTCCCAAACCAGAGAAAGAAGGGGAACTGCTTTCTGCTTTAGCAGAAGTGGAGCTGATGTCCCGTTGATCCCTTTCCCATAAATACCTGTGTGTGCTGTTTATACTAAACCAATAACAAGAAACATGAATGAACATCCAGCACTGTGGTGGATCCTAGTAGCATTTCTGATGAGGAAAATAAAGTACAAATTAGGATGTGCGGGTATGCTTCCTTAAAGTGTCTGTTTTGATTGCTATTTTGGTGTATCTTTGCTATATAT
The DNA here is from genome assembly GCF_033958435.1 of Carettochelys insculpta. Taxonomy (NCBI): domain Eukaryota; kingdom Metazoa; phylum Chordata; order Testudines; family Carettochelyidae; genus Carettochelys; species Carettochelys insculpta. Next base: position 46,472,577 of record NC_134142.1, on the reverse strand, counting down.
TATACTATTTAACAGTGTAAAAAAAGAAACTGAATACATGTTTACTGTGTTCTAGGGAGTAAGTACCCTTTTCAAATGGCAGTAATCATCCTTTACAAATGCTAAGGCATTAAACTTGCAACAGAGTACTTCAGAAAAGAGAGACTGGAATATTTTAATGTCTGCTGCTACCCCTCATGGAAAAGTCCACAGAACTTAATGGAGTGAAAGCAACCAGGTAGTATACAGATTCTATAGGGTTTTATAGAGCTATTGTAGCAGTGGTGGACCCAGGCTATTACAGAGAGAGAGTAGGTGAGGTTAATATCTCTTCTTGGATTCTTTTTTGCTGCTGAAAGACAAGCTCTCAAGCTTACTCAGAGCTCTTCGTCAGGTCAAGAACTCTATGTAAGCTGGAAAGGTGGTCTCTGGGAATAGAGCCCATTATTTCTTTTTTAAAAAACTCAGTGTTGGATTCTTCAGTTGCATGCAAGGGCAAAATATTCTTCCATTAGTCAGAAATATGTTGTTAAAGTAGAATAGTGGTGGAATAGATTTGTTTTAGTGTATAGTGCTAGTTGGATATGTATCCTGGAATTCATAAGAATAATTTTATAAAGAATTTATACTATTTTTCATAAAAATTCAACTTGCTTGTATCCATTCCTTTTGGCAGTGCATATTTCTGGGTTCCCAACCAGGAGCATCTAGTATTCAGAGGCACTGAGCACCCAAAACTCAAACAACATCAGTATTCCAATATTACTATTTGCATTAAGTAGCATGGAAGCACAGTATACATGTGGTGGAAGAGTATCAGAGGGGTATCTTCGAGATAACCCTGTATCTTCGAGAACAACAAGAAGTCCTGTGGCACCTTATAGACTAACAGATATTTTGGAGCATAAGCTTCTGTGGGCAAAGACCCACTTCATCAATCCCAGCCCTGAAAACAAACTGCCTAAACTAAAGGGTGGAAGAAAGGCTGTATAATCCACTCTTCACAGATGTGAAGAGGGCATACAGACTCTGACTGGATCCAATGCCACCATTATAGTCAGTAGACTTCAGTGAACATGAGATCAAGCTAAGTACAACTTGCTCCAAGGTATTGGAGGAAGTCTTGACAGAACTAGGAACTGAGCTTATATCTACTAAATCCCAATTCAGTGGCTTAACCACATGGTTGTCTCTTTCATATTTGAATAGTATTTAACAAGCCCAAAGTTCTAGCTATGAACAGGTGTTGCAAATAGGTCCAGCTTTGTTAAAAAAAAAACAATGAATCCATGCCTGTTTGTATCAGCTAAAAATCTGGCACTATAAGGTAAGCGGAACAACTTGAAATGTTCAAATTTTACATGTCTTAAGATTCTGGAATTTCATTGCTAAATAAATGCTCTTCTGCCTATAGTTTAATGGAACTTTGGTGACACCCAGTGACAGGTCCTGCTTAAAGGTATCTCTCCCCGAGGTAATGAAAATAATATATCGTGATGGCTTCTTTAAGTGTTAGTCCATGAATTTGAATGCAGATGAATTCAGTGCATTTGCAGCCAAGTGCAACTTTTTGTTTCACTGCAGTTTTGAATTTGCATTAGGCTGGGCAGCCATGTATAAAATGTAAATTAATATTGAAACAGGCAGTTATTAATCATGGCTTAAAATCAAGTGTCTTGTCTTTCAAGCCATTTCAACAGAGTAAACTGTAGAAGAAAAATTTTTTCAGGGTTTTCCCCTAATTTTCATGTTAGTTCCTAAAATAAGCATAGCTGATTTTCAAAATAAAAACTCTTAACATCTAAGATTTTAAAGATTTCAGAAGTAATAGCTATGGTTGGAATAACAATTCTTCTGTGGTAAAACATAAATTATATACTCCAACACTGACTTAATTATTAGTTTATCTATTCATAATTATTAGTAGATCTAGTTTAAAAACTCATACGTTCCTCTGAGATTTTACAGGCTATAATGTTAAACTCCCTTCTTTCTTATGTGATGTTTAGGTTAAATAGAATCAGAGGTTAAATAACACTTAACTATGCAGTTTCTATTTTGCTATCTTCAATCTAAATTGCAAAATGGGTAGTATTGTATAGTAACATTCAGACTGTTGCAATTATTCTAATAATAAATATAATATTCTGTAGCATTTTTCTTAGATTACTCAGTCATTAGTGCTATTTTACCACTTTGTAATAATGTGCACTTTCAGAAAGAACTTGGTTATTTCTTTGGTCAGGGCCTATTTGCTCCTTTTTTATGTGAGATTTTCAATACTCTGAAATGATGTAGAGCAAAAAAGGTCCATCCACTTCACTTGTGATGCCTCCTGCATTACCTAAACCACAACAGAACAATGACAGACAACAGAGCCTTTCTCCTCTCTAACAATTCAGTCACCATGACAACTAGCAGAAGAACGTTTGGCCAGAAAAAGCTTTGAGCTTGGCGGACTAGACTAATCAAAAAAAAATGGAATAACAGGACAACAATTACACTGATGAGTGTGAGAGGGAAGCTACACATGCATTCAGACACCTATGGCACTGCAGACCAAATGCATTCACCATTTTTTGTTTAGTGTCTTCTGTTTTTTGAGAGCAGGTAAATAGACAAAACGGAATTGTGTAACAGAATGTCAGTGCTCTAGTTAAATAGAAAATTCCTTTCCTTTTGCTGTGCTACTTCAAGCGCTCTGAAGAGGGTTTAGGAAAGATGAGGTTTTGAACTGAAATATGTAATAGATACAGTATGAGTGTCACAAGGCAACTTTATTTATCTTTAAAAAACCAAACATACATTTTCAAATACACAGACACAAATAAAACGTGGCCAGCCTTTTACTGTAATCTCAGAAGGCTGGATATGCATCCAGCATTGATTAAAGGTTATTTTGTTTTACAACTAGTATCTGGTGCATATTGAATCTATTACAAAATTCATCACAGTCTTGCGCAAATCATTCTGCGCTCAAGCGTGACTCAAACTGCAATTGCACAGGTGCAACACATCAAAAATGCCAGAGCACAAGAGTTGTATTGTGGTTACAGATTGCTCTTCCAAAGTAGCCAACCATTTAGCTAGCACACTAAAAATTTCCTTTAATCTCCGAATTGTCACAAGTACTGTTTTTTTCTTAAAGAAAATACAAAATCTTTCACTACCATAATGGAAAAAAATGCATGTGCTTTCTACAACCGAGAATCTTATTTACCTATTTTATATGGTGAAGAGCTGAATAAACCAATATGCAATTTTGTAGAAAGTGAGATTTTTTTAAAATACTTAGGTAATACAGCTGCTGGCTGTTCACAACTGCCTATTTCATATGTTAGTAGACACAAATAACTAGCAGTTTACTTGTACAAGACCAATAGCAGATATTCTAAGCACCACCCATGTTCCTCTAGACAGAGGATTCTAGCACATTGCCAAGTTGGAGTCTTATCATTATCACAGTCAGCCAGATACATAGTCTTCAAGATAGTTAGGCCAATCACCATGTCTGTTGAGGAGATGCCTACTCACCTGCCTGGATGTGAGGGCAGTACAATGTCCCCCCAAGTTGTGGTGACATTGTACCCTGCACAATATTGTGGAGGGGAAAGGGGAGGCCTTCCTCCCAGGTTGGGGGGCAGCTGTCAGCTGCAAAGGGTGTACTTATGAGCAACTGAGCACAGTTGTCATCCATCAGGCCCATCAGGATGGGCTGCAGTGTCATGAGGTCCTGAAGAACAGCTTCTTCTAAGGCTCCCAGTAACCCTCCACCAGCCCCGCTTCTTTCACCCCCTCATCTTTCCCTGACCTCTACAAAACAATCACAGACACGGGTGTGGTGAACTGGCTTTTCCTCAGCAAAGAAGCTTATGCAAAACAAAAGCAATGCAATTCAAAACTATTTATAGAAAAGATGTGCATAACTATTTACTGGTGGGAGGGCTAGGGATGGGGTGAGGGGCTTCAGAAATTGGATGGGGGGGGCTTGGGCTAGGTGGCTGCAAACCTGAGTGGGAGTGGGACCCCCCCCCAGTGGCATCCGCCTCAGGATCCCCTTCTGCCATGGGACTGGGGCCTCCATCAGGGCTGAGCTGGAGCGAGGAGCAGGGGGAGGTACATGTGGGGAGGGGTATGGGGGCAGGGGAGCAGCCATGGCCATCACCCATTGGAGCAGGAGGAAGTCCAGGATGCCCTGGGGTGGGGGGCACAGAGTGACAGGGATGATAGGGGTGGGGGTGTGGCCATTTGTGGCTGGGCCATCGTGTCCTGCCAGATGCCAGTAATGGCATCAAAGTGGGACATGAGCTTGTCCCAGCCTATAACCCCTGCTCCATGTCAGCCTTGAGCCACCACTCCATTGGGTCCTGTATGGCCCAGAGAGTGGCATTGTGTTCCCGCTGGAGGTCCTTGTACACCCACCAATGTCCACTCTAGCTGTTGGCTCAGCCTGGTGCTGGTGGCTCAGCCCTTGGAAAGAAGGAAGGAAGAGACAAGGAAGACAAGAGGGAAAGACAGTGAGTCATTCATGCAACACAGCCCCTGAGGCTGTGCCCCCCACCATGAGCACTGACCAACACTCCCCCGGCCCCTCCTGGGCCCAGGGATGGGCTTGACACAGGAGCAGAGCAATGTGTGGCCTGCACAGCAGGCCCTACCACACAGGGGGAGCTGTGGTGCCTGGGGGACTGTGCTGACCCCTGCATCCCACCTGCTCAATGGGCTAGTGGCCAAGAGTGGTGTCCGGCCTCAGAGGGGGTCCCCTCATGGGTAGCACGTGAGCTGGGAGTAGCCTTGTCCTTCCTAGGGCCCACACACACATTTGTGGCTGGTGGTGCTGCCTGTGGAAGCTGGTGCTGCCTTGCTACTGCAGGCATGTCCATGTGCCAGGTGCCGCACTCCTCGGTGTGTCTGGGGCCAGGGCTCTGGGGCTAGCCTGGTTCCAGCCATGGCAGGTACTGGAAGTGCCCCACCCCCAAGAACCGAGGTTCATTTGGCCTTCCATGAGGCTGGCATCAGGATGTCACCTTTGCTCGGGGGGGGAAGGGCTGTCTGCTGGGTCTGGGTGGTGCACACTCCCTGGCCTGGGTGCGTAATGCATGGGGGTACTCACCGGAGGGACTCTTGCCCAGCTCCTAAGATGCCTGGGATGTGATCTGGCTGCTGGGGACCAGGTCCAGGATGAGGATAAAGCTGCTGGCCTCTCAGTCCAGCTGTGGCAGGTTTTGGAGCTGGGCTTCCTCCTCCTCCTCCTCCTCCTCCTTTTATTGGGGATGCCACTATGGTGGGGCGGTGGGGGGCTTTAGCATTGCATTGATGCTGCAGCACAGCAGGGATGTGTTCCCCACTCTGCGGCTTCTGTGTAGCTCCTGGTAATAGCAGAAGGTGGCAGGTCCTGCCCCAGAGCATCAGGCAGTATCCCAGGCCTGGACATAGTCCTGCTTTAGCTCCTTTACTTTGGCCCAGACCTGCTCCATGCTGTGGGGCTGGAGGGTGGCCCCGTTCAGCCAGGGCTGTGGCCAACTTGGTGTATATCAGCATGTTCTGCCACTTAGCCTTGGGGTCCTGTAGAATCTCCTCCTCCCTGCACAGCTCTAAAAGGGCCTGGACCTCACCCCTGCTCAAGTGGGTTCTGAGGCTCCTCAGGCTACTCCAGGTGGGCCCTGGGGGGTCTCAGGGGTCCTTGCCCATTGCTGTTCACCATGCACATGTAGCTGTGAGGGCTTGGAACACAGCAGATGGTAACTCTGTGGCTCGCACGCTCTCAGCTTCCTGCCACAGGGTTTCCTGAGCTCTCTGCAGCTCTAAGAATGGCCAGAGGCAGGAACTATCGAGCTCTGCTTGCTGTGAACCGAAGGTACCCTGGAACGTCCAGACCACCATTTTGTTGACAGGTCTCTGTCGACAGTGGCGTTCTTCTTTGTGGCAAGCAGGGTATGGCTGTTGACAAAAGTGCTGCAGTCTGTGAATTCATTGTCAACAGAATGTGCTTTACAATCTGGACACTCCACAGGTTCTGTTGACAAAATGGACTTTTTGTCAACAAAACCCTTTAATCACAGCCTCAGTCACCTAATTCACCTAGAACTCTAACACTGGGGAATGTTACAAAGATTACAGTAGTACATATTGGCTGCGTCTACACGTGCACGCTACTTCGAAGTAGCGGCAGTAACTTCGAAATAGCGCCCGTCACGTCTACACGTGTTGGGCGCTATTTCGAAGTTGAAATCGACGTTAGGCGGCGAGACGTCGAAGTCGCTAACCCCATGAGCAGATGGGAATAGCGCCCTACTTCGACGTTCAACATCGAAGTAGGGACGTGTAGACGATCCGCGTCCCGCAACATCGAAATAGCGGGGTCCTCCATGGCGGCCATCAGCTGGGGGGTTGAGAGATGCTCTCTCTTCAGCCCCTGAGGGGCTCTATGGTTTCCGTGGGCAGCACCCCTTAGCCCAGGGCTTCTGGCTGCTTCTGCGGCAGCTGGGGATCTATGCTGCAGGCACAGGGTCTGCAACCAGTTGTCAGCTCTGTGTATCTTGTGTTGTTTAGTGCAACTGTGTCTGGGAGGGGCCCTTTAAGGGAGCGGCTTGCTGTTGAGTCCGCCCTGTGACCCTGTCTGCAGCTGTGCCTGGCAACCTTATTTCGATGTGTGCTACTTTGGCGTGTAGACGTTCCCTCGCTGCGCCTATTTCGATGTTGGGCTGAGCAACGTCGAAGTTGAACATCGACGTTGCTGGCCCTGGAGGACGTGTAGACGTTATTCATCGAAATAGACTATTTTGATGTCGCAACATCGAAATAAGCTATTTCGAAGTTGGGTGCACGTGTAGACGTAGCCATTGTAATGAATAATGTCTATGTATATAAAGCTTGAAGTTGTGAAATAATTTGAGTCTTTGCCACTTACAATAAACTGTCTTATCTGTACACTTCTGCCTACTGCTGAAAACTATTTATTTTCCCCACCCAGGGATCATGTTGGCAGCGTGTTGCAATGCAAATGCTTTGGATAGAATACCAACCCCACTGAAGTCAATGGAACTGTTGCCATTGGCGTCTGGTGAACACAAACAGCAAGCAGTTTCTGTTTATTTTACAATGGGGATAAAAATGTGAGCAAATATTATGGTTGTGTACAATTTCTTTCTGGTACAACATGTAATGAATGTGTAAATTTCAGCTGGCTGTCAGCTTAGCAAATTGTTCATGTGTCCTTCAGTGTTGCAGGTGTGGGCAACTTTTCATTAAAGAATAATTAGGCACAAATTCTAGAGAATCTAATTGAACTAATTTCCATTCTCTTGTGTTAATGCCCTTCCTATGTTGACGGTCTTTATAATGATAACTGTTATATTAGATTAAAATTGTCTAGGCCATACTCTTCCCAGGTACTGGTAAATGTTTGAAAACCAAATTACGTATTAGATGGCCCAGATTCTTTTTGTGGGCAAGAAGAACACTGCTCAATATGAGTCTTCAGTGTTGTGTGATGAGCTATGCCAATGCTCTTTATGAGGGGATCATCAGGGATGGCTTTTGCGGACATCTTGAGATCTGAGAATCATTTTGATGCGGAGATACCCCTGGCCCTGGTCCTTTCCCCTATACTCCAGAGTTCCAAGCAGTGCAAAGCACCAGGAGGGCATCAGAATATTGATTCCATAGTGCCTATAAAATAAAAATAGGAATGCAAGTAGTCTTTATATTTTTGGTTCAAGCTTCTTAGACTCTTCATTGCAAGTCATTACTGTCTCCAGTGCTCTGAAGTACTTCAGAGATCTTTATGAACTGTGCTAATCTCCTGCTGGTCCTATTGTTTTTTTTTTTTGAGTAGATGCTAAACTTGGCTAGCCCTTTCCCTGGTTGTTGTACTCTCAGATTCACTCCATGGGATGCCTGAAATCCCTTAATGACTGATATACTTAAAGATATGAAAGAAAGCTGTGGCTCACTTGAATATTTTAAACCGAAATTGGCAAGAATGTACAGCTCTATAAGAAAAATTTAAAAGCTTTCAGATTTTACATTCAAAGGTTATACAGCCAGAAGGGACCAATGTGATCATCTAGTCTGACTTCCTGACCAACAAAGACCACAAGGCTCTCCTGAATTAATTTCCATTGGAAATAGAAAAGACGTCTTAGTAAAGCACCCTATCTTGATTACACAAATTCCAGTGGTGGAGAATCCACCACAACCCTTGGTAACTTGCTCCAACACTTAATTGCCTTTCTAAAGCAAATATTTGTGACTTATTTCTAGATTGCCTATTTACCTCCAGCTTCCGGCCATTGAATGTCACTATACCTGTCTGCTAGATTGAAGAGCACTCTTATTAACTTTGTTTCCTATGCAGAAATTTATAGTCTCTTTCTCACTCTGTTTGGAAGCAGAGTAAACTTAAGTATTTTTGTTTATAGGACATATTTTTTCCAATCCTCCAATCATTCCCATGGCTCTTCTCTGAACCCGCAATTTATCTACATCCTTCTTGACCTGCAGACACAGAACCAGATGCAGTATTTAAGTAGCTGTCACACCAGTGCCAAATACAATACAACCTCCCTATTCTTATGAAAGCTGAATGAGCTAGTCTAGTGGAGTTCAAGGTTTTGCAAAGCTCTCGTGTGTTTGAGAGCTTTCAGGGTTCAAAAATGTTCTTTGGATTTGTCATTCGCTTTCCTCTAGTATGTAAAATTCTGGTTTCTTTCCAAAGGCAAGTTATTTTTAAATCTAACTAAAGCAGAAGTCTGTGCTTTGTTAAAAATTCCAAAACTATAGGTAGAACAAGTGAATCACTTGTGTAAGGTATATCTATTCTTTAGCTTTTCTCTCTGGTCCTTCAGTTCATCCACGTTTCACATTCTCCCTTTACTGAAATAACTATCTTCAGATCTCATTTGAATTTTTGGGCCTCTTATATCTATTTACCCAAACTTAAAGTTAACGATGATGATGACTTAAAGCATGACATGTCTTTATAGGATTATGATGATGATGATGCTTTGTCTTTTGTAGATCAGTTCACATAATAGTTTTATAGATTTATTTTTACTTGTCTGTCTGCATACAGAATCCAATCTGAGTCTAAATTCAGTTCTATCATTTAAAATATTAAAAACAAAATAATATATTAGTGGAACCACCTGTATTTCTTTCTATGCACCCCTTAAGCATCCCAGTTCTGAATGAATCAAGTGTTAATACTTGACTTCAGAGACTAGTTACCAAGCCCTCTCAGAGATGCCAGGGCCACTTTCAGCTTTTGAAACCCCAACTCGCTATAAAAATAAAACACATGGAAAAAAAAATAAGGCAAAAGAGTAGGACGTAATTTGAATTTTTGTTATTTAACAAATGTTTTTCTAGACTTTTTCTGTGCAAATGCACTGATTTTTTTTTTTGGGGGGGGGGGGAGAAATCTAGTTTTGAGCTTGTGGCCAAGTCCAAATGGCCCTCCTGACCCCCCCTCTGATTGGCCCTGCTTATTACATTGATACAGGTGATTTTCCAGTACTATATATGTTGGTGATAACAGGCCTCCAAAGTGCTGAAAATCAGCGCTATCTGAATTTTGAGAATGAACAGTGGTGGGAACAGTGGGGCTGACAGATATCGCAGGCCCCAGGGCACCCAGAAGGAGTGGGCCCAAGAGCAGAAGGGGTAGGGCCTAGGGTAGTTAGCCCTTAGTACCTCTTGGATCATGGCACTGGGCCCCCCTCTACCCCGCAGAGCCATGTGGAGTGGTGTAGCAGCACTGTTGCAGCACTTCAAAGGGGCTGTCAGGGTGTCCCTCCCCGACTCCACACTTCGAGTACAGAAAGTAGAGCCCCACAGAGACTTAAACACCTGGCCTGTACACAGGCTTCACCTTAAAACCTCCCAGGGTCACAGATTCCCTGGCCCTGGGGTTAGTTTACTGCCACCACCAAGTGAGAAAAGATCCCCCTACCCCAAGAAGATACATTCAGACATCTTCCTGTAGGGGTACCCCAAGCTCTTACTCTCCCTTCAGGAGAGAGCTTGGACACAAAAACTTGTAATTCAGCAGCTGACCATTTGGTCTGAGGCACAGAGTCTTCTTAGAGCACAGAAATGAGATCAGTTGCTTAAAAACAGAGACTTATTTAAAAAAAACAAAAGGAAGTAAATCATGGTTGCACACAGAGAAAAATCTTTCCCTGGGATGCAGCTTAAAAGTTAGAGGGGGGGAAAAAATCTCACGTCAAACAACAACACAAAAGAGAAAAAAACAGAGCAGCCAACAACAAAACAAGGTAACAAGCCAACAGTCTAGCCAAATTTAAAATAGCCAGAAACCTGAATATGTCTAACTATGTATTTCCCTTGTACTTACTCCTCTAGGGTTGATTTTGCAATGGTCAGGATATTTCTGATTTTTCACGCCAATTGCCTAGGAGATGTTTCCCTCTCTGGCTTTCTCTCTGCTGTTGGCAGAGACAAAAGCACCGGGAGCGACCGTTCTCAGTTTAAACAGAATTACTTCACTCCCATTGGCTCACCTGGGATTCAGGTTACCTCAGGAAGATTAACCCCTTCCCTGCACTCATGACAGGAGCCCAGAGCTCCAGCCACTTCCAAAGTAGAGTGACCAGAAATCAAGCCAGGGATATACAAGCTGACATACCAATTAAATGGACTAAGAGTATGTCTATATTAGGCGTAAAGTTGATTTTTTTAACACAATTTTGTAAAATCATGTACATGTCCACACTGGCACAAGAAGTCAATGGAGCCCATCTCCATTCGGGTGGGCAGCTTTGACTCTGTCCACAATGCACTGTGGGTACATATCCCACAGTTCCTGTTGCACCCCTTGCATTGTGGGTTAAGCTCTCAGGGTCTGAAAGGATGGCCATGGGTGGTTCTGAGTATGTGTCAGCTCCTCCCCCTCCCTTTGGAAAGCAGAGGCAAAAAACCTGGGGCACTGCTAAGCAGGGAGGGTTTCAAAAACAGCTTTATGAATGACCATACAGCAACATGACAGTCAGGTCTGTTGCTGTTAAGGAGGTGCCCCCTGTATGAATTGTGCCTGCCTGTAAACCCTGTATTACTCCCACCTCCTCCTTTGTGTAACGCAAGCAATAAAATTTTGAGAGCTTATGCATTTTTATTTAGGGAACAAAATGAAGCACTCAGTAAAGGAGTTCACAGCAGCGGCTGCGGATGTGGGTAAGTCAGGGCAAGAGGTGTTTTGCAGGCACATGTAGGGGTATGTCAGCCTTCTGGTCCGAGAAACATCCCTGGAGGTTGAATGGAAGGCTGCCCATTCTGGGGTACCAAGAGGGGGAGGGTATGGGGAGGCAGTGTGGAGGGCATGTGGTTCAGCATGGGCTTCAGTGGGGCTCTGTGCTCCTCTGCCAAGCATCTCAGGAACTCTGGTTGCTCCACCATGAGCTTCAAGATCTCATCCTGGGTCTGGACTTCACACCTTCTGAGTGCTCTCCTCTCCTCCGGAGTGGATCTCCTCCATGCATGTAACTGTACCCTGTCCATGCAGGCAGCTTGCATTTGCTCCAGGAACGTATCTTCCTGCATTCTTTTTCATCTTCTAATCTGTGCCAGTTTAACAGGTGGAGGAAAGGGCAGTTGTCCAAGAGCCCATTGTTGCACACACTGCAACAAAACATAAGTGGAAGCCAGACATTACATTTACTTTAGATGAGTTTTACAACACACACAAGAATTTCATGAAAAAGCCTCTGTGGGAAACAATGGGGATGTGTTATATACAAGGACAAATTTTTGCTTTTAGGTGTCCTCTGTGCGGCAGGTACTGCACAGAGATCTTAAGGGACCCACTTGACTCAGTTCGCTTCCAGTCATGGTAAGGTACAGAATGGGGTGTTCTTTCAAGCTGTGTGCAGGACTGTGGATTCCAAAATAGTTTCTGAAGCTGTGCATGCTGCAAGGGGGACACATGGTGCCTTTTGGGGCTCTGGAAGTCATCCCCCACTCTGGCAAGGACAGTGACATTTTCCCTTCCCCCAGAAACCCAAGTGGAGGGCAATGCATGGCAGTGCAGCTTGCACTATCAGGGCTATGTGGCTTTCATGGTCTCTGTGTACTTCCCCCTTCTCCTGGGCTGGGACAATGAAAGTTTCCCTTCTCCCAGCAGCACAGGGAAAGGAAGGGAGTGGCGTGGGCCAGGCATGGCCATGCAGTTTGGGCTATCATAGCTTAATACCCTTAAGTTACATATACTTTCCCCCACTTCCTCTAGATTGCAGCGTGAGATACTAGCCTCCTTAGAATAATGTACGTTGATAAGGCATGGATGCTGACTGAATGCGGGCAGAAGGCTGGTTGGTATGTGGCACTGCTCTGTGATGCAATGATGCCAGATTACTTGCTGGTAGCTTGGCATGGAAAGGTTTCCTATTCTGCAGGTTGGAATAAGGCAGGCCTCCCCAAAAACCTTGTGAGAAGGATTAAAGAGTACCTGTCTGAGAGCTTTATGGAGATGTGCGTGGAGGATTCCCGTTCCATCCCCAGATGTGTTAATAAGCTGTTCTGAGGTGCACCGGCTGTGTAGATACAACACCCACCACAGATCACACCCAATTGTCTTAAGCCATTTGTAGCATAATTAAAAATGAGAACTCACCAGACGTGCCCTCCCCGCCATCAGGGTCCAGCTGCAAAATGTCCTGGGAGGATGAGATGAGATCCAAATTTTAAAGTTCTCGGCTGTTTGGTGAGATCAGCTGCTCCATTTGCCTGCTGACCATTGTTCTCCTCCTCTGCCTCATCTTCCATGTCTTCCCTGCTGTTACCAGAGGTTGCCTGAGGAATCTCTTCAGAGGTATCCACCATCTATTTGGGGGCAGTGGTTGGGTCGCCCTGCTAGAATCCCATGGAGCTGCTCATAGAAGCACCATGTTTGCAGCAATGACCCAGAATGTCAGTTTGCTTCCTTTGTCTGCTGGTACACAAGCCTGGGTTCCTTTTTCACATGGCTCTGCTGGGCATCCCTGGTGCGTGCATCTTTTTTCCTCCATGCCCTGTGAGATCTTGGCATAGATGTCTATGCTGCTTTTGCTGCTTCATAGTTCTGCCAGCACAGCTTCATTCCCACCACCCCTGCCCCCCACACACAGCAGTGAGGTTCTGGATCTCCTGCATGTTCCATGCTGCACCTCATCTGCAACCTGGGAATTCCTGGCTAGATGTGCTGCCTGCTCCTCTGGCCAAACAGGAAATGAAATTCAAACTTTCCCAGGCCATTTCCTGCACTGCTAGAGAGCAGCAGAGCTGAAAGTGGTGGCCACAGGGGTCACATTGGAGAACTGGTGGGACATCCCCAGGAGGCCAAGAACACTGAATTTCACAATGCTCCATCTTCACTACCCTAAACTCAGCCATGAAATATCAAAACAAAAAAAGCAGTCAAGTAGCAGGTTAAAGACAAACAAAATAATTTTATTAGGTGATGAGCTTTCGTGGGACAGACCCAGTTCATCAGACCATAGCCAGACCAGAAAAGACTCAATATTTAAGGCACAGAGAACCAAAAAAGTAATCAAGTATACTTGGCTTAATCTAATTCTTACTCCCCCCGCCCTTCTGCTCCTCTACTCTCTGATTTGCTCACCTTGATAATTTTTTTCTGATTTGTCAACCTTGATTACTTTTTTTGGTTCTCTGTGCCTCAAATATTGAGTCTGTTCTGGTCTGGCTATGGTCTGAAGAAGTGGGTCTGTCCCACGAAAGCTCACCTAATAAATTATTTTGTTAGTCTTTAAAGTGCTACTTGACTGCTTTTTTTTTGTTTTGATAGTATATAGACTAGCACGGCTCTCTCTCTGTTACTATGAAATATCAAATTTGACATTACTCCTTGTGTAAAGCAGGAGCATGAAAATCAACCTTAGGAGAACTTGAAGTCAGCAGAATGAATCCTATAGTATGGACTGATTGCTTAGAAAATCTACCTAAGTCAGCTAAGTTCGACCTAACATCCTAGTGTAGATCAGTCCTACTGTTTTGATGATGCCAAAGTAAAGCTCATAAATTTCTCCACTACTACTTTCTGTCTTGATCCCATCACCTCACCTGTCACTTGGGTGTCCTCTTCAGACGTCTCTAGGTCGTCACAGCCACACAACATCTAAATATTACAGATTCTTCTTGCATAGTAACAATAAGATATGGATCGCCATTCCTCCCCACTAAACTGTCATCCAGGGTGTCATAAACCCACATCTCAGTTACAGCAATGTTCTCTTCTCTGGCCTTGACAAATGCTATTGCCCCCTGTTCATAACTATTCAAAGTGCTGTTGCAAAGATGATTTTTCCTAGCCTGTCACTTTATCAGCCCTCTCTCTGCATCCTCCACTGGCTCTTCCCCATCTCTCACATCAGACATAAGTTGCTTGTGTTCCCTTGCAAAGCCCTTCATGGGCTATACCCACCCTATCTATTATCTCTCATTCACTGTCAAAATGTCAACTCCCACCTCTGATTGGTCTGCAATGCCAGCTGCCTACTTCTTTTTTCTTTTCTTTTTCTTTTTTTTTTTTAAAGCACCTTATACATTATCCCATGGGGGCCTTCTTGCTTGGAAAAAGCTCCCCATAAACTTCTGCACAGCTACTTCATTATCTTACTCCAGGCATCTCCTTAAAACTCTCCTTTGCCATAGAATCTACAACTTGACAATGGTTAGGCCACTGGTGCGTCAATACCACTGCCTACCCTGCTGATCAGCATTATTTCATTTGTTGTTCGTACTCCCCTGTCTGTATCCATCTGTCTAATCCTATGCCTAACTTGGAAGCCCTGGGGGCATATGGATCATTTTGTTTGGTTTGTAAGCACCAAGCACAATGGAGCCCTATCCCATGACTAGGGCTCTACATGGTATGATAACCCAAATTAACAATAATAATGATAATAACAACAATTAATAATACTTGGTTCCTCCTTTTTTCTTTTTCCTTTTCTTTTTCTGTTTCCTTTTCCTTTTCTTTACCCAGCTTCTGCCTTTGATACATCTTTGTTGGCCAAATCTTAGAACTAATGTTGCAGGCCTCTTGAGCTCTTAAGCTCCTGGGGTTGCCACTGGCTCCATGCCCAGGGGTCAGCTTCTGGCTGCCACTGGCCTTCTGCCGAAGGCCCTGTTCACAGCCCGGCACCTGGAGTCTACACGTGCAGTTCCAGCCACTGGTGGTCCACCAAGGACAGCTCTGCTTCCAGCCCCACACATGGGATCCTAGCCTCAGCCCTTGACTGTCTTCATTTCCCCCTCACCCACCCAGAGCCATAGCTCCACTTCTGGCCCCAGCTGTGGGGGGCTGTGGACAGGTCTAAAGGGGTCTGAGGACCACTAGCTGTTGGCACCCCATTGTAAAAGTGTTCCAGCACCACTGGAAAAAAAAAAGCTTCAGCCACTAGCAACCAGTGATTGCTCACAGTTCTGTCTTTCCACTCCATACCTTGTCTCCTTACATCAAGCTAAACACTCGGCCTTTCTTCTTATCTCCTCATAGGTGTCCAGCAATCAGCTGAGGTTTGATATGACCAAAAGTTAGCTCTTGATCGTCCCTTGCCCCTAATCACTCTCCACGCCCCACTTCTCACAGAGGACACTCTTACCCTTGTTTCTGAGGTCTAAAATCTGAGTGTCACCTTTTGCATCCATCCATGACCCATAGGTCTGGGCCATGTCTAAAAATTCCTGCTCTAAGCAGAGCTCTCTTGTCCCTAGAATGAGGTGGGGCAGTCACCCCGTGCCCCACACACTTGGGGGAGACCTAAGGCAGCCACCATAGCTTTCCTATGGATGAGGTAGGGAGAATCACCTGGGGATAGGGGATTACCTGGGGCTGGGGGTTGCACACAGCAGTGATGGCAGCAGCAGCTGGAGTCACCTTCCCCATTGTACTCACCACACGGATGGCAGGAGCGGCAGCTTGCTTTATTCTGCCACCCTCCTGGCTTGCTGCACCTAGCTTCTCCACAGCGGACCAGGAGGGCGGCGAAGCAGAGCAGAATGCCGTGCCCACTGCCTGCGTGGTGAGGGAGGCAGGGCAGGCAACTCGCTGCTGCTGCTGCTGCTGCCGCTGCTGCTACCATGATTGTGCACAACCTCCAGCACCAGGCAGTCAGCCAGCTCTGTTGTTGGGGGAGAGGGTAAGGAGCCAGGGAGTGGCAGGGGCCTGGGGCACTGGTGTGGAGTAGCCCTGGGCCTCCACTCCTGAGACACTAGTGGGAAGTAGCCCTGTCACCACCTCTCCATCGCCACTTCTGGATGGCCCTGTTTCTAAGATCCTGCCTTTTTCTCTCCATCCATGTACCTAATATGCTCATCAAGGCCTCTTTTATTGTGCTTCTTGCCACAAGCTCCTTCTTTTTGGCCTCGTCAAATATTATGTTACTATCCTTTATTGTTAGAAATTCTCTTTCCAAGTAAAAATCTTCCTGCTCACTTGCTCTCACCATGTCACCCTTCTGTTCGCCTCCTTCCTGCAGATCACTTCTTTTCACCACATCATAGAGACTAATTGTCTTCTACCAATACACTCTCTCATTTAGCACTGACCTACCTTTGTTTATGCTTTGGAGCCATTGACGTATGCCTGCTTTATTCTGCCACCCTCCTAGCTTGCTGCACCTTGCTTGAGTCTACACACTCATGAGTCTACTAGAAAAAAATTCCCTATAAGCATTATAATTTCTGCTATGCTGTCCCCCTATAAAAGCCATAAAACTAAGGAAAATATAGTCATTGTGTTGCCAATCTCCTCAAGTTTGATCCAGTTTATTGATGAAGGAGATACCAGTTGAGCTTTGATACCTGAGACTGATCACTTATTAGCACAGTGCATAACAATAAGTCTGTGGAATAAAAGCTTGTGGCCAATGACAATGATGACAGACTGATCATCATGTGATCTGGTTCAGATGTTTGTATGTAGCTTTCAGATCATAACACTAAAAATACGTTTTTCTGATTCTCTTCATAGATATCTAGGTGTGTGGTTACACATCAGCTACTTACCTGTAACCTTTATCACACTTCCATTTGTTTGCAGTCAGCAATTTTTCAAAGAATGTTCTATATCAGCGATTCCCAACCTTTTCACTGGGATCACTCACTCCAATCACTCGCCCAAACCATTCACAGACCCTCATCAAAGCCAATTCTAGCCGCTATGTATACTTCATTAAATAAAAAAAGAAACCAGTACACAGATTTTCAGACAGCAGTTAATAACATTACTAGAAGATAGTTAATTTTAAAAATAATAATCGATTGCAATTTTGCAATTTATTTCAAACTTATTTTTACAGTTATTTTTATTTATCTTTATTGTTTTCACAGACCCCCGGTAATGCGGACCTCAGGTTGTGAACCACTGTTCTGTATCACTTAAATATCAGGAAGCTAGGTTAAAAGTTATAGCAAGCTGGATTTCCCCACATCCCACAATAGTTTAATTACATTCTTAAGGCAACTTGAGAGTTTGATTCACCACTAGGCCTTATGTGTGGCATATATTTGGCCTACGGGCCAACACTTCTTCAAATTGCCTCTCCTTCCTTCTTGCTTCCATCAGCATTGTCTATTTATTTGGTAGGCATTCTAACTACTTAGTGTGCTATTGCTGTTGCTTATCATGCTCATTGTCATTATTTCAGTTAGCTTGTCATTCCTCAATCCATTTTTGATGCAGTTTGCCTTCCCTCACCTTATAATTAAGCTATAAACTCTCTCAGGCAGAGACAGTATTTTGTGCATGTGGATGGTGCCTAGCACAATAAGGCTATTCCTGCTGTCTAGCCATCCCTGACTGCACATTGGAGGTGCTACTGAAAATAAAATAATTTTATCATTTTAAGGAAAAAACACCTGTTTTGTCCATTTATGTGGATAGTAATAACTAATATTTTGGTAAAACTACGTGTTTTGGGATGGATTGATTTCTGCTTCAACTGGAATGAATAGTCCGCTCAATAGTTCAAAATCAGACTTTTTTTAAGAGTGTGGTTTTTAGCACACAGTAAAACAACAGATATTTCTCTTAGCAGAAACAGTCTTAAATGAAGTGTAATACAATAAAATGGCAATTTCAAACTCTGAATTGTTTCCCAATACCTGACAAAAGACATATAATCACTTATTGCATTTCTAAGTTGAAAAACAGCTTAAAAAGATGAATAAAGAAATATCTAAATGGGTATCGTAGGTAAAATAGAACTATTAAAGGTGACTTCAGATCTATATATGGAATAAAAATGTTCAAGCAATTTTCACAATGCAAAGCTATTTTCTACAACGGAGGCCTCTAAAAAGTACCATTTGCTAGCCTGCAGTGAGGGATTTGTAGTTATCCGGACCCTGCAGGTAAATGAGGAAATTTGCATTAGAATACTGTGAAAAACTGCAAAAATGATGTTGCTATGAACCGGCGTGTGTGTGTGTGTGTGTAATGCTGCTCTGTACTGGACAGACTCAGAATTGCTCATGTTTGTGCCAGGTTTCCTACACTGCTAAAAGCTAATGGAGAGTCTGCCTTACCTCTAGGGTAGTGGTCCTCAAAATATGTCCCCACAAATGTGGGGGTCACACTGTCAGCAGATGGGGTTTCTACGCTCCCTACGGTGAGGAAAACATTTTGTTCCACACAGAAGGATCTGATACATACATGATGCAAGGAGGACATCATTTTGCTCTACAACATGGTAGTCTCTGTGCTGCCTGGGGTCCTGGAAGGAAGGTATTGATTAAAATGGGGCACAGAGTATGGGAACACCTGATCTACAGGTGGGAGCTGTTGGACCTGAGCTCAAACTCTGCTGTTCTGAAGTTCAGAGTGCTCATGGTGTGCTACATAGAGATAACAATAGGTTTCTTGGTAACCTTATGTATATTTTACCCTGAATTTTTCTAGCTCTCTGCAGTGAGTGGTGCTTTCCAGAGCAGATGTGTAACACAGCTGGCCAGAAACAGGAACTGCCATTCATGGGAAATTTGTGAAGTTAACACTTCCCTGCACCTCACAAACAAAAACACAAACAAACCCTGTTCAGAAAACAGAATGACAATTGACATACGTTGACTTTTGCTGCTGGAAGTCTGAGCAGTCTCAGAGTGGGAGCTGGGGAGTGTGGGGAGCAAGAGCTCCCTGAGGTTCCAGGTTGCTGCTGAACCAAGACCCTGGGAACCTTGGGAGTCCTAACTCTTGGTGGGCTGCCTGGGATATGGGATGCCTGGGAGGGTTCTTAGGAATTCCTGGCTCCTTATCAGGCTGCCAGGAAGACTGTTCGGAAACCAGGTGGCTCAGCAGGTAGGGACCTATGTGGGTTTTGCAATTTGCTGCTTTCCTTCAGGTTTTCATCAAAATCTAGGTTTGAATTTTTGGCGTGTTTGTATTGTCCAACAGAGAAGCATTGCTAGAAAATCTCCTACCTGCACGAATGATAGTGTTCTGTCACCCTTGGAAAACTATGTTACCTGTGTTAATTTTGACAAAATCAAAGTCTGTGGAAGTGGCTGGTTCCTCTATACCTCTTCAGGAAAGCTTTGTGCTCTGAGTGGCACTCCTATGTCCCTCCTCTTGGCCACCTCTCGTTGTACTGAATGATATCTAGTA
Organism: Carettochelys insculpta; assembly: GCF_033958435.1. NCBI lineage: Eukaryota > Metazoa > Chordata > Testudines > Carettochelyidae > Carettochelys > Carettochelys insculpta. Next base: position 46,452,974 of record NC_134142.1, on the reverse strand, counting down.
CGATACGATAGCCAAACTTCTAAAGCAGTACTTGTACACCTCTTTAGATTCCATTTCCTCCTGGGTGTATTTGATTTATATCTTATTAATAGAATAATAAAGCATGATGTTAAAAGGCCACCAAGTCTGTGCCATCTCTAGACATATCAGTATTGCTGTTTTTGGTTCTCTGTGCCTCAAATATTGAGTCTGTTCTGGTCTGGCTATGGTCTGAAGAAGTGGGTCTGTCCCACGAAAGCTCACCTAATAAACTATTTTGCTAGTCTTTAAAGTGCTACTTGACTGCTTTTTGTTTTGATAGTGTATAGACTAGCACAGCTTCCTCTCTGTTACTGTTCAATCATTATTGCTGTGAGTCTTGTCGTCCTGGAATTCCTGGTCTTTATTCCTTTGCCTGAAGAAATTCTGCAGTCAGCTGTGCTGACAGCCACTGCGGACCCTGAGGTAAGGCGGAGGGAACCCAGCTCTGCACCCAAAAGGGGCGAGATCAAGAATGGAAAGGGCGGGGCCAAGGACAGTCGACCCTCAGCACCATCTGGATGGCGGTTCTGGGCTCCGCACCACCACCACCAGTCCCTCACAGATACACACAGCTGGAGCAGCACTGCCACAGCATTTCAAAGGGGCCAGGGCTCCAGTCACTGCCAAAATAGCAGTGGCTGGAGCGCCAGGCCAGGGGGCAATTGCCCCCTTTGCCCTCTCCCTGTCAGCAGCCCTGTTTTCAGTGACTTGACCATTGTTCCCTGTAAGCGAAGCACTTGGGCGGCTACCTAAGGGAAATTCAGATGCCATCCAGCTGATTAGCAGTGCCCACAACGGCAGCATGTATTTCTACTGCTGGTGTACATTTGCACATGCATTGGTGCACATAACAAAATTTATTCTGCCCATGGATGGAAAAACTAGAGGGAACAGTGGACTTGGCTGCTGAATGTTTATTGTTCTCCAACTATTGAGCCTTTTGGATAGATTTTTATTTCCCCTATTGATACTGACATGTATCCTGCATTACAAATAATGTAATGTGCTAATCATGCATTTGTTTTTTTTCTTGTCCTGTCTAAAGTTGCTTAACAACACCGTTAGCCATGTAACTTATGACTAAAAATCCACAGGTAATGTGTAACTACAAAACGGGCTGAAGGTTCTGAGATTTTTTCTTTGAATGTCTATAATTATGTAGTTCTTAGGAACACTTACCTCACTTCTCATCTTGCTCAGAATGGCTACGTCTACACGTGAAGCCTACATCGAAATAGCTTATTTCGATGTAGCGACATCGAAATAGGCTATTTCGATGAATAACGTCTACACGTCCTCCAGCGCTGGCAACGTCGATGTTCAACTTCGACGTTGCGCAGCACAACATCAAAATAGGCGCTGCGAGGGAACGTCTACACGCCAAAGTAGCACACATCGAAATAAGGGTGCCAGGCACAGCTGCAGACAGGATCACAGGGCGGACTCAACAGCAAGCCACTCCCTTAAAGGGCCCCTCCCAGACACAGTTGCACTAAACAACACAAGATACACAGAGCCGACAACTGGTTGCAGACCCTGTGCCTGCAGCATGGATCCCCAGCTGCAGCAGCAGCAGCCAGAAGCCCTGGGCTAAGGGCTGCTGCCCACGGTGACCATAGAGCCCCGCAGGGGCTGGAGAGAGAGCATCTCTCAACCCCTCAGCTGATGGCCGCCATGGCGGACCCCGCTATTTCGAAGTTGCGGGATGCGCAACGACTACACGGTCTCTACTTCGACGTTGAACGTCGAAGTAGGGCGCTATTCCTATCCCCTCATGGGGTTAGCAGCTTCGACGTCTCGCCGCCTAATGTCGAAGTTAACTTCGAAATAGCGCCCGACGCGTGTAGCCGTGACGGGCGCTATTTCGAAGTTAGTGCCGCTACTTCGAAGTAGCGTGCACGTGTAGACACGGCTAATGAGTAGTAACCAAAATATTACAACAGAGTTGAAAAATGGAAAAACCAGTATGTGAATATTTTAAAATTTCAAAGTTTGTTTTCTAGAGGTTTTGAAACGGACACTTTCTAGCTTTTGCATATTTTTATATTAAACAGCAATCAGTATTTTAATGGACATTTATAGGAAATGCTGTAACTTTGGAAAAAATTGTTTTAATTTCCAAAAGCTATTGCACTGAAAACAGCATATGAGTCAAAGTATAATTTCAAAAACTAGCTTGAGGAAAACATACAAATGTTCATGACCAACTGAAAATGCTGATAGCCATACCATTTTGTGAAAAGTTTCACTTTTTTTGAAGAGAGACCATGATTTGCTGAAAATCCTAATGCATGTGGGAGGGCATGAGAGACTTTTTGCTAGCTTTTGTCACTACTTATCTGATGGCCTACGAGAAATTGTTTGGTTTCATTTTAGTTCCTCATTAATATTTTATTATCATAGTGCATAGGAGCTAAGTTATAGACCACAGTACTAGGAGGTATTGTATAAAGACAGAACAAAATATCAGCTACTGATTCATTTATACCATAGTTAGCAGCTTCACACAATAGGAGTAAAACACTGGCATACTAAGCATTCTCAACAAAAACAGGATTTCTATAAACACCAAGGTATAATTTTTAATGGAACCTCTTTAAATTATGAATGTAAATTTTACCTCCAAACTTTTGTGCATGCAATTTCTTATGACTAAAACTTTGGATTATTATATGAAAGCAGTTAGGAACTGCATGGCCAGACATAAACAAGTGTTGTATACAAATGGAGTTTTTATTTGAAATGAAACAGAAACCCATATTCCATGGAACACTTCAACTTTTCAATTAAAAAATTGAATGTTTTCATTTTACAAGCTTTTGGTTTTCATAAAAAAATTCAGCTAAAGACTCAAAATGGTCTACAAACAGCAGATGTTCTGAATGAAAAGTTTTGTTGCACAGAAAATGGAATTTTTGATTTAAATATAATCTCTTTCACAAACCCTAGTTTTTGTGCATTTTAAATAGTGTCTAAGTTTAGAAGCTGCTCTTCAAAATGAATCATGATGCATTTCTGGGCAGCATCTTCTTGTCTTTTCACTTCTCTAGGTCTTCCTAATAAGAGAAGTAAAGTGCCTCAATCAGCACCTTTTAACAGGAGCATGAAAAAATATATAAATAAATTTTAAAAATCATAGTTGCTCTCCCCTCTCTCCTGTTGCTAAGGAAAATGTTCAGTAGGGACAGTACTGAAAGGTGGGATGGAAAGGTGGCCTTTCATGCTGCAAGTATTATAAGGTTATGTCTACACTAGACAAAGTAAGTCAACCACAGAAAAGCAATTCTAGCTACTGAAATTGTGTACCTAAAACTGACATATCTACACTCAGCTAATTTACTTGTCTATATGGGGAAGGTTGACAGGAACGTTTCTTGCATCGATTTTCCCTTACTCCTTGCATCTCATGAGTTGTACAGGGGTTGACTGCAACCCTTGAGAAGGTGATTTTGTGTGTCCATACTAGATGTGCGAAATCAAACCCCAGAAGATCAACCCTGAGCAGGTTGATCTTCTGGGGTAGTGTAGACACAATCTAAATAAACTGGATATTTGTGTGTCCCAGAAGGAATTGAAGAACAATGTAAAATTAAGGAAGTGGTCTGTTTTTGACTGGCAGAGCTTGCCTATCTGTATCCAACATTTTTTTTCAAGGGCAAAACACCCTTTCAGTCAATATATATTTGGTTTCCATTACATTTTTTCTTTGTGTGTTTTGTTCTATTTGTGGCAGAAGCTGAGCTCTTTTTCTGTAGGCCTTCCTCTTTTGTTGCTGATATTCAGAGACAGAACCACACTGGGTCCTCTCCTAGTCTGTTGCAAACCCAGCAGTTGACAGACAAGAAATCTTGATAAAAATGATTAGAGCTGGTGTTCAGAATAGCAAAATATTTACTCTTCCCATACATCCAAAGGTAAAAAACAGTCACAAGCATACTCTGACCCTTGCAAAACTTTCAGCACAAAACCTCACCGCACTCCCCAAATAGAAATACTCTCATCCTGTAAGAAGAATGAGATCTTTCAAGAAGTCTCTCAGTCCATTTAGACTGGACACATCTACCTCAAGAAACTCATGGTTGTCATTGTGTTACTTGCCTGTTTTGTGGTTGTGCTTTAAAGACATCTGTGTGGAAAACTATTTTTCTTCAGTTCAGTGGGTAACCCAAACATTGAAAAAACTTAGTTTGAGGGAGTTATCTTTAAAAAATAATAATAATAATAACTAGTGTGATTGTGGAAATGAAGTAATTTCAAATCAGACAGTTTTGTTTTGAAAATGGTATTGATCAACAAATTTGATCAGTAGCTTTTTTGTAAAAAAAAAAAAAAGAGGTGCTGGTACTCATGTGCCTTCCACCCTCTGTCCCGCAGCCAATCCCATGGTTGGGGCTGCTGAGGTGCCAGTGCTCAGTACCGGCAAGTACTGCGCACTGAATTTGATGCAAATTTTGCTAAATGCTTGATCTGACTGCATGGGGGCAGGGGCAGTTCAGCCAGAAATTTTGTCCAAAACTTCACTCAGATTTAGTCTTAACACAATTATGTATTTCTAGTAAAGTTGAGAGCAACCATTGGCTCCTCACTCTAGTTACTTGCAGTGCCCATATTTCTACTTTTTGTGCCACCTTGATGTTTCTAACATACTGGGTGAAAATCTGATGCCACTTAGATCAATGATAAAATTCCCACTGATTTATAGGGGGAAGAATTTTACCTGTGGTCTTTTCAGTCGATGGTATGTTTTTCTAGTTGTCACTGAAATATTATCCCAAATCAGCAAGCCTTATGTCAGGGGGCACAACAGGCTGCTGTGGGTGCTGTCTTCTACATGAGATGTAAGATCTCATTGGCATATTTTTAATAATTGTTACATGCATCTATCTTGATGCTTACATTTTATAAAAACAAACAAAAAGCCCTCTACATATTAAATCAGCAGTTTACGTTCAGTACCTAACGACAGTCAGTATCTGAAAACTTCCTCGGGGGCGGGGGAATATTCCTTTCAAAAAGAGTAAACATACAGTTAGATCCCTCCTCTATAATTGCATGTAAGAGATGACCTCTGTTTCTTGTCACTAGCAGCAAAATTTTATAGTAAAATCTCTCTAAGGGGTAGCGGCAATTTTTACTACAGTTCTGCTGTGATAAATGAATTATTAGTTATTGCAGCTTCATGAAAATATCTTTTAGCACTGTAAATATGAAAAATTGTACATCAACCTTTAATATTCAGGCCAATAAGTCCACTACTCACCATCCAATAATTAGAGTCATAGTGTAGGGAATAATTAAAACATGATACAGAAATAACAAGTTCAAGTATCAACTTCACATTCTTGTTTGCAGACACTATCTTCAGAATATATTGCTACAACCTTAACTCTAATGCAATGGAGAAAAATAGAAAATAAACATTGATGGTCCAACTGTCCACCAACTATTGTCCATCCATGGGAAACGATGGTCTTCAGATTAAATCTGCCTTTGAGGAAGAATCTCAAAAATCTGCACCATTTCACCATGGAAGCAGTATACTAAGTCCTGAGATGCAAAACATTGTTTTCATCATATTGTTGTAATAAAATATTACAGCTGACCAGATGGTGGAGCAATTACATTTCCATAGTTCTAGATGGCTACTTAGCTAGTGAACTGTTAATTAAAATTGGGACAGAAGTCATTAATACTCAAAGGAAGGAATGAAATGTATGAAAACATGCCTGAGAGAGGAAAGACCTCAAATACTTTAATGATCTAGAGCAGCAGGGGGAAAATGACATGAAAGCTGACAGACAAAATGCTGGAAATTAAGTGAGGCTACCATGCCATTTTTTCAAAACATCAGCTATCACTACACATAGTAAAAGTCACATAGCATGAATTTTGGAGACTGGAGTGGCGAGCTTAGGTGGCACGGTATGTTTTTTGTCTGGCTCTATCACCAGGATAACATTATTCTCACGTACTTGTCTTTAGGGTCAAAAATACCTGCTATGGAAAACGTGGGGAACACAGCTGCTTGCTGCAGCTAGTCAAACCACACTGGCTGTTTGGATGAATACATGCCGCGTTCAGATTGTGTAGACACATAGGATCTATATTTAAGTGCAGTAAGAGAGGCACGCCCATTGAAGTAAATCATAATTTCACATGCAAAGCGCTTGCAGGATCAAGTTAGACACACTTGAGGTATTTTTCTTCACCCAACTCCAGTACATACTCTGGTTTACATAATATTCAACCAGCACTCCATAGTCTCATGTACTGACATCATGTAACTGTGTAAACCACATGGGGTTGTTTGTGTATGCAAGTGCAACCAGGGAACAAGGAATTACTGCCTTTTATATACAGTGAAGCTTTGTCCCAGTGCATGGTTATAACCAGTAAGGGCCAATATGCTTTAATCCATATACAACAGGCTAGTTCACCATAAAATTGCCGCTCAGCTAGCTGCCAACTAAATGTTCATGGAGAGAAGGACCTAGGGCTATGTCTACAGAGCAGCCCTATTTTGAAATAGGCTTTTCCGGAATAGCTGTTTTGAAATAGGGCTGCTTCATAGCAAAATGCATTTTGAAATAGCACGTAGCTTTTAGCTGTTTTAAAGTAAGCGCTATCCTGCGTCCTAACAGCACCTGTTTCAAAAGTTATTTGGAAATAGGCACTATACCTCCTGAAATGAGGTTTACCAATTTGGGAATTTATTTTGAAATAGCATGTACGTAGTGTGGACAACAGCAAGGTTATTTCGAAATAACTTGGCTGTGTGGTCATAGCCTGACTGATTTATTGCAGAAAGGTTTGTCTATATAGGGAGCTCCTGTGGATATTAAACCTCTTGAAGTCTAGTGTAGTGTTGTCACCAACAAGCTGTAGCACGTGCTCTCTGGCTACATCTGCCATGGGGAAATCCTATGCCCAGTCCCAACCCCTTCTTGATATTAGCTAAGAGATGTCCTAATGCTATCTGAGTATTAGTACTGCAACTGAATCAAGCTCTGCTGGGGCCAAAGTGTTACAAGATTCCTTGTATCTTCTCCCCTTTCATCATCCACTCACAGCACAAGCACAGTCTGGCTTTACAGAGTTTTAAAATAGTTTGGGAAACCCTCCTTTTTTTAAAGTTTGGGAGGAAGGATCATATTGATCAGATTCACTGTAGACCAGCTGCAGGCATAAGCATGGTTAATGTGGCACTGGTACCAGGATGTACCAGCATGTACTGCATCAGAGCAGGGTGGCTAGCAGTCAGAGTTAGATGTAATAAGAGCGACCCAGGAAGCAAAGGATGCCATTTAAAAGTCATTATTATTCTGCATGTTCCTCTTAGTTTGGCTATTGGGGATGCTCAACACACTGCTGAAGCTGATACATTTCAGACCACTTGGTTTGCTGATATTTAATACTTTTACTGGCTTAATGCAAACTATTTTAGCAAGTTGTAGGAAAATGACCTGGAGATGCAGGCTTTTTATACATGCACTCTGGCTGAACTTCTTTTGTCTTTAAAGTATCTACTAATTAGGGAGTTCAAATGTTTCTTCAAAAGGGTTTCTAATATTTCTCCTATCAGGATGCTCTTTATACAATTTTAAACGTATTACACTATAAAGAGATTTAAATATCCCTTAAAATGGTCAGCCCTTTTAGCTAAAATATTCTCTTCTACAGTGTGAACTTCAGAAATGTCATCTCTTTCAAATGGGAAGATTGTAAAGCTTTATGTCTGTCATTGTTCAGGATTCCCAGGCTTTACTGTACAAGTAGCTTATTTGAAAAACATTCTTGTGCTTTGCTAGAGATGAGATCTCAGAAGGAGACCTGTCAATACAGCGAACAAGTGCACTGCTCTTTTGAAGCAAGGACATGATATCCAGTTGATGCATAGGAAGTTGAAAATAAAGAGAGACAGAAAAGCCATCAGCTAGCACTGCCTGTTTCTTCCTTGCTGTGGCAGTTTCAGAATGAATATTTTGCGTGTGAGGTGGTCTTGCTGTTCCTTGCTCCCTGACAGACAGCTTGTTAGGCAGTTCCTTGATGATCCCTCAGCCTTTCATTTTTTGTCCACTCCCCTGCCCATTCACCTGCCCCGCTTCATTTCTTAATTCCTTCAGGCCTTTCTTCTAAGATCATGTCTGCCCTGTAAATGAAGGTATGAGTGTGGCATGGGTTTATACCCTGCTAACTAGCACAGATAGCAGTAAGAGTATAGACATAGCAACATGGGCTTCAGCAGGGCAGTTCTGAGGGGGCTGTGGAGCCGAGAGTACCTCACCCCATCCCACAGGCTTTTTCTTGGTCCCACTACCCCATCCCACCCCTCCCCTGAGCAACACCAGCTATGAGGGGACTACCAGAGAGCCTGGCATAGGGAGGCAGCAGGGGTCAATACTCCCATCCCACACTTAGGCTGCGTCTACACGTGCACGCTACTTTGAAGTAGCGGCAGTAACTTCGAAATAGCGCCCGTCACGTCTACACGTGTTGGGCGCTATTTCGAAGTTGAAATCGACGTTAGGCGGCGAGACGTCGAAGTCGCTAACCCCATGAGGGGATGGGAATAGCGCCCTACTTCGACGTTCAACATCGAAGTAGGGACGTGTAGACGATCCGCGTCCCGCAACATCGAAATAGCGGGGTCCTCCATGGCGGCCATCAGCTGGGGGGTTGAGAGATACTCTCTCTCCAGCCCTTGCGGGGCTCTGTGGTCACCGTGGGCAGCAGCCCTTAGCCCAGGGCTTCTGGCTGCTGCTGCTGCAGCTGGGGGTCCGTGCTGCATATACAGGGTCTGCAACTAGTTGTTGGCTCTGTGTATCTTGCACTGTTTAATGAAAGTGTGTCTGGGAGGGGCCCTTTAAGGGAGCGACTTGCTGTTGAGTCCGCCCCGTGACCCTGTCTGCAGCTGTGCCTGGCTCCCTTATTTCGATGTGTGCTACTTTGGCGTGTAGACGTTCCCTCGCTGTGCCTATTTCGATGTTGGGCTGAGCAACGTCGAAGTTGAACATCGACGTTGCCAGCCCTGGAGGACGTGTAGACGTTATTCATCGAAATAGCCTATTTCGATGTCGCAACATCGAAATAAGCTATTTCGAAGTTGGGTGCACGTGTAGACGTAGCCTTACTGCGATGGCAGGAGCTGGAGTGACCTGGCCCCTCCCACCCTGTAGCCCTCTCCCAGCCTGCTTCACCTCAGCGCATGGTGTTCAGTTTTGTGCAATTAAAAAGTTGGTGACCCTACATAGGGTGTGAGGAAGGGAAAAGGGAGATCTATTTAAAATCAGTATTGTATACAGAGGCGTCAGAATTAAACTTGGGCATGTGAACTCAATTTTACCATTTCCTGACTTAACTACTTTACCATTTATTTTGTTTAGGAGGATGTCCTGATTTTTTACAATAAATGCACAAAAAAGGCTAGATGCTGCAAAAACTTACTGGCTACGTCTACATTATAGAGATCTTTCAAAAGATGCTCCTCCAGAAGATCTCTTCTGAAAGAACTTCTTTCAAAAGAGTGCGTCCACACCCAAACGAAACGGATCGAAAAAGTGATCTGCTCTTTCAAAAGAGACTGTCCCCACAGCCCCTGCTCTTTTGAAAGAATGGGCCAGGGATTGAAAATGAAGACTGTTCTTTCGAAAGAAGGGCCCTGCGGAGCGTCTACACACGTTTTCTTTCGAAAGAAGATTTTGAAAGGGGGCGCTCTTCCTGAAATGGGAAAGGAAGAGTGATTTCAAAAGGAGCACCACGTTCTTTTGCTTTACATACAAAAGAACGCTTTTTGCGTGTAGGCGCTCCGTGGGCTCTTTGGAAACAGCCGCCTTCTTTCAAACAGTCTTTCTAAAGAACTTGCTAGTGTATTCGCAGCCGCTATCTCCTACACAGAGGCGGTGCTAGGCTATTGGAGGCCTGCCCAAAGAAGGAATACTTTGGGACCGCTTCTTAACTCAACCGCCTCCTAAAAATACTAATTTTTGAGTTAGCTCATTGAAGATGGCCTCGTTAAGCCAAGGAAGCCTCTTGCTTACTTCCATCTTTCCAACATCCTTGGATAGTTTGTTCTTGTGCTTGTTATAACATTGCTTTGAAAACGTGCCAACTCTTGAAGTGTTCTCCCTTTCTACTTGCTTCCCACGGGATCTCACCTGCCAATTCCCTGAATTTGCTAAATTCTGCCTCCTTGAAAACTATTACCTTCACTGTGTTGTTTTTGATTCCTACCATACCCTGGGACCAGAACTCCACTATTTCATGATAACTTTCACCATGCCCTGAGATGAAGCAGGCTGGGAGAGGGTAACAGAGTGGTGCGGAGCAGGTTGCTGGGTAACTCCAGCTCCTGCCATCGCAGTGAGTGTGGGATGGGGGTGTTGACCCCTGCTGCTGCCCGATGCCAGGCCCCCTGGTAGTCCCCTCCCCCCACAGCTGGCGTTGCTCAGGGGAGGGGTGGGATGGGATAGGGAGCCTGAGGCAGGGCCTGTGGGATGGGGTGTGGTGCCCTCAGCTCCACAGCCCCCTCCGGATTGCCCTGCTGAAGCCCATGCTGCTTTGTCTATACTATTACTGTTATCTGTGCTAGTTAGCTGGGTATAACTATCCATGTGTATAAGTTATCTTGGGTATTTATTCCACAAAACCAAAAATACAGCAGCACAGCACATACGAGCTACTATGCTTGGGGAGAGTATCTTCAGAATACCATTTATCTTCTTTAATGTGGAAAATGCTAAGTCAGGGCCTCCTTGAGATGCTTGGGGTTCTCAGTGACTGCTTAGCCTACATATGCCTCCCATCCCTCACCGACCTCTATGCCTTATGGAGGCCCTAGAAAAGAATCCTTTTTATCCAAAAATTAAGTCCTGCATAGGTTAGTTTAGACTGATGATTTGGGCCAGGGATCTGTGGCACCTTGCCTTACTGACACTCCACCTTACAATGTAGGCCCTGCGAAAGTTAGAGCTTCACAGAACAAATTCTGTGAGGTGCATTAATATGTGCATATTGCAGTGGGTGCTGGAGCCCTTCCTCTTTCAATGCACAATTTACAACAGGGATGGGGAACCCCTGGCCCACAGCCTGCTTGTCTGGATCCAGACCTCAAGGACTGGGGCTTCCTTCCACGGAAGCTGGTCCATGGTGGAGTGGAGGGTTTGGAGCCCTGAACTTTGAAGGCTGGATCCAACAGGCCACAGTCCCCAGGTGGCTCCAGGCTCTGCTGCTGGTCGCTTCTGTTCCCCCAGCCAGGGTAAGGGGAGTGGAAGCAGGAGCAGCAGCAGCTGTGGCAGCCTGCCCAGGGGCTAATCTGATTGGCTGGAATTCTGCCCAATCAGAGCAGTGGCGAACAGGGACTGGGAGCAGAGGAAGGAAGCAGCACCATGTGCGTCTGGGGGTAAGCCCATAAGCTACAGCCCATCACTCAGACCCTACACCCCTCAACTGCTTCTGAGCAGCTCCCATCCAGAACCCCACTCTCAACCCCTCCGGCAAACTCCCTCCCATTCTGACTCCTCACTCCTGCCCACCCTAGTCCTGCACCTTCCCTCCCAGACCGCTCACCTGCATCCTGACCCCTCTCTCCCAGACTCTACACTTCAAACCGTACACCCCCCTCAGGCCTGCACCCCACACACCCCTCTTCAGCACCCCCTCCTGCCCAGTCTCGTCACCTGCCCCTTGCTCCTGCTCCCTCCCTCGCAGATCCCTCACCCCCATACTGCTCCCTCCAATGAGGTGGGGGTGGGAGGATGATTTTTTTTTGTTTTGTTTTTTGCTTCTTACTTGTGTGGCCCCTGATTGATTTGTCTACCAGGCAGTGGCCCCAGCCTGAAAAAGGTTTTCCACCCTGGATTTACACAGTATCCATTGAGCCGTGTCCTGGGCTGACGTGTATATTTTGTGAAGAATGCATTGCCCAGTGCTCAGCAAATGAGGTGGGACTCCTGCTCAATACAGCATATTTTCAAGGGAAGCGTTGCCAAAAGGAAATGCTTTAAAAAAGTATTGTTTTTTACAAGGACACAGGCAAAGTGCAATTTAAAAGGCCCCTAATTCAGTCAAATCATAATGAGTTTTCATCACAGCATTCAAAGGAATTCCTGCTCACTGAGTATTTCCCTTTTCCGACTCCAGGTTTTGAACACCAGGTGCTTTGGTGCTAGGGCTCTTCTGATATGATTTTATTTTTTTAAACAGAGAGGCGTTTTTTCAATGCTATTTAAAAGGAAAACCAGAAACTCTTCTTGTTCACACTTCATCATAGCCACCTTTAAGCAAAGACTAGACCTAGAAAACTTAGCCCCCAAAACCAAATGTTTAGAAAGTTATGAGGGGCTTAAGATGGAAGTCAAGTGTGGCTTAAGCAAACTTAGGTGCCAGAGCTCATTCTGTACAACAGTGATGTCTGTCTTACTGGCCACGGAGCCCAAAGTGACTTACAGTGGATTAGGTACTGGTAGGGATATACTGCAAGCCATTTTTGCTCAGCAATAGTTTACATATATGCTATAGTTATTTTGGCAATGTGTACTGGAAAACAGGCATTGTTGGGGCACAGCCATCCCTACCAGCGTTCCCTGTAAACTGAGCACTTGGGCGGCCACATGGGAGAGATTCAGGTGCTACCCAGCTGATTAGCAGAATGCCTACAGCCAGCAGAATGTGTTTCCATTGGTGGTGCACATCCTCACATGCCTCAGTGCACATGATAACATTTATTCCGCCCATGGACGGCAAAAATAAGAGGAAATGCTGGCACTTACCCCCACACAAAATATGCAGCTGCATAGAGCACCCAAAAATTTGGGGCACCACTGGGATTTAATGTCCACCCACCCGCTTCTTTCTATTCCTGTTCTGTGGCTCCGCTGCCTTTGGAGAGAGTCTAGTTAACTTGTGAGTGAAATGGCCTGCCAGATCTATTAGCAGAAACTGTGACAGAGCCCTTCAAGTGGTAATAAAGCCATTTTACAGGCATTTGCTAACCCAAGGTATATACTGTCAGTTTCTGAATTTACTTTGTTAGTCCAGAGGACCTTTTAGGTTAAAATTTGCTTTAAAATATTAGTGTGTTTGTTGAAGATTATAAAATCACATCTCTAAAACAATCATCATTCCCTCCATCCAGAGCTGATATCAGGTATAGGGGCACCAGTTTAATAGTACTGAGTAAGGTCCCATAAATTCTAAGGATAGAGCTGAGTTGTGGCATAATACTTAAGGGTAAAGTTTCAGCAGGGAGATCTAGATGAAATGCCATGTGTTAGATGGTAGTCACATTGCTAGTTGCATTTCTGAAAGCTGAACAGATATGGTGAGAAAGAGGAAGCCGTGCTAGTTTATACACTATCAAAACAAAAAGCAGTCAAGTAGCACTTTAAAGACTAGCACTTTAATAAACCTAATAAACCATTATAAACCATTTTGCTAGTCTTTAAAGTGCTACTTGACTGCTTTTTGTTTAGATATGGTGAGGTGTGCCATAGAAAACTGTGAACTGAATAATGGATAAATGTCATAGTGTTATGTTTAAAATACCCTTGTAAAGCTGGGTGCACTACTTGTACCCGGTCTATATGCAGGCCAACCACAGAAGAAAAACATTTGAGGCTGTAAAGTGTTCATTTTGCATGACAAAAGATGTAAGGCTCAGTGGAAATGTGAGAAGCGATGGATAGTTTTACAACTATTCTTTTTAGAAGTAAATGTTGGTTTTTCTGTATGTATATACATTGGTGAAAATATTTTTCATTAATAAGAATAGAAAACTCACGGTGGCTCAAGTAAGAAAAATGCTGCTTCAGATCTCTAGAGTTTCATTTAAGGCTATGTACTTTGTACAATCTGACATGTAACATTGACAATTTGTTTTCTAATTGTTGTAAAGCTTTAAGCTCTTTGAATGTCAACATCTACCGCCATTAAATAACTATGACACCTTACCTCCTAATTTCCCATAAGTGTGAAAATTTAAAGAGATAAAAATTTGAAAAAGCTTTAGAATAAAATCTATACTGCTTGTTCAAATTAAGAGAAAAAATTTGGCAGCCTTACATAGATTGGATTTGCCATAGCTATGTTTCTAAGTTCCTATATTGTACTAATCATTGTTTCCTTTGAACACCTTTCTCAGGAGTCTGGTTTTACTTCCTCTTTTTAAATGTATATATGTGAGCTTTATATGCATGTCTCAATCCCACTCCTAGTAGTTGACTTTTTCTTTACTTCAAAGCCAGGTGCTGAGTTACACAACTCATTCATTTGCTTTGGCTGGTCTCTCTGTTCTCTGTAGAATGACTCATTTCCTGTATTTGAATAAGAGTCAAAATTTGATTATAAAATATTCTTTTTTAATTGTAATTATGATAGCTCTCCAAGCAGATATTTATAGACCATAATAGTGAACAGTAAAACTGCCTGCAAGCAGCTGACTGGATGGTTCTGTGAGTTAGAGTCTGATCTCCATTACAGGAGTCTAAATCCAGAGTAACTCTATAGCCGTCAATAGACTTACTCCAAAGCAAAAAGCAGTCAAGTAGCACTTTCATTTTGCTAGTTTTGAAAGTGCTACTTGGCTGCTTTTTGTTTTGGTAGTATATAGACTAGCACGGCTCCCTCTCTGTTACTAGACTTACTCCAGATTTACACCAGTATACTGAGATCAGAATCTTCTCTTATTTTTTCTTCTACAGTTGATATCATCACTAATAAAGATGAATCAGTTCAGGTAACATTTAAAACATCCCACTCCCTAAGCTGAGCCTAAACTTCTTTGGATCAGTTCACTTAAAGAGCTCCATTTCCAGATGGTTGTCTTTTGTAAACCACCTATGTTCTGTTTATACACTGACTTGGCTTCTTCTCCAGGTGTTTTGTTTGCAGTTGAATTTAGAGTGTTCCAAATCTTGGAGCCATCCAGATGACAGAAGAACTCAGAGTAGGGGAACAGAATAAAAAGCAGCAAATGTGTGTTTGGGGCATTATTTCCTTTACTAGTTGAATTGAAAGGTTTTCAATACACCCAGGAAGACAATTACGTTGAATAAGAGGTTCTACTCTGAATAGTGACCACTGATGGTCGTTATCCAAGACCGTTCAAAAGTGTTTTGTGAAGAATTTGATTCCTATTACAGTAAACTCTTTCCTATCCAGCAGCCCCAGGACAATGAGGTTGTCAGATATTCAAATATTCTGGATAACAGATAGGTAGCCTAGCAATGCATAACACTAAAGAAAAACAAGAAACAAAGATAAATGCTGAGTACTTTATTTATCAACGACAGTAGTATTGTACATGGTAAACTTATACTGTATTTGCTGTTATTTATCTGTATTTACTTTCACTATATTGTACTTACAGAAAATATTAACTAAAATTTACTTATAAATAAAATGCCAGTTATTTGAGAGTTCCAGATGATAGAATGCAGGTTAAGACAGAGTTTAATGTATGTCAGTGAGATCTGAGAGTCTGACTCCCAGTGTTCATCTTTGAAATGTATCCCTTAGTGTCATTAATTCAAATCAGAAATGTTAAACTGCATTATATTCATAGGAGAAAACCATTATTAAAAGCTTAAGCACATTGCAATTTCATTCGTCTCATATTTTGACTATTTCCTCTTTTTGAATTATCTTTCCTTCAGGGCCTATTTATATGTCATAAAGAAGTTAAAAAAAAAGTGGAACAAAAACAGTGTAACTAGCAAAAAAAAAAAAAAAAAAGTCAAGTCCTTACTATTTCTTGGACCAACTAATTCTGGATCTGACAAAGGCCAAAGTAATTCATGATTTAGTCCTAATGAGAACCAGATCTAATTGAAGAGGTGAATATAGCTGACCCATTTGGTAATAGTGACCATAAGCAAATTAAATTTAACATATTTTTGTAGGCAGAAAAATGCTGACAAAACCCACCAGGGCCATATTTAACTTCCACAAGGGGACATATCTAAGGATGAGAAAAGCATGTTGCTTTTAGTGTCCTTTTAACTATCCAGAGTGAGATGCCTGCAAGCTGCATGGAAACTACTTGAAAACGCAAACAAGCAAGGGTGACTGCTCAGGAGAGATATGAAGGGGCACTGGCCACATGACCATTTCCCTCATGTGCCTCCTCCTCAGCCCACGCCTAGCCTGGGGGAGGGGTGAGTCATTGGTAGCAGTTGGTGAGAAGCAGAGAGATACATTCCGAGCCCACTCTGTTCAACTGCCCTGCCAGGCTGTCCTTAGGATTTATGGGGCCCTATGCCTAACAGCAACTGGGGGTGGGAGGAGATGATGTTTTAGAGATGAGATTTTATCAGTAACACACTAATGAAATAATTTGAAGACAAATTTTAAACTAAGGTCCTATAGACTAACACAGTAAATTCAATAGTAACAGAGAGGGAGCCGTGCTAGTCTATATACTATCAAAACAAAAAGCAGTCCAGTAGCACTTTGAAGACTAACAAAATAATTTATTAGGTGAGCTTTCCTGGGACGACTTTACAGGGGTGGGGATGTTGGCAAATACCCGTTAAATGGCTTCATTACCACTTAGATGGCTCTTTCACTGGTTCTGCCAATAGCTCTCTCAAGCTTTTTCACTTTTAAGTTAACTAAATCCTCCCCAGGGGAAGCAGAGCAACAGAAGAGGGATAGGCAGAGGCAGGTAGATGGACACTGAGACCCAGTGGTGCCCCACGCAGCTGCATATTCTGTGTACAAGTAAGGATGGCTCTGTTCCCCTGGCTTTTGGCGGTGTTGCTCAGGGAGAGATGGGACCGTCCCCTTCACTCCCTGGTGGGAAGCAGAGCACCACACAGTCAGGAGCAGGGGGAGATGAGTGGGCTAAGTTGCATCCTCTCCTCCCCACCACTGCCAGTGAGGGTGTCTGGGCCCCCTGCTTGTCTTCCAGGCTGCCCAGAGGCTCTGGCCCCTCTTTCCTCTCGCCCATGTGCTTCCTTGTGCCCCAGCCCCTAGCACCTCTGCAACAGAGGCTCAAAGTAAACGTATACCTCAATACAAACACCAAATAATCCCCTCAAGAGACCCCAAAAAATTCCTACTATGGTTCTGCACCAGAGTAAAAGCAGTGGTTAGAGGCAAAAAAGCATTCTTTAAAACCTGAAAGTCAAGTCCTACTGGGGAAAAACAAAAGGAGCATAGTATCGGTAAGTGTTTTAGCCTGGGTGGTCCTTTCGAAAGGCTCCTGTCTACATGGGCAGCATGTAATTTGAAAGCGGTGCTTTTGAATCATGCATGGCTGCCATTATGCTAATGAGGCACTGCATATTCATAGCAGTGCCTCATTAGCATCTTCCCAACTCAGTCATTACCATGCCCTTTCCGAAAGGAATGGGCTAGTGTAGAAGTAGCCTTGTAGATTAGTGAGGCCTGACTTTACTAAACTTCTTTAATGTTGTCAAGAAGCATGTGATCATGAGTGATCCAGTGAATCTAGAGCAAGAAGAAGTCTTGTGGCACCTTATAGACTAACAGATATTTTGGAGCATAAGCTTTCGTGGGTCTTTGCCCACGAAAGCTTATGCTCCAAAATATGTTAGTCTATAAGGTACCACAAGACTTCTTGGTGTTCTCGAAGCTACAGACTAACATGGCTACCTCTCTGATACTTGTCACCAGTGAATCTAGTTCACATGGATTTTCAGAAAACCTTTGACTAGATCCTCTCCAAAGGCTTTTAAGTAAAGAGTCATAGCATTGAAGGGAAGGTCCTCTCATGGATAAATAACTGATTAAATGTTAGAGAAAAAAGGGCAGAAATAAGTGGTCAGCTTTCAAAATAAAGAGAGACGTTGTAGAGTCCCTCAACTCTGAGTAGCTCTGGTCTCAGTACATCATGATTGTAAAGGATCTGGAAAAGAGGGTGAATAGGGAGATGGCAAAATTTGCAGGTGATACAAAACTACTCAAAATAGCTAAGTCAAAAGCAGATGGCAAAGAGCTACAAAGAACTTACAGAACTAAGTGACTGGGCAACAAAATGGCAAATGAAATTCGATGTTGATAAATGCAAAGTAATACATGTCAGAAAACATAATCCCATTCATATATACCTAATGATGGGGTGTTTAAATTAGTTGTTACAACTCAAACTGCTCATGGTCACAGGCTACATGGACGCTAGCCCCTTTCTTCCAGAAGGGGCATGGTAATGAGCAAGTTGGGAAGATGCTAATGAGGCTCTACCATGACTATACAGTGCCTCATTAGCATAATAGTGGCTGTGCACATTTTGAAAGCACCGCTTTTGAATGGCGCACCACCCCTGTACACAGGGGTCTTTTGAAAGTAACCCCCAGACTTCAAAAGCTCCTTCCACCTATTTGGTTTTAAGAAGAAGGGGCTTTTGAAGTCTGAGGGTCCTTTCAAAAAGTCCCCATCTACATGGGCAGCGCACGATTTGAAAGCGGTGCTTTCGAATCGCACATGGCTGCCATTATGCTCATTAGGCTCTGCATATTCATTGCGGCACCTTATTAGCACCTTCCCAACTTGCTCATTACCATGCCCCTTCTGAAAGGAAGGGGCTAGTGTAGATGTGGCCATAGTGGATAGTTTTCTGAGAACATCTGCTCAGTGAACAGCAGCAGTCAAAAAGTGATATATTAGAACTGGAAAAGATACTGAAAGGGCAACAAAGTAAACCAGTCAGGTGGAACAACATCCAGCTAAAGGAAGAGTTCAGAGAGACTGGGACTCTTTAGCTTAAAGAACAGATGACTAAGGGGGGATATGATATAAGTGAAGCAGGGGGCAGGTTGGGGAGGGACATGAGTGGGAGAGAAGGCAAGGCACTGGCAGAGCAGAGGTGGAAGGGGTAGGCATGGGAGGACCAGGGATGGGGATGCAGTAGGAGGGGCAAGGGCACGTGGCCAGTGCCCCCTGCAATCCCACGCAGGTCACCTGTGATGGTGATGGAAGCCATGTGGAATTGGACCAATGCAGCAGCTTCTGCTTCACTCTGCCATTTCCCTTGCAAGCTGGGGTGCTTGGCTTCCTGTTGCTGCAGTAAAGAGGAGTAACCAGGCTCTCCTGGGTGATACCAATGTAGCAGGGCAGAGGCTGCTACATCATACCGCTTCCCCGCAGCTCCCACCACTGCAGTGAGTGTGAAGGGGCCTGACCCCTGTGCCTTCCACCCATCCAGTAATCCCTGAGACCACATCCCTCAGGCAAGGGGTTTGAGGGGAAGGGGTCCAGTGGGGGTCGAGAGAGGGCAATGCAGGGGCAGGAAGAAGCAGACTGGGGCAGAGCAGGGGCTAGGCTCGGAGGAAAGGTATGGACAGCCCTCCCTCCCCCAGGACCACAAAGACTCGTACGCCAGCACCCATGCACAGGCCGGATTATGGAGCTGCTCAGGCTGTAGATGGCCTGCACGCTGTGCGTATGGGACCCCAATCTAGATGGACCATTGATCTGATCTACTATAGCCATTTTGCTGTTCTCTCCAGGCCAGATGCAGCAAGTACCACGCACATTTTGGTGACTTTATAGCTCAAGGAAGTAAAGTTTGAATACAGAACCTTTTATCCTTACGTTGCTTGTTGGAGGCCAGCCAGTCTGTCAGTAACTTAAGATAGTTACCATTTGATATTTGTTCACTGGGCTTCAGCATGTGAAGTACATTGGAAGACTGTCAATTTCCTAAAGTGCATGTTTCTACCCCTTCGAAAACTTCCTTCCTGAATTACACCATTTGGCCTTGGGACAGCAGCAGAGAGATCAAGGATTGAATTCACCCTGGAACTTGATCTCCCCTCAGCCTCCTGTGCGTTAATGTCAGGACTGAAAAGAGGCCATTGCTCAGTTCAAAGGAGAAAGCGCCTACTTAACCCTGGCATTTCCAGAGGAACTGCAGGTTGAACCTCCCTAGTCCAGCATTCTCTGCTCTGGCAATATCTGTGGTCTGATATGGTATTAGTTAGCTGGTATCCACATCCTGGGTGTGGCCAAGTTTCCTGTGGGCCCATAACGTTTGTTTACAGCCACCAGTCCTGGCTCTCAGTGCTCTGAGCTGTTACTTAGCTATAATCTACCCCATATGTCTTCTAAGAGCCCCGTAAGCAGTGGAAGTGTTGGTAACGGCACTAGACAATATTGACCTCCTGTCGTCCGGCAAATTCTCTGGTTTGACAGCAATCACATGTCGAGGCGTCAGACTACAGAGGTTCAACCTGTAATACTGGTAAGTCGCAAAGCTTGCAGAGGGACACATTTGTTTTCTGGGGCTCAGCTTGTATCCAGATGCTCAAACAATTTTCCGGACAGTGGTTTATTTGCAGACTCAGTTTTCTCATTATTCGGTGAGCTGAGCCGGGCAAGAGTTTGAATCTTACACATGGTTAAAAGTTTAGCTGTTGGATCAAGATTTTGAAAAGCTCCCAGAGAGGCCTACGCCGGCTCTGTCTGATGCAAATCATTAACTAGCAGGAGCAGATTAAACAATTGAGGCACCAGGCAGTCATTGGTAGTTCTGCACCCTGCAGACCAGATGATCCTAGTTCTCTGACTCCTGTAAAAAGTCCCCAGCCACACAGGAACAGGCTTTGAGAAAGAGATGGCTGTGGGGGAGAGTGTGTGTATGTTCTAGTGTTTACTACTGTGTTTTCGGATTAGGCCCAGCCTAGAGGAGGGTCATAGGATAGCTACAGCAAACAGGACGGGGGGTGGTCTTGGAAGACTGCGGAAATTCTAGGAAACAGGGAAAAAGCGAATGTACCAGTATTTTAAGAGTGAATGGAAAGATGTGGGGAAGATTACAGGTCAGTCTGACATCGGACTTGGTTAATCAAGAATTATGGAAAAGTAATAAGGCGAACCAGCTTGGGTTCCTGGTCAACAGATCTTGTCAAACTAACTTAATATCTTTTTTTTATGAAACCATCATGTTAAATGATAACGGTAATAGTGTTGTAACATACTTAGAATTTTGTGAAACCTTGATACCACACAGCATATGATTAAAAACTAGAATGATTCAAAATTAACAGGGCACATATTTAATGGATTAAAAGCAGGCTAACGGACAGGTCCCAAAATGTAGTTGTAAATGGGGAGTCATCACTGACTTGGGTGTTTTTCTAGTGGGACTACTCAAGGATTTGTTCTTGGGCCCCATGCTATTTTACATATTTATTAATGACCTAGAAGAAAATGTAAAATCATCACTAAAGGTTTGCAGTTGACTCACAAATTGATGTGATAAATAATAAAGATAGGTTGTTGATACAGAGCAATTGGGATTGCTTGTTTAGATTAGCAGTAGGCATCCTTCAGTCTGCATAGACTATAGATCGCGGCCTTTATAGTTTCAATTGAGGACTTCATTTACAGCGTCTAATGTGACTATGAAGACCCACACGAGAGTGACAGTCCTTGCTGCATCTCTTGCAGATGTGGTGGGTGTCTGGCAAGTCCTTAGTGTGCTTTCTGTGCGCTCGCTTCTCCTCTGCTAGCTGTCTGATCCTCATCTCCTCGCCCTTCTGAAGGCCTTTGTGTAACCCCTGCCTCCATCTGCTGCGGTCGTCTGCTAGTTCTTCCCAGTTGTCCAGGTCGATGTCTGCCTCTCTGAGGTCTCTCTTGCAGACATCCTTGTAGCGCAACTGGGGGTGTCCGGGAGGTCTTTTGCCAGAGGCTAGCTCACCGTACAGGATGTCTTTTGGAATCCTTCCATCATTCATCCTGTGGACGTGGCCAGGCCAGCGGAGCCGATGCTGCCTGAGGAGGGTGTGCATGGTTGGGATTCCAGCTTGCTCGAGGACAGCGGTGTTGGTCACTCTGTCCTTCCATGATATTCCAAGGATGCGCCTGAGGCAGCGCAAGTGGAAGATGTTCAGCCTCTTTTCCTGGCGGGCATACAGGATCCAAGTCTCACTGCCATAAAGGAGGGTGCTAAGGATGCAGGCTCTGTAGACTTGCTGTGTGAGTGTACAGCTTGGTGTGAGTGTACAGCTTGTTGTTATTCCACACTCTCTTGCTGAGTCTGGACAGAGTTGTGGCCGCTTTTATTTTAAGATGACTGAATATAAATGTATATCTCTACAAAGAAAGAATATAGGCCACCCTTCCATGCAAGTTGGGGTGATGCTATCCAGAGAAGTAGTAACCCTGAAAAAGGGGTTGAGGCTGTGATCGATAGTTAGTTGATCTCTCTTGCAGTATGACTGCAACACTCCCCATAGTTCCTAAGTTTGTGAGGCACCTTACCACCACCAGTGGCTAGTGTGTGACTGCCTTGTCCATGCATGTTGTGGATCAGCTCCCTTAATCACCAATTTCTGGTGAAACAAACACTGTTGTCCAGGCTTCTGCAGGCCTTACTTTCTCTGTACAGACCATTAATAGGCACACACTACCCTCTGAGTCATCAGAGTATTCTCTGCAGTATCCAGCCCCTTATTTACTGACTACACTCACAGTTACCAGTGCTGCTATCTCCATAGGGACAGTTCACACTAGCTTGTAAGAGTCAGCTCCCAGGACAACCACCTTAGTTAATACAGGCTGAACTTCCCTGGTCCAGCACCCTTGGGACCTAACCTGTCCCAAACCAGGGGATTTGCTGGACCAAATGAGGTCAATGCTGACCTCTCCACTCCCAGCCACCGGGGCTCTGAGAATCCACTGCCCTGCCCCCTGCCAGGGCACCAGCTAGCTGGGGTGCCATCCACGGACACCCCCAACCCCCCAGAGCTCCATTTCTGGGGTGCCAGGACTCCTTACCCAGTTGCCCGCCACATGGGTCTGCTTCTCCCCAGTTCAGCACTATTCCTGGCCTCAGCCCCCCATTTCTTCCCCATCAGTTCTCCAGCCCCAAAGCACCTATAGGGTCACTGTTGATGCTGAACCAGAGGTATTTCTGGACTAGGAAACTCTGAATTACAGAGCTTCAACCTGCACCACAGAACTTAAAGAAAGTTGAGGTGAAAAGAAGAATGTTTAATATCAAAGATTTGAGATTCAAGTAATAGTGACTGATAATACTGGAAACATATTGGAAACTCTGGCAAGGAGTTCCACAGGTTAACTGCGCACTGTGTGAAGAAATAGTTCCTTTTGCTTTTTTATACCTGCTGCCCACTAATTTCATGGAGTGACACCTCGTTCTTGTGTTATGCAAAGGACTAAATAACTCTGTTTATTCATTTTCTCCACACCAATAATGATTTCATAGAACTCTATAATATCTCCCCATAGTCATCTCTTTCAAAGCTGAAAAGTTTCCAGTCTTCTTAATTTTTCTTTATATGGCAGCCATTCCAGATCCCTAATAATTTTTGTTGCTCTTTTCTGAACTTTTTTTCAAATGCCAAGTTACCTTTTTGAGATGAGGTGACCACACAGTATCCAAAACATGGGGCTATCATGGCTTTATGTAGAGGCAATAAGAGATTCTCTGTCCTTTCCACTATCACTTCCTTAATGATTCCTAACATTCTGCTTGCTTGTTTGACTGCTGCTGCACGTTGAGTGGATGTTTTCAGGGAACTATCCACAATGACTCCAAGATCTCTCTCTCTAGTGGTAACAGCTAATTTAGTCCCCATCATTTCATTCATTTATCTGGGATTATGTTTTCCAATATGCGTTATTTTTTTCATTTATGAAATTGAATTTCATCTGCCATTTTGTTGCCCAGTAACCCAGTTTTGTGAGATTCTTTTGAAGCTCTTCGCAGTCTGCTTTGGGCTTACCTATCCTGAGCAGTTTTGTATCATCTGCAGATTTTGCCATCTCACTGTTTATCCCTTTCTCTAGATCATTTATGAAAATATTGAATAGGATTGATCCAGTACAGAATGGACCCCTGGGGGACACCATTAGTTCTCTCTCTCCTTTTTGAAAACTGGTCATTTATTCCTACCCTTTGTTTCCTATCTTTTTAACCAATTATCAGTCCATGAGAATACCTTCCCTCCTATCCCATGACAGTTTACTTTGCCTAAACACTGTATTAACAAGATCCATTACTGGAATACTGTGACCAATTATGGTACCCACACTTTAGAAAGGATTCTAAGAAATTGAAAAAGATTTACAAAAGAGTTCCAAGAATGATTAGAGGTCTGGAAAACCCTGTCTTAAAGTGAGTAACTAAAGAAGGTCATTCTATTCCATTTATTCAAGAAAAGGTTAAGAGGTGACTTGATCAGTCTACAAGTACCTACATGGGGTGTCATTTTCTGATAGTAGAGGGCTCTTTAATTTAAGCAGACATCAGCATAACAAGATCTAATAGCTGGAAGCTGAAACTGGATAAATTCAGGCTAGAAAGAAGGTGCACATTTCTACAGTGAGGGTAATTAAGAGTTGGAACAATTTATCAAGGGCTATGGTGTATTTTCCATCAGTTGACATTTATAAATCAGCATCCAATATCTGTCTAAGAGATATTCTGTAGTTCAGCCACAAGATATGAGTAAGATGAAGGAATTTTTGGTTGAAACTCTATCCTGTTGTGAAAGACATCAATGTACATGATTGTAACGAGTCCACCTGGCCTTAAAAGCTGTGACTCTGTGATGTTAGATGATGCTGACAAACAATGT
This sequence comes from Carettochelys insculpta, assembly GCF_033958435.1. NCBI lineage: Eukaryota > Metazoa > Chordata > Testudines > Carettochelyidae > Carettochelys > Carettochelys insculpta. Next base: position 46,428,390 of record NC_134142.1, on the reverse strand, counting down.
GGGCAGAACAAGATAAATAGTCTCAGAGGGGTAGCTGTGTTAATCTGTAGTTTCACAAAAACAAGCACTCCTTTAGTACCTTAAAGACTAACAAATTTATGTATTAGATAATGAGCTACATCATATGTAAGGACTGTAGATTTTTTAAATAAAACTCTTTTTGTTTTTCTATAAAGTACAAACATAACAAAATGAAACATATGTAAATGAAACATATAATACGATTACCATATAAAAAAGAGGACACCCCTGAGAGGGAGTGTGTCTGTATCAGTATCTACCAACTCACATTACACTAATGTGTTATAGTCTATATAGTACATTAATACAATGTTAAGTTGGTGCGTACTGATGATACAGATACACTGTCTCTTAGGGGTGTCCTCTTTTTGAAAGTTCAAATGTGGTAACCCTAACTTATATAAATTCATGTACAATGTGGAAATAATGCCTAAATAACAAAACTCAACATTCATTATTTGCAAAAGCTGGGGAAAAACAAAACAGAAACTAAAAAATCCTGAACCCACAGAATTCATGTAGGAGTGGGTCCATTATTACTGTAACTAAATAGATAGGTTATGTTTTTATTTATTTATCAGTTTTGGGGATTATTATTATTGTAAATGTGAAAGTGTTTGCTTAAATAAATATTTTACAGTTAATGATACTTAATTCTTTTCTTGTGGGCAGCCTTTTAAAGAAATCTTGAGGAGTGATATAAATAAGGAGATGGTAACTGCTGAGGAAAACTGAACTGACGTGGCATTGCATGTTTTAAGGACAGTATGGAAGAAAACATGGAGAAGTTTTATTTTATGAATTGATAAGAATATCCACCCAAAATGCATATTCTTGTTTTTTTCAAAACCTACAGATAATGAATTCATCTTGAAGTATAAGAACAGGCTTTGGAAGTAGACAGGCTCTTAATGCAAGTGAAAAAACAAGTATTGATTACTTAAAGTTCAAATAAAAAGCAATTTTTTTCTCCCCATTTCTACACATTGCAGCTTTTGGCCTATCCACTCATAGCTAAAAAAGCATTCTTTCCTGATAATCAAGCTTCAGCTGTCTGAATTTCAGGCCGAGCCTCTCATCTTGAGCTCTTCTGAAGAGCTTCTTTAATTAATACCATTATACCACAGATGTTATTGATTTTCCCCCACCCCTCCAAAAATCTGGTTGATACATCATCGTGCTGGATCATTGCCAAGCCTAAGGCCTGAATTTTTTGTGCACTGCTTTTACTCCTCCTGCATACCTTATTAGTCTCCATGTCTGTTAAGTGCAATTCTTAGTGTTAACTCAGAAAATACAGAATTGATTTTTAGCCTTGCAGCCCTGGTCTAAGGTCTCCTAATTTGGACTCTGGAAGCCTGAGCTCTTCATGTGGCTCTGTTACTGTGCACTTTTTACAAGTAAGACCTTTCACTCTCTTCACAATTTTGTTCCATTTTTTGATATAGTTTGGAATCATTTCCTTGTTTAAAAAAAAGAAAAAAAAGGCCAGAATGTTCAAATTTGGGCTCCCAAAGTTAGGCATCTAAATAAAAGTGGTCTGATTTTAAGGATACTGAGTCCTTATAGCTCCTGTTGATTTCAGGGAGATTTGTGAGTGCTCTTCATTTCTGAAAATCAGTTGTTTTATAAACATACCTTACCATGAAGCTGGGAGCATTATTTTGGATATGCATGTTTCAGGTTTGAATATTTCAGTCATATTGTTTAAAACTCTGTAGTATTATTTTCTTTCACCATGTTGATGTGGTCAGCTCAAATCTGTATTCATTTGCAGTGGTTCTTTTTTGTTTCCTTATTTTTCGCTCTGGAGAAAGACCTGACAGTGTCCAAACTTTCACAGAATCCTAGTCATGTTAACTGCAGGCCTCTGCATTCCTTCTGAAAAATGTCTTTCTGTGATGGGAAGTTTGAGGACTCAGAACAATCACAGTAGGCTCTTAAATTCTGATAAGATTTCTCTGAGTCTAGTGATACATTATTTAAACATAATTTGAAGCTTTTAAAATACTGTGATGGCACCTCTTGGCCTCTTTAAAAATCACACGGAGCAAGAGGTGGTGAAAAAATGTTTATTTACTCTGCATTAGAAGCTAAATCCCTGTTCCTTCTTAGAACCGGTAGTTCTTTTCTATTAGGGAATTCATGCATGTCACTTCCATTCTCCAAACAAGAGCCAGACAGGACTACTTGAACTGAAGAAACAATGACCTGCAGTCTATCCTATGCCTGAGTGATAAACAACAATGCAGACCTCTTGACAAACTCTGGCATCAAGAGTGGAATCTTGCAGCTCAACATGTCTGCTGAACAGAAGTTAGAAAAAGAAAAGATCATCTTGTAAACAATTAATTAATGTTTGTCATGAATTATCATTTTTACTTCCTTCTCAAGAGGCTCAAAGGGAATAAAAAGGCATTTTTGCAGGTGGTGGCATTCAAACGAAGGGCAATCAAATGTTTGAGAGCAGTGGCACAGCACTTTGAGTCTCTAAGGGTGAATGGTGCTAGGATTAGAGCACAGCAGGGGGTTGAGGGCTTCAGGTGTGAAGCTTAATGTTTGTGATCAGCAAAAAAAGTCTTGAATTTATCTAAACTGCTCTTCTGCTAACAGTACTTCTAGCACATAAATGTTCTGAAAGTGACAAGTGTTCTCATTGCTCTTCCAGTGCAAACATGATCTGCATTTGAAAGATGCATCCCTTTTGCCTAATTCGAAATGTGCATCACAAAGAGTATTCCATGATGACCCAACAACAGATAACACACAGGCACTTCAGACAAACAGGCATATACACAGATGTAAACTTCCACTTTTTCTACATAGCTGCCAGAAGTCACTGTTCTGTTCATTGTTCTGTTCATAACACAGATAATATAAGATGAATTAGATGGAAATTGAAGCAAGGTACTAAAACCATTTGTACAGTGTTAAGTGTCTTCATGATGCTGTGAATTAATGGATTTTTTTTGGGTCCACATAATTTCCAGGGCCTTTATTCTATTCTGTGTTAATATTTATACACATTCACCCACCCCTTCTGCCTTTCCATTGCTTATAAGTTGTAGTGAGGAAATTTGTTCCTTTAAACAATTATATGGAATATTTGCTGTTCCTGGGGAAATAAAGCCAGGGCTCTTATCAATTATTTATAAGATTTGTAAATGGATAGTGTGGATTCATCTTTATTCCCAACTGTATCCATTCCTGTCTCTTTTGAAGAAGACTTGTCCTCAATCTATCATTGTACTAAGGCTTAGTCAACATACAAAGCAGGAGGAAAAACATGGGGCATCATGCTATATATTACTAACCTGCCACTATACAGGTGGCCACCAAGAGCTGCCAGAAAACAAGCTTAAGCATAATAACAAATGTGAGAAATAATATATGGGGTTGCTTATGCACTGTTTTAAAATTTTCATAATAAACATATGTTATGACAGCATATCATTGGATGTGTTAAGTTTCTTGTATTCTGGAATATGAGAACCAATGGGGGAACAAAACTGTTTTGTGCAGTAAGCTAGTAAAATAAGCATCCAGTTACAGTTTCCTGCTTCCAAGCTGGGAAAGGGGAGGTGGTTAATAACTAAATCAGTGGATTGGGAGCAGGACTCAGTCTCATTTCTATCTTAGTGATTTGTGAGTTTGGGTGAGTTGGGCAAGTCTCTGTTCCTCAGTTTACCCATCTGTAAAATAGCTGTACTAATTATTGTAACTATTTCAATGTGGGGTGTTGTGGCAATTAATTTTGTAGAGTACTCTGATGAAAAGTGCTACAGAAAAATATTTCCCTCCTTGCTGATCTGCAAGTGAAATGCAGCTAGGAAATAAATAAAATATGTAGCTTGTCCAAATTTCTCCTAGAGTAGTATGTGAAGAGAGACAGACAGATTCTTATTATACTAAGGCTCCTTTACACCACTCTGGCAATTAGTACAAACTCCCCACAGAATAGTCTCTTAGGAGGAGGTAAATTACTTTGCAACACCTTTACCCTGCCTATGTCATGCACATGAGCCTTAGTGTAAGGGAGAATCTGCTCAATGTGTTTGCGTGTGATTTTCTGTTACCCAATTTTTAAAAAGAACAAATTGAAAACTGTACCATATTTTGGAATTTGTTTGCATTTCTCCCTCCACTCCAAGCCTGATTTCAGAGGCACTAATATAACTTTTGGTATAATTAACAATCCATTCTCATAGAGACACCATGACTTAAGAGGAATCGATTTGGAAGCTTTTTTCCTCCCTTGGTCAGTTCCCTTCGTGTAAAAACACTGACTCCGAGGAAGTAAGCTGTAGTGAACCCTGTGACTTGCCGTTGCCAGTCAGTCAGCTGCTGTTTGAACTAAGCCCTGACCGCAAAATCAAAAGTGGGTCCAAAGAAAGCTGTAAACAGTGTGCAATGAGCCTTTTGAAGGCAGCTGATGCCTCATTTGGGGTGACATGTTGTGGCTGATGAGTGTGGATGATGTGGGGTTTTCGATAAGTGCCTCATCAGTATCCTCATCATGATCGTGTTGCTCAGCCACGGCGTGTGCCCTGACTTGATTGTAATTGCTTGAATCTGCTCCTGCTGCTCAGGAGCGCACGGTAATATGCAATAAAACAGCAAGAAGTGAATGTTAACCATCTGAGTTCTGACATGGCTGTTTGCAGTTCAAGTTCTCCATTAAGGAGAAAAGAATTATAGATACATAATATATTATACATAATGAGTGTGTGTTCATCGCTGTTATATGTTAAAATGTATACACACATGTACTTCCTCTCTAGAAAAACTACAGAACATCAGAATCATTCTTAGGATCTGTCTTTGTGAACTTGTGAGATCCTGAGGTTAGACATCTGTTTAGCTTTTTTGAATCTTAATACTAAATATGTATACAGACTGGAAGCCTTTTTTAAATAAAAAAGTCTCAGTTAATCTATCGTGTGTACCTATATCTGTCTTTATATACACACTATAGTGTGTGTGTGTGTGTGTGTGTGTAAAGTGCAATCTCACCATATGTACAATTAAATTAGCTGTTTAGAAAATACAAAGAGATTTGGGTTTTATGTGGTAGTTGGGATTAAATATACAATGTACTTTCTGAAAAAAAGTTTTAAGAATCTGATGTCTGTATTTCCAAATACTGAAATTAAAAAACCCCATAAAGAGTGTGTATTATACATAGATTGTAAGTGTGTCAGGGCAGAGACTCTTTTAGTGCGTGTGTGTCTAGTTGTACCCTGAACTATGGTTGGGGTCACTAGATACTATTACAATTCACACAAATAACAACAGGTCTGGTTTTGCAGCTAGCCAGTGAAAGAAACATAGCTTAATGGTGAGTGTGGTTTTGAATCCAGAGGAAACACTTCTAAAGGAGAATGGATCTTTTTCCATACTAATATTACTATGCTATACCTATTTTAGGAAAATATTAGCAGCTTTCGTTTTCAAGGCACAAAAATAATAAAATAAGTACATAATTTATACTGTCATTGAAGTTTTCAAAAGAGGTTCTATCATTTTCTGTAGTAGCAGTCTGTGACCTCAGAGGGCCTGATCCTTCACTGTTGAAATGCGTAAGGGCTTTGGCTTATGCAAACGAAAACTTTATTTTTTTTTTGCCATTATCTCTTGTACATACAAATTATAATATTTCCACCTGCAAAACCCATTTGCACTCAATTCATGTCTGATTGTGTGAACACGTGGGATTCATAATATAATTCTATAATTTGAGCACTCAGGTAATAATACGCAAAAATTTGTAAGCAAAGATGCACAGACAGAGGCCACATTTTGAAACACTGATCTTTCCTTTTATGTGCATCTGTTGCTGGCATTCATGTAGAGTTCTGAATGCCTGAAATCTGGGTTATAGGGTATCCATGTGGTAAAGTTCACAACAGTTTTGCTAAACTGGAAAAGCCTGTATTCTAACAAAGCAAAACAGCAGTTATGTAGCACTTTAAAGACTAACAAAATAGTTTATTAAGGATGAGATTTCATCAGCTAGACCCACCTCTTCAGAGCTACAGAATTTCCAGATCTGAAGAAGTGGGTCTGTCCCACGAAAGCTCATCACCTAATAAATCATTTTGTTAGTCTTTAAAGTGCTACATGACTTCTGTTTTGTTTTGACAAAGAGAAAGGTAGTCTTAAAAGGGGAAGCAGTTGAGACAGAGTGGTGTATTCAGAAAGGATATTCATTTACATCAGGAAGTATTTTTAAATCATTCCAAAAATATTCCTTTTTTCTAGTTATTATTCAGACAATTTGCCTAACTTGGAAATGGCTTTAAAGTCTTTATTTTACAGCTGAACAACATAGATTTGGAATTCTTAGTTTCGGGAGCTAAGCACATTGACATAATTTTAATTGTTTTTCTTGTGATGTGTGTTGAAGTTTCCATATTCATCCCAACTGTGTTTTTTATCAATCCTATGCAGTGTTGATGAAGCTACACCTGAATTCTGTATTCAGGCTGGACTCTTCTTTATGTTAGAAACATTTATATAAACAGAAAGGAATACAGAGGAGAGCATTAAAATATGGCAGCTGGAGGGATATGCTTATAAAGAATTTCAGGAATTAAATATGTATCTTAGATAAATGAGGTGATTCATGTAGCTTTTATAATTTCAGTATATGGAGCTCATAATTTTATTGCTTCAACATGTATTAGCAACTGTTCTAGTTTTCTTTTCTTTTTTTTTAATTCAAAGTTGTTCACCATGGCCAAGTGATAATAAGGAGGTTGTAACTTGAAGAAGTGGTCTTTAGTACAATAAACAGGGGAAAATGATGAACAATTTACAAAAAAAAGAAAAAATTAGCCTGACCATCAGCAAAATCTTCCTACTGGAGTCAGCTGCAAATTGTGAAATATTTTTCCAAAAGGCAGGTTCTAAGCTCTGTCCTGAGAAACACTGAAAACTAGTCAGGGCTAAGGACTGGAAAATAATATATTGTGACATACAGTTCCTATAATTTAATAGCACTTTCCCATCTCTCACTCTATGGTTGTATTCCCTAATTAGTTAATTTTTTATAATTAAAGAAAATATTGTTTGGTCCTGATTCATCATCATCATTGCTGTAAATTACTTATACTAATAAAGTACCTTGATGGCCCAGGTACTTTATTAGTATAAGTTGGCAATTCATTGTGCTAGGGGCTGTATAAACCATTAAGTAAGAACCAGCTTCTGTCCTAAGGAGCTTTTTCACCAGTTTAAACTCTTTGAAATTAATGTCAACACACTGTCATAAACTAGAGTCATGCAAAGGTGAATCAGGCACTTTGTGTCAGACCTTTCTGAGATGTGAATAAGCAGCAAACTAAAGAGTCTTAAATACAAGAGAAGTGGGCCCTGAATGAACTTGCTGCTTTATTAACTTTCTGGGCTTAAAGTCTTTTCTAAAGAATCTTATTTTTTCCTTAACTATTGCACTACTGGAGGAGAGGGGAAGTGTTAAGTAATTCAGATTGCAGCTTCCACTTGGAACCCCTCCAGATGGAATTTTTTTGGAATAATTATGAAGAATCTTTTTTTAACATACAAGAAATAATTCCATTCAATAATGAATAATGGAGGTCACACAAAAAGCCATCAAACTCTCATGGCTACATACTCAAGGTAACCTGATTGTATATATGCGTTTTCCTGGCCACTTGTTAAGAACCAAATACAGCTAGTGTATACTGGCATAATTCCATCTATTCTGGTAACTAAAAGAAATTGTTGGAGGTTGAGTTTGCCTGAATAAGAACTGCAGGATCAAGGCTAGATGAGGAGTAAGAGTAACTAATTATTAATTAAATTGATTCCTCATTGACATTGTGCCGGAAAGAAGAGTGGCACCAGGCCATCTATTTTTATCTAACAGTAGTAGTAGCGTAAGAAATCATTCCTAGTGTCATACAAATATAAGAGGGCAGAGTAAGGATACCTACAGAGCAATTTATTTCTGGAAAAATATATAAAGTGAAATTAAATTTCAGAATAATAACAAGTGTTAGTCTTTGGTATGGACTTGTTTTGCAAGAAGAGAGAACCAGGAAATTGTGGGGTAGATTGTACTCTCACTCATATCAGCATAAATCTAGACTAGCTTCATTAAGCCAAAGTAAATGGAGCACTATGTGGTCTAGCTTCTTTGAATTTAGTTCCAGGTTCTTGCTTGTTTTTTCCCCATCCAGTTTTTCTGTTCAGAATACAAGCCACCTACACAACACATCAGCATCTCAACCCTTGCCACGCCTTCAGAAGTTGTAGGGTTACCATATTTGAACTTTCAAAACAGAGGACACCTCTGAAAGGGAGTGTGGCTGCACTAACAATTCATGTTGCATTAATGTACTGTGTCCTCTTTTTTTTTTTGAAAGCTCAAATATGGTAACCTTAGCTAAAGGCACCATTATGGCTCTGATATGTTTGACTATTTAGGGGGGCTTCTCTTTGAATATTTTCGCTATTAAGTACCCCTATTAAAATTTCCCTCTAAGGAGTTTGACGGTGAGCTTCTTTTGTTCTGGTAGCCCTTCTTGTGTGTGTATCTCCAGTTCCCCAGTGGCATGCTTGCCATTACAGACACTCTGGCTTCATTCTTAAAACAGACAAAATATTTCCATTCTGTTTTCTGGATAATTTTAAAGAAACAGGTTTTTGCATGCTGTGGAATATCATATTCACAGCCTATAGCTTCCATGTATTTGTGATTTAAATTATCTATTCAAACATTAGCACAGAACCTATTGTTGTTTCTTTGCAATATCGTAGTCCCTGACTTACTTTGCTAACCCAAGAGCACGATTAACAGTATTAAAATATAATTTTAAAAGTTCACTCGCTTCACTTCCCTGTGAAAATTTAAGAGTGCTGGAGTGAGGTCTCCAAACCAGAGTCCATTAGCTCACTATGTTGTACAATACAGAATTCAAACAGAACTTCTTGTGCAAAGTAAATAAAGAAACTTTTGCGGTGAAGCATCACTTTTGAAAAATTCTAAAATTATTGAGAAAATCAGATACAAGTCAATGGCTCACAAATAAGTAGTGCAAGTTACAAGGTTTCTGTTGTGTGTGTCAGAGGTCTGTACCGTGTTCACACCAAGAAGCCTATTTTTTTTAAAGGGGCAGCCTTGCATACCTTGGGCAGATTCTTTGCCCTTTGCATCTCCCAGGTGGCACAAAGGGGGCAGAAACAATCCACACACCCCTGTTGGTGGTGATGCCCATGGCACAGAGTAGCAGCCATCTCCTATGGCAAAGGTGATGTGTAAGAAATCAGGGGTGGGGGAGAGTGGCTGGAGTGACCAAGCTCCAGATTTCCCAAGCTGGTATGATTGATTGGATCAATTAAAATTCAGGAAGCTGCAACCAGTGGTTCATTTACAGTTTTATTAATTTTTCTCCTGTCCTAGCTGGTTGTGTGGGGCACTGGGATTCTCTGTCCATTAATTCTCCATTAGGCTCAGACAAAGCCCATCAAATTTCTGCCTTGTTGCCCACAACTTCTGGGAACAGTCTTGCCTTCCTCATGTGTAATACAGCAAGTGGGCAGCAGGGGAGTTGCTGATCAATTATGGAAAGGAAGAGGCAACAGTTCAATCAAGCTCTCCTGTTTGTATTGGAGTTGCTCCTGGAGATGTGGCTGAAGGTGGTTGAGGACCAGCATCCCTAAAAATGGGGCTGATTCAGAAACTCCATTGTAAAAATCTCATTTTCGGTTCTAATCAAATAGGGTGGGTGGGTTGGTTGGTTTAATTTCACACAGTTGCCCTCAGGCACTGACTGTACAGCACAGGCTTAAGTGCACACAAATGGGCTTGGAGATGGAACAGTATTTTAAAAAAATTAAAAATTTTTAAAATGACATGTTACTCTGACAATATAGCTTAATAATGAAAGCAAATAACTTGATTTCTACCATATACAAATCCATTATTAAGTAGTGTCTTTAACCGGGAATGATATTTATGAATGTCAACAATCAGCTTGCATGTCAATGAATTTCAGATGTGAGGACTGTGAATCCCATATAAGTGGCTGGGTGTGCAAGGTCTGCAGAATCAACAGCTTGTTTTATAAGGAATCCTGGGAACCCTTGAGTAACATTTCAGTATGTTGCTATGGGCACCAGAGGGAAGCTTAGTACCAGGCAAGCTGAGTTAAGAAATCATGAGGGATGGTGATAAACATAACAAATCTGATATGGTGACTGAAATGTTCCTGACACTAAAAATAACTGCCATTTTCATATTTCATTATGGAGAAATTCTACTGAATGTATTTTTAGTGTCATGCGAGAAATAACTAATGGGAAAACAGATGACACTTTTCTGAGTTAGTTAATGATAGGTTAATTAGTGATGCAGTTTTATCAGAAATAACCTAGTTTGAGAGATGCATGCTTGTGAAATTATTTCTTAGCACATCAGGTATGTTAAAAAACAGGGGGGAAGAATGGGGAGAGAATAGGACAATATCAGTGTCCTCAAATGTTCATGAATAAAAATTCGTTCTCTCTTCCAGTTCAGCTGCAAAGTTTAGGCAAAAATCAGAATGGAAAGGGGCCTGCTTTTATTCATAACTGTGTTCCTTCCATTCTAACTGTTCCTCCACCAATAGAGGCTACTTAACTGGGGCAGAAAGCAGGGGGCGGGGGGAGAGGAGGGTAGAAACCAATGTAGAGTAACTGGAAGTGTATCTCAAGACAGACAAAGGGAATGTAAAATTAAATTCTTGATGTGAAAAGGATGGGACAATGAATCTTTCTCCACAAGATACCTTTAGAGAGGAATTCAATTTCAGTGCTTTCTTTTACTCTTGCTTGCTTTATTTTTTCATAGACATACCCTGGAGAAAGCCTGAAAGCCTTTTATTATTTCTTATTTTCTTTTTCTTTTTAGTATGTGATATAAGTTCCTTTTTTTTATTTTCCTCCCAGTGTTAAAGCAGTTCCCATTTTTCTAGTTTGTTTCTGACACCTAGCTGTGACCAACAAAGCCTCCCATTGAATCACTTCTTTCATCTATTCAGCGTCTTTTATTTCCTTCATCTCATCTCCCCCTTCACAAGCTTACCTCTCATTAACCCTCAGGGTTCCAAACATATTGTGTGTCTTAAAGATACATATTTTTATTCAGTCATAAGCCATTTCTGCTTGCTAGACTCAGTTTCCGTGAGTCCATAATACATTACTTAAGTGCGCAGTACATACTCTTTACATTGCAGTGAACAATAAACCCAGACATTAATTTATATACTTTTCTATTTTGCACTGCTTTTCTTTGCTGAGCTGATATTATAAGAAAACGCATTCTTGTCCAGCATAAAATATATTTCAATCCACATGTAGGAAATTTGCTTACCACACTAATATGTTTGACATACAAAAATCATTATATGCTAAGAGTCACCTTGTTTTAGAATGGCTTGTGTAAAGATGGAAACAAGTCACACTTTCATTTTAAAATTCCAGCTAATAAATGTTACATTAAACTGGATTTCTACCAACAAAACAACCACTGTTATTTTGGAGATGAAGTCAATTTTATCCTGTGAATGATCGCAGTAAATTTCTTTTCTCATTTACAAATGTGCAACCACATTGACATTTCTGATGATGCATAACATGTAAGAAAGTGCAGAATTTATCCAAATGTTTAAATGTAGCCTTTATGTTTGAGTAACAACAGATATAAAAATATGTCAGATTACTTTTGTATATTTCCCACTTCATTACCCATGGACAGCTGATTGTCTCTCTGGTCCCAGTCTTGCAATCCTCATTCAGGTGACACCCACTCTATATCCTTGGAGTTATGCCTAAGGTCAAAAATTGTAGGCTCACGTTCTTTGTGAACAGCAGTTTCCTGTTAATTCATCCAGCTCCTTGCGTTCTTCCACTTGTTAATGTTTAGAAGTCATAATTCTCTGTGGCTTTGTAGGTTATTTACAAAATAGAGAGTGATAATTTAAAAAAAGAAGTTTAAAATCCAAAATAACCCACTGGCTTTAAGGATGTATTATTATAAAATATACAAAGCGGAAAAAGTGAAATCTCTGAAGCAGGCCACCTCAAATTTCTATCAAAGCTGAAAACTAAAAAAGAAAACAAAATAAAAAGCGTAAAGACTTAACTCACACATACATACTAGTATCCTTTTAAAACATTCTTGACAGCCAACCAAAATTAAGGAAATACACTGAAATTTGCAAACACAGTCAGTCTGGTGAATTACTTATTATCACCACCGTCCTGTAAGTGATGTGGCCTGGGACAGTTGCTTACTATAAACCATATCTTCAGGTGGTGTACACTGCTATATCCTCATGGATGTCAGTGAGCTTTTATACTATTTATGCTAGCTGAGGAGTTAACACTGTGTCTACAGTTAAGGGAGTGTGTACGGACACCGCATGCTCAGCTAGCATGGGTATAAGCTGCAGAGTAGATGTTAAAGTATTGTAAAACCATGACCAGAACCCAAGGGTATATACACGGGGCTCTCCACACCCCAGCAGTGCCTCCCCTGTCTATACCGCTCTTTTTAAGCAGCATGGTGTCCTCCTGGCCTCCTAGCAGCTGGAGACATCTCTCGCTGCAGCGAAAGGTTCCAGCAGCAGACAAGTGGTCTCATGGGGAAAGAGGAAGCTGAGACAGAGCAGTGGGGAGCTGGGGAGCCGAGTCTTTCCTCACTGCCTCCTCTTGCCGCAGTCTGCCACTGTTGTGTATAGCTACACTCTAGAGTTTGGCTGCAGTCTGCTTTACATGGTAGTGTGTAAAGTGTACATACCTTATGAAATTCTAACACACATATCTTGCATTTATATTAGCTAAAACATACCCTGGTGACAGTAGACAAAATCTGCGTGTCTGTGCATCACTTAGCACAAGGGAAGAGGTTCTGATCCAAAGTGGGATGATCAGGCAATAAATAAAAATAGTAAACAAAAAAAACCCCAATACAATGAGTAGACCAATGACCGACTGAAATAATAAATAAATGCGCTATTAGTAGGCATTTGTAGAATTCAGTCATTAATTCTATATAGTGCAAAAGTTTAAATTCCACATTTAAACCTTTTAAGTTAAAACAAATTTGAGGTGCGTATGAAAATAACTTAAGAATTCATCGTGCAGGTTAGTAAAAGGAAACCTTATTTTTGAAGTTTTCTAATGCTGTTGTTTGGACATAACTGATAATTGCTCTCCTTTAGGAAAATTTAATACAGATGAAAAGTGTTTGCTTCATTAATTCTTATGGATACTGAACAAGATGCTCTTTTGAGGGAGAATGCTGGGAGATGTTAAACTGAGTAAATAGACTTGCATCCTCACATATTTGAACTAAACTTGGGTGAATCAATGTTTACAAAATATTTTGTTAAATTTAATTATTCATAATCAAGACATTGCTATTAATAGTCTTTATTTATGTCTTGTGGTGGCATTCATATTTTCTTCCCCTAATAATGATAATATTAAAAGTTTGAAATTATATAGACTCTTTCACTGAAGCACTTCAGAAACAATAAGAATGCTTTTTTTCCTCTTCTTTCACCTTACCTTACGATAGATTTCAGATAACTTGATATAATTTTCTTTGCTACAAACTTTCCTCGTATTAAGATATTCTCGCACACAAAATGTCCATGACTTTTTAGACTATATAGCTTGCATTTATATTAGCATAAACATTTTAAATTAAAAATATTGTAAAACTAGCTTGTATGTCCCTCAAAAGATTAAGTTCATATAATTAAGATATGCATTTATATGGCTGTATAGTTAGAGTATAATTTTCATTCGTCTAATTATCACAAGTTATATCCATTTTATACCTTTTATAAAATGTTGGCTTTATACTCCGTGAATCCTAATTGCCACATTAAAGGTTTACTTGAACTCATTTTAAATATCATAGTTGTGACTATAAAATCATGCATCTGCGGTAAGTGTGCATTTATAGAAAACTTACAGCTTTAAACTTCACTTAGGAAAAAGCCTGATACTTTTTTCTGCAGGTCTTGAATGCAGATTTACTATAAAATAAGTGAATAATAATACTAGGTTATTTTGGAGAGTGTTCTTTTATGCAATGACTGCATTTAATAGATTCACAAAATGGCAGCCCAACAGGTGGTCTTTTCATAGTGTTAAGCCACAACAATCAGAACAAAAAGGACACCCAAATCTAATGTTCTTCAGGATTTTAAAAGCTGTTCACTTTCTTTTGTTAATTTTTAGATTTAGCCATGTTCATTATTGTTGAGTCACAAATGAAGGACATTCTTTTTTTGACATTGTGCCATAAATAGACACTGACTGAGGCTGACTAGCCAGCTAGCTGTTTTGTCACATGCAAGCGGAAACTAATTATTAACAATGAGTATGCATTCTTGATACTTAAATGGCTGAGGAAAGTACTGGTTTTGACATGCTGCAAATCTGGCAAAGTCTTGGTTAACAAAAGTAGAGTTGACAAAGGATAAAGTTTCTCTTCCTATATTTTCCCCAAAAGTAAGTATTTAATTTGGGCCTAATGAATTTGCCTGGAAGATTTTGTGTCACATTGACAAGCTATTGAATGTCTGAAAATATACTTTTGTATTGTAGACTACCATTCACCAAGCCTACTCTGGGAGTAGCTATTATTTAACCAGTAATTATGAACTTTAAGGGAAGAAATAGGATAAAATATTTGTTACGCTGTATTTTAAAAGTGGCAAAAGCTGTTAGAACGATCTCAGACTTGAGCTATAAGACATTTCTCTGTGTCCTCATTGCTTCTACAAGCAGAGACTACTTGCATCAATGTAACACTGTTCAATGGGACTGCTCACCTAAGTAAGGAATAGATGCATCACTAAGGGATCACAGGATTGGGTCTCAGTTTTCCAACAAAACTGAAGTTCTGCATAAAAAGCAGGTGTGAAACAAAACCTAGCTTAATTTTATAGGTGTATTATTTTAATGTGAACGTCTTACATTTCAGTGTACTGATCCAGATCCTCCTTTGTACCACTTGAAAGGTGTAAAGCGGGCCTGAAAGAGTTCTAGCAGAGGCTATCCTGTGTGCAAGGGGAAATGACAGTGATTCTCATTTTCCTGCAGCTGGGGAAACAGTGTGTGACCTGAGCATCCCTATGTCTGTTTGATCCCTGGTTGCCTAAAAAGCTCCTTGGTGGTGTTGGCAGTTGGCACAAGTTAGAAAGGAATTTGTGTTGTTCTGACAGGACTCTTGCCCTGAATAAAGCAACCCTGTAATCAGCAGACAGAGGCAGCTTGCATTCTCGATCTGTCCTCCACAGCTGGTCTTAGCACTCAAAGGCTGCAACTGAAGATCTAACGCAGTCTGTGCAATGAGTGTGCCTTTACTCTAAATATTTATTCCTATTTATAGCATATGTTTCTTTGGTTTACTGGACTTTCTCCTGTCAAAGAGTTTGATACACTTAACTGCTGAGAAAAGTACTTACTCCTGTAAAAAAACAAGCAGTCCTGTAGCACCTTAAAGAGAGACAAATTATTTATGAGATAATGAACTTTGAGGTAAGACGCACTTCTTCAGATCAAGTGGGTTATACCCATGAAAGCTTGTTACTTAATAAATAAATTTGTTAGTCTTTAAGGTGCTACAGGACTGCTTGTTCTCTGTGGTGCTACAGACTAACACAGCTACCTCTAGAGACTACTTACTCCTGTGTGCGCTGGTGCTTTGGTGGACAGAGCTATGGGTTTCAACCAAAGCCCAGTGAAGTCATGGAAATCCTCTCACTTACTATGGAGGGATTTAGATAAAACTCTGTGAGCTGAAGAAATCACTAAGCTTGGTGTGGTAATTTGCTGTTGGATTCCCAGGCACTAAAGGCAGAACATAACAATATTAAAATTTTTGACATCTGATACCTATAGCAGTCTGGTTTGGATAGAAAACCATTATCTACCCTGAAATGTCTTCTTTAAAGTGTATGTTTGTTAAAAACAAATCCGTAAGATTTCAACTTCAAAACATATATGCCTGCAGCAAGAATACTTAGTTCTGGCAAAAAGATAGAACTTAACGATGGAGGGAAAAGCATTTGATACTATATCTATTCTTATTCCGTTTTAAATCAGCACAATATTGCTATTGTCTTTAGGACAATGTATGTAACTTTAAAAGCCTTTCAGAATAGACCTGTCACTCTTCCAGTGCTCTGAAGATGTCAAAACACTGAGTAAAATCAGGCTTATTTTAACAGAAAAGTTTTCTTACAAATGACATTTTTTTTTTCCTAATCAGACTCCAGTTTTCAAGACTTAAACCTCAGTTCTGGTGAGAGAATAATAAACTGAAGGCTGTTAGGAATAGCCTCTTTACAATCATCTGGGGCTTGCCAAACTGCTGCAGCTTCAGCATATTTCCGGAACAGGTGACACCTACTTCAGCTTAAACCAAAGGTAAAAATGATTCGTGAGGCTTTGGTACAGCAGAGTCCTTTCTTGCCTCTTCTAATGGTTGTCATTTTAACAAGGCATTTCAGTTAAATATAGATATGCAAGCTATCCTGCTATTTCTTCCATTCCTGCACAGTCATACTAAGTTGGCAGAGGGACATGACTAATGTTCTGATCAGGCAGATTTGCTGCAGTAATATCACGGCTGAAAACAAAATTTCCTTTATCTTAGCTAGTAAAAGATTATTTTAATGGGGTTTTTAATTAAATTTTTTAGAAAATGTATTATTCATACTGTTCCTTAAGGAAAAAATGGACAAACTACAGATTGCACATGCCAAATCTGGGACTCTCTTGTCCAGCAATATCCATTGTTCAGTGGGACCACAGATGTTCCAAGACCAGAAAATACCATGAGCCAGAGCCAGAGCAGCATTGGTGTGGCTGAGCCTGGGCTGGGGCTGGCAGCAGGTAGGCTGGAGTGATAGCGGGGCCGATCAGGGTGGAAGGACAGCTGGCAAGGGAGAGAGATGGGCTATCTGTGGAAGGAAGGGCTGGAAGCAGTGGACCTAGAAGTAGGGGACCATCCCGATCCTGCAAATTGCCTCCTTTAGGACAGGTCAGGTCCCAAGGGTGCCAGACCAAGGAGGTACTACTACCTGTAGTTATCATTTGTACTGCCGTGACATACAAAGGTCCCATTCAGGATCAGGGTATCATTCGGCTAAGTGCAGTGCAAACATACAAGAAGACATGGCTCCTGCTCTGAATGGACATGCAATGGTAGGCCTTGATCCTGTAGTCAAATCCACAAAGAAAAAGCCTAATTGTCACTGCCACACAGAGTCCTGTTGCTTTCACTCGCCTGTGAAGATCAACTGGAAGAAAAGGCTCTTATGTGATAACTTGTGGCGGACCAGCAAACACATTGTAACTAGGGCTCTTATTATTCTGTGGATACCTACAACTTCATGTTTTGAGGAGACACACTAATTTTCTATGCCAAACTGGATATCCTGTGACAGCATGAGAGATATACAGAATTTGTCGGAAAAAGGGTTTTATTCATATCACCACCATACTATCTGAATGCCACACAAACATAATGGATGTATCCTCGCAACAATCCTGTGAGTGTCAGATAGAATTATCTCCATTTTACTGACAGGGAACAGAGGTAAAAAGAGAGTAGGTAACTTGCCTAAGTAATCTATGGGTATGCTAGGAACTGACTCCTCCCAAATTCTAGTCCAGTGCCATAGGACCAAACCATCCTTTCTCCCCAGTACGTAACCGTATTGTTTTATTCAATGTTTAATGAAACCCTTTTTAAATGCAGAATTGCACAAGCGAAGTCTGCGTTCCAGAGAATGAGTATCCTCACTAACAAGACGTTATCATTAGAAGTTAGGAAAAGAGTTTTGTGATGTTATATCGAGCCAATATTATTATATGGGTCTGAAGCGTAGACAATCAGCAAGCTAGCTGAGAAGTCCATTGAAGCCACAGAAATGTGGTTTTTAAGGAGGATGTTGCATATTCCACAGACAGCTAAGAGGACGAATGAGTCCATTTTGACTGAAGCACAGTGTAGGAGATCGTTGCTGGTGAGAACAAGGACAAGACAAGCAAAATTTATAGGACATGTAATAAAGAAATTAGGACTTGCATACCTAGTAACAATGGGGAAATTAGATGGTAAATGGGGTGGGGGAAGGCAGCGAGAGAAATTATGGGATAGTATTACTTCCTGGTTACAGTGCAGAAGCACTGTAAAAATGCTAGAGAGCACTCAGAATAGACGGGGTGGAGGGCTGTGATTGCCTACGCCAGTTGGCATGGCACTTAAGGGAGGAAGGGATGAAACCCTTTGTTCTTTAAATGCTTTTTGCACCCATTTCAAATGTCTGCTACATTTCAGTTTGTCACAAAATGCTAAAAAATCAAGGTGTTTCACTGCAGATTTTAGGGTTGTTGTGTCACCCTCCCTGCAACCCATGTCTGCTGAGAGCAGATGGCGGGGTGGGGGGAGTTTCCATCTGCCTTTTGGGAGGTGTAGCACATCAAACAATCTTAGTCATAGAAGATAAGAGAAGGCAGGTAAAAAACAAAAGTAGGGAGGCAAATGGGAGAGTTTTAATGCATTGATACTTTATGATCATCTATGGGTCTTTTTTTTCCCCCTCTCTGCTGTCTGCATTATGAAACACTGGCAAATTGTGGCAATGGCCTTAAACACCCCAACAGATGTCTTTGGTCTGAGTCCTACAATTTCTCATTCCTTTTTGCTGTAGTCTTCTCCTTCACACACTCTGTTGATGAGGTTGCTTTATTGCAAATACAGTAAACTCTTACATATCCAACATTCTATCATCCGGAACTCTCAAATAACTGGCATTTTATCTATATAAGTAAATTTGTTACATATCTCTAAGTACAGTATAGTGAAAGTAAAGACAAATAAATACAGAAGTACAGTGTAAGTTTATAGTGTACAGTACTACTGTTGTTGGTAAAGTACACTGCATACATTTTTGTTTGTTTCCTAGTATCTAATCTTGTTTTTCTTTAGTGTTATGCATTGCTAGGTGTCCCTCTCTATTACCCAGAATATTTGAATATCTTGCAACCTCCTGGTCCCAGGGCTGCCAGGTATGAAAGAGTGTATTGTATTCAGTTCAGCACAAGATTTTCTTGCTGAATTCATGACTGAAATATATTACACACAGTAGAATCCTTGTAATTGTGACCTTATCTGTTCCGTGGGTTAAATCACAGTTGAAGTAAAGCACAAAGCCCTTAAAAAAGGCTTAAAAAATTACCGAACAAGCATTGTACTGAGTAAAAATACACAAAGGCAATTATCACTTCCTTTCATCTCTGTTTGGAAATGGCCTGATGCAAAAACAGGAACTTAGAAATTTTATGTCCTTTTAAAACCTGCCTTAAAATTACATATTCCTTAGAATTTGTTAAATCATAGAATCATAAACATATGGGGCTGTAAGGGTCCTTGAGGAGTCATTGGGTCTAGCCCCCTGTGTTAACTCAGGGCCAAATAGACCTAGACCATGCTGACAGGTATTTGTCCAACCTTTCTTTAAAAATCACCAATGATGAGGATTCCACCACCTCCCTGGGAAGTTTATTCCAGTACTTAACTACCATAATAGTCAGAAAGTTTCTCTTATTATATAACCTAAATCTCCCTTCCTGCAAATTAAGCTTCTGTCCTACTTTAAGTGGACACAGAGAGTAATTCTCATACTCCTTGTTATAACAGCCCTTCACATATTTGAAGACTCTTATCAGGTCTCCTCTTGGTCACCTTTTCTCAAGACTAAACATGCCCAGTTTTTTTTTTTTTTTAGCCTCATCATAGGTCAGATTTTCTTTAATCTTTTATCATTTTTGTTACTCTCCTCTGGATTCTCTCCAATTTGTTCACACATTTCCTAAAACGTGGTGCCTAGAATTGGCACAGTATTCCAGCTGAGACCTCAACAGTACTGAAGACACTGTCTTGCATATGATACTACAGTTAATACTCCCCTGAATGTTTTTATCCTACACTACGTTTTTGACATATATTCAGTCTGAGATCCACTAGACCCCCGTCTTCTTTTCAGAAGCATCTCGCTACTTATTCTCCATTTTGTAGCTGTGCATTTGATTTTTTACTTCCTATGTGAAGTACTTTGCACTTGTCTACTGATTTTCATCTGTTGATTTCAGACCAATTCTCCACTTTGTTGAGGTAGTTTTGAATTAGAATTCTATCTTCCAAAGTGTTTGTAACCCATCCCAATTTGCATCTGCCAATTTTATAAAAATTCTTTCCACTGCAATATTCAAGTCCCTAATGAAAATACTGAATAATACTTCACCCAGCACTGTGACACCTTACTAGACATTTCTCCCCAGTTTGATAGTGAAACATGGGTAATTGCTCTGTGAGTATGGTCTTTCAATCAGTTGCATACTCACCTTATGGTGATTTCATCTAGATAGCATTTTCCCAGTTTGCTTATGCAAATGTCACGTGGGATCATTTCAAAAGCCTTATTAGAATGAAGGTTATTGTGTCTCTTGCTTCCCATTATCCACTGGGTCAGTAGTTCTGTCAAAGGTGGAAATTATGTTACGGTTGCATGATTTATTCTTTGCAAATCCATACAGGCTATTTTTTGTCAGTACACGGACAATAGTAGGATTTTAAATTGATTGTTTAATAATTTGTTTCAGGATCTTTGCAGGTATGGAAATAAGGCTGACTGGTCCTGCTTGTTCCCATTTTTAAAGATAGATGCTACTTTACCCTTCTCCAAACCATCCTCCATGGAGTCTCAAAAATAATAGCTAGTGGTTCTGACATTGCTTCAGCTAGTTCCCTAAGTACCTAAGATGGATTTCATCAGGCCCTTCTGTTTTATATACACTCAGTTTACTTAAATATTCTTTATCCTTTTCTTGCCTTATTTTGGCTTGCATTCCACCCATTTTTCTGGATGACAGAAAACAGGCTGTAAGCACACTTGATATTGTCAGCTTTTGGCATTTTTTCCTCTCTAAAGACCAATACTTTCTTTTGTCTTTCTCTTGCTCCTAATGTATTTAAAAACTGCCACATCTTATTGTCTTCTACATCTCATGTTAGATGTAACTCATTTTGTCCCTTACCCTATCAGATTTTGTCCCTACACACATGTGCTAATCTTTTGTACTCCTCCTCAGCAATTTCTGTATGTTTCTACTTTTTGTAGGATCCTTTTTGATTTTCAGTAAATAAAAGTGTGCCTGACATAATGGGGAAGAATCTATCTTTCCTTCACACTGGGACAGTTTGCAGTCATGCCTTAGTATTGTCTTCTTGAGAAACTACTAGCTCCCCGAACTACTTTTTCCCTTAGATTTTCTTCTCATGGGACCTTACTTATCAGGACTCTGTCTTCTGAAATCTGGTTTGTTTTTTTTTACAGTCCATTGCTTGAATTTAAATTTCAATTCAGCTGGAGCTGCCTGGGGAATAGTTCCCATAAATATTTTCAGATCAATGGGAGCTCTGGTATGCAACTCCCACCCTACCCCTCCAAGTCGCACTAAAGCCCTGAGACGTGGCACAAAGCCCAGAATGGGTGATGGGGGGCTCTGGTACATCATTTCTGAGAACTTAAGATCTGGTCCTTATTCTCTTGCTCTTGCTGCTTCCTTTCCTTAGAATCATGAGGTCTATCATTTCATGGTGAGTTTTGCCCAAATTGCCTTCCGGCATCACATTCACAACAAAATTCTCTTTGTTGTTCAGAATCACGGTTAAAATGCCTGTCTTTCTGCTTACTACCTCCACTTTCTCCAACAAAAATTGACCCAATACATTCCAAGAACTTAATGGACATTTTATGTTTTGCCAATTACTTTTCCTACAGATATCTGGTTAATTAAAGTCTCTCATTATTACCATGTCTTATGTTTTGGATGTTTCTGTTATTTATTCTAGAAATGCCTCATCCACCTCTTTTTCTTGATTCGGTACTCTACAGTAGATGCCTACTATGACATCACCCCTTTTTT